>NC_086448.1:487309461-488509461 GCF_028390025.1 Pseudophryne corroboree
GTTGAAATTATTTTCTCAGAGACTACTGCAGTACTTTTAACGCTTTAGTGTTTATTGTACAATCATTACAGTATATTACATTTGCCACTTCAATGGAAACTAAAATGTACAAATGTGTCCTCAAACATCATTGCTGCAGTCACTCAAAAGTCCAACAGCCCTCTCAACGATATTCTTTCCAATACAAGTTCCTTTATGCTCCTTATACGGATTCAGTCACACACAATATACAAGTGTTGAATATCAAGTTAATCAGTATAGTCTTCCTGTACATTCTAGCCACATCATTGTGACTAATCTGCATCTTTGGGGAAAAAAATGCTAGACGCTAACAGAGTTGCATGGGACCTGGTGGATCACTCACACCAGGCATCTCACGATACATGGCTTATGGAGGCTAGATGTATGAGGACACAGTATACAGTTAGAACCTCAGTGTTAGAAATATTTTTTTGTTACTTTGCACTGTCTGTTTATATAGTGTGTGTGTGTGTGTGTGTGTGTGTGTGTGTGTGTGTGTACATGTGTGTACATGTGTGTACATGTGTGTACACTTATGTAGTAGTCCTCATTTTTCATGGGGCTGTTTTTAATTTATGAAGAGAAGCAGCATGGAACCTTCCAATGTTTCTATTATTCAGCTTGTCAATCTTTATTATAATTTTTACAATAATTCACTTACGTTCATTTATTTACCATCCAATCTAGTCAGCACCAAGTGTGTTTTATTACTTTTCAATAATGATTATGTGTAATGGTAGCACAATTTTTTCTTCCATTTTGCACATATCCTATTCAGTAAAGATGTTAGATTCTGCTTCTTAGCAGAATCTGCAATTCTTTTTTTTGCATGGGGGGGGCGCCCATCGCAGGGCCCAGCATGCTACCAGCCGCCCACCAACTGTTACCACACTGTAATTGTGATTGCACCACAATTAGTGCATGGTCGCAGAAACTAGGGAAGCCGCCTGCCAGCGCAGGAGTCCCGGCACCATTTTTTTCAAACAGAGCGGCTGCGTGTGACGACACACAGCTGCCCTGAAAGTGACGACATGCCCCCATTTCCCCCGCTCCACCCCTGAAATGCTCAATGAAGGCTCCCCGACCACCCCACGTATGCCTTTGCCTGTCAAATAAGCACAGTTGTTTGCAGTTAATGCAACCCAATTGCATTAACTGTGCATGCACATGCAGGATGTGACCGTGCATGTGCAGTGCTGCCACCATCAGGGTTTTTGCGGTCACATCAATTAGCGCTGCAACCTGAATAACCCACATTGTACACAAAAATCCTCACAACGGTGAACAGATTCAAGCAGTTATGGAAAATGAACCCCAGCTTTCAAGTTCCACACAATCATTTTGAGAGGATGTCTCCATATTTACTAGCACATTTCTATAAATACAGGTGTTTATCCACAAAAAAAGCAAAACAAAAATTTAAATAGTGTTTTATGGTGATGACATGCAGTTTAAATATTTTGCTTGTATATTTTACCAGAAGTTGGACTCATGTATCCGTGCAGCCATTAGCAAGTGAAAATCGCAGATGAGGTAATGCTGATGTGGCTATTCACAAGGAAACAGAGAGACTACAAAGTTCTGTGCCAAGATAATGTGGATGAGGAGTGCATGAAGGTAATTAGGCTTAATGTAGGCTTAATGTGTTTTTCTCAGCTTCTTCAGAAGTATACGGTGAGTATGATACAGGAGTCCTCTTAAATACCCTAATAGTAATTATGCAAATTATTGCAGCTGTGTTATCAAAAAAACAATCGGGAGAGGCAGTGGGTGAAAGGGGAGAGGCAGACAAGGAGAGGCAGTGGGTGACTGGGGAATCAGTGTGTGACAGGGAGAGGCAGAGGGTTAAAGTGGAAGGCAATGTGTGACAGAGAGAGGTAGTGGGTGACAAGAAAAGGCAGAAGGTAGCAGGGAGATGGTGACAAGGAGATTGTGTATGATGGAGTGAGGCAGTAGGTGACAGTGGAAGACAGAAGGTGACAGAAAGAGGCAGTAGGTGACAGTGGAAAGCAGTGAGTGACAGGGAGATGCAGTGGGTGACAAGAAAAGACAGTGGTGAAAGGTGAAGGTAGGGGGTAAGCACATTCCAAAAACTGTGACATTTCACTTATTTAATTACAGCAGCTACTGTAAAGTGCTCAGCTGGTGAGATTGGCTGGCACTTCACAGCAGGCAGGGGCATGGTGGCTCCTATCTGCTCTGCTGCCAGTGAGAATTCAACCCAAGGAACACACCTTTCTCTCAGCACCCAGCCAGTCCCTGTCACTTAGGAGGAAGAGTGGTGGAGCTCGGGGGAGATAAGGTCCCCCTGCCCCTCCTCCTCCTCCTCACATTTTCACAGTGCTTTTGGTCAGTTTGATTCATTTTAAAGCTGCAGGCACTGCACCGGCTGCACCACTTCTAGTTCTGCCACTGGAGAAACTGTACCTGCCATGGAACTTGTGCAAGTTTCGAGCATGCGATTGATGGTGACATCTAAAAATGCACCAAACAGTGTTACTGTGTATATGGATGCTGAATTTTGGCATCTCAGTCCTCACACATACAGATGCATGGATGTAAACAAGGTAAGGAGTTTGTAGCGGCATTTGCATTAAGTCACTGATGGATGACCTCCATTAGATTATGCTGCACATGCTTTGACCTCACTCTGAATCATGTCTATTATGTGTAGAAGAAGCTGAAGCTGGGGATGTTTCTCCTGTGACTTGTGCAAACTTGCTCCCAAGGAGCTGTGTGCATATCTTAAAATGTGTATTAGAAGGAAATCAAGACATTATTTATTACTTAAACCTAGGATCAATTACAAGAAGAATTTCAGACTACCATTAAAGGAGCGCTTTTAAGTGCTGCTAAGGTGCTTTGGGTTTATTCTCTGACAAATACGTGACACATCATTTAGAGTAAATGCAGCCACTTGTGTGACTGCTGCTGGTTGTTCAGCCAATTCCATTTGAGCTTTGGGATAATAGAAGACTGATGTATAAATCCTATTGCTACTTCAAGGCACATTAGTTTTCACTTTCCTTAAAAATATCTACAATACCCACTATTATGGAGGTGTGATTGGTCTGTGTTTTTTTTTTTTTTTTGAGATTTACACTTTCACCTGGATTTGCTCATTCTTTCTTCATGTTTGCATTTTACAGATGCCATCATTTAATCACTTATATCTGGATCTTCAGCCACTCACTTATTTTTAAGATATAATGACATATTAAGACCAAATGTCTTACTGTTTGTGTGCTTGGTACAGTTAGGTGGATAGGGGTTTATGGAACAAAGTATTCCACTTTTCCATCAGAAAGTGTTGACACCAACTGTGTGCTGTTATTACATTTAGGTGTAATCATTTGTGTACAATGAAAAGCTTGGAGTTTATTTTGAAAGCTAAGGCTGACGTCTGTTTTTTTCATGTTGGCCTCACATTTCAGTGATTTTGTCAGACATTTTGCCACATTAACTCTTAAAGGGACATTAATGGTATGCTGCCATGGACCTTGTTTGCTGTTGGATGTGGTTTTTGAACCTGGCTCTGCTCTTTGATGACTAAATAAGGCAAGCGTGTAATTGATGTGCGTTCCCCATTTGATTTAGGAGAAAAGGCAAAAACCTTAGAATAATAGAGCCTGGCCACTAACTTAAGGAGAGGGCCAATGCTGGCCAGTAGGAGGAAGCTTCTCAGTCACACAGGTTGCAGCAGGGATGGGGTTAAGCCCACCCTTATGTGCTATTTAATAGCTATAGAAGGATAATTAATGTATTCTTGCCAACATGAAAAATAATGATCATCATAAATTGATGAAACAATTTATTAAGAAAACATGTGACCTTAATTTGGCCAACATCCTTGTCTGTGTCATTTTTATTTTAGATTAAGTTGGTTATCTGTTATAACAGTAACCCAGTACTGGTAGTTTAAAGTAATCAACTACAGGCAGTTTACTATAAATAGCTAATGAAGAAACAACGGGTTAGGAGATAAGATTCAGAGACTTGTGTCTTTGACTGTATAGATTTAAAACTGCCAGCCACGGGGCATCTGACCCTCTTTGAGATATAATTAACCTTGTTGCATTCCTTGCATCTATTGCATGTTGGCTGGTAGGAACCCTTTATAGGTATTCAGTCCTTATGTTTAAACCTTTCTTTGCATGTCACATTTAATGTTATTATAAATACAATGTTATAATAGACCAGGCTACTGGCATCACACATAATTAATATTCAATGTTCACCACAAAGCTCATACATACACAGGGCCGGTGCAAGGTCTCTGCGCACCCTAGGCAAATCTTCAGCCCAGCGCCCCCTAACCTGCAAACCCTACCACCACGCCCATCACCTACATAAGGGTAGATCCCGGTGGGCTGGGGTGAATTGCATCATTAAATATATACAGAGAAAAGAGACAACGCTAAAGTACTTTTAAAGTGATAAAGTATATCTTTACTAATATATAAAGTAAAAAAACTGTTGTGACTTTGTTCAAAAATCTACTTTCACTTAAAAAGTGCTATAGTACAGTATATTCTTTATATACTGTATAATACTGTATATGGGGTCTGGTGGGGATATTTAATTGGGGTTGGATACGGGATGCCACCGGTCAGAATACAGACAGCAGCATGCTGACCGCTATAATACCAACATCTTGAATTAAATTAATTAACCTTACCCTTTAACATTCTCTCTCTCTGCAGCCTAACCCTAACCCTCCCCAGCATGCTAACATTCAGGATGTCAGCTGTCAGGATTCCAGCGTCATATATTTGTATGCTTATTTTGTTCCATCTGCCCATCTGTAAGTTCATTACAGACCCGCATACAGAGAATCCTTCAGTTTTTTGCTAGATGAATTCAGTGGCGCCCTTCAGTGGCCGGCGCCCCTAGGCAGCCGCCTAAAGCTGCCTAATGGTAGAGCCGGCCCTGTACATACAGCACATCTTTTACTGTATATTTATTAGTTTCAAAATCATTCTTCACTGAATTATTATTATTACTAGTTACCATGGGATAATATTGCAAGTTTTTATAATTGTTTTAACAATGTTATATATGAAGACAGATAAAGTGCATGTAGAGTAAGTTTTTAAAAATCACAAACATTTCTTTTAATTGCACCAGCATCATAGCATACTACAGTGAAGAAATTACACTGAAATAATTAGCAAATTTTCATTAGCAAATTTAAGTTTGTTTTCAGTAAGCACTTTCATTTGTGTTCACATATTTGCCTAATATTTTTGATGCCTCAGTTTAAAGTAGTATTATTATTATTATTATTATTATTATTATTATTATTTGCAGTTCAGCAGAGGTCTTCAACAATTCTTCATGTTTCCTTGACATTTGTTAGCAACTAAACAAAAACCCAAGAGCAGTAGGAGCATGCATTCAATGTTACTGCTTGAAGGTTTTATCAGGCTTTTCTTTTGTATGATGTGTAAATGAAGGTATGCAATGAGTCATTCAAAGCAGCATTCCATTAAAAACACTTGCTTAAGCACAATAACAAAAACATTCAATAAACAATCAGCCTGAAAATACTTTTTAGCATCTTTGTTCTGATTTATTTATAAAACATTCAGTATTCAAGGGTACTTTATCAAAACTAACTGTTTTGGTTGGCCTGTTTTCATACGTCAGACAAATGAATCATGCTAGTTTTTTCCAAAATTGTGAACTTTTATGGCAATTTTCCTTCATTTGTTAAATAAAAATGTCACATAAGGAACACATCAGCCATATTGTATATTTTTTTGTGTGTTGGGGTATGTGCTCAGAAATATCTCTATTCTACATATTTTCAGATGATTAAAAAAAAAATTGAACGCAACTCTGAGTACATGGAAATATTATAAAGAACTTTGATGAGAGATCATATATCCACAGTCCTAAAATGTCTTGTCCCAAATTATCTTCCCAGGCTACCTGTTTCAAAAATAGCATCTCATAAAAGTTACTGTATATTGGCTAAGGGTCCCAATCACACAGCAGCACTACACAACAAGAACAAAAAATTACAAGCATAAACTTTAACACTCAGCAAAACATTATTCAAATTATTTTATAATCAATATTATCCAACATTTCCATGCAGTTAGCTCATTAGCATTGCTTGATCATTGAAAATGTGATAAGTAAAAACACACATCAAAAACTCAGTAGAGCTTTAAGTGAATGTTTCAGAAGACTGAGAGTGATAGCACCTCTCCATCTAATGATAGATCACTTAACTTACATAATTTAAAGCAAGGTTAATGTGATTTTTCATTTTATTATTAAACCTTACAGACAGATAAAGGTGAGAATTGCCCATAACAAATAATCAGCTTCTAGCTATCATTTTTCTAGCACAGTCTACAAAATGACAGTTGCCATATAAGCTGATTAGTTGTTATGGGCAACTTCACACTTTATCTCTTTTTAAGGCTTGATTCATCTCCCTCTTAAACATTTTTATCTTATAAAATAAATATTTAACAAAAAAATATTGATCTTTTTGCATTACATTTATTTTGCTGTTGCTTCAACCTTCAATATGGGGGTCATTCCAAGTTGATCATAGCTGTGCAAAATTTTGCATATCTACGATCAACTTTCCTGACATGTGGGGGGACACCCAGCACAGGGCTAGTCTGTCCCGCATGTCAGTCCGGCCCCGCCTCGCAGAAGTGCAAAGGCATCGCACAGCGGCGATGTCTTTGCACTTCAGGAGTAACTCCCGGCTTTAGCGAGCTGGCCGGGAGCTACTCCTCGCTCCCTGGCCCGCAGCGGCTGCGTATGACATCACGCAGCCGCTGCGGCCCGCCTCCCGTTTGGTCCGGCCATACCTGCGTTGGCCGGACCGCACCTACAAAACGGCGGCCAAACGCTGCCATTTAGCCCCCTCCCGCCCATCGATTGCCTCTGCCTGTCAATCAGGCAGAGTCGATCGCTGTCCTGCCAGGGCCATTGGCCATCCTGCATGCGCAGGCGCACAAACGCGCCAGCGCATGTGCAGCAGGGACCCATTCGCTCTGCTGCGTGAAAACGCAGCGAGCAAACGGGTTGGAATGACCCCCTATGTTTCTGTGTAACATTTCAGTATTTTATACCGTATTTACTACATTAATCTCAAAACTAGATTCTGAATTAGATTTTTATTCTGATAAGGTTCAAAGCATACTTATTTCTACTTTTATACTGTGTATTATCTATTCCTGAAGTAAAGGTCTAATTTTATTTTAACCAAACTAAACTTTTGTCATTAAACTCTGTACATAGCTGCAGACTATTCTGCTCCTGTTTATTGCTAGCTTAATGTTTCCTAATTACTGCACTGTTACATTTCACACACTCTGGTTATACTGAACTACAAAAACAATATAAAGTAAAGGTGCAATGACATCCAGCACTGTGATAATAATTTAAAATCAGCTGAATACTTTATCAAAACAACAAACACATTTGTTATATAAAATCAGGAATGTAAATTCCCATAAAAATATGAATTAAACAAGGCTAGTACACTAATAATCCACAAGATGTCCCCATAACACCCAGGAAAAGTAGACTTATGCTATTAACCATCTTAATACTTAACATGGGGAAAATAAGTGAAAGCTTACTTTGTCAGTGCAACATATATTGTAGGAAATTGACATTATTATAAAGGTGAAAATAAATATATATATATATATATATATATATATATTTAAAATATTACAGAAAGTACTTACAATATAAACAAACATATACACAGATCTTTGTTTCTGGCAAGTAATTATCTTCAGTTTATGTTGTTAAGCAGTTTGATATCATTTACATTCCAGTACTAAAATTTTATTTATATAGTTATTTAGTAATATTACTGAAAGAAACCAATCTGTATTAAAATCATAGCAAAAGCAACCAGTAAAACATTTTCTTTTATTGTCTACTGTAATTTAAACAGCTAAAAATGAATTGCTGATAAGTACCTATAGATGAGTGGATATTTGCAGATTTGATACATAATCACTTGTACTTGTATATTGAAGTGGCTGCATAAAATGTAATCTATTTTTTATACTCACATTTACAGTATAGTATACACTACAGTTAATATTTGTAAACACAGGGCCTAATTAAAGGTTGATTGCAAAAGCAAAATCTTCATTTAATAGGCAAATCCATGTGTACTGCGAGGGGGGGGGGGGGAGTATAACATGTGCCGAGAGATATAGATCGGGGTAGGTTATATTGTTTCTGTGCAGGGTAAATAGTGGCTGTTTTATTTTTACACTGCAATTTAGATTTCAATTTGAACACACCCCACCCAGATCTAACTGTCTCTGCACATGTTATATATGACCCCCCGCAGTGCACATGGCTTTGTCCATAAGAGGAAGATTTTGCGTTTGCGATCAACCTTTTATTAGGCCTATAATTACTAAAATGTGCAATGCCAAACACAATCTTGTCAAAGAAATAGGTTTGAGGGCCTTTACATACTGGCATTCTGTTAAACGTCACACACAGCACTTGTCAAAAATTATCACATTTGACTCTAGGTGATAAAAAATCTTGCATTCAATAGTCAGTGAAGGACACAATTATATTTACTATGTAACAAAACACATTTGCTTGTTTTTTAACACAATGCACTTAATGCCTTGATCAGAACTACATGTTCTAATTACTCTTATTAATATGCCACAAGGGTTACGTAGCACTGTGCAAGGTGAATACAACTGGAAAAATGACTGCAGAGTTTACAAATAAATAAACATGTTCACATAAATGCTTAATTACAGTCAGGGCTGGCAACAGAAAACTTGGGGCCTGGTACAGTTATATCTCTGAGTCCCGTCCCCCCCCCCCCACATGCCCTGCCCACCACTGACCCCAGACCCACAAATCCCTCAATATATGCACTTTTATATTACATATTACATTGATTGCATGTGCATAGTGAATATTATCTTTTTTTTTTTTTAGAATGTCTTCTCAGGGCCTCAGGGCCTAATTCAGACCCGTCCACTGGGGGAGTGTATATTATCTGTGCAAGTGTGCGAGAGCATGTGGAGCAGAGCTACACAAACTGATTTTGTGCAGTCTCTGCGCAGCCCAAGACTTACTTAGTTGCTGCGATCACTTCAGCCTGTGCGGGACTGGAACTGACATCAGACACCCTCCCTTCCAACGCTTGGATACGCCTGCGTTTTTCCAGACATCCCCTGAAAATGATCAGTTGCCACCCACAAACGCCCTCTTCCTGTCAGTCACCTTGTGATCACCAGTGCGATAATTTTTTTGCACCATCCCATCGCTATGCATCAATCCCCGTAGATGCAGTCCATCGTGCATTGCGGTGCATACGCATGCGCAGTTCGGACCTGATTGCAGGCTGTGAGAAAATGCAGCCTAGCGATCAGGTCTGAATTACCCCATCAGACCGCTCCTAATGAGAGAGACTGAGCTTCCACACTGTCACATAAGAACACTGCCATTTTCCAGGCTCTAGGTTCCCCACGCTGCCTGAGGCTGTTTCTCCTGAGTCGGCCAGCTGCAGTCCTGTTCCTCTAGGTGTAGGCCTAGACCGTCACCACTGCAGAAACAGTACAGGCGGGGAGGAGCGCACACTTTCGTCCGAGTGACATCATCCGAACATGACGGGGATCCAGACAAGTGACCTGGGGGCCTGGCAGTGTGGGGTTACCGGAGGGGTTTGAGCTATACATTACAGCGGCTGGCAGTGCGATTCATATAAATGATCATCTATTTATGCTAACAGCAGCAACTGTTGCACTCCCGCAGCCTGCAACTATCCCACAGCCCGCAACAATGTCGGGGCCCGGTACGGGCGTCCCCTTTGACCCCCTGTTGCCAGGAGTGATTACAGTGTGCACATAGAATAATTGTGTACAGAAAATCAAGGAGTGATGTCACTACTTTCATGAGTTTTTAATACATAGGGGCCTATCATCAAAGCATGGAAAGAGATAAAGCACTAACCAATTAGTTCCTGTCATTCTTTAAACACAACCTGTAAAATAAGAGCTAGAAGCTAATTGGTTAGTGCTTTATCTTTCTCCACTGTATCTATATCCATGCTGTGACTAATGCCCCCCATAATGTAGTCACAGTAAGTTCATAACAAATTGCCTTTTATTTCATAAGACTAAAGTGTAAAGAAAATGTAAAACAACAGTGTTGTCATACTGCTCAGCACACATTCACTGTGGAGGGACATTCTGAACTACACACACTACACACACATACACATATATATATATATATATATATATATATTAGTGATGTGCACCGGAAATTTTTCGGGTTTTGTGTTTTGGTTTTGGATTCGGTTCCGCGGCCGTGTTTTGAATTCGGACGCGTTTTGGCAAAACCTCTCTGAAATTTTTTTTAGCGGATTCGGGCGAGTTTTGGATTCGGGTGTTTTTTTTCAAAAAAACCTCAATAACAGCTTAAATCATAGAATTTGGGGGTCATTTAATCCCATAGTATTATTAACCTAAATAACCATAATTTCCACTAATTTTCAGTCTATTCTGAACACCTCACACCTCACAATATTATTTTTAGTCCTAAAATTTGCACCGAGGTCGCTGGATGACTAAGCTAAGCGACCCAAGTGGCCGACACAAACACCTGGCCCATCTAGGAGTGGCACTGCAGTGTCAGACAGGATGGCACTTCCAAAAATAGTCCCCAAACAGCACATGATGCAAAGAAAAAAAGAGGCGCAATGAGGTAGCTGTGTGACTAAGCTAAGCGACACAAGTGGCCGACACAAACACCTGGCCCATCTAGGAGTGGCAATGCAGTGTCAGACAGGATGGCACTTCCAAAAATAGTCCCCAAACAGCACATGATGCAAAGAAAAGAAGAGGTGCACCAAGGTCGCTGGATGGCTAAGCTAAGCGACACAAGTGGCCGACACAAACACCTGGCCCATCTAGGAGTGGCACTGCAGTGTCAGACAGGATGGCACTTCCAAAAATAGTCCCCAAACAGCACATGATGCAAAGAAAAATGAAAGAAAAAAGAGGTGCAAGATGGAATTGTCCTTGGGCCCTCCCACCCACCCTTATGTTGTATAAACAGGAAATGCACACTTTAACAAACCCATCATTTCAGCGACATGGTCTGCCACACGACTGTGACTGAAATGACTGGTTGGTTTGGGCCCCACCAAAAAAGAAGCAATCAATCTCTCCTTGCACAAACTGGCTCTACAGAGGCAAGATGTCCACCCCCTCCTCTTCCTCCGATTCCTCACCCCTTTCACTGTGTACATCCCGCTCCTCACAGATTATTAATTCGTCCCCACTGGAATCCACCATCTCAGGTCCCTGTGTACTTTCAGGAGGCAATTGCTGGTGAATGTCTCCATGGAGGAATTGATTATAATTCATTTTGATGAACATCATCTTCTCCACATTTTCTGGAAGTAACCTCGTACGCCGATTGCTGACAAGGTGAGCGGCTGCACTAAACACTATTTCGGAGTACACACTGGAGGGGGGGCAACTTAGGTAAAATAAAGCCAGTTTGTGCAAGGGCCTCCAAATTGCCTCTTTTTCCTGCCAGTATACGTACAGACTGTCTGACGTGCCTACCTAGATGCGGTCAATCATATAATCCTCCACCATTCTTTCAATGGTGACAGAATCATATGCAGTGAAAGTAGACGACATGTCAGTAATCGTTGGCAGGTCCTTCAGTCCGGACCAGATGTCAGCACTCGCTCCAGACTGCCCTGCATCACCGCCAGCGGCTGGGCTCGGAATTCTTAGCCTTTTCCTCGCACCCCCAGTTGCGGGAGAATGTGAAGGAGGAGCTGTTGACGGGTCACGTTCCGCTTGAGTTGACAATTGTCTCACCAGTAGGTCTTTGAACATCTGCAGACTTGTGTCTGCCGGAAAGAGAGATACAACGTAGGTTTTAAATCTAGGATCGAGCACGGTGGCCAAAATGTAGTGCTCTGATTTCAACAGATTGACCACCCGTGAATCCTGGTTAAGCAAATTAAGGGCTCCATCCACAAGTCCCACATGCCTAGTGGAATCGCTCTGTTTTAGCTCCTACTTCAATCTCTCCAGCTTCTTCTGCAAAAGCCTGATGAGGGGAATGACCTGACTCAGGCTGGCAGTGTCTGAACTGATTTCACGTGTGGCAAGTTCAAAAGGTTGCAGAACCTTGCACAACGTTTAAATCATTCTCCACTGCGCTTGAGTCAGGTGCATTCCCCCTCCTTTGCCTATATCCTAGGTAGCTGTATAGGCTTGAATGGCCTTTTGCTGCTCCTCCATCCTCTGAAGCATATAGAGTGTTGAATTCCACCTCGTTACCACCTCTTGCTTCAGATGATGGCAGGGCAGGTTCTGGAGTGTTTGCTGGTTCTCCAGTCTTCGGCACGCGGTGGCTGAATGCCGAAAGTGGCCCGCAATTCTTCGGGCCACCGACAGCATCTCTTGCATGCCCCTGTCATTTTATAAATAATTCTGCACCACCAAATTCAATGTATGTGAAAAACATAGGACGTGCTGGAATTTGCCCAGATGAAATGCACGCACAATATTGGTGGCGTTGTCCGATGTCACAAATCCCCAGGAGAGTCCAATTGGGGTAAGCCATTCCGCGATGATGTTCCTCAGTTTCCGTAAGAGGTTCTCAGCTGTGTACCTCTTATGGAAAGCGGTGATACAAAGCGTAGCCTGCCTAGGAACGAGTTGGCGTTTGCGAGATGCTGCTACTGGTGCCGCCGCTGCTGTTCTTGCTGCGGGAGGCAATACATCTACCCAGTGGGCTGTCACAGTCATATAGTCCTGAGTCTGCCCTGCTCCACTTGTCCACATGTCCGTGGTTAAGTGGTCATTGGGTACAACTGCATTTTTTAGGACACTGGTGACTCTTTTTCTGACGTCTGTGTACATTTTCGGTATCGCCTGCCTAGAGAAATGGAACCTAGATGGTATTTGGTACCGGGGACACAGCACCTCAATCAATTCTCTAGTTCCCTGTGAATTAACGGTGGATACCGGAAACACGTTTCTCACCACCCAGGCTGCCAAGGCCTGAGTTATACGCTTTGCAGCAGGATGACTGCTGTGATATTTCATCTTCCTCGCAAAGAACTGTTGGACAGTCAAGTGATTACTGGAAGTAGTACAAGTGGTCTTCCAACTTCCCCTCTGGGATGACAATCGACTCCCAGCAGCAACAACAGCAGCGCCAGCAGCAGAAGGCGTTACACTCAAGGATCCATCGGAGGAATCCCAGGCAGGAGAGGACTCATCAGACTTGACAGTGACATGGCCTGCAGGACTATTGGCTTTCCTGTCTAAAGAGGAAATTGACACTGAGGGAGTTGGTGGTGTGGTTTGCAGGAGCTTGGTTACAAGAGGAAGGGATTTAGTGGTCAGTGGACTGCTTCCGCTGTCACCCAAAGTTTTTTAACTTGTCACTGACTTCTGATGAATGCGGTCCAGGTGACGTATAAGGGAGGATGTTCCTAGGTGGTTAACGTCCTTACCCCTACTTATTACAGCTTGACAAAGGCAACACACGGTTTGACACCAGTTGTCCGCACTTCTGTTGAAATAATTCCACACCAAAGAGGTGATTTTTTTTGTATTTTGACCAGGCATGTCAATGGCCATATCTGTCCCACAGACAACAGGTGTCTCCCCGGGTGCCTGAATTAAACAAACCACCTCACCATCAGAATCCTCCTTATCAATTTCCTCCCCAGCGCCAGCAGCACCCATATCCTCATCCTGGTGTACTTCAACAGTGACATATTCAATTTGACTATCAGGAACTGGACTGTGGGTGCTCCTTCCAGCACTTGCAGGGGGCGTGCAAATGGTGGAAGGTGCCACCTCTTCCCGTCCAGTGTTGGGAAGGTCAGGCATCGCAACCGACACAATTGGACTCTCCTTGGGGATTTGTGATTTAGAAGAACGCACAGTTCTTTGCTGTGCTTTTGCCATCTTAACTCTTTTAAGTTTTCTAGCAGGAGGATGAGTGATTCAATCCTCATGTGAAGCTGAACCACTAGCCATGAACATAGGCCAGGCCCTCAGCCATTCCTTGCCACTCCGTGACGTAAATGGCACATTGGCAAGTTTACGCTTCTCCTCAGACGATTTTGATTTAGATTTTTGGGTCATTTTACTGAGTTTTATTTTTTTGGATCTTACATGCTCTCTACTATGACATTGGGCATCGGCCTTGGCAGACGACGTTGATGGCATTTCATCGTCTCGGCCATGACTAGTGGCAGCAGCTTCAGCATGAGGTGGAAGTGGATCTTGATCTTTCCCTATTTCACCATCCACATTTTTGTTCTCCATTTTTTTATGTGTGGAATTATATGCCAGTATTATATCAATAGCAATGGCCTACTACTATATATACTGCGCACAACTGAAATGCACCACAGGTATGGATGGATAGTATACTTGACGACACAGAGGTAGGTAGAGCAGTGGCCTTCTGTACCGTACTGCTATATATTATATACTGGTGGTCAGCAAACTGTGCAAAACTGAAATGCACCACATGTATGGATGGATAGTATACTTGACGACACAGAGGTAGGTGGAGCAGTGGCCTTCTGTACCGTACTTCTATATATTATATACTGGTGGTCAGCAAACTGTGCAAAACTGAAATGCACCACAGGTATGGATGGATAGTATACTTGACGACAGAGAGGTAGGTAGAGCAGTGGCCTTCTGTACCGTACTGCTATATATTATATACTGGTGGTCAGCAAACTGTGCAAAACTGAAATGCACCACAGGTATGGATGGATAGTATACTTGACGACTCAGAGGTAGGTAGAGCAGTGGCCTTCTTTACCGTACTGCTATATATTATATACTGGTGGTCAGCAAACTGTGCAAAACTGAAATGCACCTCAGGTATGGACGGATAGTATACTTGACGACACAGAGGTAGGTAGAGCAGTGGCCTACTGTACCGTTCTGCTATATATTATATACTGGTGGTCAGCAAACTGTGCAAAACTGAAATGCACCACTGGTATGGATGGATAGTATACTTGACGACACAGAGGTAGGTAGAGCAGTGGCCTTCTGTACCGTACTGCTATATATTATATACTGGTGTTCAGCAAACTGTGCAAAACTGAAATGCACCACAGGTATGGATGGATAGTAAACTTGACGACACAGAGGTAGGTAGAGCAGTGGCCTACTGTACCATACTGCTATATATTATATACTGGTGGTCAGCAAACTGTGCAAAACTGAAATGCACCACAGGTATGGATGGGATAGTGTACTTGATGACACAGAGGTAGAGCAGTGGACTACTGTACCATACTGCTATATATATAGTTATACTGGTGGTCAGCAAAATTCTGCACTGTCCTCCTACTATATACTACAATGCAGCACAGATATGGAGCGTTTTTTAGGCAGAGAACGTATAATACTGGTGGTCACTTGTCAGCAAAACTCAGCACTGTCCTCCTACTATATAATACTGCTGGTCCCCAGTCCCCACAATAAAGCAATTAGCACACTGAGCACAGATATTTGCAGCACACTGAGCACAGATGTGGAGCGTTTTTCAGGCAGAGAACGTAGATATTTGCACTTGCAGCACACTGAGCACAGATATTTGCAGCACACTGAGCACAGATATTTGCAACCCACTGAACATAGAAACTGAGAGGACGCCAGCCACGTCCTCTCACGATCATCTCCAATGCACGAGTGAAAAATGGCTGCGATGCGCGTCTCCTTATATAGAATACGAATCTTGAGAATCCGACCGCGGGATGGTGACGTTCGGGCGTGCTCGGGTTAACCGAGCAAGGCGGGAGAATCCGAGTCTGCTCGGACCCGTGCAAAAAAGGGTGAAGTTCGGGGGGGGTTCGGATCCCGAGGATCCGAACCCGCTCATCACTAATATATATATATATATATATATATATATATATATATATACATACATACTTCAAGACATACCATCAAAGTACCATCAGTTACTTCATAAATTTCTAGTTACAAATTAATAAAACTAGTAGTATCTTTGAGAAATGACTTTTTTTAGGCAGCAGTGGCTTCAGAATGGAGTGTAACAGTTGTGAAGTTGTTTGGTAAAGAGAGTCACGATCAGAAATTATAGGACGCCCTGGTGGCTTCACACTATCTTTTTGCAGCTTCAGCAAAGTATATAAAACAGGAATTTTAGGAAACTCCTTATATAGTATAACACTTTCTGCAAAGCTGGAGTATTCTGACCATTCTGTACCGCTGTATCCAAGATAAGATGCAGTTCACGTTGATATTCCTTAGTTGGATTGCCAGAAAGTTTGCGATACACATCCGATTCTGCTAATTGGCGTTGTATCTCAACTCTGTAACCCTTTATCGGCGGGTCTGATTATTATTTTGTCAAACTTGGCCAAATTCCGTAGAGCTAAAGACTCTTCCCTGGACAGATTTTTTTGTATTTTGCCAGGAGCAGACACAAATTTGGAGACCGAATCATCCCAGAGTCTATTGAGTATCTTTAATGTAGGGTTAGATGATGCTGGATCAAATATAGTGTGAAAAGGACTGAATACATTTATCAAAACTGGATGTTGGTGAAACAGCAGGTTTATGTTGATAATATTCCCTTAGTCAAAGTTTATGAGCTGATTTGTGTTGATCTCGTTTCCACTCTAAGTTGTCATGCATATCTGTTGGCACAAAAGATAAATCTTTTTGTAAAATGCCCATTTCAGCATCCGAAAAAACCCTATCAGATAAATTGAAGACTACCGTGTCTTCTTTTAGTCCGCTTTTTTTGTTGCTGTTAATCCTCTTGTTCTGCAGCCCCCCCCCCCCCCCCCCGATGGGCGGCCGGTCTTCCCGAGAATTTATACGGTCTGTGCCATTTCCTAAAGGGACACCAGTAGAGGTACTAGGATCATCAGAATCAGAGATTACAAATTCGCTTTCGCTGTTACTATTTGACATACTCTGTTGTTGTCTTTTTTTTCCAAGGTCTACGTCTGCTATCTCTCAGTGAGGTGTATTTCTCACCACCTCCACCAGACAACCATCAGTATACTTTGTTATCCTCGTAATTATTATATACTGTATACTTTTTATTTCCTTTGAATTTCAGTAGATCTTTTTTATATTGGTCACAGTCATGCTCAAGCTTAGTGATCCCTTAAGAATTTGCTGGATCATTCAATAATTTCTTAGACTCCTTTTCCAGAGGTTTGATCTTAATTTAAGTCACCTCTAATGCATGATGTGACTTTTCAATCACAAGCACCATAAGGTCTAGTGCACATCGATTTAGTATACCCACCCATTTGAGGACAAATTCTGGGTTATTCCTTCCTATGGTAGGGGCATTTTTAGACCAAAAACTGCAAGCAGTTTTCCTCTCCCGTTAATTGTCAGATAATGATGATATGTAATATGATGATGATATGTAATGATGATATGTAATATGTAATGATATGTAATCTAGCTCTCGACATTTGAGTTTAAATAATTGAAAATATAAATCCGCCATGGAACATTTAGCATCATGACCAGGCAGTACATCTTTGAAAAATATCTCTTCTACTTCTTCAAGTGTAAAACTAAAAGTTTCTCCTGGGGGTATGATAAAGTTCTGACAGCCCACTAGGTCCTGAGAGGGTATTGTCCCCTGAGCTATATCCATGATGGGTTAATATGCACAACAACCCCTTCAATAGATGATCCCATCAGATGCACACACACCGGATAAATGGAAATACCTGCTGTTGTATTAAGATACTGTGTATTCCTTCACACAAAACAGAGCAACAAAACAAATCCACACTGATGCACCTAGGCTGTGCAATTTTCACAATGACAGTGTCATATAGCAAATGAAAAAAGAATGCTTGGTGCCTTGCCAGTCAGATCACAATGTCAAAACAACACTGCTGTCCAAATACATTCAAATCCAATTCAGCCACCATTACTTCATAATAAACAGCTGGCACCGGTGCCTATGTCCAAAAATAAATACTTATCCATTGGAGGATCAACAGATGACACTCGAGAGGCAGTGTACAAATACAGAAAGCTGGTTTATGTTGCTCAGTCAACATTTCCAGGCATCTGCCTCTTTCTCAAGACACACCAGTACAAACGGATAATACACACTTACCACCTTGAAATACCCGCATCCAGCAACCCGTCCGACCATCACTTCCCGCGCACTGACAGGTTCCAGGGCATGTCATATGACGAATTTCCTGCTCAATGCTGTTGCCGTGATCCACAGCGACCCAGCAATTTGTGTCTCACCCTGGACATACTTCTGGGTTGGCGCTGTCATAGGCTGCCATGGTAACCACACACTCAGCGGCCAAACCAAGAACTGAATGATGCAGCCCCTCCACTTCCAGAGCCTATGGGACGATGACGGGTAGTGACTGTGGACAAACATGTTAAACACTGGATAACAAACATTAATACGTTGAAGTGTGATGAAACATATAAAAACACATAAGGAATTTATAAACATTAAAAGGAGCTCTGTTTTCAACAGCTCAATAATATTAAACAAATCTTGTTCGGGAAAAACTACATGTATTCAATATACAAGTGCCCATGAAGAGCACATACAAACTCCATAGATAAGATTACAGAAATCACCAAAATTAATACTATGTCCCCTATGGGTTTGAATGATAAGATTAATTGGAATAGCATTATGTAGGAAGTCTATAGATACATTTTGGTGATTTATGTAATTGGTGAGTTATGTAATGTAATTATGTAATTGCTTTGATCACAAATACAGGAATCCACGGCACCTGCCATTCCAAGGAAAGGGGTGCACTCATGTACTCCCCTCCCCCAGGTTGGGGTGCAGTGGGCTGTGACCACCTGCTCAAATACACATTTACCAAGAACCCTGAACTCTCCTTAGTAATTTTATTCACCTTAATACTTTAATACATAACTGGAAAAATAATGGGGTTTTCATTAGAGATGAGTGGGTTCAGTTCTCAGAGAACCTAACCCCCCCTTCCCCCGAACATCCCATTCCGAGCCCAGATCTGAGTCTGGCTCTGGACTTCCCGCCAGACTCGGAAACCAGAACGAGGCAAAACGTCATCATCCCACTGTCAGATACTTGCTGGTTTTAAATTCCATATAAACAGCTGTGCTTTGCAGCCATTTTCACTCTGGACTTGGAGAGTGAGCGATACAGACCTCTGTGTCTTTGTGGGTGGTGGCATTGGGTGGGATCAGTGTGTGCTCTGTAGGGGTGCTGCTCCAGTCACTGTGGTTTACCTGTACTTTTAGGCGTGTTGTCCTGGCTGTCACTGGTGTTCAACTTTCATGTGCTGTTAGGGGTGCTGCAACTGTACATGGGTGTTGCTGTCCTGACTGTCACTGTGCTGTACAGGTGCAGGAGCACTGTCCTCCTGTATGATGTAAAAATCCAGGGGTTCAGTTGTTAAAATAAAAGCACACTGGTCCTGTATGCTGTGAAAATACAGGGGTGCTGGCCCAGTCTTGTATGCTATAAAAATTCAGGGGTGCTTCTGTTGTTCAAATAAATGCACACTGGTCCTGTATGCTGTAAACATTCAGGGGTGCTTCTGTTATTCAAATAAAATTGCACTGCTCCTGTATGCTGTAAAAATTCAGGGGTGCTGCTGTTAAAATAATATTACACTGGCCGTGTATGCTGTAAAAATTCAGAGGTGCAGTTGTTCAAATAAAAGTGCACTGGAGTCCTGTATGCTGTAAAAATATAAGGGTGCTGCTGTTAAAATAATATTACACTGGCCTTGTATGCTGTATAAATTCAGGGGTGAAGTTATTCAAATAAAATCACACAGGTCCTGTATGCTATAAAAATATAGGGGTGCTGCTGGTAAAATAATATTACACTGACCCTGTATGCTGTAAAAATTCAGGGGGCAGTTGTTAAAATAAAAGCACACTGGTCTTGTATGCTGTAAAAATATAGTGGTGATGCTGTTAAAATAATATTACACTGGTCCTGTATGCTGTAAGAATTCATGGGTTATTCTGTTGTTCAAATAAAAGCACACTGGTTCTGTATGTTGTAAAAATATAGGGGTGCTACTGACAAAATAATATTACACTGGCCCTGTATGCTGTAAAAAATCAGGGGTGCTTTTGTTGTTCAAATGATAGTACACTGTTGCTGTATGCTGTAAGAATACAGGGGTGCTGTAAAAATAAAGGGGCACTGTTCTGTGTGCTGTAATAATAAATGGGTGCTGTCCTGTGAAATGGAGAACAACAATTTGGAGGAAAAAATAGTGAAAGAGCAAGAACCACTTCCAGTTCCTAGTACTAGGGCTGAAGCTGCTGCTGCCACCAGTCATGACATTGACAATGCAATTGCATCAACGTCGGCTGCTAAGGCCGATGCCCAATGTCATAGAGGGCATGTAAAATCCAAGTAGCAAAAAATAATAATAATAATAAAAATTATCTGACGAGAAAAGTAAAATTTGCAATATGCCATTCACAACACGAAGTGGCAAGGAAAGGCTAAGGCCTTGGTGTATGTTCATGACTGGTGGCTCAGCTTCTCATGAAGATGGAAGCCCTCCTCTCTCTTGAAAATTTCAAAAAATAAGCTTGTTAAATCACAGGAAAAAACAACTGTGCATTCAGAGATATCACAAATCCCCAAGGAGAGTCCAAATGTGTCCGCAGTTGCGATGTCTAGGCCTGACCTTCCCAAGACTGTATGGAAAGAGGAGGCTCCAACCACCATTTGCACACCCCCTGCAAGTGCTGGGAAGAGCACCGCCAGTCCAGTTGCTGATATTGAGATTGAGGATGTCACTGTAGACAGGGCCGGTTCAAGGGCGCAGAGCGCCCCGGGCAGGAAAGGGGCGTGGCCTAATACAGGGGGCGTGGTGAGTCACGCCCCCTGTACATTGAAAGCGCCGCTTGAATGCTGAGCGGTGCGCGATGACGTCATTGCGCACAGCACAGCAAAAGGTCCTCTCCACGAAGAGAAACTAGACGCTATGCGTCTAGTTCCCTTCGTGGAGAGGACCTTTGCTGTGCGGTGCGCGATGACGTCATCGCGCACCGCTCAGCAGTTACTCTCCACGAAGGGAAACTAGACGCATAGCGTCTAGTTCCCTTCACAGGAGGCGCCGAGGACGGGGACGGCAGCGGGCAGCGGAGGCGGACGGGGGACACAGCGGGCAGCAGTGGCGGATCTTGCCACGGTGCGGCGCCCTCCGGATGGCGCCAGCGCCCTCCGGAAGGCGGCGCCCCGGGCAAAAGTCCTGCTTGCCCGTGGCAAGAACCGCCACTGACTGTAGATGTATACCAGGATGAGGAGGATATTGGTGTAGCTGGCGCCGAGGAGGAAGTTGATGATGAGGTCTCTGATGGTGTTGTGGTTTGTTTGAATAAGGCACCAGAGGAGACAGCTGTTGTCCATGGGATCAGAAAGCTCATTGTCATGCCTGAGTAATGTACCAAAAAAGCCACCTCTTCGTGAGGAATTATTTCTCCACAAATCCATACAACAGGTGTCAAGCCATGTGTTGCCCTTGCCAATCTGTAATTAGTAGGAGTAAGGATGTTAACCGCCTAGGAACATCCTCCCTTATACGTCACCTGCAGCGCATTTATCAGAAGTCATTGTCAAGTTCAGAAACTTTGGGTAAGAGCATAAGCAGTCCACTGACACCTAAATCCCTTCTTCCTGTTGTACCCAAGCTCCTGCTAGCCACACCACCAACTCCCTCAACGTCAATTTCCTCCTCCGTCATGAACGTAAGTAGTACTGCAGGCCATGTCATTGGCATGACTGACGAGTCCTCTCCTAACCGGGATTCCTATGGAGTATCCTTGAGTAGTACGCCTACTGCTGCTGCTGCCGCTGCTGTTGTTACTGCTGGGAGTCGATCGTTATCCCAGAGGGAAAGTCGGAATCCCACTTGTACTACTTCAACTACGCAAATGACTGTCCAACAGTCCTTTGCAAGGAAGATGAAATATGACAGCAGTCACCCTGTTGCAAAGCGGATTACTGAGACCATAACAACTATGGTGGTGTTAGACATGCATCCGGTATCCACCATTAGTGCAGCGGAATTTAGACAGTTGATGGAGGTAGTGTGTCCCTGGTACCAATTCCTGTATAGATTCCACTTCACTAGGCAAGCAATTCTGGAACTGTACAGGGACATTAAAAAAAGTGTACTCAGTGACTTGAAAAATGCAGTTGTACCCACTGTCCACTTAACAATGGACATGTGGACAAGCGGAGCAGGGCAAACTAAGGACTACATGACTGTGATAGCCCACTGTGTATATGTATTGCCTCCTGCAATAGCAACAACAGCTGCGGAACCATTAGCAGCATCTCACAAACGCCAACTAGTCAGGCTACGCTGTGTATCACCGGTTTCCGTAAAAGGCTCACCACTGATAACCTCTTATGGAAACTGAGTGACATCATCGAACAATGGCTTACCCCACTTAGACTCTCCTGGTAATTTGTGATATCGGACAAGGCCATTAATGTTATGCATGCATTAAATCTGGGCAAATTCCAGCATGTCCCATGTTTTGCACATACAATCAATTTGGTGGTGCAGAATTAAAAAAAAAAATGACAGGGGCATGCAGAAGATGCTGTCGTTGGCCCGAAAAATTGTGGGCCACTTTCGACATTCAGCAACTGCATGCCAAAGACTGGAGCACCAGAAAACACTCCAGAAGCTTTCCTGCTATCACCTGAAGCAAGTGGCAGTAACGAGGTGGAATTCAACACTCTATATGCTTCAGAGGAAGGAGGAGCAGCAAAAGGCCATTCAAGCCTATACATCAACCTATGATATAGGCAAAGGAGGCGGAATGCAACTGACTTAGTGGATAATGATTTCCGTGTTGTGCAAGGTTCCCCAACCCTTCAAAATTGCCACACGTGAACTCAGTTCAGACACTGCCAGCTTGAGTCAGGTAATTCCCCTCATCAGGCTTTTGCAGAAGCAGCTGGAGAAATTGAAGGAGGAGCTAAGATGAAGCGATTCTGCTAAGTATGTGGAAGTTGTGGATGGAGCCCTTCATTCACTTTGCCAGGATTCAAGGATGGTCAGTCTGTTGAATTCAGAGCACTACATTTTGGCCACTGTACTCGAACCTAGATTTAAAGCCTACGGTGCAAAGACCTGCTGGTGAGAAATTTGTCAACTCAAGTAGAACATGACCCGCCAACAGCTCCTCCTTCTTTTTCTCCCACAACTGGGGCTGCAAGGAAAGGATAAAATTTCCTAGCCCACTAACATTTGGTAATGCAGGGCAGTCAGGAGCAAGTTTTGACATCTGGTCCAGACTGAAGCAGCTGCCAACGATTACTGACATGTCTACTGTCACTTCATATGATGCTGTCACCATTGAAAGAATGGTGGAGAATTATATAGGTGACAGCATCCAAGTAGGCATGTCAGACTGGCTGGATATACTTATATATACTGACTGGATAAAGAGGCAATTTGGAGGACCTTGCACAAACTGGCTTTATTTTACCTAAGTTGTTACCCCTCCAGTGTGTACTCTGAAAAAGTGTTTAGTGCAGCCAGTAAACTTGTCAGCTATCGGCGTAGGAGGTTACTTCCACAAAATGTGGAGAAGATGATGTTCATCAAAATTAATTACTAATTCTTCTAGGAAGACCTTTACCTGCAATTTCCTCCAGAAAGTACATAGGGGCCTGTGATGGTGGATTCTAGTTGGGACGAATTAATACTCTGTGAGAATGAGGATGTACACACTGAAAGGGTTGAGGAATTGTAGGATGAGGATGAGGACAATATCTTGCCTCTGTAGAGTCAGTTTGTGCAAGGAGAGATTAAGTGCTTTTTTGGTGTGGGGATTAATTGCTTCTTTTTTGTGGGGGCCCAAACAAACCAATCATTTGAGCCACAGTTGTGTGGCAGACTCTGTCGCTGAAATGATTGGTGTGTTAAAGTGTGCATGTCCTGTTTATACAACAAAAGGGTGGGTGGGGGTACCCAAGGACAATTCCATCTTGCACTTTTTATTTTTTTGCATTATGTGCTCTTTGGGGCCTATTTTTTAAAAACTTTCATTCTGGCTGCCACTGCAGTGCCACTCCTAGATGGGCGAGGTGTTTGTGCCACCCACTTGTGTCGCTTAGCTTAGTCATCCAGCAACTTCGGTGCAACCTTTTGGCCTAAAAACAATATTGGGATGTGTAAGGTATTCAGAATAGACTGAAAATGAGTGGAAATGAATGTTGTTGAGGTTAATAATACTGTAGGATCAAACTTTCCCCAAATTCTGTGATTTTAGCTGTTTTTATGGGTTATTTTTTAAATCATCCAGATCCTAATCCAAAACCCAGAAGGGTGGTTTTGGCAAAACCAATCCAGATCCAAAATACAAGCAGGTATTCAGATCCAAAACCAAAACACAAAGGGGGTCATTCCGAGTTGTTCGCTCGCTAGCAGATTTTAGCAGCATTGCACACGCTAGGCCGCTGCCCTCTGGGAGTGTATCTTAGTTTAGCAGAATAGCGAACGAAAGATTAGCAGAATTGCGAATAGAAAATTCTTAGCAGTTTCTGAGTAGCTCCAGACCTACTCACAGATTGCGATCAGCTCAGGCCGTTTCGTTCCTGGTTTGACATCACAAACACTCCCTGCATTCGGCCTGCCACTCCCCCGTTTCTCCAGACACTCCCGAGTTTTTTCCTGGCACGCCTGCGTTTTTTCGCACACTCCCAGAAAACGGCCAGTTTCCGCCCAGAAACACTTACTTCCTGTCAATCACACTCCGATCACTTCAATGATGAAAATTCTTTGTTCGGACATGAGTAAATCTACTAAGTTTTGTGCTAAAATACTTAACGCATGCGCACTGCGTACCATGCGCATGCACATTTTTGCCTTAATCGCTTCGTTGCGAAAATTGGCAATGAGCAAACAACTCGGAATGACCCCCAAAACCCGATAAATGCCCGTTGCACATCTCTAGTTTTAGTTCATGAATTGAACTTGCAGCCCACATCAAGGGACCTCATTTTACCACAAGTTCTACTCTACTCTATCACATAAATTTTCATATAGAATTTTTGGAAACCTGGCAAAAGGACTTGCAGTGAAATGGTGTTTTTTGATGAGGGCTGGAAGCTTAAATGCATTGTACAATTCATGAACAAAACAAAACATGTTAAATCATAGAATTTGGGGGTAATTTTGATCCAATAGCATTATTAACCTCAATAACCATAATTGCCACTCATTTCCAGTCTATTCTGAACACCTCACAATATTATTTTTAGTCCTAAAATTTACACCGAGGTCGCTGGATGACTAAGTTAAGCGACCCAAGTGGGCGGCACAAACACCTGGCCCATCTAGGAGTGGCACTGCAGTGTCAGACAGGATATCACTTAAAAAAATGCCCCAAACATCACATGATGCAAAGATAAATAAAAAAAAGAGGTGCAAGATGGAATTGTCCTTGGGCCCTCCCACCCACCCTTATGTTGTATAAACAGGACATGCACACTTTAACAAACCCATCATTTCAGCCAGAGGGTCTGCCACACGACTGTGGCTGAAATGACTGGTTGGTTTGGGCCCCCACCAAAAAAAGAAACAATCAATCTCTCCTTGCTCAAACTGGCTCTACAGAGGCAAGATGTCCACCTCATCGTCATCCTCCGATTCCTCACCCCTTTCACTGTGTACATCCCCCTCCTCACAGAGTATTAATTCGTCCCCACTGGAATCCACCATCTCAGGTCCCTGTGTACTTTCTGGAGGCAATTGCAGGTGAATGACTCCACGGAGGAATTGATTATAATTCGTTTTGATGAACATCATCTTCTCCACATTTTGTGGAAGTAACCTCATACGCCGATCGCTGACAAGGTGACCACCTGCACTAAACACTCTTTTCGGAGTACACACTGGAGGGGGGGCAACTTAGGTAAAATAAAGCCAGTTTGTGCAAGGGCCTCCAAATTGCCTCTTTTTCCTGTCAGTATACGTATGGACTGTCTGACGTGCCTACTTGGATGCTGTCACTCATATAATCCTCCACCATTCTTTCAATGGTGACAGAATCATATGCAGTGACAGTAGACGACATGTCAGTAATCGTTGGCAGGTCCTTCAGTCTGGACCAGATGTCAGCACTCGCTCCAGACTGCCCTGCATCACTGCCAGCGGCTGGGCTCGGAATTCTTAGCCTTTTCCTCACAGCCCCAGTTGCGGGAGAATGTGAAGGAAGAGCTGTTGACGGGTCACGTTCCACTTGAGTTGACAAGTGTCTCACCAGCAGGTCTTAGAACCTCTGCAGACTTGTGTCTGCCAGAAAGAGAAATACAACGTAGGCTTTAAACCTAGGATCGAGCACGGTGGCCAAAATATAGTGCTCTGATTTCAACAGATTGACCACCCGTGAATCCTGGTTAAGCGAATGAAGGGATCCATCCACAAGTCCCACATGCATAGCGGAATTGCAACGTTTTAGCTTCTCCTTCAATCTCTCCAGCTGCTTCTGCAAAAGCCTGATGAGGGGAATGACCTGACTCAGGCTGGCAGTGTCTCAACTGAGTTCACGTGTGGCAAGTACAAAGGGTTGCAGAACCTTGCACAACATTGAAATCATTCTCCACTGCACTTGAGTCAGACACATTCCCCCTCCCTTGCCTATATAATAGGCAGATGTGTAGGCTTGAATG
Organism: Pseudophryne corroboree; assembly: GCF_028390025.1. NCBI lineage: Eukaryota > Metazoa > Chordata > Amphibia > Anura > Myobatrachidae > Pseudophryne > Pseudophryne corroboree. The sequence continues at coordinate 487,336,225 of NC_086448.1, forward strand.
GCCTTTTGCTGCTCCTCCATCCTCTGAACCATATAGAGGGTTTAATTCCACCTCGTTACCACCTCTTGCTTCAGATGATGGCAGGGCAGGTTCAGGAGTGTTTGCTGGTGCTCCAGTCTTCGGCACGCGGTGGCTGAATGCCGAAAGTGGCCCATAATTCTTCGGGCCACCGACAGCATCTCTTGCACGCCCCTGTTATTTTTTTTTAAATTCTGCACCACCAAATTCAATGTATGTGCAAAGCATGGGACGTGCTGGATTTTGCCCACATATAATGCACGCACAATATTGGCGGCGTTGTCTGATGTCACAAATCCCCAGGAAAGTCCAATTGGGGTAGCCATTCTGCAATGATGTTCCTCAGTTTCTGTATGAGGTTGTCAGCTGTGTGCCTCTTATGGAAAGCGGTGATACAAAACGTAGCCTGCCTAGGAACGAGCTGGCGTTTGCGAGATGCTGCTACTGGTGCCGCCGCTGCTGTTCTTGCTGCGGGAGGCAATACATCTACCCAGTGGGCTGTCACAGTCATATAGTCCTGTGTCTGCCCTGCTCCACTTGTCCACATGTCCGTGGTTAAGTGGACATTGGGTACAACTGCATTTTTTAGGAAACTGGTGAGTCTTTTCCTGATGTCTGTGTACATTCTCTGTATTGCCTGCCTAGAGAAGTGGAACCTAGATGGTATCTGGTAATTGGGACACACTACCTCAAGAAATTCTCTAAGTCCCTGTGAACTAACGCCGGATACCGGACGCACATCTAACACCAACACAGCTGCCAAGGCCTGAGTTATCCGCTTTGCAACAGGATGACTACTGTGATATTTAATCTTCCTTGCAAAGGACTGTTGGACAGTCAATTGCTTACTGGAAGTAGTACAAGTGGTCTTCCGACTTCCCCTGTGGGATGATGATCGACTCCCAGCAGCAACAACAGCAGCGCATTCAGCAGTAGGCGTTACACTCAAGGATCCATTGGAGGAATTCCAGTCAGGCCAGGACTCGTCAGACTTGCCAGTGACATGGCCTGCAGGACTATTGACGTTCCTGTCTAAGGAGGAAATTGACACTGAGGGAGATGGTGGGGTGGTTTGCAGGAGCTTGGGTACAAGAGGAAGAAGGGATTTAGTTGTCAGTGGACTGCTTCCGCTGTCACCCAAAGTATTTGAACTTGTCAATGACTTCTGATGAATGCGCTTCAGGTGACGTATAAGGGAGGATGTTCCTATGTGGTTAACGTCCTTACCCCTACTTATTACAGCTTGACACAGGCAACACACAGCTTGACACCTGTTGTCGCATTTCTGTTATAATAATTCCACACCAAAAAGGAGATTTTTTTTGTAATTTTACCAGGCATGTCAATGGCCATATTCATCCCACAGACAACAGGTTTCTCCCCGGGTGCCTGACTTAAACAAACCACCTCACCATCAGAATCCTCCTTGTCAATTTCCTCCTCAGCGCCAGCAGCACCCATATCCTCATCCTGGTGTACTTCAATAGTGACATCTTCAATTTGACTATCAGGAACTGGACTGTGGGTGCTCCTTCCAGCACTTCCAGGGGGTGTGCAAATGGTGGAAGGAGCCACCTCTTCCCGTCCAGTGTTGGGAAGGTCAGGCATCGCAACCGACACAATTGGACTCTCCTTGGGGATTTGTGATTTAGAAGACCGCACAGTTCTTTGCTGTGCATTTGCCATCTTAACTCTTTTCAGTTTTCTAGCGGGAGGATGAGTGCTTCCATCCTTATGTGAAGCTGAACCACTAGCCATGAACATAGGCCAGGGCCTCAGCCATTCCTTGCCACTCCGTGTCGTAAATGGCATATTGGCAAGTTTACGCTTCTCCTCAGACGCTTTTCATTTAGATTTTTTTGGTCATTTTACTGAACTTTTGTTTTTTGGATTTTACATGCTCTCTGCTATGACATTTGACATCGGCCTTGGCAGACGACATTGATGGCATTGAATCGTCTCAGCCATGACTAGTGGCAGAAGCTTCAGCACTAGGTGGAAGTGGATCTTGATCTTTCCCTATTTCACCCTCCACATTTTTGTTCTCCATTTTTTTATGTGTGGAATTATATGCCAGTAATATTATTATGTCAATAGCAATGGTCTACTGTACTGTACAACTATATACTGTTGGTCACCAAAATGCTGCACTGTACTACTATATATACTGGTCACAAAAATGCAGCACAGATATGGTATGGATACTTACAGTGACACAGAGCTACAAGATACAGCAATGGCCTACTGTACTGTACAACTATATACTGTTGGTCACTAAAATGCTGCACTGTACTACTATATATACTGCTCACAAAAATGCAGCACAGAAATGGAATGGATACTTGCAGTGACACAGAGCTGCAAGATACAGCAATGGCCTACTGTACTGTACATCTATATACTGTTGGTCACTAAAATGCTGCACTGTACTACTATATATATATATTGCTCACAAAAATGCAGAACAGATATGGAATGGATACTTGCAGTGACACAGAGCTGCAAGATACAGCAATGGCCTACTGTACCGTACAACAATATACTGTTGGTCACCAAAATGCTGCACTGTACTACCATATATACTGCTCACAAAAATGCAGCACAGATATGGAATGGATACTTGCAGTGACACAGAGCTGCAAGATACAGCAATGGCCTACTGTACTGTACAACTATATACTGTTGGTCACCAAAATACTGCACTGTACTACTATATATTCTGCTCACAAAAATGCAGCACAGATATGGAATGGCTACTTACAGTGACACAGAGCTGCAAGATACAGCAATGGCCTACTGTACTGTACATCTATATACTGTTGGTCACTAAAATGCTGCACTGTACTACTATATATATATATATTGCTCACAAAAATGCAGAACAGATATGGAATGGATACTTGCAGTGACACAGAGCTGCAAGATACAGCAATGGCCTACTGTACCGTACAACAATATACTGTTGGTCACCAAAATGCTGCACTGTACTACCATATATACTGCTCACAAAAATGCAGCACAGATATGGAATGGATACTTGCAGTGACACAGAGCTGCAAGATACAGCAATGGCCTACTGTACTGTACAACTATATACTGTTGGTCACCAAAATACTGCACTGTACTACTATATATTCTGCTCACAAAAATGCAGCACAGATATGGAATGGCTACTTACAGTGACACAGAGCTGCAAGATACAGCAATGGCCTACTGTACTGTACAACTATATACTGTTGGTCACCAAAATGCTGCACTGTACTACTATATATACTGCTCACAAAAATGCAGCACAGATATGGAATGGATACTTGCAGTGACACAGAGCTGCAAGATACAGCAATGGCCTATTGTACTGTACAACTATATACTGTTGGTCACCAAAATGCTGCACTGTACTACTATATATACTGCTCACAAAAATGCAGCACAGTATGGAATGGATACTTGCAGTGACATAGAGCTGCAAGATACAGCAATGGCCTACTGTACTGTACAACTATATACTGTTGGTCACAAAAATGCTGCACTTTACTACTATATATACTGCTCACAAGAATGCAGCACAGACATGGAATGGATACTTGCAGTGACACAGAGCTGCAAGATACAGCAATGGCCTACTGTACTGTACAACTATATACTGTTGGTCACTAAAATGCTGCACTGTACTACTATATATACTGCTTACAAAAATGCAGCACAGAAATGAAATGGATACTTGCAGTGACACAGAGCTGCAAGATACAGCAATGGCCTACTGTACTGTACATCTATATACTGTTGGTCACTAAAATGCTGCACTGTACTACTATATATATATATATATATATATTGCTCACAAAATGCAGAACAGATATGGAATGGATACTTGCAGTGACATAGAGCTGCAAGATACAGCAATGGCCTACTGTACTGTACAACTATATACTGTTGGTCACAAAAATGCTGCACTTTACTACTATATATACTGCTCACACGAATGCAGCACAGATATGGAATGGATACTTGCAGTGACACAGAGCTGCAAGATACAGCAATGGCCTACTGTACTGTACAACTATATACTGTTGGTCACCAAAATGCTGCACTGTACTACTATATATACTGCTCACAAAAATGCAGCACAGATATGGAATGGATACTTGCAGTGACACAGAGCTGCAAGATACAGCAATGGCCTATTGTACTGTACAACTATTTACTGTTGGTCACCAAAATGCTGCACTGTACTACTATATATACTGCTCACAAAAATGCAGCACAGATATGGAATGGATACTTGCAGTGACACAAAGCTGCAAGATACAGCAATGGCCTACTGTACTGTACAACTATATACTGTTGGTCACCAAAATGCTGCACTGTAATACTATATATACTGCTCACAAGAATGCAGCACAGATATGGAATGGATACTTGCAGTGACACAGAGCTGCAAGATACAGCAATGGCCTACTGTACTGTACAACTATATACTGTTGGTCACCAAAATGCTGCACTGTACTACTATATATACTGCTCACAAAAATGCAGCACAGATATGGAATGGATACTTGCAGTGACACAGAGCTGCAAGATACAGCATTGGCATACTGTACTGTACAACTATATACTGTTGGTCACCAAAATGCAGCACACTGAGCACAGATATTTGTAGCACACTAAGCACAGATATGGAGCTTTTCAGGCAGAGAATGTAGATATTTGCAGCACACTGAGCACAGATATTTGCAGCACACTGAGCACAGATATGGAGCTTTTCAGGGAGAGAACATAGCCACGTCCTCTCCGTTCAATCTCCAATGCACAAGTGAAAATGGCAGCGATGCACGGCTCTTTATATAGAATACGAATCTCGCGAAAATACGACAGCGGGATGATGACGTTCGGCCGCGTTCGGGTTCACCGAGGAAGGCGGGAAGATCCGAGGCTGCCTCAGAACCGTGTAAAATAGGTGAAGTTCGGGGGGGGTTCGGATCTCGGAGAACTGAACCCGCTTATCTCTAATATATATATATATATATATATATATCAACCAAATACTCTCCTTCTGCAGTGTTCTAAGGCTAATTAGATACAATAAGATACAGTACTCCTTGGAAGGGGCTGCCTATTTCACTAAGTCCCTTGTTAGGAGGGACTAGATACAGAAAATATAAAAAGAAAGGAAATTGGCGCCCAAAGGTTATTTTAACCTATAAATACAGGGAACCTAGTGGGTTTCACAATTAACATTGATTTTAAAACATAAACATGAACTGTTCTTTCATAAAAAATTTATTAAAATGTACAGAAACAATGAAGCAAGTCCATTATATTACGCAGACAAAATGATGTAATTTCTCTTCGAATACTCCATCTTTGAAGTTGATAGAGGAATATCAGCAACTTAGTGCAGTATCTTTAATCTTCCTCATATACTATTCAGAGATAACATCAAATATAACTACCCAACGCGTTTCGTCTAGTAACTAGACTTCATTAGGGGTATGTCTAAAAATTATAAGACAGCCAATCAGTATTTATACACTACAGTAAAAATCATATAATAGCAATAGTATGGTACAAAGAACAGTCATTGAACAATAGGATGTGCGTGAAATGGTGAAACAGAGCGAAGAGACAATAATTGGGCTATTGACAACAAAATGAGAACTCAGTTAGGTGGTGATCATAAAACTCATATATAATATCTATTATCATTGGGTATTTTACATATATATATATATATATATATATAGTCTGAAAATTAAGTTTGAAAATTTAACACTGTGCTTGCTGTGTAGCAATGGACAGATACCTCAGTAAATAAAGAAAAAGTGATCCACACTTGTGCTGCCTAGATTACCCAAAGCAGCTTTTATAAAGGGTGTCTACCTCCAATAGAGTGATAGAATAGTGGAAATAAATGGCTGCATCTTGCCCAGACTCACCAGAACCAGCCTTCTGCCATCTCTCCTGCCACGGATTCACAGCCAAAATAATTGCAAGTCATCTTGCTTTAGGACATCTGGACCTCATAATCCAAGGACTGTTAAATATCCCTAACTTGAAACGACCTGCCTAGACTGACACTTTATATTGCTGGAAATTTAGAAGTTCATATACAGTATGTGGGTACAAACCAGACCTGAATTCACTGTTGTGCACTGTTATATTTCTGTGCATGTTTGAATGTGTACTTTTTTGCTCTTTTAACATTGTCATTTTGTGTGGAATATCCTATTGTTAATATAAATGTTGAATCTTTACTTTTATCAGACGCACCATTATATTTATTGAATATATATTTTCATTAGTAATATCCAATATATTTTAAGCAGTTTAAATTTAATAGCACTGTATCTTTATTTCCACTACAGAAACCTCGGTATGGTTTGATGACGTTGGCATATCAGCGTTTCACAGCTGTGTTGTTTTTGATCTATAGCCGTCTTTACCTGAATGCTGTCTATAATTGTCTGTGAGTGCTTTGGTGTGCCATTGCAAGTATGCTGTAGCTTGAATTAGAGCAACAAATGGACATTATATTTCTTGTTAAACTTGGCAAGAGTGGAAGCGAAATCAGAGAGCTGTTAGTGCAAGTTTTCAGGCATAATGCTATGAAGAAAACAGCAGTTTACAAGTGAGTGAAAAGTTTTTCTGAGGGAAGAGAAAGGGTCACTGATAATAAGAGATCAGGACGGCCAGCAGTGAGCAGAATTGAAAAAACATTGCAAAAGTTCATCAAATTGTGCGTAGAAATTGTCGGCTGGCTGTCAGGGGCATAGCAGAGCAAGTGAACATTAACAGTGAAATGCCACAAATGTATAGATCAGTGCGCTTATCCCAGTCCAATATTCCCGTACCACTACGTGTGGTCTACAAGATTTAACAAAGTCCAAAGTCAGTTGTGTATCTTACTTCCTGTATGCAATTTTGGAATACACAAGGTCTCACAAAGTTACAAATAGGCTTTGTAGCCCTGCATCCACACCCTACGTGTCTTTGGGTGGCTGTTAAGTACTTCAAGATGCCACTAGGTGTGCATAGCCAAAGAAGATCTGTAAACAAGAGGAAGAACAACAGGCGCCTATGGTGTAATAGTTCTATCCAGAATGATCAATCACATGCAAGTAATTAAATTGTGTTCCAGATTACGGCTTGTCTCAATGCATATCACTCCGCTACTCCTTAGTCCAAATATAATCTCAGGATCTACAGGTCAGGGAGACATAAACAATCGCCGTAAAGCGTAGTAATTCAAGTCTGCAGGATTAAATCCAATCACACATAAATGGCATGCGTACCAGATAAATAATCTAAATGTGCATATCAATATAGATCCTGTGTCTGGGTGTTCATCAGGGAACCGGAGTTGATTAAGATCTCTATAAATATATCAGTACTCCTCACAGTTTTAAAGTAATAGAAAACATTTACTAAACAGACATACAGGAAATAAAAACATTAGAGCTTATCTGGCCATGGGGGAAGTACATGTTAAAGTGTCCATTCCAAAATGTTTTGTTTTATTTGGAAGATTTCTTCATTGGAAAATTATATGGGACCAGTTAAACATATTTATAGCTAGCTAACAAGCAAAATAGCGTCAACATGTGAACCAAACAAGGTGAAATCACTTCCTGTTCACCCAAAACAGAAAGTGTCAAATGTAATAGAAAACAAGCATAAAAATCAATACCATTATGATCAGAAAACTTAAGGGGAACAGTATCATACAGTACGTAACGTAAACAAAAGAGGTGCAATTTCAAAACTTTTATTAAAACCATTCGGAGACAGTCTTAAGTTCAAATATCCTAAACATCTCTTATTTGCATCATTTATTCAGTAAATAGTCACCTCTTTCTTAACCCCCCCCCCCCAATAGTTTCTTGCGCACATAAGGAGCAGCAGTAAATTTAATTTAGGGTGTTATCAAACCTTTACATTAACACAATACAAACTGCAAATATGAATAAAGCGCTCAATTGTTGGCACTCAACTTAACCTTTTACTCCACATGAGATAACTCCTATTATGTTCTTCTTGGTACTGTCCATTTAATTAACTTCTCGTAGGATATCGCTCATAGAAAAAGATATGAAAAACAACCAGGTATATAGTATAGTAGGTTTGGTATCTCAATAGTTTATGACAAATTCCCCTTTTTCCTTTTATTATTTTTCCTTTCATGGGTATGTGTAGTTTGCCAGTAGTTGGTCACCCTGTGATAGACGGATCACTTCTAAGTGCTCACAGTTAGGCTTATTCTACTGGAATGACATGAGCCACCAAATGGTATCATTATAAGTCGTCTTACTTTACACCACGTGAAACAAAGAGGATGTAAATGGTGTTGGATCATCATTTAATGGTTTCATTCAATCCTTTCAATCCTTTGTAACATACATAGTACAATTTCAAATTGCAAAAGTGCGCACACTCTGAGGTATGTATGAGATCCACAGTCTTAGTATCCCGTCTATTTTTGATGAATGTTCGGTGATTATCACACTTTCTCCTTAGGAGTCAAACGGACAACCTCTTCTTCCCCATTTTCTATATCCTGTCCATTGTAACTAGCAGAAAGTAAGGAGCTGTAGACAGAGTAGCAGAGCTTCCGATACGTAGCGCTGAGTGCGCAGCGGGGACTCACTCTGCGGCAGCAAACAGGAGGCATCCATAACACTGACAGAGGAAGTAGATTGTTCCCGTGAAAGCTCGCAGCAGCTGGAACCAGAGATTCTGAACTGTGCTGCAGATTTGTCGTTTTATAAAAGGACTAATACCTTACTTTCTGCTAGTTACAATGGACAGGATATAGAAAATGGGGAAGAAGAGGTTGTCCGTTTGACTCCTAAGGAGAAAGTGTGATAATCACCGAACATTCATCAAAAATAGACGGGATACTAAGACTGTGGATCTCATACATACCTCAGAGGGTGCGCACTTTTGCAATTTGAAATTGTACTGTGCACTGTTTAAAGTGGGGGTGACCACTTCAGCAAGAGTTGCGGCACTGCTGTGTTGGAGCGCTGGTTTGAAAATCTTTACATTTTCACTTTGTAACATACATGTTTCTCTGAGACAACATACAGATTTTATTTCATAATGATCAAAATACATATAACTTCATGGTCAAGGTACATGTAAATACACAGCATTACTAAATCACCTATAAATTAGCCACCACATCCACAGTAGGAACACTGGCAATAGGTGAAATAATACCTGTGTGAACCTAAGTGCAGAATTGAATTATCTTGATTAAAGATTTTTTTCCTTTTTAGGTGAATATACAGTATTTACAAATATAGTAGCTGCCACATTTGTAGCAGCCCTGACATTTTTTAAACCCATTCTGCATCTGTGTGGTTTCTGTTTTAAGGAGACTTGGTGCCAGAATTTCTTTAAGATTTATTATTTTTCTACAACATAGACAATTCTGGGCCATGGAGGAAAGACCTCCTTTAGTACAGAGTCCATAAGTATAACACTTTAATGTTTGTTTAATGACCTCTTAATGACATCTTCCTGCCAAATGCAGATGGTAATAAATGGCATGAAATGTTTTTCTAACCTGTTGGTTTTGCTGGTTTTAATAATTGCGTTTTTCACAACCCTTTCTGGATAACTTCTTTCCAGGAATCTTTCTGAGTAAATCTTAAATTGTTCCCCACAGTCTTTCTTATTGCTGCAAGTTTCTCTTCATGTGGTAAAAGTGTGAATAAGGAATGTTGGTCCTCCAGTGTTTTATGACAGCTTTTATAGTGCATATATAGTGCATGTATATTGGTATACACTTTATTGATAAAGTGGTGACTGCATTTTTTTGCCTATCGGGCAGGGTGTACTAAATGGAAAATGCAGTAAAACTCCCATTTTCTGGGTTTTATCGCATTTTCATATGTACTAACCCGCGGCCACCGCGTTTTTGCCCCTGAGGGTATCGTCATCTTTTGATGGCAATATCCTATAGAAGGCTATGGGCTTCTTACAGCCGGCTGGGGCAACCCGCCGCCTCCGCCACCCCGTGCCACTGATGCTGACCTCCCTGTCCCCGGCATACCTCCATTAAGGCAACCCTGCTCCCAGAAGCTAAACTCCTCCTCTCCCTAGCAACACAGTCGGAATCCCTTCCGGCTGCAGGGAGGAGGAAGAGGCGCCCGGGACAGCCTGCTGACTGCATGCTATGCAGGGAGGAAATGGTGACCCCAGGGAGGTGATGAAGACCCCACCACACACCACCTCACAGGTATCGCTGGGCATCCATCATTGCATTGTGATGTTAATCGTATATGTTAGTACATATGCGATTAACATCACTGCGATGGGCGGCGAGGGGTGGGGATGTATGTTAATTCATCCCGCCCCAAGTCTAAATGTTTAGTTCTTTCCTTGCTTCTGTTGTTGGTTAGCTCCAGGTTGAAAGTGTAGATAGAGATACTGTATGTCAGTAGAATTCTAAAAACAAGGATTCACTTCCCTCCCAGATGTTAAGGATGTCATCAATGTATTAATGTATGGCCCAAGAAAGGGTTGTTAGCAGTGTAATCAATGTATGGCCCAAGAAAGGGTTTTTAGCAGTATACTGAATATACTATAAGGGATGGAATGGAAGGACACCTACTTATGGATCACCATAGATGACCAGAGTCTTTATACATTGACTTTCAAAGCCATACATGACCTGGGTCTCACCTGAAGCAGCTTCTGATTCCAAACTGTCCTACTCAATTACTATTATCTGTAGAAGAAGGACTTTTAGCAGTACCTAGAAACGCCTGTAATTCATCTGTAGGTTGAGCTGTTAGCCATGCGGCTCCAAGTCTATGGAAGTCGCTTCCCCACACAGTGCAAGATGCCTCTTTCTAAAATACTTCAAAAACAGAATCATAGCTCTCCTGTAAACTCAAGCATTTCCTTAATTGTCCCTTTAATATCTCTGTATTTTCTGAAACGCATTTCTGTACTTCATTGTTCTGTACTGTATTATGTTAATTATGTTAAGTGTCTTGAGTCCTACTGTATTTTAGAAAGGGCATTATATAAATAATAATAATAATAATAATAATAATAATCAAACCTCCATCATCCATAGTTACATAGTTGTTGAGGTTGAAAAAAGACAAATGTCCATCGAGTTCAACCTATTGTACATTACATTATTTTATTTAATTATATGTTTATTTATTATAAATATTAATTAAATGCTGTATCCCTGAAAAAAATTTCAGCTAGGAATTTATCTAATCCATTTTTAAACTTGTTGATTGTGTCCACCATTACTACCTTCTCTGGAAGAGAATTCCAAATCCTTACTGCTCTTACTGTGAAGAATCCTTTTCTCCATTGGGTATGGAATTTTTTCTCCTTTAACCTCAGTGGGTGTTCTCGTGTACAATGTAGTGTTTTTTTGGTAAACAAATTGTTTGATAGATCCTTGTATTGTCCCTTAATGTATTTATAAATATTAATGATGTCCCCTCTCAATCGCCTCTTTTCCAGTTTGAACATATCAAGACTTCTAAGTCTTACCTCATAATCCAATGCCTCTAACCCCTTAACCAGTTTCGTGGCTCACCTCTGAACCCTTTCGAGTTCCAAGATATCTTTTTTATAGTATGGTGCCCAAAACTGTACACAATATTCCAGGTGTGGTTGCACCAATGATTTTTTCAGTGGCAGGATTACACTCTCATCCCTTGTCTCCATATCCCGTTTTATGCATGATAACACCTTATTAGCCTTTGCTGCTGCATTTTGACATTGCAAACTGCTACCAAGTTTATTATCGATGAGCACACCCAGATCCTTTTCAACTACCGTTATCCCTACATTTTCCCCATTTAGTTTATAGGCTGCCTGATTGTTCTTAGTCCCAAGGTGCATAACTTTACATTTGTCTATATTGAACCTCATTCCCCATTTGTCTGATCAGGCCTCCAGTCTAGTTAAGTCATTCTGTAGAGATTCAACATCCTTGTCTGAATTAATTATTCTACATAATTTAGTGTCATCTGCGAAAATTGACACTGTGCTTTCCAGTCCCTCACCTAGGTCATTAATGAATATATTAAACAGCAATGGCCCGAGTACTGAGCCCTGCGGTATTCCACTGAGTACTGAAGCCCATTCAGAGTACATCCCATTAACCCCCACTCCCTGTTCCCTATTAAACAGCCAATTACTCATCCAAGTACAGATAGTATTTCCCACCCCAAGCTCTCTTAGTTTGAGGATTAGTCTCCTGTGTGGAACTTTGTCAAAAGCCTTAGAGAAATCTAAAAAGATCACATCCACTGCTTGACCCTTATCAATATTATTGCTCACTTTCTCATAGAAGGTTATTAAGTTAGTTTGACATGACCTGTCCTTCACAAATCCATGTTGATTCCTAGTAATAACCTTGGAGGTCTCCAAGTACTCTAGAATGCTATCCCTTAATATACCTTCAAGTATTTTCCCCACTATAGATGTCAAGCTAACCGGTCTATAGTTCCGGGGAGCGTTTTAATACTCTTTTTAAATATTGGGACTACCTCTGCTATACGCCAGTCCTTTGGTATCATTTCTGATCTAATTGACTCGATGACGATCAAATATAGAGGTTTGGCTATCTCTACAATGAGTTCCATAAGAACCCTGAGGTGGAGTCCATCCGGCCCAGGAGATTTATTTATCTTAATTGTACTCAGTCTCTCCCGGATTACTCCCTCGTTTAAGCAAGTACCAAGCAGTGGGTCATTATTATTTCTGTTATGCTCTATTCTTGTCAACCTGTCCTCTTTCGTGAATACTGATGAAAAGAATTTATTAAATAAATCTGCTTTTTCCCTATCATCATTAATCAACACATCCAGCTTACCCTTTAAGGGCCCAATATTCTCCCTTTTCAACCTTTTACCAGTTATATACTTAAAGAACTTTTTCGGATTTGTTTTACTCTCCCTTGCGATTTTTTTTTTCGTTTTCTATTTTAGCTTCTCTAATCACTTTTTTGAATTTATTTTTACATTCCTTGTAGAACTGGACTGATTCCACCTTTCCGTCAGACTTAAATGCTTTGAAAGCACGCTTCTTTTAATCCAATTGTTCCTTGACCTTTTTATTAAGCCACATTGGTTTGGATTTCCTACTTCTGTTTTTGTTGACTTTGGGAATAACCACACATTTGCGCAAATATGTGTAACGAAGATCTCTGAATTCTATTATTATGTGGGATTTATATCTGGTTACTGTTATCATTCAGGGTCCTGGGGGAAACCAAATGCCTTATTTTCTTGCTCAGAAATACCCCTCCCTTTCGAGCACCTGAATTATATCACTAAGCTAATTGAGCATCTACCAATATATATGTCTTTTGTGAGAGGCAGAGAGGTTCCTACATTAGGAGGAGGTGCAGGCCCTGACATGCCACATGGAGCATTATGGGGTTGCTTCAAGGTAGGTAGCTATTAGCTTAGACATATTGTAGTAAGGAGCCATTATCATGTGGCTCCTTGCTAGTTAATATTAGAAGACAATGTTGTATCTGCACACACACAATTTCTTATATATAGACTCGGAGTCAAGGCTCCAAGAAAAGAACCCCAATTATGTTATTGATAATTATCATTCATTATGGGGGAGCTACCAACTACAGCTGTGGTAAATGCAATGAAGAAAGAGAAAAAAGGGACTGTATTGTTGATGCACAAAAGGAAGAGTAACCTGGTTGTTACATCGACCTGGAAATTCATAAAATTTAACTTTTATTATTATTGAATTAAAAAGATGTGAAATTCACTAATACGAGTATAGGCGAAACATAGAGGTTAAAAATTGTTTTGACATATACATGACATACAAGGAGTGCAATAAGAATAATAGATGTGATTAAAGATTTAAAAAAATGTGTCCGCGTGTTTATTCCAAATGCCCAAACACATATAATAATGTTCTCGTTTAATGCCAGTCTGTTAGTTTATCTAATTGTCAGCAATTCATCTCTAATTGTCTTCTTAGCCACTTGTACCAATACTGATAGTACTAATGATACAATAGGTTGCTGTACACACTATGTAGATGAATATGTTTCTCAATAATATTAAACCTTCTTGGTCCCAAGTAACCACTTGTCACAGTTTAGTATAACTATTAGTCTTCTTTGCCTAGATGAGGCTCTTGTATGGGTATGTATACTATATCACTGGATTAATATGGTGATGAATGATATGGGTGTACAATGCACGTAATTTTCCCTGCCTAAGAAATGTCACATTCACTATAATAGTTTGTGACTATAGACAGTATCAGTCAGTTATATTAGCATATCTCCAAGAGATTTCAGTTATTGTATGCGTGGCTTTCATGAGATTCCCTGCAGATATAAAAAGCATCCATGTCAGGCATCATACAAAATTCAATAGTGACTTACGCCAACTTAATTTAGCTAGTAGTAAGCACAATGTGTAAATTTGGTTAAATTCAAAGCAAATACAGTTCTGATATATAATACACAGCAGGGGGTAAATATCTCCCTTGCTTCCCCGATATTCGTGTATGATAGATAGATTGCTGTTATGGTCAGCTAATCACAGCGATCATATCTCTGCGAGGAGAAACTCCTCCAATAATTAAATATTCAACATTTTTCCACGTCACTGGCTATAATGCCATGGCTAAAAGTAGATATGTTTATTTAATCTGTATTATATATTCTCAATTGTGACAGTCTTGAATATAGATTTTATTATTGTATTCCAAATAAACCTTACAAGACCAATGCATTCACTGTGTAGCTACAAAAAATGCTGAAAAACATGTTGTATTTATGTTCACCAGACTGTATCATAAATGTGTCCTTATAGCACAAGGTGGCTTAAAGAGTTAGCTTTGGAACATTTATTGTATTCATGCCTATTGATTATTGTCACAAGTGCCACATACCACTCCTCAGATAGAAATTTTATTATTCTATTTCAAATAATCCTTATGAGACCAGTACATTCACTGTGTAGCTATATAGGATACTGAAACATATGATGTGTCCAGATTCCTCAGACTGTATCATAAATGTATCTCTATGATCACTGAGTGGCTTGAAGAGTTAACTTTGAAACATTTGTTGCATTCGTGCTTATTGATTGTTGCCACAGATGCCTAATATCACTCCTAAATCACTGACATGGATGCACAGTGCATATTTAAGAAATCTATGCTGCTTCTATCCCTGTGTACTATAGTATCAGAGCGGCTGACAGTTAATATAGCATTAGTTATATTCTCCCTCAGATAGCTGCCCAACCTACAGGAATACAGATCTCTCTCATTTGAAATGATCATCTGCCTGCTATTTGGTGCTCATAATTATAGGAGTTAGGCATTAAACGAGAACATTATTATATGTGTTTGGGCATTTGGAATAAACACGCGGACACATTTTTTTTAATCTTTAATCACATCTATTATTCTTATTGCACTCCTTGTATGTCTTGTATATGTCAAAACAATTGTTAACCTCTATGTTTCGCCTATACTCGTATTAGTGAATTTCACATCTTTTTAATTCAATAATAATAAAAGTTAAATTTTATGAATTTCCAGGTCGATGTAACAACCAGGTTACTCTTCCTTTTGTGCATCAACAATACAGTCCCTTTTTTCTCTTTCTTCATTGTAGTTAATATTAGACCCAGATTGGGGTAATGGAGGTGTGAGGTGTGGTGCCTCTGGACTGGCTTAGCTGGATGGCTTTAGTGTGGCATACCTTTAAATTCTTTTAACGCTTTTCACTTATTAATTTTTTAACACTATTTCTCTATTTTAATTACATTTCATGTTTGTATCACCCCCTCTATAGCTTCGGCTTCCTAAATACTAATTTATTAACACTAAAGTTTTTTCACTGGTATGCTATGCTGGGTTTTCTGGCTTATGCTGGTGTTTTGGGGTGCCACACCCTGCACCTAGATATAGCGCTAGGGACCCCAAATATAGAGATGCCTTGATGCGGCTTTGGGGCTTAACCACACATTTGCGCAAATATGTGTAACGAAGATCTCTGAATTCTATTATTATGTGGGATTTATATCTGGTTACTGTTATCATTCAGGGTGCTGGGGGAAACCAAATGCCTTTTTTCATGCTCTATTCTTGTCAACCTGTCCTCTTTCGTGAATACTGATGAAAATAATTTATTAAATAAATCTGCTTTTTCCCTATCATCATTAATCAACACATCCAGCTTACCCTTTAAGGGCCCAATATTCTCACTTTTCGACCTTTTACCATTTATATACTTAAAGAAAGTTTTCGGATTTGTTTTACTCTCCCTTGCGATTTGTTTTTCGTTTTCTAATCGCTTTTTTGCATTTATTTTTACATTCCTTGTAGAACTGGAATGATTCCACCTTTGCGTCAGACTTAAATGCTTTGAAAGCACACTTCTTTTTATCCATTTGTTCCTTGACCTTTTTATTAAGCCACATCGGTTTGGATTTCCTACTTCTGTTTTTGTTGACTTTGGGAATAAATAAATTAGTGTACTTATTGAGCGCAATTGTAAAAATGTCCCACATTTCAGCCGTATTCTTACCATGAAATACAATTTCCCAATTAATCTCCTTCATCACTTGTTTCAGCAACGTCAAATTTGCTTTCCTAAAGTTAAAAATCTTGGTTAAACCCTTATATTGTTGTTTTTGAAAGCTGATATACTGTAGAATGTGATCATATTGTGATCGCTATTTCCTAGGGTCTCCCCTACTTTAGTATTTGTTATTATTTCCTCATTATTTGTTAGTACTAGGTCCAGTATAGCCCCTTGCCTAGTTGGCTCCTCAATTACCTGTGACAAGTAATGATCTTTTAGCATGTTTAAGAACCTGTTACCCCTAGCTGTATTTACTGTTTCGGTGTTCCAGTTTATATCCGGGTAATTGAAGTCCCCAACAATAACGATGTCCCCCATACCTGCAGCTTTTTCGATTTGCTGCAAGAGTAGTAATTCATCAGCCACACTAATATCTGGCGTTTTTTTAGCATGTCCCTATTAAAAGTTTTTTTGTATCTTTACCCCCACTCGAAATCTCAACCCATAAAGACTCTACATTATCTCCAGTCCCCTCCGAACTGACCTCCTTTAAATATGGTTTTAAGAATGGTTTAACATAGAGACAAACACCCCCTCCCTTTTTATTAATCCTATCTCTCCTGAAGAGAGTGTATCCCTCGATGTTTGCCGTCCAGTCATGAGAATCGTCCCACCATGTCTCAGTAATGCCTATTATGTCATAATGGTCATTATGTGCAATTGCCTCTAATTCCCCCATTTTATTTGTTAGGCTTCTTGCATTTGCAATCATACACTTAAGTTTATTAATGCCCTGATCCGCAAGTTCTGTTGTACATGACATTTCCTTAGGAACCATGGTATCCCTTAAATTACCATTGCTGACTCTTGCACTGCATCCCCCCTCTCCACCCCATTATACTTTTTACATCCCATTATTCTTTGCTCTAGTTGTCCCACTAATTCTTGTTAATAGAGAATCCCCATTCTCTATTAACACCTTCATTCCCATAATATCACCAACCACACATCACTAATGCTATCTGCCTTCTCTCCATTTATACAGGGTGGAACTGATCATATGGCAATGGTAGCCCCCTTCTAAGTACTTACATGCCATTGCCATGTGCTGCAGTGCTCATTTTAGTAGTCTCAGCTCTGGTCTCCTGTCACAGTCTTGCAAGATTATTCCATCAAATCTCATGAGAATGTAGCCCTGCAGTGAAGCTCTGCGGTGGCTGCTGTAATGGAAGAATTGAGTCACCAAAGAAAACCTGAGAGGAGACAGCAAAAAGCTGTACTCATCCACTTTCTATTTCGTAATTGTGAGGGACAGTGTGCCATGCTCCCTCCCCCCTATATTCTGCCCTACATATTCAGAAGCTATATATGATAATACAAAATGTGTCAGTTTGATACTAAATCAATTGAGTGACAACTGCTGTTTATGGAAAATTCACTGCTTGTATTACCTAATAGAAAGGCACCTTGGTACTTGTGAACTATATATAAATATATATATATATATATATATATATAAAAACACAACAGTATCTTTATCTTGCGCCTAACTCAAAGCAGCACAACGGGAGAGGTCCCTGTTGAAAGACCTCAATAGCATACAAAATTAAAACAATTTCCCAAGTGCGCTAAATAAAATAAATAAAGTGTATCTACAAAGATACTTCCAGTGTTGTTTCCATATGTAAGAATTGAGTACTGGAGAAGATTTGTGGCTGGGAACCTGTAACGGACACCCCTCACCAAGATAATCACCCAAACAAGAGGCCCAAGGCCAATTAGTAAAAAATTGTTTTAATAACATACATTTAAACAGATGCAGTTTTTACATCAAATCCATCATATAATGTTTACAGAGATACAATTTAAAAATAATAATGCCAGTGTGTTTGTTGTCTTAACTCTAGATGCTCCCTCACCTTTATCAAGGTGCGAGCTCGAAAGGGAGTATCTTCACAAACTAAGCTGGTAACTCCTGCGTTTCATCTTATGGACTTCATCAGGGGTAACGAATATAAAAAAATAGGTTTGCTTGCCATTAATGGATTTATGTGTGAACAATCATAACCTTGGATATAAGAATAATAAAAAATCTCTTATACTGGCTCCTGATAGGAGCTTTTTTAGCGATTCCTTTTAGGAATCCTGATGATCCTGGATGGAAATTTCTGCCTTAAAAATACAAAACTCCTTCATGGAGCTGCTTATGGGAACTATTGATTGAAGTTCCCTTTAGAGGTACTGGCAGTCAGATTTTGACGAACTGCCTGAATAAGATATCCAGATCTTGTATTCAAGACTGCTTCTGATTAAGGTATTGGCCCGTATACAAATACTTCAAGAACATATATAGCTGATTTGACAATCAAAACGCAATGTAACTTCCTCAGTAAAGCTCACAGAATGGATCTCCTGATAGATTTTCACTGTGTGTGGAAGTGGCAGAGTCATTGTATATGTATATATATATATATTTATTTATATATATATATATATATATATTATGCTAGCACTTTAAATGTCACAATCTGAGTCTGAAAATATAATATGTCCCCTATTGGTATTTATGCAAGGTCTTTGTAGGTAACAATTCAAGGTTTTCTTTTTTCTCATCATAAAAAAACCCTAAATACTTTTTCTATTAAATCATATTTACCGACCTTTTGTCTATCAAATAGTGTATTTTTATATAGTAATTTGAACTCTAGACAAGGACATAAATCTTGTAATTTATTGTTCATAATATGTTTTTTTAAGACATTATTTCTTTGAAAAATAATTTTATTGACATTTTGCAGCTAAAAGCAAAAACACAAGGGAAAGTAACAATATGAAGATGGCATTCAATAATGATCACACCAGAGGTGGATTTAGACTTCATGGGGCTCTAAGCAAGATACATATATGGAACCCCCTCCCACAAACAATCCACAGCACTATATTTTTCTTCCTGATTTATGCATCTTACATTATTTGTTGTTTTCCCACCTCTATTACAGTACTGTATCGTCAATACACGGTAGTACTTAAAATAGAGCATAATGGCATATTGATAAACCATCAGTCAGTGGAGGTATTGGTCAACCGGAAATGACCTCCATATAGCCATATCAGTGGGCCCTCCTATGACCCACAGGGCCCTAAGCAGCCGCCTTGGTTGCCTTGTGGTAAATCCTCATCTGGATCACACAATATTGAAATCGGCATTCCAAGACAATTAGATGCAAATAAATATCAATGCAAGAGATTCCATAGTATTGTGAATGGGCGGAAGGCATGTGGAAGAAGGTATGGTAGAGGTTAGAAAGAGGAGGGGGAGAAAGGGAAGTGGAGAAGCGTAAATAAGGGAATGGAGAGGAGAATGATGGGAAACTGTTGGCAGGTGTTGTGTTTAGCAGAGAACTAAAGATTACAAGTGTGAGCCTCAAGTTAAGAAACCCAGAGAGACCAGATTCCTGAAAATGTGTGTGGGAATTCATGCAGATAGCTGGTGACATGTTCTAAATGGTAACTGTGCCAAATTGAGTTATGAAAAGCAGAAGAAGAGGGAGTTCAACATTCATCCATAAAGCCACAACAGCACAGTTAGATGCATTAAGGATGTGCCAAATAAGTGCTTGAGTATTTCTATTACCATTGGAAATGGGCCATGGTAGGAGTGAATATTAAAGACAGTGTGAAAATGAAGTGTCTGTGAGGGGAAAGAATTAAACTATGTACCATGTACTAAAAGAACATGATTTTTGGGAAGTGCCACCAAATATGTGCAAAAGTACACTCTTTTTTGCAGCCTCTCCACATCTATTCAATAACTGGGGAAATATAGCTCAAAGGCAGGTAGATACTACGAACCATTGGTATAAGCATTTATAAGTATTTTCCCTGATCCTGACACAAACAGAGGATTTAATGAGTCCTTGAATATTGGCCCACTCCTCCAACTTCAGAGCCATTCCATTGTCCCTCTCCAAGGCTAGCTAATGAGGTTCTTTGGGGGATTTCTTGTGGCCGATCAGGAGACTGTAGAGAGTAGATATGAAATATTGCAATTCAGATCAGAGGAGACAAAATGTTTCTAAGGGAGTAGAGTTTATATGAAATTGAGAGCCCAAAAGCAGTGTATAAAGGGGATGAATTTGGAGATAGAGCCGGATTTAATACGGTCCAAGTTCAAGGGTTATGAGGTTTGCCAGCCGAACTCTGAACTTTTTTTAAAGGGGCTATAATTTAGAAGGCCAAAACATGCCTTTTAAATGAATGCCCCTTTAAAGAAATGTCAGAGTTCAACCAGCAACCCACTCGACCGGCGAACTAGGACGGCGTTACATCCTGTCCATTGATGGAAGCATTTGGTAGGTAATCTAAATCTATATTTAAGGGTTGAAAACTCAGAGGAGTGATGTCTCAAATAAATGTTATATTGTGATGTGTCGAGTAAGCAAAAGGTTTAGAATCTAGACAGGTAATAAACATATGAAAACATTACATAAAATAAGTTGCTATCTGATGCTCACTCTCTTTCTTACTTGAACACAGCTGATATACAGTAAGCATTTAAAGGTTTCAGCTAGCACCTTATTTCATGTGATGTGTTTACATGTCAATCACCTGGCCAAAAATACCTTTATGAGCCTTGGCATAATGTTTTAATGGAAGCACAAATGTGAGCATCCATTCCATAATTACACATAGTGGTGCTTCCTTGGTGGCTAGGTGGGATTTGAAGACAACATCTTGGGTGGTCTCCTTGCTGCTAAGCCTTCATCTTCAATCAAATCTCCTATCCTCCATTTCTACAATAATCACCTTTATAATATTTAGAATTCTAATATTTTATTTCACCCATCCATGAATCATTGATAAATTTGAGATGGAGTGGAGGCATATGTAGTCTATGAATTAAAAACAAGGCTTTCCCTGTTTGAGACAAAGATTGGCGCAAGAACCAATTACCGTTATTTTGTCATATTACATTTCTGTCCAAGTGTGGGTAACTTGTCTTTGGTAAATTGTCTGCTGCTATTCTGTAGCGCCCAGGTCGAGTCACACAGTTTTTTCAATGAGCATGAGACACACGGCAAAATTCTTTGCAAAGATTTTTGGTCCACATTTAAAAGGGATAATAGTCTGCAGCTAGTGCACAAAGTGTGGTCACAACAATCCTTTTTATTTTTTATATAATCTGTGTTTATTGAAGAAAATACAGATATAAATTGGTACAAAATCAGAAAAAAAAGACAATATCAAACATGAAAGTAGAAATTGTACACAACAACGTGTACCAGTGCATATGTAATCAAATTGACGTGTCCAGCTACACATAAATCTGCATTAAGACATTTCAAACCAAAGAAGAAGAGAAAAGAGAAAGAGAGAAAAGAAAAAGAGAGGGAAACAAGACCTAGAGCCGAGAATGCACATAAAAACATCCAAAGATATATCAGTAACACATCAACAACCTTAATGTTTTAAGAAAGAGATATATTCTCTATAGGATTTATATTCCACCCAGGGCAACCATATAATCATAAATTCGGTCAGTCTGTCCCTGTAGCTCAGGAGAATATCATCCATATTCATATAGTAATCAAGTCTGGAAAACCAAGCGTTCCAAGTAGGGGAACGATCAGATTTCCACAGAGCAGGGACCACTGCACGGCAGCATTACTAAGATGTAGCAGTAGCGATGTCTTATAGGCATACAAAGGTAAAGAAGAGTTAAGAGTGACCAAAAGACTGGGTCAGAGGGTACAGGGGCATGGAGGATATCTCCTGAAACAGTTATTACGTCATCCCAGAAAACTTTAATGAGTGGACAGGTTCACCAAATGTGCAGTAAGGATCCCTAGGCATTATGGCATCTCCAACAAGTGGGGGAAATAGATAGGGAAATAGCATGAAGAAGAGAGGGGTGCCTTTACCATCTCATCAATATTTTGTATTGCATTTCTCTTATTTGTACACAGATAGAACTGGCATGTGTCTTGAGAAAAATAGATTCCCGTTCCCTGTCTGAAAGTTAGAGATTCAAGTCACGTTCCCATTTTTGAGTAAAGAGAAGGGGGGATTGGGAGTCAGGCATTTGTAAAAGTTTATATAGGGAAGATATCGTATGTTTAGGGTGTAGAGGCGCAACACACATCTTTTTAAAGTTCTCTAGAAGCCTGTTGGTAAATATTACCCATATAGAGGAAGTGCCGTATTTGTTAGTACTTCCAAATATCCGCATGTGGGACATCCCATTTCATCCTTATATCTGAAAATTGCTTAACCCCCTATGATTGTGCCAACTGACCCACTCTAAAAAGTCCCTCTAGGGCCCAGTTTCGATAGGAGGAGAGTGTAAGGCCGGGTGTAAAGGCAGTATTATCCAAAAAGGTGAGGGGGCCAAAATATGAAGAAACACTTGGCCTCCGCCACAACAATTTCCAAAAGGAAAGTGTGGAGGAGATAGTCAGATGAGAGCTTGGGAGTTTGGGTAAGATCAGGAGCCACAGGAAAATTTCAGGGTATTGCTGGACACACAATCCCTCCAAAACCACCCACTGCTTACCTTCCTGGTGCCTGGTCCAGTCCAAGATCCTGCTCAACAGAACTGCGTGATAATACATTTTTATATCTGGTAGTTGGAATCCGCCCTGTCGAGGCGAGCATGACAAGACGGATCTATTAATCCTGGGTCTTTTACGAGACCATATGAATTGTTGGATCAAGGATCGTATGGAGCGGAACAAAGCATCCGGGGTATGGATCGGCAATACTTGGAGAAGATAGAGTAGTTTGGGCAGGGTATTCATCTTCACAACATTAATTCGGCCCAGCCAGGATATACTGTTATATTGCCATCTGCAGTCTTTTTTAACTGACTGGAATAAGGGTAAAAGTTCAGGGACAGTAAACGTGACAAGTCGCTGGGGAGTTGGACCTCTAAATATGTTATATGAGAGTCTTTCCATACAAACGGGTAAGTAGATTTTAAGGTGAGTAATGTAGAGTAAGGCGTGGAAATATTAAGGGCGTATGATTTGGACGGATTGACCTTAAAGTTAGAAAGTGAGCTGAAAATTTCCAATTCACGCATGAGGTGTGGTAGGGAATAAGAGGGATGTGTGAGAATTTTCAACAAATCATCGGCGAATAAGGCTAGTTTATATTTGGTATCACCCACTTGTAGGCCCGTAATAGCCCTATCCAAAGCTTCAATACAAATTACAAATATCAGGGGGTAATAAAGGGCATCCCTGCCTTGTCCCATTGCTAATAAGAAAAGTATCAGACAGAACCCCATTAACCCGAACTCAAGCTGATGGTCATGCGTAGAGAGATAACACTCTATGCAAAGCTTGCGGACCCAACCCAATGAGCTCCAGTACAGCCCTCATGAAATCCCAGTTGACCCTATCAAAGGCCCTTTCGGCGTTTGTTGATAATAATATAGTGGGTGTCCGATTCTTAGAAGCTAAGTGTATAAGGTTGAGGCTATTAGTGGTATTGTCTTTTGCCTCACGGCCTGGGACAAATCCCACTTGATCATTGTGAATAAGGGAGGGAAGAAATTCGTTCAAACTAAGAGCCATCAATTTTGCGAAAAACTTAAGATCCACCTTAAGCAGGGAAATGGGTCTATAACTGGAGCACACTGAGGGGTCTTTGCCCTGTTTGAGAATCACCGTGATTTGTGCTTCCAGTGATTGAGTGGAAAAATGGGTATCATCCGAGATGGAGACAAAGGCCTCTAAGAGCCTTGGGGCGAGAACATCCTTAAATATTTTGTAATAAACGGCTGTGAAGCCGTCAGGGCCTGGACTTTTACCTGAGGGTGTAGAAGATATAACAAGCTCTACCTCTTGCAAAGTAAAGGTTTTTTCCAAAGAGTCCCTGTCAGAAGGGTCCAATTTAGGGTACAACACTTTTTCCAGATACAGCTTGGATTTCAGTATATTAGGAAGGGAATCGTGGACAGGAGAGGGGCTACCTAAATTATATAGAGTGGAATAATAATTTTTGAAACAAGCCACTATCGCAGGTGTTTTAAAACAAAGAAAGCCTGTACTATTTTTTATAGAGGGAATAAAAGAGACCGCCCTCTTGGTTCCAAGAGCCTGTGCCAGTAAACGGCCCGGTTTGTTACCCCACTGATAATATTTATTGCTGAATTTACGCAGAGAGAATTGGGTTTTGTTGATGAAAATAGAGATGTGCGGCGGGCACTTTTCGTGTTTTGTGTTTTGGTTTTTGTTCTGGTTCCATGCTTGTGTTATGGATCTGGATTGGTTTTGCCAAAACCATCCTTTTATGTTTTGGTTTTGAGTTTGATTTTGGGTCTGAATGATTTAAAAAAAAAAAAAAACATTAAAAAAGCTAAAATCACAGAATTTGGTGGTCATCTTGATCCTCCGGTATTATTAACCTCAATAACATTCATTTCCACTAATTTCCAGTCTATTGTGAACACCTCACACCTCACAATATTGTTTAAGCGACACAAGTGTGCAGCACAAACACCTGGCCCATCTAGGAGTGGCAATGCCATGTCAGACATGATGGCACTATTCAAAAACTAGGCCCCAAACAGCAAATCATGCAAAGAAGAAAAAGAGGTGCACTGAGGTAGCTGTATGGCTAAGCTAAGCAGCACAAGTGTGCGGCACAAACACCTGGCCCATCTAGGAGTGGCACTGCAGTGTCAGACAGGATGGTAGTATTCAAAAACTATGCCACAAACAGAACATCATGCAAAGAAGAAAAAGAAGTGCAATGAGGTAGCTGTATGGCTAAGCTAAGCAACACAAGTGTGCAGCACAAACACCTGGCCCATCTAGGAGTGGCACTGCAGTGGCAGACAGGATGGCACTTAAAAAAATAGTCCCCAAAAAGCACATCATGCAAGGAAGTAAAAGAGGTATAATGAGGTAGCTGTATGACTAAGATAAGCTACACAAGTGTGCAGCACAAACTACATGGGACGTGCTGAAATTTGCCCAGATGTAATACATGCACAATATTGGTGGCACAGGAGAGCGTACCCCTAAACCACACACACACACAGGAAATCCTGTAAAATTTATTTGGATAATAATAACAACACTTTTATTTGAAGCTATTATAATAATATGCAGCACAGGCAAGCATACTCCTACACCACACAGGGCAAACCCTGTAAAAATTATTTGGATAATAATATAAGTAATGTATATAACCCTTTTATTTGGAGTAAATAATATACAGCACAGGACACCACCACTGGACTTATGGCAGCACAAGACACCACCACTGGAATGATGCAGTACAAGACAGCACCACTGGACTGGACTTATATGGCAGTACCACTGGACAAATACGGCAGTACCCCTGGAGTTGAACGGCAGTGTTAGGCAGGATGGCACTTCCCAAACAGCACATGATGCAAAGAAGAAAAAGAGGTGCAAGATGGAATTGTCCTTGGGCCCTTCCACCCAGCCTTATGTTGTATAAACAGGATATGCACACTTAGCAAACCAATCATCATACAGGGTCTGCCACATGACTGTGGCTGAAAATACTGGTTTATTTGGGCCCCCACCAAAAGAGAAGCAATCAATCTCTCCTTGGACAAAGTGGCTCTACAGAGGCAAGATGTCAACCTCATCCTCATCCTCCAATTCCTCACCCCTTTCACTGTGTACATCCTCCTCCTCACAGAGTATTAATCCGTCCCCACTGGAATCCACCATCACAGGTCCCTGTGTACTTTTTGGAGACAATTGCTGGTAAAGGTCTTCCCGGAGGAATTTATAATTAATTTTGATGACCATCATCTTCTCCACATTTTGTGGAAGTAACCTCCTATGCCGATCGCTGACAAGGTTACCGGCTGAACAAAAAACTCTTTCAAAGTACACACTGGAGGGGAGGCAACTTAGGTAAAATAAAGCCAGTTTGTGCAAGGGTATCCAAATTGCCTCTTTTTTGTGCCAGTATATGTACAGACTATCTGACATGCCTACTTGAATGCTGTCACTCATATAATCATCCACCATTCTTCCAATTGTGACAGAATCATATGCGGTGACAGTAGACATGTCAGAAATCTTTGACAGGTGCTTTAGTCCGGACCAGATGTTAGCACTTAATCCTGACTGCCCTGCATCATGGCCAGTGGGTGGGCTCAGAAATCTTATCATTTTCCTTGCAGCCCCAGTTGCGAGATAAAGTGAAGGAGGAGCTGTTGACGGGTCATGTTCCACTTGAGTTGAACATTTTCTCACCAGCAGGTCTTTGAACCTCTGCAGACTTGTGTCTGCTGGAAAGAGAGATACAACGTAGGCTTTAAACCTAGGATCGAGCACGGTGGCCAAAATGTAGTGCTCTGATTTCAACAGATTGACCACCCTTGAATCCTGGCAAATTGAATAAAGGGCTCCATCCACAAGTCCCATATACTTTGCAGAATCGATCCGTCTTAGCTCCTCCTTCAATTTCTCCAGCTGCTTCTGCAAAAGCCTGATGAGGGGAATGACCTGACTCAAGCTGGCAGTGTCTGAATGGACTTCACGTGTGGCAAATTCGAAGGGTTGGAGAACCTTGCACAAGATGGAAATCATTTTCCACTGTGCTTGAGTCAGGTGCATTCCTCCTCCTTTGCCTATATCGTAGGTGGATGTATAGGCTTGAATGGCCTTTTGCTGCTCCTCCATCCCCTGAATCATATAGAGTGTTGAATTCCACCTCGTTACCACCTCTTGCTTCAGGTAAAGGTAGGGCAGGTTCAGGCGTGTTTGATGGTGCTCCAGACTTCGGAATGCGGTGGCTAAATGCCGAAAGTGGCCCGCAATTTTTCGGGCCACTGACAGCATCTCCTGCATGCCCCTGTCTTTTATCAAAAAATTCTGCATCACCAAATTAATTGTATGTGCAAAACATGGGACGTGCTGGAATTTGCCCAGATGTAATGCACGCACAATATTGGTGGTATTGTCCGATATCACAAATCCCCAGGAGAGTCTAATTGGGGTAAGCTATTGGCAATTATGTCCCTCAGTTTCCGTAAGAGGTTGTCAGCTGTGTGCCTCTTACAGAAAGCGGTGATACATAGCATAGCCTGCCTAGGAATGAGTTGGCGTTTGCAAGATGCTGCTACTGGTGCCGCTGCTGTTGTTGCTGCAGGAGGCCATAAATCTACCCAGTGGGCTTTCACAGTCATACAGTCCTTAGTCTGCCCTGTTCCACTTGTCCACATGTCCGTGGTTAAGTGGACAGTGGATACAACTGCATTTTGTAGAACACTGAGTACACTTTTTCTGACATCTCTGTACATTCTCGGTAGAGATGAGCGGGTTCGGTTCCTCGGGATCCGAACCCCCCGAACTTCACCCATTTTACACGGTACCGAGGCAGCCTCAGATCTTCCCGCCTTGCTCGGTTAATCAGAACGCACCCGAACATCATCATCCCGCTGTCGGATTCTCACGAGATTTGTATTCTATATAAGGAGCCGCGCGTCGCCGCCATTTTCACTCGTGCATTGAAGATTGAATGGAGAGGATGTGGCAGCGTTCTCTCCCTGAAAAGCTCCGTAATCAGTGCTCAGTGTGCTGCAAATATCTGTGCTCAGTGTGCTGCAAATAATCTGTGCTCAGTGTGCTGAAAATATCTACGTTCTTTGCCTGATAACGCTCCATATCTGTGCTCAGTGTGCTGCAAATATGTGCTCAGTGTGCTGCATTGTGTTGACTGGGAACCACCAGTATATGTATATACATGATGTGGCCATTCACTGGTACCTGGTGAAAGAACGTATACTGGATTCCCTCACAATGTAACTTTATATCTGTCATCTATATACATGATGTGGTCATTCACTGGTACCTGGTGACAGAACGTATTCTGGATTCCTTCACAATGTAACTTTATATATGTCACCTATATACATGATGTGGTCATTCACTGGTACCTGGTGACAGAACGTATTCTGGATTCCTTCACAATGTAACTTTATATCTGTCACCTATATACATGATGTGGTAATTCACTGGTACCTGGTGACAGAACGTATACTGGATTCCCCCACAATGTAACTTTATATCTGTCACCAATATGCATGATGTGGCCATTAACTGGTACCTGGTGACAGAACGTATACTGGATTCCCCCACAATGTAACTTTATATCTGTCACCTATATACATGATGTGGTCATTCACTGGTACCTGGTGAAAGAACGTATTCTGGATTCCCCCACAATGTAACTTTATATCTGTCACCTATATACATGATGTGGTCATTCACTGGAGACCTGGTGACAGAACGTATTCTGGATTCCCTCACAATGTAACTTTATATCTGTCATCTATATACATGATGTGGTCATTCACTGGTACCTGGTGACAGAACGTATTCTGGATTCCCTCACAATGTAACTTTATACCTGTCACCTATATACATGATGTGATCATTCACTGGTACCTGGTGACAGAACGTATACTGGATTCCCTCACAATGTAAATTTATATCTGTCACCTATATACATGATGTGGTCATTCACTGGTACCTGGTGACAGAACGTATGCTGGATTCCCCAACAATATAACTTTATATCTGTCATCTATATACATGATGTGGTCATTCACTGGTACCTGGTGACAGAACGTATACTGGATTCCCCCACAATGTAACTTTTTTATATGTCACCTATATACATGATGTGGTCATTCACTGGTACCTTGTGACAGAACGTATACTGGATTCCCTCACAATGTAACTTTATATATGTCACCTATATACATGATGTGGTCATTCACTGGTACCTGGTGACAGAATGTATTCTGGATTCCCTCACAGTGTAACTTTATATCTGTCACCTATATACATGATGTGGCCATTCACTGGTACCTGGTGACAGAACGTATACTGGATTCCCCCACAATGTAACTTTATATCTGTCACCTATATACATGATGTGGTCATTCACTGGTACCTGGTGACAGAACGTATTCTGGATTCCTTCACAATGTAACTTTATATCTGTCACCTATATACATGATGTGGTCATTCACTGGTACCTGGTGACAGAACGTATTCTGGATTCCTTCACAATGTAACTTTATATCTGTCACCTATATATATGATGTGGTCATTCACTGGTACCTGGTGACAGAACGTATACTGGATTCCCCCACAATGTAACTTTATATCTGTCACCAATATGCATGATGTGGCCATTAACTGGTACCTGGTGACAGAACGTATACTGGATTCCCCCACAATGTAACTTTATATCTGTCACCTATATACATGATGTGGTCATTCACTGGTACCTGGTGACAGAACGTATTCTGGATTCCCCCACAATGTAACTTTATATCTGTCACCTATATACATGATGTGGTCATTCACTGGTACCTGGTGACAGAACGTATTCTGGATTCCCTCACAATGTAACTTTATATCTGTTACCTATATTCACAATGTGGCCATTCACTGGTACCTGGTGACAGAACGTATACTGTATTCCCCCACAATGTAACTTTAAATTTGTCATCTATATACATGATGTGGTCATTCACTGGTACCTGGTGACAGAACGTATACTGGATTCCCCCACAATGTAACTTTATACCTGTCACCTTTATACATGATGTGGTAATTCACTGGTACCTGGTGACAGAACGTATACTGGATTCCCTCACAATGTAAATTTATATCTGTCACCTATATACATGATGTGGTCATTCACTGGTACCTGGTGACAGAACGTATACTGGATTCCCTCACAATGTAAATTTATATCTGTCACCTATATACATGATGTGGTCATTCACTGGTACCCGGTGACAGAACGTATTCTGGATTCCCTCACAATGTAACTTTATATATGTCACCTATATACATGATGTGGCAATTCACTGGTACCTGGTGACAGAACGTATACTGGATTCCCCCACAATGTAACTTTATATCTGTCACCTATATACATGATGTGGTCATTCACTGGTACCTGGTGACATAACGTATTCTGGATTTCCCCACAATGTTACTTTATATCTGTCATCTATATACATTATGTGGTTATTCACTGGTACCTGGTGACAGAACGTATACTGGATTCCCCCACAATGTAACTTTATACCTGTCACCTATATACATGATGTGGTCATTCACTGGTACCTGGTGATAGAACGTATTCTGGATTCCTTCACAATGTAACTTTATATCTGTCACCTATATACATGATGTGGTCATTCACTGGTACCTGGTGACAGAACGTATACTGGATTCCCTCACAATGTAACTTTATATCTGTCACCTATATACATGATGTGGCCATTAACTGGTACCTGGTGACAGAACGTATACTGGATTCCCCCACAATGTAACTTTATATATGTCACCTATATACATGATGTGGTCATTCACTGGAGACCTGGTGACAGAACGTATTCTGGATTCCCTCACAATGTAACTTTATATCTGTCACCTATATACATGATGTGGCCATTCACTTGTACCTGGTGACAGAACGTATACTGGATTCCCCCACAATGTAACTTTATATCTGTCACCTATTTAATAATTATAGTAGTACAGTAGGCCATTGCTGTATCTTGCAGCTCTGTGTCACTGCAAGTATCCATTCCATATCTGTGCAGCATTTTTGTGAGCAGTATATATAGTATTACAGTGCAGCATTTTGGTGACTAACAGTCTATAGTTGTACAGTAGGCCATTGCTGTATCTTGCAGCTCTGTCACTGCAAGTATCCATTCCATATCTGTGCGGCATTTTTGTGAGCAGTATATATAGTATTACAGTGCAGCATTTTGGTGACCCAACAGTATATAGTTGTGTACAGTAGGCCATTGCTGTAACTTGCAGCTCTGTATCACTGCAAGTATCCATCCATTCCATTTTCTTCCAGTGATTTGGACCAATAATACCATTGATTAGAACGAATAATTCCTGTGATTTTGTCATTTTCTTCCATTGATTTGGACCAATAATACCATTGATTAGAACAAATGATTCCAGTGATTTTGTCATTTTCTTCCAGTGATTTGAACCAATAATACCATTGATTAGAACAAATAATTCCTGTGATATTGAGGTGTTTTTGTCGCTTAGCTTAGCCGTCCAGCGACCACAGTGCACCTCTTTTTCTCTTTTCTTTGCATCATGTGCTGTTTGGAGCCAATTTTTTTAAGTGCCATCCTGTCTGACACTGCAGTGCCACTGCTAGATGGGCCAGGTGTTTGTTCCGGCCTGTTGGGTCGCTTTGCTTAGTCATCCAGCGACCTCGGTGCAAATTTTAGGACTAAAAATAGTATTGTGAGGTTGGAGTATTCAGAATAGACTGGAAATGAGTGGAAATTGTGGTTATTGAGGTTACTAATACTATAGGATCAAAATTACCCCCAAATTCTATGATATAAGCTGTTTTTGAGGGGTGTTTGAAAAAAAAATTCAGGGAAGTTTTGCCAAAATGCGTCCGAATCCAAAACACGGCCGCGGAACCGAATCCAAAACCAAAACACAAAACCCGAAAAATGTCCGGGGCACATCTCTAATTCTCGGTATCACCTGCCTAGAGAAGTGGAACCTAGATGGGATTTGATACCGGGGACACAGTACCTCAAACAATTCTCTAAGTCACACTGAACTATTGGCAGATACCACACGCATGTCTAACACCAACATATCTGTCAAGGCCTCAGTTATCTGCTTTGCAAAAGGATGACTGCTGTCATATGTAATTCACCTTCCTCACAAAAGACTGTTGGACAGTCAATTGCTTACTGGAAGTAGTACAAGTGGTCTTCTATCTTCCCCTCTGGGATGACGATCGACTACCAGCAGGAACAACAGCAGCAGCAGCAACAGCAGGCGTACCACTCAAGGATCCTCGGGAGGAATCCCGGTTAGGAGAGGACTTCTCAGTCTTGCCAGTGACATGGCCTGCAGGACTACTGATGTTCCTGACTGAGGAGGAAGTTGACATTGAGGGACTTGGTGGTGTGACTTGCTGGAGCTTGGGTACAAGAGGAAGAAGGGATTTAGGTGTCAGTGGACTGCTTACGCTCTTCCCCAAAGTTTCACAACTTGACACTGACTTCAGATAAATGCGCTGCAGGTGACATATAAGGGAGGATGTTCCTAGGTGGTTAACATCCTTACTCCTACTTATTACAGATTGACAGAGGCAACACATGGCTTGCCACCTGTTGTCCGGATTTGTGGAGAAATAATTCCACACTGAAGAGGTGGCTTTTTTGGTATTTTGCCCAGGCATAACAATGGTCTTCTTCATTCCACGGACAACAGGTGTCTTCCCCGGTGCCTCATTTAAACAAACCACATCACCATCAGAATCCTCGTCAACTTCCTCCTCAACGCCAGCAACACCCATATCCTCATCCTGGTGTACTTCAACAGAGACATCTTCAATTTGAATATCAGAAACTGGACTGTGGGTGCTCCTTCCAGCACTTTCAGGGGGCATGCAATGGTGGAAGGAGCCACCGCTTCCCATCCAGTGTTGGGAAGGACAGGCATCGCAATTGCTGACACATTTGGACTCTCATTGGTGATTTGTGATACGATCTCAGAACGCACAGTTCTTTTCTGTGTTCTTTCCAGCTTAATTCTTTTCATTTTTCTAGCAGGAGGATGAGGGCTACCATCGTCATGTGAAGCTGAACCACTAGTCATGAACATAGGCCAAGGCCTTAGCTGCTCATTGCCACTACGTGTCATAAATGGCATGTTGGCAAGTTTACGTTTCTCCTCAGACCATTTAAATTTCTTTTTTTGTGTATTTTTAGTAAACTTTGTCTTTTTGGATTTTACATGCCCTCTACTATCAGATTGGGCATCGGCCTAGGCAGACGACGTTGATGGCATTTCATCATCTATGGCATGACTAGTGGCAGCAGCTTCAGCACTAGGAGGAAGTGGTTCTTGATATTTCCCTATTTTATTCTTCAAATTTTTATTCTGCATTATTTTTCTGGAGTTATATAACAATATGTGGTACATTAGAGCGTGCCTCTACACCACAAAGGGCAAACCATATGAAAATTATTTGGATTACATATTAATAACCCCTTTATTTGGAGTAAATAATATACAGCACAGGACAGCACCACTGAACTTATTTATATGGCAGCACGACTGGACTGGATTTATACAAAATTATATGGATTTATATGGAATTATACGGCAGGATCACTGGATTTATACAGCAGTACCACTGGATTTATATGGCAGAACCACTGGACTGGATTTATACGCCAG
This sequence comes from Pseudophryne corroboree, assembly GCF_028390025.1. Lineage (NCBI taxonomy): Eukaryota > Metazoa > Chordata > Amphibia > Anura > Myobatrachidae > Pseudophryne > Pseudophryne corroboree. Next base: position 487,370,074 of record NC_086448.1, read on the forward strand.
TACCACTGGAATTATACTGCAATATCATTGGAATTATACGGCAATATCACAGGAATTATACGCCAGTATCCCGAGAATTATATGGCAATATCACTGTAATTATAAATCAGTATCATTGGAATTTTATGGCAATATCACTGTAATTATATGCCAGTATCACGGGAATTATACGCCAGTATTCCGAGAATTATACGGAAATATCACAGTAATTATACGCCAGTATCACGGGAATTATATGGCAATATCATGTGAATTATATGGCAATATCACTGGAATTATATGGCAATTTCACAGGAATTATATGCCAGTATTCCGGCAATTATACGTCAATATCACTGGAATTATACGGCAATATCACAGGAATTATACGCCAGTATTCGGAGAATTATACGACATTATCACTATAATTATACACCAGTATCATGGGAATTACATGGTAATATCACTGTAATTATACGGCAATATCACTGTAATTATACGCCAGTATCCCGAGAATTATACGGCAATATCACTGTAATTATACGCTAGTATCACGGGAATTATTTAGCAATATCACTGTAATTATATGGCAGTATCCCGAGAATTATACAGCAATATCACTGGAATTATAAGGCAGTATCACGGGAATAATATGGCAATATCACTGGAATTATACGCCAGTATCCCGAGAATTATACAGCAATATCACTGGAATTATAAGGCAGTATCATGGGAATTATATGGCAATATCACTGGAATTATACGGTAATATCAAAGGAATTATATGCCAGTATCCCGAGAATTATACAGCATTATCACTAGAATTATACGACAGTATCACAGGAATTATATGGCAATATCACAGGAATTATACGGCAATATCACTGGTATTTTACACCAGTAACACTGGATATATGGCAGCAGAGGACACCACCACTGTGACTGGTCACTGGACTGATGCCGCACAAGAGAGACACTACCCCTGGTCTGATGCAAGACAACACAGCAAAACTGCAAGGGACTTATACATCAGCACTGGGGACAAATAGCAGCAGAGGACACAACTACTGTGACTGGAGACACATCCTCTCACTACACTCTCCGAGACTGGAGTGAAAATGGCCGGGTCGTGCGGCTCCTTATATGGATTCCAAATCCCGCGAGAATCCGACAGCGGGATGATGATGTTTTGCCTCGTTCTGGTTTCCGAGTCATTTTCATGGGACGTGCTGGAATTTGCCCAGATGTAATGCACGCACAATATTGGTGGCGTTGTCCGATGTCACAAATCCACAGGAGAATCCAATTGGGGTAAGCCATTCTGCGATGATGTTCCTCAGTTTCCGTAAGAGGTTGTCAGCTGTGTGCCTTTTATGAAAAGCGGTGATACAAAGCGTAGCCTGCCTAGGAACGAGTTGGCGTTTGCGAGATGCTGCTACTGGTGCCGCTGCTGCTGTTCTTGCTGCGGGAGGCAATACATCTACCCAGTGGGCTGTCACAGACATATAGTACTGAGTCTGCCCTGCTCCACTTGTCCACATGTCCGTGGTTAAGAGGACATTGGGTACAACTGCATTTTTTAGGACACTGGTGACTCTTTTTCTGACGTCTGTGTACATTTTCGGTATCGCCTGCCTAGAGAAATGGAACCTAGATGGTATTTGGTACCGAGGACACAGTACCTCAATCAATTCTCTAGTTCCCTGTGAATTAACGGTGGATACCGGAAACACGTTTCTCACCACCCAGGCTGCCAAGGCCTGAGTTATCCGCTTTTCAGCAGGATGACTGCTGTGATATTTAATCTACCTCGCAAAGGACTGTTGGACAGTCAGTTGCTTACTGGAAGTAGTACAAGTGGTCTTCCGACTTCCCCTCTGGGATGACGATCGACTCCCAGCAGCAACAACAGCAGTGCCAGCAGCAGTAGGCGTTACACTCAAGTATGCATCGGAGGAATCCCAGGCAGGAGAGGACTCGTCATACTTGACAGTGACATGGCCTGCAGGACTATTGGCTTTCCTGTCTAAGGAGGAAATTGACACTGAGGGAGTTGGTGGTGTGGTTTGCAGGAGCTTGGTTACAAGAGGAAGGGATTTAGTTGGCAGTGGACTGCTTCTGCTGTCACCAACCGTTTTTGAACTTGTCAATGACTTCTGATAAATGCGCTCCAGGTGACGTATAAGGGAGGCTGTTCCTAGGTCGTAAACGTTCTTTCCCCTACTTATTACAGCTTGACAAAGGCAACACACGGCTTGAGACCAGTTGTCCGCATTTCTGTTTAAATAATTCCACACCGAAGAGGTGATTTTTTTTGTATTTTGACCAGGCATGTCAATTGCCATATTCGTCCCACGGACAACAGGTGTCTCCCCGGGTGCCTGACTTAAACAAACCACCTCACCATCAGAATCCTCCTTGTCAATTTCCTCCCCAGCGCCAGCAACACCCATATCCTCATCCTGGTGTACTTCAACAGTGACATCTTCAATTTGACTATCAGGAACTGGACTGCGGGTGCTCCTTCCAGCACTTGCAGGGGGCGTGAAAATGGTGGAAGGCACCACCTCTTCCTGTCCAGTGTTGGGAAGGTCAGGCATCGCAATCCACACAATTGGACTCTCCTTGGGGATTTGTGATTTAGAAGAACGCACAGTTCTTTGCTGTGCTTTTGCCATCTTAACTCCTTTAAGTTTTCTAGCAGGAGGATGAGTGCTTCCATCCTCATGTGAAGCTGAACCACTAGCCATGAACATAGGCCAGGCCCTCAGCCGTTCCTTGCCACTCTGTGTCGTAAATGGCACATTGGCAAGTTTACGCTTCTCCTCAGATGATTTTGATTTAGATTTTTGGGTAATTTTACTGAGCTTTATTTTTTTGGATTTTACATGATCTCTACTATGACATTGGGCATCGGACTTTGCAGATGACGTTGATGGCATTTCATCGTCTCGGCCATGACTAGTGGCAGCAGCTTCAGCACGAGGTGGAAGTGGATCTTGATCTTTCCCTATTTTACCCTCCACACTTTTGTTCTCCATTTTTTTATGTGTTGAATTATATGCCAGTAATATATCAATAGCAATGGCCTACTACTATATATACTGCGCACAACTGAAATGCACCACAGGTATGGATGGATAGTATACTTGACGACACAGAGGTAGGTAGAGCAGTGGCCTTTTGTACCATACTGCTATATATTATATACTGTTGGTCAGCAAACTGTGCAAAACTGAAATGCACCACAGGTATGGATGGATAGTATACTTGACGACACAGAGGTAGGTAGAGCAGTGGCCTACTGTACCGTACTGCTGTATAATATATACTGTTGGTCAGCAAACTGTGCAAAACTGAAAAGCACCACAGGTATGGATGGATAGTATACTTGATGACACAGAGGTTGGTAGAGCAGTGGCCTACTGTACCATACTGCTATATATTGTATACTGGTGGTCAGCAAACTGTGCAAAACTGAAATGCACCACAGGTATGGATGGATAGTATACTTGATGACACAGAGGTAGGTAGAGCAGTGGCCTTCTGTACCGTACTGCTATATATTATATACTGGTGGTCAGCAAACTGTGCAAAACTGAAATGCACCACAGGTATGGATGGATAGTATACTTGACGACACAGAGGTAGAGCAATGGACTACTGTACTGTACTGCTATATATATAGTTATACTGGTGGTCAGCAAAATTCTGCACTGTCCTCCTACTATATACTACAATGCAGCACAGATATGGAGCGTTTTTCAGGCAGAGAATGTATAATACTGGTGGTAACTGGTCAGCAAAATTCTGCACTGTCCTCCTACTATATAATACTGCTGGTCCCCAGTCCCCACAATAAAGCTATTAGCACACTGAGCACAGATATTTGCAGCACACTGAGCACAGATATTTGCAGCCCTCTGAACATAGAAACTGAGAGGACGCCAGCCACGTCCTCTCACGATCATCTCCAATGCACGAGTGAAAAATAGCGGCGACGCGCGGCTCCTTATATAGAATACGAATCTTGCAAGAATCCGACCGCGAGATGATGATGATCGGGCGTGCTCGGGTTAACCGAGCAAGGCGGGAGGATCCGAGTTGCTCGGACCCGTGCAAAAAAAGGTGAAGTTCGGGCGGGTTCGGATCCCGAGGATCCGAACCCGCTCATCACTAATTATCACCATATACTATAATTCCACAAGTTGTTGATGAATTTGCTGATGTGCCCTTTAGACACAGAAATAATCTGTTACTATGCTATAATCAGAATATATGCACATCAATATATATATATATATATATATATATATTGGTGCGGCTGGTAAGAACAATATTCAACATTTGTTAAATACTGTATGTTCAAATATAAGTTACAGTAAATTGCATCGAGAGACCTCAATTAATTAAAACAGAAAAAAATTGTGTTCCTAGTCACAATATTGTATACAGTATGTAAGCAATTCCACTCTGGTTAGTGCCTTATATAGTTATACTGCATAAGTCCCAATGATATGCTATCTGTCCAATAGAGCTATTTCCCATTATGGTTAATTACCAGTCCAGAAATTATGTTGATCCTTACAGTCCTTAGGTAAGGTGACTTCTAACTGTCATTTTACAGGCTGTAATTAAAAAATGCCAGTTAGGAGCTGATGGTTGGTGCTGTATCTCTCTTCAAGCTTTGATAAATATCACCCATAATATCAGTTCCTCCCTATCACATACAGATGTGTCCTCATATCTATCCTGAATATATCATGCAGCGGGAGAGAGCTGACAGGCTCAGATAGTGTCATGTGTAATTTTTTTCAAAAAATGTGTCTTAGTTGCAATGCGATGTGACTATGGCGCACAAGGAAAATGTGTTGATATATTTGATATGTAACAGAACTGGATATAGAATAAAAGCTACAGCTGCTTTCATTTTAACGTTTTGTATGCAGATTTAGAGACTCATGGGTCTATTTACTAAGCCTTGGATGGAGATAAAATGGACGGGGATAATGTACCAGCCAATCAGCTCCTAACTGCTTTGTCACAGGCTTGGTTTGAAAAATGACAGGAGCTGTTTTGCTGGTACTTTATCTCCATTCACTTTATCTCCATCCAAGGCTTAGTAAATAGTCACACACAGATATACACGTGCCACATATATCTTTCGACGTTTCATTTTCAGCAAAAAAGATGCCCAGCACTAGTAGAGTCTTATAGGACCAGCTGTGCCAAGAGGGGCTGTTTGGCACAACTGCATCAAAGATGTATGAGAACACATCTGTATAAGGCCCTCCAGCACCTAACTCTACATCTCATCTCAAACTCAAATCTGTCCACACTCTTTCCTGCCCTCTCAGTTTCTTCAATGACCACAACCTCATCTCTACTTTGATCGCCTTCTCTGACTCCTGTATCCAAGATTTCTCCCATGCTGCCCCACTGCTCTAGAAAGCAGGGTCTTTAGTTGTCATCAGAAATGGTATAGCTTCTATATCATGACTATTCAGCATTTTAGCGAGACGGGGCATATCAAGAGGGGAGGTGGCCCATGCGCAGACTTTGTCTGGGCCCCCTCCTTTGTATCTAGCAGTGCTTTAGACGATTGGCACTAGAGTCACTAGGGGACCCTAGCGCTGGCCCAGAGTCTAGTACTTATGTGCAGGTCTTTAGGAAAATATTCTTACTGCACATGTGCAAAACACCAGGAAAATACCCACCTTGCTAGTTACAGTAATAGAGTCAGGGTTCGGATTCCTTAGCACATGCATGGGCAATAAGTGGTCCTCCTGCCAAGAACTAGAGATAAGTGGGTTCGGTTCTCCGTGAACCGAACCCCCCCGAACTCCACGTGTTTTACACGGGTCCGAGGCAGGCTCGGTTTTTCCCGCCTGACTCGGAAAACTGCAACGAGGCGAAACGTCATCATCCCGCTGTCGGATTCTCGCGAGATTCGGATTCCATATAAAGAGCCGCGCATTGCCGCCATTTTCACTCATGCATTGTAGAGGGTACAGAGAGGACGTGGCTACGTTCTCTCAGTGGCAAATCTCAATATCAGTGCTCAGTATCAGTGCTTATTGCTGCTCAGTAATACTAGTAGTGTGTCTCTCTTGTGCTGCATCTTGCTGCTGTAGGGTACTGTGTTAGTAGTGTCCTGTGACTGTGTATCGTTCATCATCATTCCAGTCACAGTGGTATCTGGGGGGGTGACAATTCCAGAGTGCTTTTGTGCTGCTCAGTAATAGTTACTAGTACAGTGTCTCTCTTGTGCTGCATCTTGCTGCTGTAGGGTGCTGTGTTAGTAGTGTCCTGTGACTGTGTATCATTCATCATCATTCCAGTCACAGTGGTATCTGGGGGGTGACAATTCCAGAGTGCTTTTGTGCTGCTCAGTAATACTAGTAAAGTGTCTTGTGCTGCATCGTGCTGCTCAGTGTCAGTTCTCCATAGTATCATCAGTGCTCAGTATCATCAGTGCTCAGTATCAGAGCTCAGCATCATCAGTGCTCATTATCATCAGTGCTCATTATCATCAGTGCTCAGTATCATCAGTGCTCAGTATCAGTGCTCGGTATCATCAGTGCTCAGTATCATCAGTGTTCAGTATCATCAGTGCTCAGTATAATCAGTGCTCAGTATCATCAGTGCTCATTATCATCAGTGCTCAGTATGAGTGCTCAGTATCATCAGTGCTCAGTATCATCAGTGCTCAGTATCAGTGCTCAGTATCATCAGTGCTCAGTATCATCAGTGCTCAGTGTCTTGTTGTGCTCAGTATTACTACATTACTAATACTAGTAGTGTCTTGTGCTGCATCTTGCTGCTGTAGGGTGCTGTGGTAGTGTCCTGTCACTGTGCATAGGTCATCATCATTCCAGTCACAGTGGTATCTGGTATCTATCTAGTGGTATCTAATTCCAGACATTACTGCCGTCTAATTCCAGATATATTACTGGCATATAATTCTACACATTAAAAAATGGAGAACAAAAATTTGGAGGGTAAAATAGGGAAAGATCAAGATCCACTTCCACCTAGTGCTAAAACTGCTGCTACTAGTCATGGCAGAGACGATGAAATGCCATCAACGTCGTCTGCCAAGGCCGGTGCCCAATGTCATAGTAGAGAGCATGTAAAACCCAAAAAGCAAAAGTTCAGTAAAATGACCCAAAAATCTAAATCAAAATCATCTGAGGAGAAGTGTAAATTTACCAATATGCCATTTACGACACGGAGTGGCAAGGCACAGCTAAGACCCTCTCCTATGTTCCTTCCGCTAGAAAAATGAAAAGAGTTAAGATGGCAAAAGCACGGCAAAGAACTGTGCGTTCTTCTAAATCACAAATCCCCAAGGAGAGTCCAATTGTGTCGGATGCGATGCCTGACCTTCCCAACACTGGACGGGAAAAGGTGGCTACTTTCACCATTTGCACACCCCCTGCAAGTGCTGGAAGGAGCACCCACAGTCCAGTTCCTGATATTCAAATTGAAGATGTCACTGTTGAAGTACACCAGGATGAGGATATGGGTGTTGCTGACGCTGAGGAGGAAATTGACTAGGAAAATTCTGATGGTGAGGTGGTTTGTTTAAGTCAGGCACCCAGGGAAACACCTGTTGTCCATGGGATGAATAAGGCCATTGACATGCCTGGTCAAAATACAAAAAAAAATCACCTCTTCGGTGTGGAATTATTTCAACAGAAATGCGGACAACAGGTGTCAAGCCGTGTGTTGCCTTTGTCAAGCTGTAATAAGTAGGGGTAAGGACGTTAACCACCTAGAAACAACTTCCCTCATACGTCACCTGGAGTGCATTCATCAGAAGTCATTGACAAGTTCAAAAACTTTGGGTGACAGCAGAAGCAGTCCATTGACAACTAAATCCCTTCTTCCTCTTCTACCCAAGCTCCTGCAAACCACACCACCAACTCGCTCAATGTCAATTTCCTCCTTAGACAGGAACGCCAATAGTCCTGCAGGCCATGTCACTGGCAAGTCTGACGAGTCCTCTCCTAGCTGGGATTCCTCCGATGGATCCTTGAGTGTAACGCCTACTGCTGCTGGAGCTGCTGTTGTTGCTGCTGGGATTCGATCGTCATCCCAGAGGGGAAGTCGGAAGACAACTTGTACTACTTCTAGTAAGCAATTGACTGTCCAACAGTCCTTTGCGAGGAAGATGAAATATCACAGCAGTCATCCTGTTACAAAGTGGATAACTCAGGCCTTGACAACTATGTTGGTGTTAGACGTGCATCCGGTATCCACCGTTAGATCACAGGGACTTAGATAATTGCTTTAGGTAGTGTGTACTCGGTACCAAATCCCATCTAGGTTCCACTTCTCTAGGCAGGCGTTACCGAGAATGTACACAGACGTCAGAAAAAGTGTCCTCAGTGTCCTAAAAAATGCAGTTGTACCCACTGTCCACTTAACCACAGACATGTGGACAAGTGGAGCAGGGCAGACTGTGACAGCCCACTGGGTAGATGTATTGCCTCCCGCAGCAACAACAGCAGCAGCACCAGTTGAAGCATCTCGCAAATGCCAACTCGTTCCTAGGCAGGCAACGCTTTGTATCACCGCTTTCAATAAGTGGCACACAGCTGACAACCTCTTACGGAAACTGAGGAACATTATTGCAGATTGGCTTACCCCAATTGGACTCTCCTGGGGATTTGTGATATCGGACAACGCCACCAATATTGTGCGTGCATTACATGTGGGCAAATTCCAGCACGTCCCATGTTTTGCACATACAATTAATTTGGTGGTGCAGAATTTAAAAAAAAAAATTACCGGGGCGTGCAGGAGATGCTGTCGGTGGCCCGAAAAATTGCGGGCCACTTTCGGCATTCAGCCACCGCGTGCCGAAGACTGGAGCGCCAGCAAACACTCATGAACATGCCCTGCCATCAGCTGAAGCAAGAGGTGGTAACAAGGTGAAATTCAACACTCTATATGCTTCAGAGGATGGAGGAGCAGCAAAAGGCCATTCAAGCCAATACATCTGCCTATGATATAGGCAAAGGAGGGGTAATGCACCTGACTCAAGCGCAGTGGAGAATGATTTCCATGTTGTGCAAGGTTCTCCAACCCTTTGAACTTGCCACACGTGAAGTAAGTTCAGACAATGCAAGCCTAAGTCAGGTCAAACCCCTCATCAGGCTTTTGCAGAAGCAGCTGAAGAGATTGAAGGAGGAGCTAAAACGGATTGATTCTGCAAATTATGTGGGACTTGTGTATGGAGCCCTTCATTCGCTTAACCAGGATTCATGGGTGGTCAATCTGTTGAAATCAGAGCACTACATTTTGGCCACTGTGCTCGATCCTAGGTTTAAAGCCTACGTTGTATCTTTCCGGCAGACACAAGTCTGCAGATGTTCAAAGACCTGCTGGTGAGACAATTGTCAAGTCAAGCGGAACGTGACCCGCCAACAGCTCCTCCTTCATTTTCTACCATCACTGGAGCTGCCAGGAAAATGATAAAATTTCCAAAACCACCCACTGGTGGTGATGCAGGGCAGTCAGGAGCAAGTGCTGACATCTGGTCCGGAATGAAGGACCTGCCAACGATTACTGACATGTCGTCTACTGTAACTGCATATGATTCTGTCACCATTGAAAGAAAGGTGGAGGATTATATGAGTGACAGCATTAATGTAGGCATATCAGACAGTACGTATGCTGGCAGGAAAAAGGGGCAATTTGGAAGCCCTTGCACAAACTGGCTTTATTTTACCTAAGTTGCCCCCCCTCCAGTGTGTACTCTGAAAGAGTGTTTAGTGCAGCCGCTCACCTTGTCAGTGATCGGCGTAGGAGGTTACTTCCAGAAAATGTGGAGAAGATGATGTTCATCAAAATTAATTATAAATTCCTCTGTGGAGACATTTACCAGCAATTGCCTTCAGAAAGTACACAGGGACCTGTGATGGTGGACTCCAGTGGGGACAAATTAAAACTCTGTGAGGAGGAGGATGTACACAGTGAAAGGGGTGAGGAATCAGATGATGAGGATGAGGTGGACATCTTGCCTCTGTAGAGCCAGTTTGCGCAAGGAAAGATTGATTGCTTCTTTTTCGGTGGGGGCCCAAACCAACCAGTCATTTCAGCCACAGTCGTGTGGCAGACCCTGTCGCTGAAATGATTGGTTTGTTAAAGTGTGCATGTCCTGTTTATACAACATAAGAGTGGGTGGGAGGGCCCAAGGACAATTCCATCTTGCACCTCTTTTTTATTTATCTTTGCATCATGTGCTGTTTGGGGACTATTTTTTTAAGTTCCATCCTGTCTGACACTGCACTGCCACTCCTAGATGGGCCAGGTGTTTGTGCCGCCCACTTTGGTCACTTACCTTAGTCATCCAGCAAATTATAGGACTAAAAATAATATTGTGAGGTGTTCAGAATGGACTGGAAATGAGTGGAAATTATGGTTATTGAGGTTAATATTACTATATGATCAAAATTACCCCCAAATTCTATGATTTAAGCTGTTTTTGAGTTTGTTTTTTTTAAAAACACCTGAATCCGAAACGCATCCGAATCCGACAAAAATCCGAAAGGGTGGTTTTGCCAAAACGCGTCTGAATCCAAAACACGACCGCGGAACCGAATCCAAAACCAAAACACAAAACAAGAAAAATGCCCACTGCACATCTCTACTAAGAAACAATTTAAACTCAAATTGCAGTATACATAAAACTAAATACCAGAGTTCTCCGGAAACATCAGAACTGCAATAGTGTTGAAACTGTGCTGGTTTTATTTTATGGACTGGACACAACTAGAATGACTAGACAGTGAATGTTCAATTGCTCACCATTATGCAGTGCATGGAGAATTTATGTAACATGGTTTCAGATAAATTTGATAATGATTCAATGTAATAAGCAGATTCAAAGGTCTGTGGCAAACAAAGAACATTCAAACATAATTCCAAACTTAAAATTATGAGCAGACATGATTCCAGACATAATACAGTGAGCAGACCTGATCAGGGGTGCACAGAGGGGGGAGAGGGTCTCATGGGACTTTGTCAATAGAGGAATCCCTCTTACCATCAGTAACTGCCTGTTACTGACTTCACCCACTGCGCAGTGGGAGGGTATGTTGCTGCCACCACCAAGCTCCTACTTTGTGGCACCTGGAACCACATTTCTGATTGTGTATGCTTCAACATGCTGCTGACACACCTTCTGAGTGTGGTTGGTTGACACCCCTGTTCGACGATATGGACCAGGCCCGCATGATAATTTAACGAGGGCAGAGCTTGGAGACACTGGGCTCAAACCAGGACAGACAGAAAACGGGACTTCCTATTGGTCACAAGATGAAGGCAATTGTCCTCTTGAAGTCTAAGATGTTTAAAGTCTTAAAGAAGACCCTTCCTCTTTATGAGCATTGCTCAGAGGGTACAGCATACAATGTTACAGCAGTTCAACATCTCAAGATGTCACAGAAGACTTACACTCACGGGACTCAGAGGTGCTTTTCATACTGGGTGGAATGTAATGAAGTCCGAGTTTGGCGGCCATGTGGGATGCCGGGCAATCTCGAACATTTTTTTAAAGGAACAATCATGTACAAGGCATGAATTAGCCTTGTACATGATTGCCCCTTTAAAAAAAGGCCACCAAACATGGACTCTATTACATCCTGACCATATAGTCAGAAGACACAATACAACTCACATTGGTAATTTACATAGTAACATAGTATTTGAGGTTGAATACAAGCAAATTGCCCATCGTGTTCAACCTGTTTTAAGTTAAGATGATTCTACATACTTGCTAAATAATGTTTTATGACTAGTTAGCTACTATAACTCATGTTACCCCCGGATTAACCACGTTGATATTTTAAGTATTATAACTTTGGATAGCTTTTTCATTCAGAAATGTATCCATTCCTTTTTTAATTCCAATTACAGAGTCCGCCATTCCCACCTTCCCTGGCAGGGAATTCCACATCCTGATCTCCCTAACAGTGAAGAACCCTTTCCTCCGTTGCGTTCGGAACTTTCTCTCCTCCAGTCGCAGCGAGTGCCCACATGTCCTAAACTGTGTTCTTTTAATAAATAATTCCTCTGATAACTCTTTGTGATGTCCCTTTACATATTTGAAGATATTAATAATATCTCCTCTTAGGCACCTCTTTTCTAGTGTATACATAGTCAGCCTAGTAAGTATTTCTTTATAGTCCAGTCCTTTTAGGCCATTAATCAATTTAGTAGCTCGCCTTTGAACACTTTCGAATTCACTGATGTCTTTTTTATACAATGGTGCCCACAACTGAACACAATATTCCAGGTGCGGACGTACCAATGCCTTATACAGCGGCATGATTACATCCGAGTCCCTTGTCTCAATTCCTCTTTTTATGCACGCTAGCACCTTACTTGCCTTCTCTACTGCGTTTTGACATTGTGTATGGTTATTAAGCCTATTATAAATGAATACCCCCAAATCTTTTTCCAACTCTGTTTCCCCTAGGCGTTACCCATTTAATAAGTAGGATGCAAGTTTGTTTTTAGTCCCAAAATGCATAACCTTGCATTTGTCTGTATTGAACCTCATTTTCCATTTAGACACCCACCGTTCAAGTTTAGATAGATCATTCTGCAAGGACTCCACATCCAATTCTGAATGAATTACCTTACACAGTTTAGTATCATCTGCAAAGATTGACACTGTGCTTTCCAGGCCTATTTCTAGGTCATTGATAAATATGTTGAACAGTAGTGGTCCGAGTCCGGACCCTTGTGGTATTCCGCTGACTACTGGGACCAGGTTGAGGACTTCCCGTTGACCACTACTCGCTGTACCCTGCTATCCAACCAGCTGCTTATCCATGTGCAAATAGTTTTTCCTAGGCCAATCTCATTTAATTTGATCATCAGTGTCCTGTGAGGAACTGTATCAAAGGCTTTTGAAATATCTAGGAAGACCACATCCACTGCTTTTCCTTGATCAAGATTATTGCTCACTTCCTCGTAGTAGCTAATTAAGTTAGTCTGACTCTGACATGACCTGTCCCTCACAAACCGATGCTGGTTCTTGCTAATAATCCTAGCGGACTTTAGATACTCCTGTATGACGTCCCTTAGAATTCCTTCCAATATTTTCCCCACTATAGATGTTAAACTAACTGGTCTATAGTTTCCCGGAAGATTTTTGGATCCCTTTTTAAATAATGGCACTACCTCAGCTATACGCCAATCCTTCGGTACCATGCCTGATCTAATTGAACTATTGAAAATCAAGTATAGGGGTCATGCTAGTTGTGAACTAAGCTCCATAAGAACCCTCGGGTGAAGTCTATCAGGACCAGGTGATTTATGAATCTTAATTTTGCTTAATCTCTCCCGGACTACTTCTACGCTTACAATAGAAAGAAGAGAGACCCAGTGGCGTAAAAAGGATTGACTAAATGATAAAAACAATACAATTCCCTGTCCTTATAGGAAAAGTTCGATCCAGGTTTTTTTCGTTCTCCTTTCAATGTTTCCACATCAGGAAAAGTACCTCAAGGGGAAGAGAGAATATCCTTAGTGCAACACTTTTTGAAATACTTGGTCACACTCTCTAGATTTATGAGTTATGCACTCACATGTGATAAATGAATAAGAGGCTCATCATCCTCAACATTTGTTTTCCTTCCTTCACCGTAGTATATAAAACTCAGAAAGAAAATATATTTAGTGCAACACTGTTTTCTTAAAAACAAAAGAATTTATTACAGAATAGCACTCACAATTTTTAAAAAGTAATAGGGCATATAGGACCTCCTCAGAGGACAGAATGACTCTCACAAATAGAAGGAATCGGATCCAGCCGGTCCAGCCGCAGCAAGATGTCAATGTCCCCACGGTGTTTACCAGGAAAGGTCCAAAAAGTCCAAGAATCCACCAGCTTTACGCGTTTTGGACACTCCGGTCCTTCGTCAGAAGCTTGGTGGCATGTAGTCCTATAGGGTTTTTTAAACCCTTACTAATCCAACCCCCACCCCACCTGAAAATGGGCGCCAAACAATAGAAGCAATGATCCTTCGTTTTCTATTACTTCCAGTGTAATCGGAAACTACATTTGCGTATCACCGCTGGTAAAGTTCCGTCGCGCAACTTCCGGTATAACCGGAACTTACATTTGCGTGTCAGCGCGACTCTCAGGATGGTGTTATAAACTTCACTTCCGGTAATCCCGGAATGACGTATGCATTCCACCGCGTTCCACACTCATGAGTGTCTTAGTGGTGAAGAAGCGGGTATCACTATAGTAGCGTAGTTATATTTCAGAAACGGCACATATTATTGTGGGGTGGCGGTGATCTAAAATGAATAAAAACATACAAATTAAATCAAGAATAAAGAGAAGGGAAGAGACATTCTAAATAATGATTAAAACAATATCAAATAGAGACAGCACTTAGAGGAAATGTTTCAATTCAAAGTCCCCATTTAAACCTTTAGGGACAAGAGTTTTGAGGACATAGATCCATTTCATCTCTGCCTTAGATAGCCTAAGATCCATGTCCCTGGTTTTCCAATTGTGTTGTATTGCTTGGATGCCCCAAAAAGATTTAATATGGCATTCATTTGAGTGATGTTTCTCTTTAAAATGTGCAGATAGAGTATGTGACTCCAAGCCCTTTTTGATGTTGTAGACATGTTCAGCTAGTCTAGTTTTTAAATTTCTTGTAGTTTTACCCACATATAAGAGATTGCAGTTACACTGTACTGCATAGATGACGTTCTTAGAATTACATGTGATAAAATCCCTTATTGGGTAGGTTTTCCCATTTACAATAAAATCTCTTATTTTTGAGGGATTATTCTTGGTAGTGGTCTTGCACATCAGGCAAGAACCACACCGATGGAAACCCTGTATCCTTAGACTACTCTGTTTTGTTTCATCAACGCTGCTCCTCACTAGTTTATTTTTAAGGTTTGGGGCTTTTCTGTATATAAAGGATGGTTTCAAGGGGAGTTCTTTCCCAATAACTGGATCTTTACCAAGTAAAAACCAGTTCTTCTTGATACATTTTTCTATTTATTTTGAATTAGAGCTGAATCTGCTAATAAATGCCCATCTAAAGTTTTCATCATTCAAAGACTTGGTCTTATCCTTTAATAATTCACTTCTTTCTATCTTACCAAGTCGATCTTCTGCTTTAATCAAATCCTCCATCTTATATCCCTTTTCCAAAAAACGTCCCTTTGTTTCATCAATAAGTTCTTTACAGATTATAGGTTCTGAACAATTCCTTTTGATACGGCTATACTGTCCAAACGGTATACCCCTCAACCAATTTTCATGATGTAAACTATCCCTATAGATATAACTATTGCAATCCGTTGGTTTTCGGTAATTCTTTTTCTGAATTTCACAATTTTTAATATATATCATTAAATCTAAGAAGACCAACTCACTTCTACTGGTCTGAAATGTCAAATTGATGTTAAAATTATTGACGTTAAGAGAATTGCAAAAAATGAGGAGATCTTCCTCTGTTCCATTCCAAACGAAAAATATATCGTCAATAAATCTCTGCCAGGATACCAGCAAGCCATCATGCCATATGGCATTTTCCTCCCAGAATGACATAAAGAGGTTTGCATAGCTGGGGGCGAACCTGGAACCCATGGCAGTTCCAATGGACTGCAAATAATAGGATCCATCAAAGAAAAAATAATTATTTTTTTAGAATAAATTCAATACCCCTTATTATAAAGGTTGAGGTATTCTCATCAAGATCACTTTGGTTAAGAAAAAAAGATACAGATTCTAATCCTTTTTCACAATCTATGAGTGTGTATAAAGTACTAACGTCAGTACTGCATAGAATATACTTCTCATCCCATGTTATTTCATTGACCCTATTAAGAACATCCTTTGTGTCTTTGAGATAGGCTTGTGTTTTTTTAACCAGCGGTTGTAAATAGCCATCTATACCAGCTGAAAGATTACTGGTGGCACTATTAATTCCCGAAATTATTGGACGTCCAGGTGGGTGCACAGGGTTTTTATGTAGTTTTGGCAAAACATATATAGTGGGAGTGTTTGGGGATTTAATGTTAATAAATTCATATTCTTTTTGTGTTAAAACTCCATTATCTACTGCAGTCTGAGTCAGCTCCATAAGACCTTTAAGAACTTTATCTGTGGGATCATTCTTTAATTTTTTATATGTATTCCCACTATTTAGCTGTTTATGAATTTCTGCCATATATGCGTCTTTGTCCATTAATACTACACTTCCCCCTTTATCTGCAGGCTTAATGATCAAGCTCTTATCATCCTGAAGATTTTTAAGTGCTGCATATTCCTTCATGGTTAAATTACATCTAGATTGTTTTTTGGGGGCTGTAGTTATTTGTTCAAGTTCCTCACTCACAATTTTATTGAAACAATCTATAAAACTGCCTCTACAAAAAGTGGGATAGAATGTGGATTTATTTCTATATTGGGGTCTGGAGGGGCCTTCATTACTCTCCTCTGGATTATCCCCTTCATTCCCTTTACTCATGAAGAACTTTTTCACGGTAAGTTTACGGACATACTTTTGTAAATCAATAAACGTATCAAATGGATCAGCCTTCGTACTAGGGGCATACTTAAGACCTTTCATTAAAACATTCTCCTCTTCCTTAGTTAGTTGTCTCTTACTTAAATTAAACATTTTCATTTTATCAACTTTTTTTTATAGGTTTATCAATGGGTGTTTTCCTTTTAAGTCGTCCTCCTCTCTTTCCTCTTCTTGTTTTAGTTAAAATCTTTTTCTGTTTCTGTACTCCCGTTCTAAAAAAGAAGATGAAGTGACATCTGATTCATCACGTAAAGGTAAATATCTATTCCTAGTTTGGATTGGCCTTGCTTGCAGCCTATCATTCCTGGAGACTATTTGTTGGTCCCACCGTTCCTCCCAACCTTCATTACCATTTTCATAATTTTTCCATGGCCTTCTATTTGAAGGTTTAGGACTTCTTTGATCTCTAAAATTGTACCTTCTATTTTGTTGTACTGGAGTTCTATATTATCTTACAGTTCTTTCAGAGTTTCTGATAGGAAGAATTTTCTTCCTAACATCACAGGTTTTTTGATTAATTGTATCATTTTTTTCCCCTGTCTGAATAATGGATGGCTTATTAAGCTGTTTCAGATCCCTATTAAATGTACAAATTTTCCTCTCCTTTAACTCTCTGGTCTCTTTATTAATCTTTCTCATTTTTTCCTCCTCAGAGGATTTAAAGTCCTTTTGATCTTTAAACGGGCTAATTAAAGTGAGAAGATTATTAATCTCATCATTCAGTGTTTTTAACACTTTCCTTCTTTCTCGGAGGATGAGATCAATTAATTTATGAGATCAGAGGTCAAGCGTAGCTTGCCACTCATTAGAAAAATCTTCATCAATACCAGTTAAGGAAGGAGGTTTTAATATTTGTAACCCTTTTGGTACCATATTTTCAGTTTGATATTTATCTAAGGTAATAACCTCCCACCATATTCTATTTTCTTTGAGCATAGCAGTTTCTAATTTTTTACTTAAGCTATATAGATCTTCATCCATACATTCCTCCTCCGCATTAGCGGTTTCAAATAAACTCTTAACAGATTCATTACGATAATCTCTAAATTAAAACATACTGATGCAGCAAATGTTAATTGGAAATGGTGAATAGATCCAAGATGTAAAGAAAAAACCAAGAAACAATTGCGCAAATGCCTCACATGCAGCCCAGGTCAGCTCAGAGCAGGTTCACCACACCACAACAATAGTACAATAGAAAGAAGAGAGATCCAGTGGCGCAAAAGGATTGACTAAATGATAAAAACAATACAATTCCCTGTCCTTATAGGAAAAGTTCGATCCAGGTTTTTTTCGTTCTCCTTTCAATGTTTCCACATCAGGAAAAGTACCTCAAGGGGAAGAGAGAATATCCTTAGTGCAACACTGTTTGAAATACTTGGTCACTTAAAAGGAAAACACCCATTGATAAACCTATAAAAAAAGTTGATAAAATGAAAATTTTTAATTTAAGTAAGAGACAACTAACTAAGGAAGAGGAGAATGCTTTAATGAAAGGTCTTAAGTATGCCCCTAGTACGAAGGCTGATCCATTTGATACGTTTATTGATTTACAAAAGTATGTCCGTAAACTTACCGTGAAAAAGTTCTTCATGAGTAAAGGGAATGAAGGGGATAATCCAGAGGAGAGTAATGAAGGCCCCTCCAGACCCCAATATAGAAATAAATCCACATTCTATCCCACTTTTTGTAGAGGCAGTTTTATAGATTGTTTCAATAAAATTGTGAGTGAGGAACTTGAACAAATAACTACAGCCCCCAAAAAACAATCTAGATGTAATTTAACCATGAAGGAATATGCAGTACTTAAAAATCTTCAGGATGATAAGAGCTTGATCATTAAGCCTGCAGATAAAGGGGGAAGTGTAGTATTTATGGACAAAGATGCATATATGGCAGAAATTCATAAACAGCTAAATAGTGGGAATACATATAAAAAATTAAAGAATGATCCCACAGATAAAGTTCTTAAAGGTCTTATGGAGCTGACTCAGACTGCAGTAGATAATGGAGTTTTAACACAAAAAGAATATGAATTTATTAACATTAAATCCCCAAACACTCCCACTATATATGTTTTGCCAAAACTACATAAAAACCCTGTGCACCCACCTGGACGTCCTATAATTTCGGGAATTAATAGTGCCACCAGTAATCTTTCAGCTGTTATAGATGGCTATTTACAACCGCTGGTTAAAAAAACACGAGCCTATCTCAAAGACACAAAGGATGTTCTTAATAGGGTCAATGAAATAACATGGGATGAGAAGTATATTCTATGCAGTGCTGACGTTAGTACTTTATACACAGTCATAGATTGTGAAAAAGGATTAGAATCTGTATCTTTTTTTCTTAACCAAAGTGATCTTGATGAGAATACCTCAACCTTTATAATAAGGGGTATTGAATTTATTCAAAAAAATAATTATTTTTTCTTTGATGGATCCTATTATTTGCAGTCCATCGGAACTGCCATGGGTACCAGGTTCGCCCCCAGCTATGCAAACCTCTTTATGTCATTCTGGGAGGAAAATGCCATATGGCATGATGGCTTGCTGGGGGCTTGCTGGTATCCTGGCAGAGATTTATTGACGATATATTTTTCATTTGGAATGGAACAGAGGAAGATCTCCTCATTTTTTGCAATTCTCTTAACGTCAATAATTTTAACATCAATTTGACGTTTCAGACCAGTAGAAGTGAGTTGGTCTTCTTAGATTTAATGATATATATTAAAAATTGTGAAATTCAGACAAAGAATTACCGAAAACCAACGGATTGCAATAGTTATATCTATAGGGATAGTTTACATCATGAAAATTGGTTGAGGGGTATACCGTTTGGACAGTATAGCCGTATCAAAAGGAACTGTTCAGAACCTATAATCTGTAAAGAACTTATTGATGAAACAAAGGGACGTTTTTTGGAAAAGGGATATAAGATGGAGGATTTGATTTAAGCAGAAGATCGACTTGATAAGATAGAAAGAAGTGAATTATTAAAGGATAAGACCAAGTCTTTGAATGATGAAAACTTTAGATGGGCATTTATTAGCAGATTCAGCTCTAATTCAAAAGAAATAGAAAAATGTATCAAGAAGAACTGGTTTTTACTTGGTAAAGATCCAGTTATTGGGAAAGAACTCCCCTTGAAACCATCCTTTATATACAGAAAAGCCCCAAACCTTAAAAATAAACTAGTGAGGAGCAGCGTTGATGAAACAAAATGGAGTAGTCTAAGGATACAGGGTTTCCATCGGTGTGGTTCTTGCCTGATGTGCAAGACCACTACCAAGAATAATCCCTCAAAAATAAGAGATTTTATTGTAAATGGGAAAACCTACCCAATAAGGGATTTTATCACATGGAATTCTAAGAACGTCATCTATGCAGTACAGTGTAACTGCAATCTCTTATATGTGGGTAAAACTACAAGAAATTTAAAAACTAGACTAGCTGAACATGTCTACAACATCAAAAAGGGCTTGGAGTCACATACTCTATCTGCACATTTTAAAGAGAAACATCACTCAAATGAATGCCATATTAAAACTTTTTGGGGCATCCAAGCAATACAACACAATTGGAAAACCAGGGACATGGATCTTAGGCTATCTAAGGCAGAGATGAAATGGATCTATGTCCTCAAAACTCTTGTCCCTAAAGGTTTAAATGGGGACTTTGAATTGAAACATTTCCTCTAAGTGCTGTCTCTATTTGATATTGTTTTAATCATTATTTAGAATGTCTCTTCTCTTCTCTTTATTCTTGATTTAATTTGTATTTTTTTATTCATTTTAGATCACCGACACCCCATGATAATATGTGCCGTTTCTGAAATAGAACTACGCTACTATAGTGATACCCGCTTCTTCACCACTAAGACACTCACGAGTGTGGAACGCGGTGGAACGCATACGTCATTCCGGGATTGCCGGAAGTGACGTTTATAACACCATCCTGAGAGACGCGCTGACACGCAAATGTAACTTCCGGTTATACCGGAAGTTGCGCGATGGAACTTTACCAGCGGTGACACGCAAATGTAGTTTCCGATTACACTGGAAGTAATAGAAAACGAAGGATCATTGCTTCTATTGTTTGGCGCCCATTTTCAGGTGGGGTGGGGGTGGTCTTATTGGATTAGTAAGGGTATAAAAAACCCTATAGGACTACATGCCACCAAGCTTCTGACGAAGGACCGGAGTGTCCAAAACGCGTAAAGCTGGTGGATTCTTGGACTTTTTGGACCTTTCCTGGTAAACACTGTGGGGACATTGACATCTTGCTGCGGCTGGACCGGCTGGATCCGATTTCTTCTGTTTGTGAGAGTCATTCTGTCCTCTGAGGAGGTCCTATATGCACTATTACTTTTTAAACATTGTGAGTGCTATTCTGTAATAAATTCTTTTGTTTTTAAGAAAACAGTGTTGCACTAAATATATTTTCTTTCTGAGTTTTATATACTACGGTGAAGGAAGGAAAACAAATGTTGAGGATGATGAGCCTGTTATTCATTTATCACATGTGAGTGCATAACTCATAAATCTAGAGAGTGTGACCAAGTATTTCAAAAAGTGTTGCACTAAGGATATTCTCTCTTCCCCTTGAGGTACTTTTCCTGATGTGGAAACATTGAAAGGAGAACGAAAAAAACCTGGATCGAACTTTTCCTATAAGGACAGGGAATTGTATTGTTTTTATCATTTAAACAGAGAATACAAAGATAGTAAACCACTGCGCTCACTGCGGCTGCAGTTGTAAGGAACCCTGGTGTCACTCTACACCATATACCGTAACCAAAAAAACAGAGGGAACTATCGCAACTGCGCACTGCTAGGAATGATTAATAAAAATGTCAAAAAGTTTTTAAATAATGTCTGTTTGGATGATGATGAGGGAGGTGTTGTTCAATCTTCTCCTTTCTCTTCCTTTTCTATTTTCAATCGATCTTCTTCAATTTCACCAAATGTCCCTCAAAAACAGTGAAAAAGAGCAATATTTTGTAGGGTGTCTTAAATTTCAGGGGATTCTAGGTTGTATAGCTCATTAAGATGGTTCGTACCGTACTCACGTATAGTACGGAGAATTTCCCACGTGTAAAGGTTTCTTTTATGGACCCAAGATTTCACCCGGCTGGATGGTTTGTTCTGTGTTTTCTTTCAAATTCTCACCAAGTGGTGTCGCAGCACAAGAGATACCGGGGGAAAGAATGTCCCAATTACTGAATATACCACAATTGATTTTATCCACTAGATTACATGGGTAACCAGTGAGAATAAACTGGCGTACCGTACTCACACTCCAAAAATGTTAAATACACTCATAAAGGTATCTTTTACAGGTGATCCAAACTGCAGACAGATAAGAAACGGGTATAGGAAAATAGAGGGTAGGCGTACCCCACTTACAGTCTTCAATGATGTTTTCAAGCACGTAGCGGTTTCTTTTTCCAATTTCTTCCCATGAAGTGAACCTCCACTCCCAAGTACCTCCAATCTCGGTATAATGAGATATATATCAGGAGTGGAAGTTTGATAAAAAGTATTTTATTTTATGTGAACAATAAAATAGTAGCAATAGGGCAAAAAAGACTCCTAACAAAACGACCAGAAGATGTTATACCACTATCAAACAAGAGATGAAATGGATCCGGAATATCTCACCTCAGTCAATAATGGTCTGGATGGTTTGTAAGTAGTAAATGGCCCTCACACCAACGCGTTTCGACCGGGAGGTCTTTTTCAAGGTGTGTTATGAGGGCAACTGAACCTCTACTTATACCCCAAAACAGGAAACAGTCATAGTGTGGGAGTGGTCAGTCGCAATTAAAATCAATATATTAAAAAACATATTTCACAGGTAAGAACCTTCAGATTCTGTAACTACTTGGTATATGACAACATTGATGGACAATTGAAGTACTGATAAATTGTATTACTTATTATATTTATACATATATTGGGCTTTGCGTTCCACCTGTCCGTGGTGGAACGCACCATTTCCGCCGGAAATAGGCAGGGGAACAGGAGATGGTTCCCATTATATCCTGCCGATTGATGGTCCGCATTACGTGCTGCCGGAAGTGACGTGCGTTCCACTCGTCCGCAGTGGAACGCACTCACTGGAATGATTCCTATTGATGGTCCGCATCATGTGCCGCCGGAAGTGATGTGCGCTCCACTCGTTCACAGTGGAACGCACTCACTGATGGGCAGTCCGCGTCACATGTGACTGGAAGTGACGTGCGCTCCACTCATTCGTAGTGGAACGCACTCACTAAAGGATGGTCCGCGGCTTGTGTTTTCCGGAAGTACTGTGCGTTCCACCCGTCTTTGGTGGAACGCACTTCCTCCGGATGTGGCAGACTGCAATGAGTGATGCGCACAGTGGTGTGCGTTCCAATCGTTCTTAGTGGAACGCACAACCAGGAAATGGCGGGTCCTTTCTATATTCATAGTGATGGTCCAGTTTTAAAATCTGACAAGGGGAAGATTAGTTTGTGAAAGATAAAAATAATATACTGGTAAAAATAATTAGACTTAATTAATGGTAAAATATTTCCATATAATCCTATGTAAAAGAAAAAAATAAATTTTTTTCGGTGATACAGGAAGGGTTGGGTGAAGGGAAACCTTCTGTCAAGAGGGCCTCTTATTTACAGGGTCAATTAATGGTGTACATACAATCTATGTTGGCTGGTATTAGTTGGATGGTACCGGAGGGATTAGGAGAGGGAGATCCACTGAAGGGAGGATTTCTTCTTTATTAGATTTCACAGGAACCATTTAATTTCGAAATCCATATTCATTCCTTTTGGTTGTAGGGTTCCCAAATTAAAAATCGACCGCATCTCCGTCCTTGCTAATCTCTCCTCGATATCCGTACTTCTCCAATTTTTAGGGGCTAACTGTATCCCACAAAATAGGGCAATCTCTGAGGGTTTGCACATATGATCTTTCTTAAAGTGCATAGAGATTCCATGAGTTTCCACCCCTTTCTTAATATTTCTGAGGTGTTCACTCATCCTTTCTTTCAGTTTCCGTGTGGTCCTGCCAACGTATTGCTTATTGCAAGTACACTGAACCAAGTACACCACATTTTTACTATCACAGGTGATGAAGTCCTTGATCTCGAAGCTTTTTTTATTCGATGTAGAGGTGTACTGGGTAATGGTGGAGTTTTTACTCTTGCAGTTTTTGCACATTTGGCACATACCGCATCTGTAGAATCCTTTTGACCGGATGGTTCTAAGATTTTTAGGTCCTTCTACTACACTGTTGACAACCTTTTTTCTAATATTGTCTGCTTTCCGGTAGACAAAATGCGGTTTTTCTGAAAGATATTCTTTTATAATAGGGTCGTGAAGTAGAAGGTTCCAGTTTTTCTTAATAATTTGTTCCACCTCCTTATACTGACTGTTAAATTTAGTTATGAACATAATCTTATTCTCTTCTTTCTTCTTGTTATCCTTTTTTACTGTTGGTTTCAACATCATGTTTCTATCAACGATTGATAGAAACATGATGTTGAAACCAACAGTGTACTTGCAATAAGCAATACGTTGGCAGGACCACACGGAAACTGAAAGAAAGGATGAGTGAACACCTCAGAAATATTAAGAAAGGGGTGGAAACTCATGGAATCTCTATGCACTTTAAGAAAGATCATATGTGCAAACCCTCAGAGATTGCCCTATTTTGTGGGATACAGTTAGCCCCTAAAAATTGGAGAAGTACGGATATCGAGGAGAGATTAGCAAGGACGGAGATGCGGTCGATTTTTAATTTGGGAACCCTACAACCAAAAGGAATGAATATGGATTTCGAAATTAAATGGTTCCTGTGAAATCTAATAAAGAAGAAATCCTCCCTTCAGTGGATCTCCCTCTCCTAATCCCTCCGGTACCATCCAACTAATACCAGCCAACATAGATTGTATGTACACCATTAATTGACCCTGTAAATAAGAGGCCCTCTTGACAGAAGGTTTCCCTTCACCCAACCCTTCCTGTATCACCGAAAAAAATTTATTTTTTTCTTTTACATAGGATTATATGGAAATATTTTACCATTAATTAAGTCTAATTATTTTTACCAGTATATTATTTTTATCTTTCACAAACTAATCTTCCCTTTGTCAGATTTTAAAACTGGACCATCGCTATGAATATAGAAAGGACCCGCCATTTCCTGGTTGTGCGTTCCACTAAGAACGATTGGAACGCACACCACTGTGCGCATCACTCATTGCAGTCTGCCACATCCGGAGGAAGTGCGTTCCACCAAAGACGGGTGGAACGCACAGTACTTCCGGAAAACACAAGCCGCGGACCATCCTTTAGTGAGTGCGTTCCACTACGAATGAGTGGAGCGCACGTCACTTCCAGTCACATGTGACGCGGACTGCCCATCAGTGAGTGCGTTCCACTGTGAACGAGTGGAGCGCACATCACTTCCGGTGGCACATGATGCGGACCATCAATAGGAATCATTCCAGTGAGTGCGTTCCACTGCGGACGAGTGGAACGCACGTCACTTCCGGCAGCACGTAATGCGGACCATCAATCGGCAGGATATAATGGGAACCATCTCCTGTTCCCCTGCCTATTTCCGGCGGAAATGGTGCGTTCCACCACGGACAGGTGGAACGCAAAGCCCAATATATGTATAAATATAATAAGTAATACAATTTATCAGTACTTCAATTGTCCATCAATGTTGTCATATACCAAGTAGTTACAGAATCTGAAGGTTCTTACCTGTGAAATATGTTTTTTAATATATTGATTTTAATTGCGACTGACCACTCCCACACTATGACTGTTTCCTGTTTTGGGGTATAAGTAGAGGTTCAGTTGCCCTCATAACACACCTTGAAAAAGACCTCCCGGTCGAAACGCGTTGGTGTGAGGGCCATTTACTACTTACAAACCATCCAGACCATTATTGACTGAGGTGAGATATTCCGGATCCATTTCATCTCTTGTTTGATAGTGGTATAACATCTTCTGGTCGTTTTGTTAGGAGTCTTTTTTGCCCTATTGCTACTATTTTATTGTTCACATAAAATAAAATACTTTTTATCAAACTTCCACTCCTGATATATATCTCATTATACCGAGATTGGAGGTACTTGGGAGTGGAGGTTCACTTCATGGGAAGAAATTGGAAAAAGAAACCGCTACGTGCTTGAAAACATCATTGAAGACTGTAAGTGGGGTACGCCTACCCTCTATTTTCCTATACCCGTTTCTTATCTGTCTGCAGTTTGGATCACCTGTAAAAGATACCTTTATGAGTGTATTTAACATTTTTGGAGTGTGAGTACGGTACGCCAGTTTATTCTCACTGGTTACCCATGTAATCTAGTGGATAAAATCAATTGTGGTATATTCAGTAATTGGGACATTCTTTCCCCCGGTATCTCTTGTGCTGCGACACCACTTGGTGAGAATTTGAAAGAAAACACAGAACAAACCATCCAGCCGGGTGAAATCTTGGGTCCATAAAAGAAACCTTTACACGTGGGAAATTCTCCGTACTATACGTGAGTACGGTACGAACCATCTTAATGAGCTATACAACCTAGAATCCCCTGAAATTTAAGACACCCTACAAAATATTGCTCTTTTTCACTGTTTTTGAGGGACATTTGGTGAAATTGAAGAAGATCGATTGAAAATAGAAAAGGAAGAGAAAGGAGAAGATTGAACAACACCTCCCTCATCATCATCCAAACAGACATTATTTAAAAACTTTTTGACATTTTTATTAATCATTCCTAGCAGTGCGCAGTTGCGATAGTTCCCTCTGTTTTTTTGGTTTTTATCATTTAGTCAATCCTTTTGCGCCACTGGGTCTCTCTTCTTTCTATTGTACTATTGTTGTGGTGTGGTGAACCTGCTTTGAGCTGACCTGGGCTGCATGTGAGGCATTTGCGCAATTGTTTCTTGTTTTTTTCTTTACTTCTACGCTTAAACAAGTATCTAACCTTGAATCATTACTGTCACAATTGTTATGCTCTACTCCCACCATATTTAACACATAGATTCAAAATAAGGTTTGTAGTTGACTTCTCAAATGAAAAATGGTTTTCATTCTTCCCTGAATATACCTTTTAGGAACACATAAATAAATAAATAAATAAATAAATACAGATTAATTTCCAAACACAATTTCCTTCCTCCCCTTATGCAGGTTATCTGTACAGGAGACATTGAACTCCATATCTATTTGACGCTTTATATATAGACATTACCTGCTGTGCACTGACCAACATCTAAAGGTCTTGTCACTGAGACCTCTTGCTAGGAAATAACAATTTAGCATCCCATCTTATAGTCACAGACGATAGTGATTTCTTTTCCAGTCATATACTGAACAGAGTAAGTGCATTTTTCCATTTAAAATACATTTAAGTGCATCGTAAATATACATACATTTATACATGTACTCCTACAACTGTGAATAGAGCACTACATATGACATGTTAAAACACATTATTAAAGATACATTTACTATACATGGCACCTAGCGCCAATACATCCATTTAGATAATGGCAAGCACGCCATGACATGAGTCTATCATGAGGAACGGGCCTCCACCACACTCCTCCTAGGTACCAGGTGTGTAAAATAATATTTATTTAAAGGTAATTTGATGTGCCGCGACCCCAGCCCCTCAGCAGCGGCCGCGGCAATGTATTTTATCCCCTGGTGTGGCGGGTAGAAGGGATCAACACTGCCACAGGGCAGCAGGACTGTGTGATGGCCATATTAGGGGAGGGATCTTCACTTCTGGCACCTCAGCTTTACAAAATGGCAGGGAGCCCCGGCTGCCAGGACTATTGTACTGGGCTGCTGGCTATGTGGCTGCTGACCTGAGGACCCCCCCGGTGTGCTGTGCTGTACTGGGAGAGAGTGTACATAGCTGCATGCTGGGAGGACTGGGAGAGTTGGCTTCCTGTGCAGTGCCTAATACCAGTAGCAGGCACAGTGTAACAGAAAAGTTTAAACATATTTTAAAGATATTTTAAAGTATGTGCAGCACTGAGCTTGTGCTGCAAGTCTCCCAGCTGCAGTGCTGTGTGGTCAGGCTTGGACTGGCTCACAGGGGTACAGGGGAAACCACCAGTAGGCCCCACAGCCTGGAGGCCCCTCCTCCTGCTCTAAGGATCAAGTTCTAGACTGTGCACTTGAATTATACATTATACATATGTTACCTTATACTGGACTATGGTGTATTTTCTACAGTGCATTTGCTGTAATTAATCTGGTACATTATCATGCATGCAACAGCTGAATTTAGGTGGTCATTCCGAGTTGTTCGCTTGCAAGCTGCTTTTAGCAGCTTTGCACACGCTAAGCCGCCGCCTACTGGGAGTGAATCTTAGCTTATCAAAATTGCGAACGAAAGATTAGCAGAAATGCGAATAGACACTTCTTAGCAGTTTCTGAGTAGCTCCAGACTTACTCGGCATCTGCGATCAGTTCAGTCAGTGGGGTAAATTTACTAAGATTCGTATTTTCCAGATTCAGGTCAAAGTTCAATCACGAATGACATCGACAGTGTAAAACTGCAACTTTTTGAATTGATTACGATGGATTTACTAAGCTGTCGTATTCGGGTTTTTCTTTTCTTCCGATGTCGATGTCATTCGTGGTTTTTTACCTATTTTTACGGCAGTGATTAGCAAAACACTGCCGACTTTTTTTACAATCAATCTCGGCCGGATCTGTGTGATCCGTGCTGGGGTTTATTTTTATTTTTTTTTTTAATTAAACACTGTAAAATAATAAAAAAAAATGCGTGGGGTCCCCCCTCCTAAGCATAACCAGCCTCGGGCTCTTTGAGCCGATCCTGGTTGCAGAAATATGGGTAAAAAAATGACAGGGGTTCCCCCATATTTAAGCAACCAGCATCGGGCTCTGCGCCTGGTCCTGGTCCCAAAAATACGGGGGACAAAAAGAGTAGGGGTCCCCCGTATTTTTAAAACCAGCACCGGGCTCCACTAGCTGGACAGATAATGCCACAGCCGGGGGTCACTTTTATATAGTGCCCTGCGGCCGTGGCATCAAAAATCCAACTAGTCACCCCTGGCCGGGGTACCCTGGGGGAGTGGGGACCCCTTCAATTAAGGGGTCCCCCCCCAGCCACCCAAGGGCCAGGGGTGAAGCCCGAGGCTGTCCCCCCCCATCCAATGGGCTGCGGATGGGGAGGCTGATAGCCTTTGTTGTAAAAGAAAAGATATTGTTTTTAGTAGCAGTACTACAAGGCCCAGCAAGCCTCCCCCGCATGCTGGTACTTGGAGAACCACAAGTACCAGCATGCGACGGAAAAACGGGCCCGCTGGTACCTGTAGTACTACTACTAAAAAAATACCCAAAAAAAGACAAGACACACACACCGTGAAAGTAAAGATTTATTACATACATCCACACAAACATACATACATACTTACCTTATGTTCACACGCAGGTCGGTCCTCTTCTCCAGTAGAATCCAAGGGGTACCTGTTGAAGAAATTATACTCACGAGATCCAGGGGTCCAGGCTCCTCGGGAAATCCAGGGGTAATCCACGTACTTGCATAAAATAAGAAAACGGAAAGCCGAGCCACGAACTGAAAGGGGCCCCATGTTTTCACATGGGACTCCTTTCCACAAATGCCAGAAACCCACTCTGACTGATGTCTAAGTGGGTTTCTTCAGCCAATCAGGGAGTGCCACGTTGTAGCACTCTCCTGATCGGCTGTGTGCTCTTGTCCTCACTGACAGGCAGCACACGGCAGTGTTACAATGTAGCGCCTATGCGCTACATTGTAACCAATGATGGGAACTTTCTGCCCTGCGGTTGACCTAAAGTGACGTCACCGCTGAGCTGAAAGTTCCCATCATTGGTTACAATGTAGCGCATAGGCGCTACATTGTAACACTGCCGTGTGCTGCCTGTCAGTGAGGACAAGAGCACACAGCTGATCAGGAGAGTGCTACAACGTGGCGCTCCCTGATTGGCTGCAGAAACCCACTTAGACAGAAGTCAAAGTGGGTTTCTGGCATTCGTGGAAAGGTGACCCATGTGCAAACATGGGTCCCCTTTCAGTTCGTGGTCGGGACACCGTTTTTTTTTTTTTTTTTTCAAGTACGTGGATTAACCCTGGATTTGCCGAGGAGCCTGGACCCCTGGATCTCGTGAGTATAATTTCTTCAACAGGTACCCCTTGGATTCTACTGGAGAAGAGGACCGACCTGCGTGGGAACTTAAGGTAAGTATGTATGTATGTGTGTATGTATGTAATAAAATTATACTTTCACGGTGTGTGTGTCTTGTCTTTTTTTGGGTATTTTTTTAGTAGTAGTACTACAGGTACCAGCGGGCCCGTTTTTCCGTCGCATGCTGGTACTTGTGGTTCTCCAAGTACCAGCATGCGGGGGAGGCTTGCTGGGCCTTGTAGTACTGCTACTAAAAACAATATCTTTTCTTTTACAACAAAGGCTATCAGCCTCCCCATCCGCAGCCCATTGGATGGGGGGGGACAGCCTCGGGCTTCACCCCTGGCCCTTGGGTGGCTGGGGGGGGGGGACCCCTTGATTGAAGGGGTCCCCACTCCCCCAGGGTACCCCGGCCAGGGGTGACTAGTTGGATTTTTGATGCCACGGCCGCAGGGCACTATATAAAAGTGACCCCCGGCTGTGGCATTATCTGTCCAGCTAGTGGAGCCCGGTGCTGGTTTTAAAAATACGGGGGACCCCTACTCTTTTTGTCCCCCGTATTTTTGGGACCAGGACCAGGCGCAGAGCCCGATGCTGGTTGCTTAAATATGGGGGAACCCCTGTCATTTTTTTACCCATATTTCTGCAACCAGGATCGGCTCAAAGAGCCCGAGGCTGGTTATGCTTAGGAGGGGGGACCCCACGCAATTTTTTTAGTAAAAATAAGCACTTTCCCACCCCTTCCAACTGATATACATGCACGGATCTCATGGATCCCTGCATGCCTATCAAATCACGGAAAAAAAAAGCAGGTCTGTTTTTTTTTAGCACTTTTTTACGAGTTGTAATTTTTCACGGCAGTGTTTTGTGTTTTTTTGCTTTGCACTTCTTAGTAAATGACCGAGATTCATACTTAAACAGCCGCGTTTTGACCGATGGTGTATTCATTCGTAATTTTTTACCTGAACTTGGAAAAAATTACGAATGCCCTCATCACTGCCGTGATTAGTGCTTAGTAAATTACCGAGATGACACTTTGATGAAAAAACGGCATCTCGGTCAAAATCGGGAGCTTAGTAAATTTACCCCAGTGTCGTTCCTGGTTTGACGTCACAAACACACCCAGCGTTCGCCCAGACACTCCTCCGTTTCTCCAGCCACTCACGCGTTTTTCCCAGAAACGGTAGCGTTTTTTCACACACACCCATAAAACGGCCAGTTTACGCCCAGAAACACCCACTTCCTGTCAATCACACTACGATCACCAGAACGAAGAAAAAACCTCGTAATGCCGTGAGTAAAATACCTAACTGCATAGCAAATTTACTTGGCGCAGTCGCACTGCGGACATTGCGCATGCGCATTAGTGACTAATCGCTCCGTTGCGTGAAAAAAATAACGAGCAAAAAACTCGGAATGACCCCCTCAGTGTATATATTTCTGAAGGTGCCCAGACATTGTACTCTCTAATGGTTAGTCAAACCAATGAAGTGGCAGGCCACACACCCTCAGCAGACTGGCCACACCCCTAAACATGGGCCCCTACCACTTCATTTCCCCAATGAGCCCTACATGCCCCAGTCCAACACTGTGTGTGGTACAGAGCCTGTTGCAGGGCACAGGCTCAGTGTACTATATATTTAAACAATATGGAATTTATTTTCAATGTATAGAAAGGTAAAATATACTTACTTGTATCCCCGAGGGAATCCTGAGCTCTGTGTACACTGCTGGATTCCCAAGCTGTCTTCCAGGAATACAAAATTCCTTCCCCCTGGGAGATGCATAGGAAGACATAGAAAAGAGCAGGCCACCCAGCCCGCTAAGTGTTTTTAGGGAGCTCCTAAGGGCTTACACCCAGTGGGCAGGAAACCCTGCCAGGGGACGTGGGCTGCCCATCTCTGGAACTTGATTTCAGGCTAGCAGTAGAAGGCTTGGTCGCCTGGCAGACTCCTGGAAATATTTTTGGAGCGAACGTTCCTTTCACCCCAGACGGCTTGGCACCTGGGCTGTGAATATTACAGCAGGTGGGACAAGGCACAAAGAAGTGACCACTCTCCACTGTCCATAGAGGATAAAATTAAAGGTGATCATGCCCAAGGCATGCACAACTCACTTAAACTGATTGGTTAAGGAGAACAGGGAAGAGTTACCCCCTGCAGTATTGTGTGTTGGAGTAAAACAAAAGGAGGGCTGTGAGCCCTGTGTATATGTACATCTTCTGTGACATCTTGATATGTGGAACTGCTGTAACATTGTATGCTGTCAACTCAGAACAATGCTTGCAATGAGGAAGAGTCTTTTTTAAGAATGTGAGCAATAAACATCTTTGCCTTCAAGATGACAGTTTCTTCATCTTGCAACCAACAGGTATATGACACTAGTGGTCCCATTGCCCACCTGTCCTGGTTTGAGTCCAAAGTCTAAAAGCTCCACCCTTAGTAAGCCACCATGCCAGACCTGGTCCAGGCCATCGACCAGAGGGGTCAACTAATTCCTGTCAGGTGGTGTGTCAGCAATGTGTCAATGCATACACAGCAGAAGCTATATGCAGGTGTCAATGGTAGGATCCTGAGCAATAACATGGTTCAAGGTTCCACATGTTAGTAGCCTTGTGGTGGTAGTGACAAACCCGGCTACTGCACAGTGAGTGAAATTAGTAACAGGCAGTTAGTGGTGGTAAGAGGGAATACCCTATTGGTCAAGTCCCGTGAGACACAAACCAAATCTGTGATTGCTAGGCATAGGCAGTGAGATTGTGTCCGATCACAGGTATTGGTGGTCTCCAATAGGGTAACCAAAAATCCATCTAGTATTATCCAACTGCAGCCACCATTTTCTGTGACGAAAAGTCACCTGCCCTTGTTGCCTATGCCCAGTCTCAGTCCAAATCAATCAATCAATCAATCAATCAGTGAGTGATTGTTGATAAAATCTCAAAACCAGAAAAGAAAAGGGTTGGTATATAGCAAGCAGCGTTTTTAATAAGCAACATAAAATAAGACAATCTCCTGAAATTAATTTATTTGAATGTCTGCTCACCATTATATGTTGAAATTCTAGAGGTTTCGAATTCAAGTTTCAGATGGAGCAGACATAAAAGCAGAATATTCCCTTGTTTTCAGTAACAGCTATTGGATACAACGTTCCCAATGATAATGTTGCTGTTAATAGTATGCAGGTTCAGTATTCATAGCACAAGTGAAAGCAACAATTGCTTTGAGCACTGGTGACACAAGTCATAGTGAGAATCTTAAGAGCATGGTGTCTGAAGGTGTCAATGAGGCGCTGAGAAGGACACAGCATCGGAAGGTTAACTGAATGTATTTGTAAATAGTGCTGCTGCAGTGAGTCCAATGTCAGGAGATCCCAATGAGGCACCAGTATATGCACAGCATTGGTAGATGTATGTGCTGTGATAAATGGTGCTATTACTTTTCTTAGAGAGGTCCTGAGAATACAGTGTTGGGCACTAGTGATGTGCACCGGACATTTTTTGGGTTTTGTGTTTTGGTTTTTGATTCGGTTCCGTGGCCGTGTTTTGGATTCGGACGCGTTTTGGCAAAACCTCCCTGAAATTTTTTTGTCGGATTCGGGTGTTTTTTTTACAAAAAACCCTCAAAAACAGTTTAAATCATAGAATTTGGGGGTCATTTTGATCCCATAGTATTATTAACCTCAATAACCATAATTTCCACCCATTTCCAGTTTATTCTGAACACCTCACACCTCACAATATTATTTTTAGTCCTAAAATTTGCACCGAGGTCGCTGGATGACTAAGCTAAGCGACCCAAGTGGCCGGCACAAACACCTGGCCCATCTAGGAGTGGCACTGCAGTGTCAGACAGGATGGCACTTCAAAAAAATTGTCCCCAAATAGCACATGATGCAAAGAAAAAAAGAGGTGCACCAAGGTCGCTGGAAGGCTAAGCTAAGCGACCCAAGTGGCCGACACAAACACCTGGCCCATCTAGGAGTGGCACTGCAGTGTCAGACAGGATGGAAGATTTAAAAAATAGTCCCCAAACAGCACATGATGCAAAGAAAAAAAGAGGTGCAATGAGGTAGCTGTATAACTAAGCTAAGCGACCCAAGTGGCCGACACAAACACCTGGCCCATCTAGGAGTGGCACTGCAGTTTTCTAGCGAGAGGATAAGTGCTTCCATCCTCATGTGAATCTGAACCACTAGCCATGAACATAGGCCAGGGCCTCAGCCGCTCCTTGCCACGCCGTGTCTTAAATGGCATATTGGCAAGTTTACGCTTCTCCTCAGACGCTTTTAATTTTGATTTTTGGGTCATTTTACTGAACTTTTGTTTTTTGGATTTTACATGCTCTCTACTATGACATTGGGCATCGGCCTTGGCAGACGACGTTGATGGCATTTCATCGTCTCGGCCATGACTAGTGGCAGCAGCTTCAGCACGAGGTGGAAGTGGATCTTGATCTTTCCCTATTTTACCCTCAACATCTTTGTTCTCCATTTTTTAATGTGTGGAATTATATGCCAGTAATATATCAATAGCCATGGCCTACTGTACCGGACTGCTATATATTATATACTGGTGGTCAGCAAAATTATGCACTGTCCTCCTACTACTGCGCACAACAACTAAAATGCACCACAGATATGGATGAATAGTATACTTGACGACACAGAGGTAGGTAGAGCAGTGGCCTACTGTACCGTACTGCTATATATTATATACTGGTGGTCAGCAAAATTATGCACTGTCCTCCTACTATATATACTGCGCAATACTTAAATGCACCACAGGTATGGATGGATAATATACTTGACGACACAGAGGTAGGTAGAGCAGTGTACTACTGTACCGTACTGCTATATATTATATACTGGTGGTCAGCAAAATTATGCACTGTCCTCCTACTATATATACTGCGCAAAACTTAAATGCACCACAGGTATGGATGGATAGTATACTTGACGACACTGAGGTAGGTAGAGCAGTGGCCTACTGTACCGTGCTGCTATATATTATATACTGGTGGTCAGCAAAATTATGCACTGTCCTCCTACTACTGCGCACAACAACTAAAATGCATCACAGGTATGGATGGATAGTATACTTGACGACACAGAGGTAGGTAGAGCAGTGGACTACTGTACCGTACTGCTATATATTATATACTGGTGGTCAGCAAAATTATGCACTGTCCTCCTACTACTGCGCACAACAACTAAAATGCACCACAGGTATGGATGGATAGTATACTTGATGACACAGAGGTAGGTAGAGCAGTGGACTACTGTACCGTACTGATATAATACTGGTGGTCACTGGTCAGCAAAATTCTGCACTGTCCTCCTACTATATACTACAATGCAGCACAGATATGGAGCGTTTTTAAGGCAGAGAACGTATAATACTGGTGGTCACTGGTCAGCAAAACTCTGCACTATCCTCCTACTATATTATACTGCTGGTCCCCAGTCCCCACAATAAAGCACACTGAGCACAAATATTTGCAGCACACTGAGCAGATATTTGCAGCACACTGAACACAACTTAGAGAACGCTGCACGTCCTCTCCCTATCATCTCCAATGCACGAGTGAAAATGGCGGCGATGCGCGGCTCCTTATATAGAATACGAATCTCGCGAGAATACGACAGCGGGATGATGACGTTCGGGCGTGCTAGGGTTAACCGAGCAAGGCGGGAAGATTCGAATCTGCCTTGGAACCGTGTAAAATGGGTGAAGTTCGGGGGGGTTCAGATTCTGAGGAACCGAACCCGCTCATCACTACTGGGCACTATTTATAAGGTACAGTGGGGTCTAAGCCTTGGATGGAGATAAGGTGGATGGAGGTAAAGTACCAGCCAACAAGCTCTTGTCATTTTTCAAACACAGCTTGTAACATGGCAGTTAGGAGCTACTGTAACTGGCTGGTACTTCATATCCATGCACTTTGGGGGTCATTCTGAGTTGATCGCTCGCTAGCTGTTTTTAGCAGCCGTGCAAACGCTATGCCGCCTCCCACTGGGAGTGTACTTTAGCTTAGCAGAAGTGCGAACGAAAGGATCGCACAGTGGCTACAAAATAATTTTGTGCAGTTTCAGAGTAGCTTCAGACCTACTCAGCGCTTGCGATGACTTCAGACTATTCAGTTCCTGTTTTGACATCACAAACACGCCCTGCATTCGCCCAGCCACGCCTGCGTTTTTCCTGTCACGCCTGCGTTTTTTCGAACACTCCCTGAAAACGGCAGTTGACACCCAGAAACGCCCACTTCATGTCAATCACTCTGCGGCCATCAGTGCGACTGAAAAGCTTCGCTAGACCTTTTGTAAAAATACATCGGCCATTGTGAAAGTATGTCACGCGTGCGCATTGCGCCACATTCGCATGCGCAGAAGTGTCATTTTTTTGCATCATCGTAGCGTAGCAAACATTTTCAGCTAGCGATCAACTCGGAATAACCCCCCTTGTCTCCATCCAAGGCTTAGTAAATAGACCCTACAGTCACAGTGCCAGCAGATGTATGGGTGCTGTAAAGTACAGTAATTTAGCACCCGTGTTTTTAGTGCCAGGAGATGTCCATATTATAAAATAATCTATAACGCTTGGTTGAAACACGCAATAAAAAATCCACAGATGGTGTTCCTCAGCGGCTCTCTAGTAGTGCGGCTAATACAGAGGGCTTAGGGAAACAGCTACAACACATATCTTCACCTTCCACGGTGGCTTTCTCAAGAAGTGGACACAAACATACTATATACATTATAAAGTTCTGATAAGACATTGGCACAGAAATTGTTGAAAAATTTGCTCGAAATTATGTCCAATTCTCCACTCCCTTTGTCTCGCCTTCTGAACTAACAATGTAGGGAGGTATGTGTGTAGTGTGTGAATGTGCAATGTGTTTGTGTGTGTGCAGTGTTTATGTGCTATGTGTGTGTGTAGTGTGAGGGTATGCAGAGTGTGTGCATGTAGTGTGAGCAATAGGGGGGCAGTGAGCTATAATAGGAGCAATGTGAGAATTGAGGTGCAGTGCGGGATGGGGAATCATTTAATTTGTTTGGGCAATGAGCAGTAGCGAATTTCTCACTAGGCATGTGAGGCACGTGCCTAGGGGCAGCACTTGCTGGGTGGTGGCACACCTGGCTGAGGAGGGCCAAATGATCCTTTTTTTTCCATCATCACAACATATATATATATATATATATATATATATATATACCGCAAATGGACTCCGGCACTCCAGTCCTCCCCCTCAGGGTGTATCCTGCTCCGGTGCCCTCCCCAGGGATACTCTCCCTGACATATACCAACGATCGAAATAAGAGGCGGCACTCGGAGTCTTTGAAAGCAGTGAAAAAACTGTATTAGTGAGGTCAACGTTTCGGGGACCACCTCCCTGTCTTCAGGACAAACACACAGTGACAATGGGGAGCAATAAATACACACTTACCCCCTCCTCTTTCTGATGTCCCCGCCAGCGTCCACCGCAGACACGCCGCCGCACTTCCTGTTCAGTGTTCTGCATGCTTCGTCTATACCGGAAGTGACATATCGTTGTGGGCCGCGTGACCATGGCAACGCTGGAGGGGAAGGAGAAAGAGTGAACACTTAACCCTTCATATAATATCTTTGTCAAAAACATACTTCAAATACATATCTAAAACGAATGACACCTGGTGCTAAACTGCACCGCTATCATCCGTAAAATGAGTACCATAAATACAAAAAACGATTAATAAAAAATATCTTTTTGTCATAAACCCGTCTGTGTTCACCTTAACCCTTTTAGTACCAACTGTGCATCAACTTTTCATGTAATAAGACCCGTACACCAACTACATAATTGTTATTAAATAGCTGTCGGGATGAGTGTTTAACTCCAGTGTTATATTTATTTGTGCACAATAAAATCACACCTCTATTCCATATATTAAAATCTAATGATCTAGATGTTTGGCTGCTTGTTAGAAATTCTAATTAGCTTGAGCATGTTCTCCTTTTATCATTCCCTCTCTCCTAATGTGAAACCCTTTTTATATATATCCCCAGACCATTTTTGCTGAGGGCATATTTGCTGACAATTACTTCTATTGCATTATGTTTATTACTAGTCTCACAGAAAATTAATTAGGCCCAGACTGTCATTCAGCCCACCCGGTTTCAAGGTGTTTAACCTGTGGATCCACCTGGACTCTAGTCGTAGTAACTGTTGTCCTCGGTTACCACCTCTAGGCAATATTGGCACATGATCGATGATCCTGTGTTTAAATGTTGCCATGCCATGTCTGTTTTCCAAAAAGTGTCTGGCCACAGGCTGATCTCCACTGCCAGTGGCCAGTGCATTGCGTATTGCCTGCCTGTGCTGTGCCATTCTAATCTTGAACTGGCACTCAGTTTTGCCAATGTAATAGCGCCCACACGGGCACATAATGGCATAAACCACGAGTTTACTTGCTGTTTGACCCTGAGGACGGGGATTCGCCCCGAAACATGTCGGTTGCATTGGTCTAATAAATGACCTGATTATTCACTTTGAAGAGTCTGTCTGAGTGCCGCCACACATCTACGCTTTATATTGTGACCTAGAGTCACTTGGAGGGCACCGCAGCATTTATGTTTAAGGTTTACAGGAGTGCCGGGCCACCCATAGCTTGCATATGTATATATATATATATGTGTGTGTGTGTGTGTGTGTGTGTGTGTGTGTGTGTGTGTGTGTGTGTGTGTGTGTGTGTGTGTGTGTGTAGCAAGAAATGATACAGCGCCACTTGTGGGATAGGGTCTCAGTAAAAAATGTGAAAATAAAATTGCTAAAATTCTAAAAACACACAAAACCTTGTTATAGGTGTCTGCCAATCCTTGAGAGTGCAATACTGGTACAGTACTGCTAAATAGAGTATAGAGTGAGGGGATAAGGGTACCGGCGACTAGTGTTGTTTACAATGCAATTGCTAAGACTTAAAATTTATGAGCCAAAAAATATAAAATAATACAAACAAGACCCCTTGAAGAAGTCTGGTGTGACGAAACGCGCTGGGTTCCCTGCATTGGGTTCCCTGCATTGACCCTCTTGCCTATTTTAAGTTAAGTCAGAACTCCTTACCTTTTACAAAGACCTTTATATGTTTTTACCAATATCTAGAAAACCTTTTATGTTTTATTCCACTTTTATGTGTTATGAAAAACTTGTTTGTATTATATTATATTTTGTGGCTCATAAATTTTTAGTCTTTGTAATTGCATTGTAAACAACACTATTCGCCGGTACCCTTACCCCCCACTCTATATATATATATATATATATATATATATTAGAGATGAGCGGGTTCGGTTCTCCGAGATCTGAACCCCCCCCCCCGAACTTCACCTATTTTGCACAGTTCCGACGCAGCCTCGGATCTTCCCGCCTTGCTCGGTTAACCCGAACGCGCCTGAATGTCATCATCCCGCTGTCGGATTCTCGTGAGATTCGTATTCTATATAAGGAGTCGCGCGTCGCCGCCATTTTCACTCGTGCATTGGAGATTTAACAGAGAGGACGTGGGTGCGTTCTCTCCCTGAAAAGCTCCGTAATCTGTGCTCAGTGTGCTGCAAATATCTGTGCTCAGTGTGCTGCAAATATCTGTGCTCAGTGTGCTGAAAATATCTATGTTCTCTGCCTGAAAACGCTCCATACCTGTGCTCAGTGTGCTGCAAATATCTGTGCTCAGTGTGCTGCATTTTGGTGACCAGCAGCATACATATAGTACAGTACAGTAGGCCATTGCTGTATCTTGCAGCTCTGTGTCAAGTATACTATCTCTGTGCTGCATTATTGTGAGCAGTATATAGTAGGACAGTGCAGCATTTTGGTGACCAGCAGTATACATATAGTACAGTACAGTAGGCCATTGCTGTTTCTTGCAGCTCTGTGTGAAGTATACTATCTCTGTGCTGCATTATTGTGAGCAGTATATAGTAGGACAGTGCAGCATTTTGGTGACCAGCAGTATACATATAGTACAGTACAGTACAGTACAGTAGACCATTGCTGTATCTTGCAGCTCTGTGTCAAGTATGCTATCTCTGTGCTGCATTATTGTGAGCAGTATATAGTAGGACAGTGCAGAATTTTGGTGACCAGCAGTATACATATAGTACAGTACAGTACAGTAGGCCATTGCTGTATCTTGCAGCTCTGTGTCAAGTATACTATCTCTGTGCAGCATTATTGTGAGCAGTATATAGTAGGACAGTGCAGCATTTTGGTGACCAGCACTATACATATAGTACAGTACAGTAGGCCATTGCTGTATCTTGCAGCTCTGTGTCACTTCTAGTATCCTGATCAGTGCTCAATATCTGCTGCATTGTTGTGACCAGTATGTTTACTCTACTGTGCGACGTGTGTTAGACACCTGGTGATTTTATACATCCTGTAATCTGTATTGAGCGATGTGTGAGATACACCTGGGGATTATACACCCTATATACAGTAATGTGTGATGTGTGAGATACACCTGGGGATTGTACACCCTATATGCTGTACTGAGCGATGTGTGAGATACACCTGGGGATTATGCACCCTATATACTGTACTGTGCGATGTGTGTTATACACCTGGTGATTATACATCCTGTAATCTGTACTGAGCGATGTGTGATATAAACCTGGGGATTATACACCCTATATACTGTACTGTGTGATGTGTGAGATACACTTGGCGATTATACACCCTATATTATTATTATTATCCTTTATTTATATGGTGCCACAAGGGTTTCCGCAGTGTCCAATTACAGAGTACATAAATAATCAAACAGGAAAACAGCAACTTATAGTTGATGACAGTATAGGACAAGTACAAGGTAAATAAACATAGTTACATCAGCAGATGACACTGGAATAAGTATCAGGTGGCAGAAGACTGCTGGATGCGGTACAGTTGAAGATTATTAAAGTGAGACAAAGGATAAGCACATGAGGGAAGAGGGCCCTGCTCGTGAGAGCTTACAATCTAAAGGGGAGGGGTAGACAGACAGGGGTCACACAGATGGGGTACATAGAGAACGTGGAACAGAGGGTTAGGATGAGATTTGGCTGGGTTTGGTGAAGAAGTGGACCCCCAGAAGACACAAGTCAATACTTAACATTGCAACATTTTACTGGCTATGCAGGAGAAAATTCAAAATAGGGGGAAAAAACAAAACAAAAAGAATCGATAACTTCTACTGCTTTCAAAAAGGTCAATGGAAGCTGAAATAATGGACAACTACCTCATGGAAGCCAGATACAGTATACCAAACAGTACTTAGCAGAGTTAGGAATGAGTGCTTATGAAATACAGTAACATTTTGTCATAATATTTCAGAAACTGCATGGCTGGTCTCTTGCACTCTTTTGCTCTAATACACCACCTGCTTTAGGATTTATATTAAAAAACATTATGTCTCCATAATCCCCAAAACGTCAGTCTTCTTGGAAAGTGGTTTGTTCCTTTGTAAGGGAAAGAGAACAAATGTTCTCAAACAACGGTTTCTCAATTTCTTTTTTCTCTGGGAAGGGATTGTGGATTCGCAGGAATATCTGAGCATTTCTGTAATCAGAAAGCAGCGCCTTTCTACAAATGTTTACGAATAATTCCAGTGATTTTGTCATTTTCTTCCAGTGATTTGGACTAATAATACCACTGATTAGAACAAATAATTCCATTGATTTTGTCATTTTCTTCCAGTGATTTGGACCAATAATACCATTGATTAGAACGAATAATTCCAGTGATTTTGTCATTTTCTTCCAGTGATTTGGACCAATAATACCACTGATTAGAACAAATAATTCCAGTGATTTTGTCATTTTCTTCCAGTGATTTGGACCAATAATACCACTGATTAGAACAAATAATTCCAGTGATTTTGTCATTTTCTTCCAGTGATTTGGACCAATAATACCATTGATTAGAACGAATAATTCCAGTGATTTTGTCATTCTCTTCCAGTGATTTGGACCAATAATACCACTGATTAGAACAAATAATTCCAGTGATTTTGTCATTTTCTTCCAGTGATTTGGACCAATAATACCATTGATTAGAACGAATAATTCCAGTGATTTTGTCATTTTCTTCCAGTGATTTGGACCAATAATACCACTGATTAGAACAAATAATTCCAGTGATTTTGTCATTTTCTTCCAGTGATTTGGACCAATAATACCATTGATT
The DNA here is from genome assembly GCF_028390025.1 of Pseudophryne corroboree. NCBI lineage: Eukaryota > Metazoa > Chordata > Amphibia > Anura > Myobatrachidae > Pseudophryne > Pseudophryne corroboree. The sequence continues at coordinate 487,412,042 of NC_086448.1, forward strand.
AGAACAAATAATTCCAGTGATTTTGTCATCTTCTTCCAATGATTTGGACCAATAATACCACTGATTAGAACAAATAATTCCAGTGATTTTGTCATTTTCTTCCATTGATTTGGACCAATAATACCACTGATTAGAACAAATAATTCCAGTGATTTTGTCATTTTCTTTCAGTGATTTGGACCAATAATACCATTGATTAGAACGAATAATTCCAGTGATTTTGTCATTCTCTTCCAGTGATTTGGACCAATAATACCACTGATTAGAACAAATAATTCCAGTGATTTTGTCATTTTCTTCCAGTGATTTGGACCAATAATACCATTGATTAGAATGAATAATTCCAGTGATTTTGTCATTTTCTTCCAGTGATTTGGACCAATAATACCACTGATTAGAACAAATAATTCCAGTGATTTTGTCATTTTCTTCCAGTGATTTGGACCAATAATACCATTGATTAGAACAAATAATTCCTGTGATATTGAGGTGTTTGTGTCGCTTAACTTAGCCGTCCAGCGACCACAGTGCACATATTTTTCTCTTTTTTCTTTGCATCATGTGCTGTTTGGGGCCAATTTTTTTTTAAGTGCCATCCTGTCTGACACTGCAGTGCCACTCCTAGATGGGCCAGGTGTTTGTGCCGCCCTCTTGGGTCGCTTTGCTTAGTCATCCAGCGACCTCGGTGCAAATTTTAGGACTAAAAATAGTATTGTGAGGTGTGAGGTGTTCAGAACAGACTGGAAATGAGTGGAAATTGTGGTTATTGAGGTTAATAATACTATAGGATCAAAATTACCCCCAAATTCTATGATTTAAGCTGTTTTTGAGGGGTTTTTGAAAAAAAAAAAACTGAATCCAAAACACACCCGAATCCACCCAAAAATTTTCAGGGAGGTTTTGCCAAAACGCGTCCAAATCCAAAACATGGCCGCGGAACCGAATCCAAAACCAAAACACAAAACCCGAAAAATTTCCAGTGCACATCTCTAATATATATATATATATATATCAATATATATATCACTCATCAACAGCGGCACGCAACGCATAAAAGAATACAGTAACCAGAGATGGAGCCAATGTTTCAATGTTAATGTCACATTTTCGTCAGGGTGCATACATATTACAAACACCCACTTATATTCCCCATCAGTCTGTCCATAGCGCCAGAGCTCCGGCGGTGCGTCGCTGAACGTGATGACGTCATCGGAGACACAGCGTCATGGAGGGCCGATCACGTGATTCTGAGACCTAATGATACATACACAGGGAATAACCATGGAAACACATTACATGTACACAAACTTCAGCTTTAAACAGACCTACTAATTCCACTGAAATGTATAATGATTACCAATACATATCCCCATTGTACAGAGGAAGTATATGATCAAAACCTGTAAAAAGATACAGTTACATAAACATTTCACCAGTATTAAAGCAGATGAAAAAATTGAAACTAAACTTATATGAAGCAGGATAAACCCATGGACTCATTTAACCCTTTAGGGGCCAATGAGTCCAAGCGGAAAATCCATCTACTCTCAGCACGTAACAACATGACAGCCCGATCACCACCTCTATTTAAGGGAGGGATGTGGTCTATAATTCAATAACAGAGGGTGGCCAGAGAGTGAGATGGTTCCAAAAAATCTCTCACCACAGGGTGGTCACTGAAACCAGATGACAATGCCTGTCTGATGGTATAACGGTGCATTGTCATCCGTTCCTTAAATGCTCTGTCCGTTTTACCGACATAATGTTGGCAACACGGACAGCTCAGCGAATAAATAACAAATTTGGTGGTGCAGGTGACACGGTGCCTAATCTTGAATTGTTTCCCACTGTAAGGATGACAAGATGAGTTGCTAGGTATCATAGAACTGCATGTGGTGCAGCTGAGGCACCTGAAGCATCCTGGTTTGCTCACGTTCAAAAAATAAGTAAATTGCCATAAATACTACATTAATACAAAGTATTGAAGAAAAAACTGAGGCCCTTTGGGTGACCATAGAATCAGGGGAAAAGTTGATTATTCGTATTGGCGTGATATACAGGCCACCAGGTCAGGAAGAGGAACTTGACAAGAACCTATTGCAGGACATAACTAAAATGGCATTAAAAGGAGAGGTAATAATCATGGGAGACTTTAATCTTCCTGATGTAAACTGGGAGGTGTCTGTTGCTAGTTCCACTAGAAGTAGGAACATTTTAAATTCCCTTCAGGGAGCATCCCTCCACCAATTGGTGAGGAAGCCCACTCGGAAAGACGCAATATTAAACTTAATACTTACAAATGGAGACAGATTATCGGACGTAAAAGTGGGTGAAAACCTGGGATCCAGTGATCATCAAGCAGTATGGTTCAGCATTAAGACAGAGACTGACTCGTCCCATACAAAAACAAAGGTGTTGGATTTTAGGAAGGCTGATTTTGTAGGGATGGGAAAATGTGTAAGCGATTCTTTGGCAGAGTGGAGGAACTTGGAAACAGTGCAGGAGAGGTGGGAAACATTAAAATGTGCAATATTGAAGGCAACAGACCTTTGTATCAAAACTGTTAGGAAAAACACAAGGAAAAGGAAGCCAGTGTGGTTTGCAAAAGAAGTAGCAAATATTGTGAGAGCAAAAAAGATGGCTTTTAGGAAATATAAGCAGACACAAAATAATGAAGACAAAAATATATATCTTGTTAGACAGAAGGAGACAAAGAAGGTAATCAGATGTGCAAAGGCACAAGCTGAGGAGAAAATGGCCCAGTCAGTGGGTAAAGGAGGCAAAACTTTTTTTAGGTATATAAGCGAATGGAGAAAAACAAAAGGCGGAATAATAAAACTAAAGACGGACACTGGGAGTCTTGTTGAAGGAGACAATTTACTAGCAGATCATCTTAATGATTATTTTTGCTCAGTATTTACTACTGAAAGAGAGGGGAAGGGGCCACAGTTAAGTTGCAGGGATATTCAGGAAAATGAAACAAGTACATTTACAGAGGAGAAGGTGCTAACAGAACTCTCAAAGCTGAAAGTGGACAAATCTATGGGGCCAGATGGGATACATCCAAGGATACTAAAAGAACTTAAAGAGGTGCTGGTAGCACCATTGACAGAATTATTCAACCAGTCATTAGCTACAGGAGTAATTCCAGGGGACTGGAAAAGAGCAAACGTAGTCCCACTGCACAAAAGTGGAAGCAAGGAAGAGGCAAACAACTACAGACCAGTGAGTCTTACATCAGTAGTAGGGAAATTGATGGAAACACTCTTAAAAGAAAGAGTTGTAGATTATCTCAAATCCGGCAATTTACTGGATCCCAAACAGCATGGATTCACTGGGGGGAGATCATGTCAAACAAATCTTATTGACTTTTTTGATTGTGTGACTAAAGTGATGGATAAAGGTGGAGCCATGGATATAGCTTATCTAGACTTTAGTAAGGCTTTTGACACAGTTCCACATCGCAGACTGCTAAATAAACTTGAAAGTTTGGGATTGGATATTAGGATTATTGAATGGATAAGATCTTGGTTGAAGGATAGAAAACAGAGCGTTGTGGTAAATGGAGTGCATTCACAGGAGGGAAATGTTACCAGTGGAGTACCCCAGGGATCTGTACTTGGACCAGTGCTTTTTAATATCTTTATTGGTGACATTGCAAATGGCATTAAAGGGAAAGTATGCCTTTTTGCACATGACACAAAGGTATGCAACAAGGTAGACACACCAGGTGGGGTAAAACAAATGATTGAGGATCTAGGTAGACTAGAGGAATGGTCAAGAGTCTGGCAATTACAGTTTAATGCCAAAAAATGCAAAATCATGCACTTGGGTCTCAAAAATCCTAAAGCTAAATACAGTATTAATGGCGCTATACTGGAAACTACTGAGGAGGAAAGGGATCTAGGAGTCACTATTTCAGATGACTTAAAGGCAGGTAAGCAATGTAACAAGGCAATGAGGAAGGCTAGTCAGATGCTTGGCTGCATTGGGAGAGGAATCAGCAGCAGAAAGAAAGAAGTAATAATGCCACTGTATAGGTCATTGGTACGGCCTCATCTAGAATACTGTATTCAGTTCTGGAGGCCATATCTTCAAAAGGATATTAATACATTAGAAACTGTACAAAGGAGGGCAACTAAAATGGTGCATGGCCTACATCACAAAACATACCCAGAAAGACTAAGAAATCTCAATATGTATAGTTTGGAGCAGAGAAGGGAAAGGGGGGACATGATAGAAACTTTCAAATATATCAAGGGTTTTAACAAAGTCCAGGAGGGAAACATTCTCCAAATGAAGAGAAGCAATCGGACACGAGGACATGCACTGAGACTGGAGGGGGGGAGGTTCAGGGGAAATTTGCGGAAAAATTATTTCACAGAAAGGGTAGTGGACAAGTGGAATAGCCTCCCATCAGAGGTGGTAGAGGCTAAGACAGTAGAGCAATTTAAACATGCATGGGATAGACATAAGGATATCCTTACAAAGAAATAAGGATCAAATAAGGTTAGAGATAAAAATAATATTAAAAAAAAAAAAGGGGCAGACTAGATGGGCCAAGTGGTTCTTATCTGCCGACAAATTCTATGTTTCTATGTAAGTAGAAGACTGTCTAATATTGGATGTGGTGCTAGATGCAACATCAGAATGGACAACATAGTCTCTGATATTTTTACCCCGCTGGTAAACAGCCATAATATTCTTATCTCTTAGGTTGGATAAGCGGGGTTTTTTGGTGGATGATTGGCCAGTACCATTTAGCGGTCTTATTGATACGGGCACTCTCAGTGTTGAATTTGTTGACCCAAATTAAACTGTCCCTTTTGTGGGTTTTATCTGTGTTATTCAAAAGGTTGTCCCTCGGAATGTTAATAACACGGGACATGGTTTGCATTAGATTACTTCTGTCATATCCTCGGATGGCAAATTTCTCTACCATAGAGAGTAAAGCCCTTTCAACCACTGCCGGATCACTTGTAATCCTATGGACCCTCAACATTTGTGAAAATGGAAGACCCCTCTTCAGGGGAACCGGATGATGGCTTGATGGAAGAAGTAGGTTATTCCGGTTGGTGGGCTTAGTGAAAATGGACGTGACTAATGCTCCATCTTTAATGGTAAATGTAACATCCAAATAATTAATAGAACATTTATCAATCATGAACGTGAGCTTTGCTCATGATGGTAAGGTGTTGTATCACTCTGTTAGCTGCACCAATTCAGCTTGTGTTCCGGACACAACAAGTAATCAATATAGCGTGTGGAGAAAGTGACTTTGTTGGTGATGTTGACATCCTGGAAGAATAATTCTGTGTCTACATCAAACAAAAAACAATTCGCGAAGTAGGGGGCTATGCTAGATTCCATAGCACACCCCCTCCTCTGCAGGTAGTATGCGTTGTTGAACATGAAGTAGTTGCGATTCATTGTTAATTCCAATAATTAAATGAATAAGATACATATGGGCCCTTATAAAGCGGATTATCCATGATAACATTGCTAACTGAGTCGATCCCAATTTCATGCAGAACACGCTTGTACAAGTTTTGAACGTCTATTGAACACAATAGACAGTTTTCAGTTAGAGGAGGAAGTCCACTCAGTTTGCAAAGTAACTTGTTTGTATCTTTCAAATAAGTGTGTCTGGACTGAACAATAGTTTGTAATAGATTGTCCAAATATAGAGATCAGCTAGAATATTAATCATCGAGCAGAGATAATGGATCTCCCTGCTCACAGTATTTAAAGCTTGCCACTCTTCACGGGTAAGATTTGAATAAGAATGATCATTATTCCTCTGATCTTTTATGTCGACGGTAGTGTCAATCATACTCATGAATGATTTTATAGCAGGGTTTGTAGATGGAGGATTGATAAGGGGTAATGATAAGGGGTATACTTTTTTCCTCTCTTCTATTCCCCTCCTTTTCTCTGTCTGATTCTATTGTTTGTATTATATTACTATATTTCATATCTTTGAAGCAAATGTATAATTGTAACCCTTTTGTGATTTATAATAATTCATCACTAATTGTGTACCTTTTATTAACAAACCCGCAGAGGTTGCATCTAGACATATATATCTTTAAATCATTAGGAATATTGTGTTCATGGAAGAATGCACGCCAGTCATATAGAATGTAAAACGTAAGAATGTATTTCAACAAACAATTGCTACTCATAGAATTCACTTTTATCATTAAACAGTATTGGTCAAATATAATGCAAGTCACCACATAATAGTTTCACAGATTCAAACTACAGTATATAAGAAAAGAACAGGATGAAAGAAGTGTGAAAATGTATGCATGTATGTGTGTATATACAGATGTATCCTCATACAGCGTTGCTCATAGCGCACTATTTAGGGTCCTGTGTCGCGAGTTGGAAATAACGTTATGGCGTGCGTTATGTCCAGCGCCATGGAATACACAGTTTAACCGCTGGGTGGCGAATGCTCCACGTTGAGACTACAGTGCTGAATACAATGCTGTGGCAGTAAGCAGTGATCTGTGTAATCCTAGTTCTATAGTTTTGCTGGGGTGCGCTCCCTGGGTCACTACGGGTACTATTTCTTTTTGTGGGAAGGCAAAGTTCTCCTCACTGGACAGTTTATCAGCAGTACTTCCTTGTTCTGGTATAACACGGTGTCCTCAAAGAAAGAATTGGTATATAGTGAAGTCCCGTAGGGTTCAAATGGATTATAAGAATTTACAATCACATATACAGTGTATCGTAAAGGAAATTTTAATCCGCCTGGGTGCGGCGGACCTACGTACCGGACTTAGTGGGGTGTCAGCAATGTCCACCCAATTGCGCTTGTAGTATCCCTTCCTTTAATCCTGTCGATTCCAATATTGGTTCTTCCCTAGTTCACCTTTACCTCTCCATCCAAGTGGGGGGTTTCCGTAAATAGGAAAAAATACCAATATAGTGAAGTATTGCTTGTGTTTAGGTGTAAGAATTATTTATTCATAAAATGCAGGTAAATATAATAATATTTTAAAATTAAAGACGTCTTGATCACAATAACAAATTTAAAATCCACCACAAATTAGTGGACCCACGTACCAGAGGTTGTAGGGTGTCACAGTGGCCCACCCAAACAGCGCTTGCAATGTAGCTCCCCGGGGTATATAGCAGCAATCAGCGTGTTCCCTCTGGCTCCAGCAGGTCCCTCCAATCAGTCACCAACGCGTTTCTGCCCTCTGGGGGCCTTTCTCAAGGTGTGTGGTGTTAGTGTATGGTCGGTCTATTTAAACCCCACAGTGTGCCCTGATTGGAGGAAACCTTACCGGTACAAATTGACTTAAAAACATATTATAAACAACTTATATTTCACTAACTGGTTATATTCATGTTTTAAAACTGTTCCCTTCCATGGGTAGTGGCATTATTTACACCAGAAACGAGTTATACATTCGTTTCTTATCTCCGCGTGCGTTCCACTGCCAGTGGAACGCACGCCATCATTCACTTCCGGGCGTATGCGTTCCACAGTCTGTGGAACGCACGCCGCTTCCTGTAAAAACCGGAAGTGTCGCGTGTAGCGCTGCGGGTCCGTGATGGAGGTCTCAGTGTGCTGGAATAAATAACTGCCTGTCACAGTGTGTCCCCAATTTACCTATAAAGCGGAAGCATATCTAGTATGGGTATACTAAATAACAAGACATAATATATAAGATATATAAACGATTAGCATAAAAATGTTCAACTTCATATAAAATACTAATGCTAGTAAAACAATAATGCAAGTAAAACAATTAAGATTATATATAAAGGAAGGGTATCAAACTCATAAAAACCATTTTAGTTCAAAGTCCATATTTAGCCCTTTTGGATTAAGAGTACCTAATTCGTAAATAAGTCTCATTTCTGTTTGTGCTAATATTTCTTCTTCATTGTTCCGTCTCCAATGATTTTGCACAGTTTTAATCCCTATCACATTGGTCAAACCCTCACACTTACTATTATGAACTGATTTAAAATGGTTAGATACAGAATGGGTGATGAGCCCCTTTTCTATATTTCTAACATGCTCCGCCCATCTTATTTTTAGTGACCTACAAGTACGTCCAATATATTGCAAACCACACTTGCATTCCATCAAATATATACAATTCTTTGTGTTGCAAGTGATGAATTCCTTGATGTCATATTTAATTCCAGTAGATGCTGAATAATAATATTCAATTTTTGATACCTGTGTAGTATGTGTTTGACACATTTTGCACAAGCCACACCTGTGGAAACCTTTGGTCTTTATTCTATTGGATTTTTTAGGAGGAATTGCACTTTTCACCATCCTCTGTCTCAGGTTCGGGGCCCTGCGATAAATGAATTTGGGTTGTGGTTTAATCAAGGGTTTTAAAACTGGGTCCCTAGATAGCAAGTGCCAATGTTTTCTTATAATGTTTTCCATCTCTCTATATTGGCTGTTGAAAGTGGTAATAAAGGGTAACATAATATTCTCTACCTCTCTCTGAGTTTTCGGTCTCAAAATATCCTCCCTATCCATTCTTGCTATTTCTTCTATATGTGTATCCATAGATTGTTGCTGGTATCCTTTTCTGAGGAATTTCTTTTTTATGTCATCTGCCTGTTCTTTATACGTTTCTATTTCCGTGCAGTTCCTCCTCATACGTCTAAACTGGCTCTTTGGAATATTCTTAATCCAGTTAGGATGGTGGTTACTTCCTGTAGGGATATATGAATTGGTATCTGTAGGTTTAAAAAAAGATTTGGTGTGCATGTATCCCTCTTTTATGTATATCGTCAAATCTAAAAAGTTAATTTCTTCCCTACTTATATTAAAAGTTAGGTCAATATTAAAATTATTGGAATTCAATAGTATACAGAAATCATCTAATAGCTCTTTCTCACCTTCCCAAATGAATATTATGTCGTCAATGAACCTATACCAAAGTTTAATGTGTTGGAGGAACCTGTTATTACCCCAAATATGGTTGTCCTCCCATAGGCTCATGAAGAGATTAGCGTATGAAGGCGCAAAACGAGTTCCCATTGCAGTCCCTCTTGTTTGCTGGAAGAATTTTCCATTATACCAAAAAAAGTTATTTTTTAAGATGAAATTAATGCTTTCCAATAGAAAGGGAATTTTGCTATCGGCATTCTCATTTTTCTCAAGATGGTATTTTACTGCTTGGATGCCTTTTTCATGCTCTATAATTGTGTATAAACTCCGCACATCCGCGGTGCAGAGGAAGGAGTTTTCATTCCACGTTACAGTTTTCAGTTTATTTAAAATATCCGTGGTGTCCTTGATGTGCGACTTAATTTTTAACACTTCAGGTTGCAGGTGATGGTCAATAAAATGAGACAAATTGGATGTTACTGAATTTGTGCCTGCAACTATAGGTCTCCCAGGGGGGTTTATTACATCCTTGTGTATTTTGGGGAGTACATAAAAGACTGGAAGACTGGGATCCGTAATTTTCATGTATTGTTCTCACATCTTGAGAAAAATGAGAATGCCGATAGCAAAATTCCCTTTCTATTGGAAAGCATTAATTTCATCTTAAAAAATAACTTTTTTTGGTATAATGGAAAATTCTTCCAGCAAACAAGAGGGACTGCAATGGGAACTCGTTTTGCGCCTTCATACGCTAATCTCTTCATGAGCCTATGGGAGGACAACCATATTTGGGGTAATAACAGGTTCCTCCAACACATTAAACTTTGGTATAGGTTCATTGACGACATAATATTCATTTGGGAAGGTGAGAAAGAGCTATTAGATGATTTCTGTATACTATTGAATTCCAATAATTTTAATATTGACCTAACTTTTAATATAAGTAGGGAAGAAATTAACTTTTTAGATTTGACGATATACATAAAAGAGGGATACATGCACACCAAATCTTTTTTTAAACCTACAGATACCAATTCATATATCCCTACAGGAAGTAACCACCATCCTAACTGGATTAAGAATATTCCAAAGAGCCAGTTTAGACGTATGAGGAGGAACTGCACGGAAATAGAAACGTATAAAGAACAGGCAGATGACATAAAAAAGAAATTCCTCAGAAAAGGATACCAGCAACAATCTATGGATACACATATAGAAGAAATAGCAAGAATGGATAGGGAGGATATTTTGAGACCGAAAACTCAGAGAGAGGTAGAGAATATTATGTTACCCTTTATTACCACTTTCAACAGCCAATATAGAGAGATGGAAAACATTATAAGAAAACATTGGCACTTGCTATCTAGGGACCCAGTTTTAAAACCCTTGATTAAACCACAACCCAAATTCATTTATCGCAGGGCCCCGAACCTGAGACAGAGGATGGTGAAAAGTGCAATTCCTCCTAAAAAATCCAATAGAATAAAGACCAAAGGTTTCCACAGGTGTGGCTTGTGCAAAATGTGTCAAACACATACTACACAGGTATCAAAAATTGAATATTATTATTCAGCATCTACTGGAATTAAATATGACATCAAGGAATTCATCACTTGCAACACAAAGAATTGTATATATTTGATGGAATGCAAGTGTGGTTTGCAATATATTGGACGTACTTGTAGGTCACTAAAAATAAGATGGGCGGAGCATGTTAGAAATATAGAAAAGGGGCTCATCACCCATTCTGTATCTAACCATTTTAAATCAGTTCATAATAGTAAGTGTGAGGGTTTGACCAATGTGATAGGGATTAAAACTGTGCAAAATCATTGGAGACGGAACAATGAAGAAGAAATATTAGCACAAACAGAAATGAGACTTATTTACGAATTAGGTACTCTTAATCCAAAAGGGCTAAATATGGACTTTGAACTAAAATGGTTTTTATGAGTTTGATACCCTTCCTTTATATATAATCTTAATTGTTTTACTTGCATTATTGTTTTACTAGCATTAGTATTTTATATGAAGTTGAACATTTTTATGCTAATCGTTTATATATCTTATATATTATGTCTTGTTATTTAGTATACCCATACTAGATATGCTTCCGCTTTATAGGTAAATTGGGGACACACTGTGACAGGCAGTTATTTATTCCAGCACACTGAGACCTCCATCACGGACCCGCAGCGCTACACGCGACACTTCCGGTTTTTACAGGAAGCGGCGTGCGTTCCACAGACTGTGGAACGCATACGCCCGGAAGTGAATGATGGCGTGCGTTCCACTGGCAGTGGAACGCACGCGGAGATAAGAAACGAATGTATAACTCGTTTCTGGTGTAAATAATGCCACTACCCATGGAAGGGAACAGTTTTAAAACATGAATATAACCAGTTAGTGAAATATAAGTTGTTTATAATATGTTTTTAAGTCAATTTGTACCGGTAAGGTTTCCTCCAATCAGGGCACACTGTGGGGTTTAAATAGACCGACCATACACTAACACCACACACCTTGAGAAAGGCCCCCAGAGGGCAGAAACGCGTTGGTGACTGATTGGAGGGACCTGCTGGAGCCAGAGGGAACACGCTGATTGCTGCTATATACCCCGGGGAGCTACATTGCAAGCGCTGTTTGGGTGGGCCACTGTGACACCCTACAACCTCTGGTACGTGGGTCCACTAATTTGTGGTGGATTTTAAATTTGTTATTGTGATCAAGACGTCTTTAATTTTAAAATATTATTATATTTACCTGCATTTTATGAATAAATAATTCTTACACCTAAACACAAGCAATACTTCACTATATTGGTATTTTTTCCTATTTACGGAAACCCCCCACTTGGATGGAGAGGTAAAGGTGAACTAGGGAAGAACCAATATTGGAATCGACAGGATTAAAGGAAGGGATACTACAAGCGCAATTGGGTGGACATTGCTGACACCCCACTAAGTCCGGTACGTAGGTCCGCCGCACCCAGGCGGATTAAAATTTCCTTTACGATACACTGTATATGTGATTGTAAATTCTTATAATCCATTTGAACCCTACGGGACTTCACTATATACCAATTCTTTCTTTGAGGACACCGTGTTATACCAGAACAAGGAAGTACTGCTGATAAACTGTCCAGTGAGGAGAACTTTGCCTTCCCACAAAAAGAAATAGTACCCGTAGTGACCCAGGGAGCGCACCCCAGCAAAACTATAGAACTAGGATTGAACTTTTTGGGAAATTGATAACCGTCCCAGCTGGGAGATTGCAGCACCTTTGAACTGAAGCGCCATCTGTACATTTGTATTTGTGTATTAGTGATCTGTGTAAGGCTGGCCAATTACGTTCTTCCCTTTATAAAAAAAAAATCCCTTTACACAAATTACAATGCCACGCTGCCGCCCGTTCAGTCAATAATTAATTTTTTAGTTACGTTGTGTACAAAATTCCGGATAGCATTAATATGACTCCCAGATGGTCTACAGCCACACAGCCACCCGATCACGCTAGATATGGATATTAGTATTAGCATAACAGCATTCATATTTCGGACTAGCTTCGGCAGAAATATTGAATGCAAAGTGCACTGGGTCCCTACTGTACCTCATGATGGTATCTGTATTCAATCCGTTTAATTTTTTTTTAAAGCACTCAGATACAACACATCACATATATACCCGGAGGGCCTTCCTGTATCGTGGTCGGCTGTGGCCTAACGAGAACGGCGTCCGCCTGCAATGCTTGCATTCATGGGTTCGACACCCATTAGTGCTTGATCACTGCTAGGGACAATGTTAAAGTTGTGGCCGATGTGTTGACCATAACTATTTTATTTTTGTGTATTTAGATATTCTATTTTAATACAATAAAGTTTTTGGGTTTATTGCAAAAGTCCGCTTCTACTAAATGCAAGGCCACGCTGCAGCCCTGTTCACGCTTGTCATCTAGTCGTTACGTTGGGTACAAAATGATGGATAATATTAGCATAAGCAGCAATCCTATTTCGGACTAGCTTTGTGTCTCTGTTGTTTCAAATGGGCAGAAATATTGAATGCAAAGTGCAACTGGGTATCTACAGTATCTCATGAATGCACAGTATGACTACCAGGTGGTCTATAGCCACACTACCGCCCGATCATGCTAGCTATAGATATTGTCGTTACTGTGTGTACAAATTGCAGGATCACATTAGCGTAAGCAGCTACTTTTTTTTTTTTTTAAAGCACCAAGGTACAACACATGACATATACACCCAGAGGGCCCACCTGTACCATGGTCGGCTGTGGCCTAACTAGAACAGCGACCGCCTGCAATGCTTGAAGACCCGGGTTCGATACAGAGTTCGGCACCCATTTATTATTTTATTTTTATTTTTTTATTCTTTTTAATACAATAAAGTTATTTGTGTTTTAAGTTTCTACTTCTCGTTATATAAAAAAAAGTCAGCTTCTACTAAATACAAGGCCAATCTGCAGCCCTGTACACGCTTGTCATCTAGTCGTTACGTTGGGTACAAAATGATGGATAACATTAGCATAAGCAGCAATCCTATTTCGGACTAGCTTTGTGTCTCTGTTGTTTCAAATGGGCAGAAATATTGAATGCAAAGTGCAACTGGGTACCTACAGTATCTCATGAATGCACAGTATGACTACCAGATGTTCTCCAGGCACACTGCTGCTCGATCACGCTAGCTATAGATATTGTCGTTACTGTGTGTACAAATTGCAGGATCACATTAGCGTAAGCAGCTACCTTTTTTTTTTTTAAAGCACCAAGGTACTTGGTATTTATTACTAGGGAGATATCAATTAAAGGACTCGGCTAAACCCCAGATTGCATACAATGAAATCCTAGGTTTATTGATATATATTGGAAGGATATATATCTTAAAGATATCTTAGGGGATTGGCTTTGGGTTATGTGTGTGTGTGTGTGTGTGTGTGGGGGAGGGGCAACATGTGACTGCATAGTCCACAGACCGCATGGGACAGAAGCTATACTCCATTTTGTGAAAACTCCCATGATTCCAGAATGTATAAGCTTCAATATAATGCATATGTGCTGATTTCACAATTCCAAGCCATCTAATCACCTTTCACAATTCCAAGCCATCTAATCACATTTCACAATTCCAAGCCATCTAATCACCTTTCACAATTCCAAGCCATCTAATCACATTTCACAATTCCAAGCCATCTAATCACCTTTCACAATTCCAAGCCATCTAATCACCTTTCACAATTCCAAGCCATCTAATCACATTTCACAATTCCAAGCCAACACAATATCTCAATAACCAGAGCATATTGTATGCTGTCCATATTATATGAACCATCACAAGACCAGATCACCAGGTAACCACAAGTATCAGCATGCCATTGCTACAAGCACATGACTACAGTAACAAAAGGAAGTATGTGTTGACTTCTATATTTCAGCAAGATGCACTATATAAAACCACTACAATCTGTTATAAGTCACCATACCAGGAATGCTATGCTACAGAATGTCTACTGTTCCAATTACCATTACAGATTTCACAGAGTATTATCACCAACACATAACAATCACATAATTGCACAAGTACCATTAACCTTAAGCCATTTGTATTTCCAAATTAACTATTCTATGCCACAAACACATATTTAACTATTCTATGCAATTTCTCTACGAGATATAGAGAGTATGATACTTAGCCTTCCAGGGGAATAACTCCCAAGCTTCCCAGGCATATCAAGGTCCATGCTTCTGGAGGCTAGGTTGATTCTGCGTGAGCTCTGTGATTTCAAGTAGATATATCATACCTGCGTTCCAGCTATGGGGGTGTGTGATCCACAGGAAGTGTGTGTCTTTCACAGCATGTGGGCTAGCTGTATTAGTGAGCTGAGCTGGCCATGTACTGGTATTGTCTCATTCAAATGCTAACTAGCCAAGACTACAGTGTAGGGATGTTAATTAGGCTCAGGTTACAGAAGCCAATATTGTCAATTCATTCTTTGTATAATAGTAAAATATAATATATGTCTCTAAAATGAATATAAGGGAGTTACTCTGTAACAAGGATCAAATCTTGAATGTGTCCTCAAAACATTTGGTATATCGTCATGGGCTATGGAAGAAATATTGGATTTCTTTTGATCAAAAAATTCTGCCAATCTGAGATGCCAACCCAATTTATATTTCTCAACTTGCCAAGTAAAGGCATTAAATGAATTAGTTGGCACAAAGTTGAGACCCTTAGATAACACCCGTTGCTCTATAGGGGTCAACACCCTGGATGAAAGATTAAAAATTGCTTCCATCTGGGGATTGATGGTTTATTTTATTTTCCATCCTTTGGTTTGCACCCCCCCCCCCCCCCCCCACACCTGGTGTATCTCCTCCATCTCCTGCTTTCTGTGCCCTGGTGCATACCCCTAATGGGCCGCGACCATGGGATTAATCAGAGGTATCAGCATCACTATTAGAGGTACCTTCACCGGATGTTTCAAAATCTCGATAATAGCCGTGATTCTGTGGTATTCTGTGTCATCTCTGGAAGTTACTGTGCTGTTTTTCCCCTGTGAGCCACGGGTATACCAACTGATTCTCATAGTCATTATTGCCTTTCTCTAGCTTTTTCTTATATGCAATTAAATCCTTCCTTTTGTCAATTTGGGTACACAATCTATCATTCCAATTAATTGTTGTGTCCAACAGTAGGACAGGTTTTTGTATTGTCTCAAAGCTTGAATCTTAGATCTTATATCCAACAGCTCCCTGGGCACCTCTTCTATGACAAGTAACATTATACGAGCATTTATTTAATATGGATGTCCATTTCTTACAAAATGGGATATTAAATCGGCCGATGGTGGGCACATTTTAAATGCGGAAGCCTTGCGGGATCCTTTTATATTTAAAATAATCCAACAGTGTGACCCCATGGTAAAAATAGTCAACCTCACGGCGTTTCAATTTAAGCCAGTCTCTGAACAGTTCTATATTTTCAGGACTGCCACTAGTAGATGTTATATATATATATACTTTACCGGAAGTGACGTTTGCGTTAAGGGCCGTGGGATGCAAACAGAATCACCCGGACGTGGTGTCTCGGGTCTACCCTATTGTGCCCCTCACCTCGTCGCTTAATCTATATAGCCCACTTATTAGCCGCTTTGGTATACACTCAGAGCTGTTACAATAGACGTCTTTTATTATTTTTGATGTTGTTATACCCACACTGGCTGGACACTTCCGGCTTTACCGGAAGCGACTCATGCGCACCAGGCTGTGGAGCACACCAGCCAGCATGGTGGGGTGGGACTGGCGCCCTTTCTACCATTTGATATTGGGTATTTAACAGGGATCTGGGAGGCTCAGTCCTCAGTTCCAGTTCTCTGCTGTTTACAACTCTGACTATATTGCTGCTGTGACTCTGCTGCTGTGCCATGAAAAAGGTTCTGGTTTGGACCGAAATGTTGGTGTACTCTGTATACCTCATGGAGCTGTGAGATGGTATTTGTTTCATTTTTTTCTAATAAATGTTTTTTTTGCTATTGATATTCTAAGAGTCTGGAGAGCACTATAATTTCCACTGTTGTGGAAAAAATTGCAATATATATTTTGCTCTTTGTAAGGGCTTGTATTTTAAAGTGCTGCTTGGATTTGTAAGTGTGAGTTGGTAACAGCAAAAGCAGGAGCTGTAAGCCAAGTGAAAAGGAGGTGCAGTGAGCTGCAACAACTGCAACTGCTAAGTGGAGTATCGGTGCCGCAGGAGAGAGTACTACGGCTGCATAAAAGTGAAGGACCAAGTACCGCACAAATATAGATAAGTATAAGCCAGCTTAATTATTGTATAAGTGAGATTGTTTGTCTTCTACTTTTTCTTTTTGCTTCTTTTTGAGAATAACAGGGAGTTAGACCTTACAAACAATATGGGAGGGGCTGTGATTGGGGACCTCACTCAGTGCATGTCGTGCAAGATGTATGCACACCTGGAGCTACCGGCCCAGTGTGATTACATCTGCACAAGGTGTGTGCGAACGGTTGCCCTGGAAGGCCAGGTAACTGATCTAGAGCAAACCGTTACGCGACTGAGGTAGATTCACAATCTCGAGCGAAGTTTAGACAGAACGGTGGAGGAGTTGCGGGAGGGGTCACTGGTAGAAGAGGATGATGATCAGGTAGCCAGCTGGGTCACAGTTAGAAGGAAGAAAAAGAGGCAGAGGCTCGACATCTCCTAACTATCAAACCCGAACAAATTTGCCCGACTTGATGAGGAATCGGAGGATGATAGTGAAGAAATGACTGTGCCGGAGGAGACTGCTCCCTCTAGCATCCAGAGGAGCGGTCCCTCTGGCGCAGTTGGGATAACATATAGTGAGGTACCTAGTCAGATGGTGGTGGTAGGGGATTCTATCATCAGGAAGGCAGATAGGGCAATCTGCTACCGGGACCGTGATCGCCGTACAGTCTGTTGTCTCCCGGGTGCTCGGGTACGGCACATCGCGGAACAGGTAGATAGATTGTTGGGAGGGGCTGGGAAAGACCCGGCGGTCTTGGTGCATGTTGGCACCAATGACAAAGTTAGCGGAAGGTGGGATGTCCTTAATAAAGACTATAGGGACTTAGGTAAGAAACTTAAGGCAAGGTCATCTAAGGTAATATTCTCCGAAATATTACCCGTGCCACGCGCTAGTCCAGGGAGGCAGAGGGAGATTAGGGAGGTAAATGTGTGGCTTAGGGATTGGTGCAGAAAAGAGGGGTTTGTGTTCCTGGAACACTGGGCGGACTTCTCAGTCAGGCGCCATCTCTTTTGTCGTGATGGATTGCACCTGACTGAGGAGGGGGCAGCGGTGCTGGGGGGAAGGATGGTTAGAAGGTTGGAGGAGATTTTAAACTAGGAGCCTGGGGGGAGGGTTTAGCTAGAAACTACGGGGCGTGCAGTGAGAATAGAGGTGATGGCGGTAGTAAATGAAATGGGGGAGAGGTTGGGGGGAGGGTAAGAGCAGGCGGTAAGGTTACTAACATGGGTACTAAAAGAGATTTTAACAAAGCACTAACCAATGACGATTACAGGTCATCATTGCTACATAAGGTGAAAGATGTCCTTAACGCAAGGGAAAATACTTATCTTAGTTGTATGTATGTAAACGCTAGAAGCATTACTGGTAAAAAGGGCGAACTTGAAATACTTGCAGCAAGAAAACAGTATGATATTATAGGCATTACTGAAACTTGGTGGGACGAATCTCATGATTGGACAGTCAATCTAGAGGGCTATACACTGTTTAGGAGAGACAGACTAAATAAAAAGGGTGGAGGGATGTGTGTTTACGTAAAGCCATTTTTAAAACCTCATATACGGGAAGATATTCAGGAGGGGACTGTAGACACTGTCGAGACATTATGGGTAGAAATTGCATGCGGGGAAAAAGGAATAAAAAAGTTAGTATTGGGTGTATGCTATAGGCCGCCTGGTATCAACATATCTGATGAGGAATCGTTACTAAAGCAAATTGAAAGAGCAGCAGGAGTAGGAGACATAGTAGTGATGGGAGATTTTAACTATCCAGAGATAAACTGGAAAAATGACTCATGTGATACTGCTAGGGGCAATATATTTTTAAACACACTTAATGATAACTACTTAGTTCAACTAATTGAGGAACCAACTAGGTACAATGCAATCTTAGACCTGGTATTAACAAACAATGGGGATTTGGTATCAGGTATTATAGTAGGGGAACCCATAGGAAACAGCGACCACAATATGGTCACATTCAATATCAGTTTTCATAAACAGCCCTATACTGGCTCAACTAGGACTCTAAACTTTAGCAAAGCGAATTTTGAAAAGATGAGGGTATTTTTCAGGGATATTAAATGGGAAGGTTTGTTTTTAGGAAAAAATACTACGGAGAAATGGGAGGTACTAAAATTCCTGCTAGCTAAAAATACACTCAAATTAATTCCTACGAGCAGCAAAAAAAGGAATAAAAATCATAAACCGATGTGGCTTAACAAAAAGATAAAGGAACTTATGGGCAAGAAAAGGCGAGCATTTAAAAAATACAAATCTGACGGGGAAGCAGAGTCATTTCAGTACTATAAGGAATGTAACAAAATATGCAAAAAGGAAATAAGAGCGGCTAAAGTAGAAACTGAAAAACTAGTAGCAAAGGAAAGCAAAGCGAATCCCAAAAAAATCTTTAAATACATTAATAGCAAGAGATTAAAGAAGGAGAGTATAGGCCCTTTAAAAGACAAGTTGGGAGTCTTAAGCAAAAATGATAATGACATAGCGGACACACTAAATGAGTTTTTTTCAACAGTATTTACTAGAGAGGACCCAACTCAGGGACTAACACATAATCTCAATAACGAGAATATCCCAATGATAGGTACTTATTTAAGCGAGGAAGTAGTCTGTGACCGATTGAAACATTTAAAGATTAATAAGTCACCAGGTCCCGATGGTATGCACCCAAGGGTTCTAATGGAGCTTCACTCTGAATTTGCAAAACCGCTATTTTTGATCTTTAAGGATTCAGTAATATCAGGTATGGTTCCCAAAGACTGGCGTATAGCGGAAGTAGTGCCTATTTTCAAAAAGGGAAGTAAAGCTGAACCAGGTAATTATAGACCAGTTAGTCTTACATCAATAGTGGGGAAAGTATTGGAAGGTATTCTAAGAGATAGTATTCAGAAGTTCCTTGAAGTCAATAAGGTAATTAAAAGGAATCAACATGGGTTTATGAAGGACAGATCCTGTCAAACCAACTTACTTGGCTTTTATGAAACAGTAAGCGCAAACCTAGATCAGGGTAAAGAGGTGGATGTAATCTTTTTAGATTTTGCCAAAGCATTCGACACTGTACCACACATGAGACTTATCTACAAGCTACAAGAATCAGGGCTAGGAAGCACAATATGCACTTGGGTCAAAAACTGGTTAAATAATAGGGAACAGCGCGTTGTGGTTACTGGATCTTTTTCAACTTGGACTGAAGTGCTAAGTGGTGTGTCGCAAGGCTCAGTATTAAGACCGCTATTGTTCAATATTTTCATTAACGACCTAACAGAAGGTCTAGAGAGCATGGTGTCAATTTTTGCAGATGATACCAAATTGTGTAAAGTTATAAATGCGGAGGGGGATGCTGAGTCGCTTCAGAACGACTTAGTTAAACTAGAAGCTTGGGCAGCGAAATGGAGAATGCGCTTCAATACAGACAAGTTTAAGGTAATGCACTGTGGTAACAAGAACAAAAATAACACCTACCTACTAAATGGGGTAAAATTAGGGGATTCTGTACTGGAAAAGGACTTAGGTGTCCTCATAGATAGCAAACTAAGCAGTAGTACCCAAAGTAGGACTGCAGCAAAGAAGGCTAATAAGATATTAGCATGCATAAAACGGGGAATTGATGCTAGGGACGAGATTATTATACTCCCATTATATAA
Organism: Pseudophryne corroboree; assembly: GCF_028390025.1. Lineage (NCBI taxonomy): Eukaryota > Metazoa > Chordata > Amphibia > Anura > Myobatrachidae > Pseudophryne > Pseudophryne corroboree. Next base: position 487,432,374 of record NC_086448.1, read on the forward strand.
ATCACTTGTGAGGCCACACCTTGAATACTGTGTACAATTCTGGGCACCTTACTACAAAAAGGATATCCTGGAGCTAGAAAAGGTTCAAAGGCGGGCGACCAAACTAATTAAGGGTATAGAGATGCTGGAATACGAGGAAAGGCTTGCAAGACTAGGCATGTTTACACTGGAAAAGAGGAGATTAAGAGGGGACATGATTAACATTTACAAATATATAAGGGTACAATATACAGATCTTGCGCAGGACCTGTTTTTGGTTAGATCAACACAGAGAACTCGTGGACACTCGCTCAGGTTAGAGGAGAGGAGATTCCGCACAATACGGCGTAAAGGTTCTTTTACGGTAAGGACGATACATGTTTGGAATTCCCTGCCTGAGGGAGTTGTAATGGCCAACTCAGTCAACACCTTTAAGAATGGGTTAGATAAATTCCTAATGGATAAGGATATCCAGGGTTACGGGGCATAGTCACACACTATGGTTATTATAAAAAAAAAGGGGTAAAACGTAACGGCAGTCATCAACTTCAGTCAAAATTTTATACAAAATAATCGTGCATAGGAGACCACAAATAGGTTTAACTCGATGGACAAATGTCTTTTTTCAACCTTAGATACTATGTTACTATGTTACTATATATATATCTCCTATATAATAGCCCTGTGACTCTGTGCCTGGCCCTCTAATGCTGGTCGGAGTCACAGCGGAGGGCGGAGTCACAGAGCCCACCACATCTGCTGAAAATCTCTGTGCAGTGTCCTTCCTCCCACTGCCTGTCCATCTCACCCCTCCGCCATCAGCAACTCTGATTCCCCAGCCACGGCGCCGGGGGAACAACAACTGCTGCTGCCGCCATACACATTTAAGAGGGATGGGTGGTGCAGGAGAAGGCTTTCATAGACTCCCTGCCCCGCCTACAGAGAACCGGCGCCTCCTCCGCAAACGTGAAGTTACTCTGCTGCCTACTACCATCGCCAGAGGCCCTGACTGCACACCACAGGGCCTGCCCTGCCACCCGAAAGTCCTGAGACGGGGACACAGACAGAGTGCATCCTACTGTGGATGGTGACACCTGGACCTAAGCACTAATCTCACAGGTGAGAGTGCAACGCTGAGAGTGTCAGGTACGAGCTGGGGGCCAGGAGAGATATCTGCCACCCTGGTTAGATGTGTGGGGTCACACTGTCACCATTACCACCCCGGCCCACATCCACCAGGCCCCCCATACTTTACCTGTATCCCCGGGATCAGGGCCAGACTCAGGTCATGCCCTACCTAGCCAGTGTAGTATCACTTCCTCTTCTCTTTTCCCTAGGTCTCTGCTTCTGGTTTCCACCCCCTCCAATAATTTCCCTGCTCTCCATCAGCTTCCTCACTGGGGACACTCCCTATCACCCTGTGTCTCTGTATCCCCTCCATACCGCCCCACATCTCTCTATCCCCTCCCTACCGCCCTGCGTCTCTGTATCCCCTCCCTGGGGCCCCGAGTCTCTGTATCTCCTCATTGACGCCCAGCGTCTCTGTATCCCCTCCCTACTGCCCTGCGTCTCTGTATCCCCTCCCTACCACCCCACATCTCTGTATCCCCTCCTCACCGCAGCGCGTCCCTGAATCCCCTACTGCCCAGCTTCTCTGTACCCCCCCCCCACTGCCCCGCATCTCTGTATCCTCTCCTCACCGCACCGCGTCCCTGAATCCCCTCATACCGCCCCGCATCTCTGTATCCCCTCCAAACTGCACCGTGTCTCTGTATCCCCTCCCTACCACACCGCATCTCTGTATCCCCTCCCTACTGCCCTGCATCTCTGTAACCCCTCCCTATCAGCCCTGCTTCTCTGTAATCCCCTCCCTACCACCCTGCATCTCTGTGTCACCTCCCTACTGCCCACCATCTCCGTATCCCCACCCTGCATCTCTGTATCCCCTCCCTACCGCCCTGCGTCTCTGTATCCCCTCCCTACCGCCCTGCATCCTTGTATCCCCTCCCTACCACCGTGCGTCTCTGTATCCCCTACCTACCGTCCTGCGTCTCTCTATACCCTCCTTACCGCCCTGAGTCTCTCTATCCCCTTCACTACTTCCCTTCATTTCTCCATCAGCTTCCTCACTGGGAACTCCTCTCCCTACCGCCCCGCTTCTCTATAACCCCTTCCTACCACCCTGCCTCTCTGTATCCCCTCCCTACCATCCCGCTTCTCTGTATCCCCTACCTACCACCCCGCCTCTCTGTATCCCCTCCCTACCACCTTGCGTCCCTCTATCCCCTCCACTACTTCCCATCCTTTTTCCATCTGCTGCCTCACTGGGGACTCCCCTCCCTACCACCCTGCATCTGTGTGTCTCCTTCCTATTGTCCTGCTTCTCTATATCCCCTCCCTGATGCCCACCTTTCTGTATCCCCTCCCTACCGCCCTGCGTCTCTTTATCCGCTCCCTACTGCCCCACATCTCTGTATCCCCTCCTTACCGCCCTGCATCTCTGTATCCCCTCCCTACCTCCCCGTGTCTCTGTATCCCCCCTACTGCCCCGCATCTCTGTATCCCCGCCCTGCATCACTGGATCCCCTTCCTACCACCCTGCGTCTGTGTGTCCCCTTCCTACCGCCCACTTCTCTATATACCTTCCTGCCACCCCGCATCTCTGTATCCCCTCCCTAACGCCCTGCATCTCTCTATCCCCTCCACTACTTCCCTCCTTTCTCCATCAGCTTCCTCACTGGGAACTCCCCTCCCTACCACCCTGCGTCTATGTGTCCCCTTCCTACCGCCCTGCATCTGTATCCCCTCCCTACCGCCCCGCGTCTCTGTATCCCCTCCCTACTGCCCCACGTCTCTGTATCCCCTTTCTACTGCCCCCACATCTCTGTATCCCCTCCCTACCTCCCCATGTCTCTGTATCCCCCTTACTGCCCCGCATTTCTGTATCCCCGCCCTGCATCACTGGATCCCCTTCCTACCACCCTGCATCTGTGTGTCCCCTTCCTACCGCCCCACTTATCTATTTCCCCTCCCTACCGCCCTGCGTCTGTGTGTCCCCTCCCTACCACCCTGCATCTCTGTGTCCCCGCCCTGCATCTCTGTGTCCCCTCCCTACCACCCGCATCTTTGTAGCCACTCCCTACCGCCCTACAGAATCATGTACAAAATATTTATACAGTGCTGATTACACCCCCATCTCAGTATCCACACACCTGCCATGCTGGTACACCCCCTACAGTGGCCCTTACTAGCCCCTGCAGAAATTACAGCTCCAGGCCTATGATGACCTCATGGTACACATCAGTAAAGTAGTGGGGACTTACCTTGTACTGAATCTGGATACCACGGATCCATGCTACACCTCTGTAATAGGGAGCTGGGGTTGTGGTTGAAGAAGTGGGGATTGACATCTATATATTATTTACTGAAAAACCCTATTTTTATGTCAGCCCTTGAGTGAAACTCTGCATTTCTCTCTCAGTGTATTATGCTCCATGGTCATATAGTAATCAAGTTAATGAAACCAGTTAATAATCTCGGGAGGAGAATATTCTCCAAAGAAGCACTTGGCACCTCACATAATATAATTTTGAATTCATATGAAAGTAGTGTCAGCTTCTTTTTTTTTATATACATTTGTATACAGAATGTGGGTGTACATACAATGTAGGCAGGTCTTTTTGTTGAAATATTTAAAGAGTGACAGATTAAATGGACAATTTATTGCTGTAAAAGAACAAGATGATGCTTATTGTGTAATATTTAAAAAACATATGGAAATGTTTTAAGCAAATAAACCATGTACATTAATTAAAAAAGTAAAGGCTTATCTGTCTAGTCTGCAACAGACAGCGATGGATTTAAATAAAAGAAAATAGAAATTCCAAAGATTGTTTACTTTAAAGATGGAAAATCTGTATTAATTTTCAATTTCTGCACAGCAGTTTCATAGCCATTTCCTCATAGAGTCTCTGCGTCCCACATTGGCGAGCACAACTTGATGTTAAAGTCTGTCATCTTTGTTGAGATGTGCAACACATTGTCAGCAGCAGAGAGCAGGAGTATCGGAATGGGGGGGCAAGGGGGCAGCTCACTCCCCCCAAAACATGTGAGAGGCGCCATCTAGTCCACCTGGACCCGCACGCCTGTGCAGCCGCAGCTGCCAGCTTCAGCACTGCCCGTGCTGTATTAGTAGTGGTGAATCCGGCACTGCTACTATAACTTGCCTTCCCCATACACTCTGCCCCCCACCTCATTTCCTGCAGTGTCTGCGCTCTGTGGAGACTTGCTGTCCATGACAGCAGAGCCGAGGTAAGCAGCAGCATAGCTGCTGGCTGTGGGGAAGCAGTAGGAAGATGAGTAATGAGGAGGAGGAGGAGACACTCTACCTAGCAGATGTGTATAATGGGTTCTACCAGGTGTAATTTGTATAATGGGCTCTACTAGGCGTAATGTGTATAATGGGTTCTACCAGGCATAATGTGTATAATGGGCTCTACCAGTCGTAATGTGTAACATGTGTAATGGGCTCTACCAGGCGTAATGTGTAACATGTGTAATGGGCTCTACCAGGCGGAATGTGTAACATGCGTAATGGTCTCTTTTAGGCGTAATCTATATAATGGTCTCTACCAGGCATAATGTGTATAATGAGCTATATCTGGTATGATATGTATAATTGGCTCTACCTGATGTAATGTGTATAGGGGCACTACCAGGTGTAATGTGTACAAGCGGCTCTACCAGGCATAATGTGCATAATGAGCTCTACATAGCATAATGTGTATAAAGGGGTCTACCAGGTGTAATGTGTACAAGGGGTCAATCCTACCTGTGCCATAGAGTTCCATACAGGTGCAAGAGACATGTCTAATGTGGCCAGGAGCTAGGGGTGCCAAACTGAGATTTTATCTTGGCCCCCAACCCAAAAATGTTCTGATGCACCTGGTAGAGAGGTACAATTACAGTGCAGTCCACTGAACTTTAAAGCACTAAAAAACTTTAATATTGACTTTACTCCACTGACCAAACTCAAGGCTGGCAACAGAAATCTTGTAGCCCATTACATTGATTCCTCTGAGCTCCCCCTCCCTTCCCCCAGTCAACCCCCTGTTCACACATCCCTGACATGCAGTTGAAGGCTCCAGATTGGTGTTTGCCAGTGTTTGCATGCAAGGCAATCCCACTGGTGCCAGCTTCCATTTGCAAGCACCCAGCAGTTGCTGCCATAGACAATCAGTCACTGGTAGCTGTTCTGCCAGAATGGACGGAGGATGGGTGCACCCTTTGCATTCCCTTTCACTGGATCTGACCAGAGTATTTGGCCCCTACCATACAAACTCCTCATGCTCATTGCTAGGGGATTCATACCATACTTACATTCTCTACTGGATTACCCTGAATACTCCTGATTCTTGAGTGACTGTCCTGGACGCTCAGAAGAGTAGGCAAGTCTCTCAGACATAGGAATCATGTACTTGTATAATGGATATGGGGCAACAATAAAATAATTGCTGTACCGTGCCCTCAGCACCCACCTCCTGTCTGTGCCACTTCCCATACAAACCTCCCATCTGGCTTCCACCTGGCTTCATAGTTACTGAAATACCATCAACTATGATTAATATTAATTATGAAGCTGATTTTGATTTGGGAGCAAAACAAAAAAGCAAGTATGTAACTTTGCACCTGGATAAACTAGAGATGTGCAGCGGACACTTTTGGGTTTTAGGATTTGGAAACTGGATCCCCGCTTATGTTTTGGATCTGGATTGGTTTTGCCAGAACCACCTTTTCTGGTTTAGGTTTTGGAGCTGGACAATTTATGAAAAAAACATAAAAACAGCTAAAATCACAGAATTTGGGGGTAATTTTGATCCTACAGTTTAATTAACCTTAATAACATTCATTTCCACTCATTTCCAGTCTATTCTGAACACCTCACAATATTGTTTTAAGGCCAAAAGGTTGCAGCAAAGGTCACTGGATGACTAAGCTAAGCGACACAAGTGGGTAGCATAAACACCTGGTCCATCTAGGAGTGGTACTGCAGTGGCAGACAGGATGGCAGTTTTAAAACTAGGCCCCAAAGAGCACATAATGCAAAGAAGAAAAAGAGGTGCAATTAGGTAGCTGGATGACTAAGCTAAGCGACCCAAGTGGGCGGCACAAACACCTGATCCATCTAGGAGTGGTATTGCAGTGGTAGACAGGATGGTACTATTCAAAAAGTAGGCCCAAACAGCACATCATGCAAAGAAGAAAAAGAGGTGCAATGAGGTAGCTGTATGGTTAAGCGAAGTGACACAAGTGTGCAGCACAAACAACATGGGACATACTGGAATTTGCCCAGATGTAATACACGCACAATATTTGTGGCATAGGAGAGCATACTTCTAAACCACACACACACACACACACACACACACACACAGCAAAGCCTGTAAAATGAATTTGAATAATAATAATTACCCTTTTATTTGGAGCTATTATAATAATATGCAGCACAGGCAAGCATACGCCTACACCACACCAGGATGGCAGTTTTATAAACTAGACCCCAAAGAGCACATAATGCAAAGAAAAAAGAGAGATCCAAGATCGAATTGTCCTTGGGCCCTCCCACCCACCCCTGTGTTGTATAAACCGGACATGTACACTTTAACAAACAAATCATTTCAGCGACAGGGTCTGCCACATGACTGTGGCGGAAAATATTGTTGTTTTTTTTAGGCCCCTACACATGGAACCCCTTTTCCCAAATGCCGGGACCCCCATGACTTCTGTCACTGGAGATCCTAGCAGCCATTCAGGGAGTGCCACGTCATGGCACTCTCCTAATTGGCTGTGCACTACTAGCCTGTCAATCAGGAGTAGCGCACGGGCTACAATGGAGGATCGCACTTCTCCATTTTAGCCTATGATGAGAACTTTGCAGTCTGTGGTTAACCAAGTGGTTAACTGAGGTGACTATTGTGGTTCTACAAGTACCAGCAAGCAGGAGAGGCTTGCTGAGATTTGTAGTTCTAAAACAAAAGACAATGTTCTTTTTTTTACACACAAAAAGGTTATCAGCCTGGCACCTACCGCCCAGGGGTGCTGGGATAGCCTCGGGCTTCATCCCTGACCTTTGAGTGCCTGGAAGGGGGAAGCCCTTGATTTAAGGGGTTTCCACTCCTCCAGGGGAAGACTAGTTAGGGGGGGGGGGGGATAATATCATGGCCGCAGGGACCAGTATAAAAGTCTCCCCTGGCTGTTGAATTATCTTCTCAGCTAGTGGAGCCCATTGCATGTTTTAAATATACGGGGGACCCCTACATCTTCTTTTCCCCGTATTTTTGGAACCAGGACCGGCACAAGAGCCCGGTGCTGGTTGTATAAATACGGGGGGACTCCAGTCAATATTTCCCCGGAATTTAAACAACCAGGACTGGCTCAAAGAGCCCGAGGCTGGTTATACTTAGGAGGAGGGACCACACGCAATTTGTTTTGCCACATTTAACCATTTCTGACCCTTTTAAACAGATAAGCATGCATCACTGGATCCCCTTCCTACCACCCTGCGTCTGTGTGTCCCCTTCCTACCGCCCACTTCTCTATATACCTTCCTACCACCCCGCATCTCTGTATAGCCTCCCTAACGCCCTGCATCTCTCTATCCCCTCCACTACTTCCCCATCTTTCTCCATCAGCTTCCTCACTGGGAACTCCCCTCCCTACCACCCTGCGTCTATGTGTCCCCTTCCTACCGCCCTGCATCTGTATCCCCTCCCTACCGCCCCACGTCTCTGTATCCCCTCCCTACTGCCCCACGTCTCTGTATCCCCTTTCTACTGCCCCCGCATCTCTGTATCCCCTCCCTACCTCCCCATGTCTCTGTATCCCCCTTACTGCCCCGCATTTCTGTATCCCCGCCCTGCATCACTGGATCCCCTTCCTACCACCCTGCATCTGTGTGTCCCCTTCCTACCGCCCCGCTTATCTATTTCCCCTCCCTACCGCCCTGCGTCTGTGTGTCCCCTCCCTACCACCCTGCATCTCTGTGTCCCCGCCCTGCATCTCTGTGTCCCCTCCCTACCACCCGCATCTTTGTAGCCACTCCCTACCGCCCTACAGAATCATGTACAAAATATTTATACAGTCCTGATTACACCCCCATCTCAGTATCCACACACCTGCCGTACTGGTACACCCCCTATAGTGGCCCTTACTAGCCCCTGCAGAAATTACAGCTCCAGGCCTATGATGACCTCATGGTACACATCAGAAAAGTAGTGGGGACTTACCTTGTACTGAATCTGGATACCACGGATCCATGCTACACCTCTGTAATAGGGAGCTGGGGTTGTGGTTGAAGAAGTGGGGATTGACATCTATATATTATTTACTGAAAAACCCTATTTTTATGTCAGCCCTTGAGTAAAACTCTGCATTTCTCTCTCAGTGTATTATGCTCCATGGTCATATAGTAATCAAGTTTATGAAACCAGTTAATGATCTCGGGAGGAGAATATTCTCCAAAGAAGCACTTGGCACCTCACATAATATAATTTTGATTTCATATGAAAGTAGTGTCAGCTTCTTCCTTTTTTATATATACATTTGAATACAGAATGTGGGTGTACATACAATGTAGGCAGGTCTTTTTGTTGAAATATTTAAAGAGTGACAGATTAAATGGACAATTTATTGCTGTAAAAGAACAAGATGATGCTTATTGTGTAATATTTATAAAACCTATGGAAATGTTTTAAGCAAATAAACCATGTACATTAATTAAAAAAGTAAAGCCTTATCTGTCTAGTCTGCAACAGACAGCAATGGATTTAAATAAAAGAAAATAGAAATTCCAAAGATTGTTTACTTTAAAGATGGAAAATCTGTATTAATTTTCAATTTCTGCACAGCAGTTTCATAGCCATTTCCTCATAGAGTCTCTGCGTCCCACATTGGCGAGCACAACTTGATGTTAAAGTCTGTCATCTTTGTTGAGATGTGCAACACATTGTCAGCAGCAGAGAGCAGGAGTATCGGAATGGGGGGGCAAGGGGGCAGCTCACTCCCCCCAAAACATGTGAGAGGCGCCATCTAGTCCACCTGGACCCGCACGCCTGTGCAGCCGCAGCTGCCAGCTTCAGCACTGCTCGTGCTGTATTAGTAGTGGTGAATCCGGCACTGTTACTATAACTTGCCTTCCCCATACACTCTGCCCCCACCTCATTTCCTGCAGTGTCTGCGCTCTGTGGAGACTTGCTGTCCATGACAGCAGAGCCGAGGTAAGCAGCAGCATAGCTGCTGGCTGTGGGGAAGCAGTAGGAAGATGAGTAATGAGGAGGAGGAGACACTCTACCTAGCAGATGTGTATAATGGGTTCTACCAGGTGTAATTTGTATAATGGGCTCTACTAGGTGTAATGTGTATAATGGGCTCTATCAGGCATAATGTGTATAATGGGCTCTACCAGGCGTAATGTGTAACATGTGTAATGGGCTCTACCAGGCGGAATGTGTAACATGTGTAATGGGCTCTACCAGGCGGAATGTGTAACATGCGTAATGGTCTCTTTCAGGCGTAATCTATATAATGGGCTCTACCAGGCATAATGTGTATAATGAGCTATATCTGGTATGATATGTATAATTGGCTCTACCTGATGTAATGTGTATAGGGGCACTACCAGGTGCAATGTGTACAAGCGGCTCTACCAGGCATAATGTGTATAATGAGCTCTACATAGCATAATGTGTATAAAGGGGTCTACCAGGTGTAATGTGTACAAGGGGTCAATCCTAGCTGTGCCATAGAGTTCCATACAGGTGCAAGAGATATGTCTAATGTGGCCAGAAGCTAGGGGTGCCAAACTGAGATTTTATCTTGGCCCCCAACCCAAAAATGTTCTGATGCACCTGGTAGAGAGGTACAACTACAGTGCAGTCCACTGAACTTTAAAGCACTAAAAAGCTTTAATATTGACTTTACTCCACTGACCAAACTCAAGGCTGGCAACAGAAATCTTGTAGCCCATTACATTGATTCCTCTGAGCTCCCCCTCCCTTCCCCCAGTCAACCCCCTGTTCACACATCCCTGACATGCAGTTGAAGGCTCCAGATTGGTGTTTGCCAGTGTTTGCATGCAAGGCAATCCCACTGGTGCCAGCTTCCATTTGCAAGCACCCAGCAGTTGCTGCCATAGACAATCAGTCACTGGTAGCTGTTCTGCCAGAATGGACGGAGGATGGGTGTACCCTTTGCATTCCCTTTCACTGGATATGACCAGAGTATTTGGCCCCTACCATACAAACTCCTCAGGATCATTGCTAGGGGATTCATACCATACTTACATTCTCTACTGGATTACCCTGAATACTCCTGATTCTTGAGTGACTGTCCTGGACGCTCAGAAGAGTAGGCAAGTCTCTCAGACATAGGAATCATGTACTTGTATAATGGATATGGGGCAACAATAAAATAATTGCTGTACCGTGCCCTCAGCACCCCCCTCCTGTCTGTGCCACTTTCCATACAAACCTCCCATCTGGCTTCCACCTGGCTTCATAGTTACTGAAATACCATCAACTATTATTAATATTAATTATGAAGCTGATTTTGATTTGGGAGCAAAACAAAAAAGCAAGTATGTATCTTTGCACCTGGATAAACTAGAGATGTGCAGCGGACACTTTTGGGTTTAAGGATTTGGAACTGGATCTCCACTCATGTTTTGGATCTGGATTGGTTTTGCCAGAACCACCTTTTCTGGTTTAGGTTTTGGAGCTGGATAATTTATGAAAAAAAACATAAAAACAGCTAAAATCACAGAATGTGGGGGTAATTTTGATCCTACAGTTTAATTAACCTCAATAACATTCATTTCCACTCATTTTCAGTCTATTCTGAACACCTCACAATATTGTTTTAAGGCCAAAAGGTTGCACCAAGGTCAATGGATGACTGAGCTAAGCGACACAAGTGGGTAGCATAAACACCTGGTCCATCTAGGAGTGGTACTGCAGTGGCAGACAGGATGGCAGTTTTAAAACTAGGCCCCAAAGAGCACATAATGCAAAGAAGAAAAAGAGGTGCAAGTAGGTAGCTGGATGACTAAGCTAAGCGACCCAAGTGGGCGGCACAAACACCTGGCCCATCTAGGAGTGGCACTGCAGTGTCAGACAGGATGGCAGTTTTAAAAACTAGGCCCCAAAGAGCACATAATGCAAAGAAGAAAAAGAGGTGCAATGAGGAAGCTGGATGACTAAGCTAAGTGAGCCAAGTAGGTGGCACAAACACCTGGCCCATCTAGGAGTGGCACTGCAGTGGCAGACAGGATGGCAGATTTAAAACTAGGCCCCAAAGAGCACATAATGCAAAGAAGAAAAAGAGGTACAATTAGGTAGCTGGATGACTAAGCTAAGTGACACAAGTGGGCAGCACAAACATCTGATCCATCTAGGAGTGGTTTTGCAGTGGTAGACAGGATGGTACTATTCAAAAAGTAGGCCCAAACAGCACATCATGCAAAGAAGAAAAAGAGGTGCAATGAGGTAGCTGTATGGTTAAGCGAAGTGACACAAGTGTGCTGCACAAACAACATGGGACATGCTGGAATTTGCCCAGAAGTAATACACGCACAATATTTGTGGCATAGGAGAGCATACTTCTAAACCACACACACACAGCAAAGCCTGTAAAATGAATTTGGATAATAATAATAACCCTTTTATTTGGAGCTATTATAATAATATGCAGCACAGGCAAGCATACGCCTACACCACACCAGGATGGCAGTTTTGAAAACTAGACACCAAAGAGCACATAATGCAAAGAAAAAAGAGAGATCCAAGATCGAATTGTCCTTGGGCCCTCCCACGCACCCCTGTGTTGTATAAACAGGACATGTACACTTTAACAAACCAATCATTTCAGCGACAGGGTCTGCCACATGACTGTGGCTGAAAATATTGTTTTTTTTTTGGGCCCCTACAAAAAAAGAAGCAATTAATCCCCAACCAAAAAAGAAGCAATTAATCTCTCCTTGCACAAACTGGATCTACAGAGGCCTCATTCTCCGATTCCTCACCCCTTTCATTGTGCACATCCTCATTCTCACAGAGGGGTATATTTACTAAGATTCATGTTTCTGTTGTCCATGTAAATTGGCCGTGTACAAATGCAACTTTTTTAAACAAAACATGGTCATTTACTAAACTACCGTGTTTTGTAAATTTGAGTTCACCAATGTCGAAGTAATTAGTATTGCCGGCAGTGTTTTACGGGAGAGAACAGTAAAACACTGCCGGGCTTAACACAATGAAGACCGGCCGGATCAGTGAAATCTGTGCAGGACATCATTGTGTACAGTGTAGAGCTAGTTAAAAATAATAAAAAAAATTGCATGGGGTCCCCCCTCCTAAGTATAACCAGCCTCGGGCTCTTTGAACCGGTCCTGGTTGTTTAAGTACCAGGGAAAAATTGACTGGGATCCACCCGTATTTAGACAACCAGCACCGGGCTCTTGGGCATTCCCTGGTTCCAAAAATATGGGGGACAAAAGACGTAGGGGTCCCCTGTATTTTTAAAACCAGCACTGGGCTCCACTAGCCGAGAAGATAATGCCACAGCCGGGAAACACTTTTATACTGGTCCCTGCGGCTGTGACATTACCCGCCCAACTAGTCACCCCTGGCCCAAATACTCTGGAGGAGTGGGAACCCCTTAAATCAAGGGGTCCCCTTCTCCAAGCACCCAAGGGTCAGGGGTGAAGCCTGGGCTGTCATCAGCACCCCTGGGCAGTGGGTGCTGGGATGCTAGCCTTTTTCTGTGTAAAAAAATATATTGTCTTTTTTATTAGAACTAGAGCATCCCCCACTTGCTGGTACTTGGAGAACCACAAGTACCAGCATGCGGGGAAATAACGGTCCCGCTGGAACCTGTAGTTCTACAACAAAAAAATACCCAAATAAAAACAAGACACACACACCATGACAGTACAAGTTTATTAAAACACACTAACACGCTCATATATACTTACCTAGATCCCATGCCAGCCAATCACGTCCACTTGTACCTGTTAAACCAAAATTTCAATATACTCACCTATAATCCAGTGATGATCTGTCCTCTTCTTTCCTGAAGTAATCCACGGCCTTGTAAAAAATAAAAAAACAAAATCACGGTCCACACCACTAAAGGGGTTCCATGTTTACACATGGAACCCCTTTTCCCAAATGCCGGGACCCCCATGACTTCTGTCACTGGAGATCCCAGCAGCCAATCAGGGAGTGCCACGTCATGGCACTCTCCTAATTGGCTGTGCACTACTAGCCTGTCAATCAGGAGTAGCGCACGGCTACAATGGAGGATCGCACTTCTCCATTCTAGCCTATGATGAGAACTTTGCAGTCTGTGGGTAACCAAGTGGTTAACTGAGGTGACTATTGTGGTTCTACAAGTACCAGCAAGCGGGGGAGGCTTGCTGAGACTTGTAGTTCTAAAACAAAAAACAATATTCTTTTTTTTACACACAAAAAGGTTATCAGCCCGGCACCCACCGCCCAGGGGTGCTGGGATAGCTTCGGGCTTCACCCCTGACCCTTGAGTGCCTGGAGGTGGGAAGCCCTTGATTTAAGGGGTTTCCACTCTTCCAGGGTACCCCGTCCAGGGGAAGACTAGTTAGGGGGGGATAATGTCACGGCCGCAGGGACTAGTATAAATGTCTCCCCTGGCTGTTGAATTATCTTCTCAGCTAGTGGAGCCCATTGCTTGTTTTAAATATACGGGGGACCCCTACATCTTCTTTCCCCCGTATTTTTGGAACCAGGACCGGCACAAGAGCCCGGTGCTGGTTGTATAAATACGGGGGGACTCCAGTCAATATTTCCCCGGAATCTAAACAACCAGGACTGGCTCAAAGAGCCCGAGGCTGGTTATACTTAGGAGGAGGGACCCCACGCAATTTGTTTTGCCATATTTAACCATTTCTGACCCTTTTAAACAGATAAGCATGCACGGATCTCACTGATCCATGCATGACTATCTGAACACGCCAGCAAAAATTAGGTCTATTTAAAAGCTCCTTTTTTTTTTACAAATTATATGCTTTCCCAGCAGTGTTTAGCTATTGGGGGTAATTCCAAGTTGATAGCAGCAGGACATTTTTTAGCAGTTGGGCAAAACCATGTGCACTGCAGGGGGGCAGATATAACATTTGCAGAGAGAGTTAGATTTGGGTGGGTTATTTTGTTTCTGTGCAGGGTAAATACTGGCTGCTTTATTTTTACACTGCAATTTTGCTAGCAGATTGAACTCACCACACCCAAATCTAACTCTCTCTGCACATGTTATATTTGCCCCCCCTGCAGTGCACATGGTTTTGCCCAACTGCTAAAAAAATTTCCTGCTGCGATCAACTTGGAATTACCCCCATTGTTGGCAGTGATTGAGAATACAAATTCTTAGTAAATTAATGAGTTGTATAAAATAACAGCCATGTTAGACCAATGGTCTATCCATACGTATTTGTGAACTCTACCTGGAAAAACAATACAAGTAGCCCCAACACTGCCGAGATTTGTGTTTAATAAATTCCCCTGATCACACTTAGACAAAAAAAAAAATGAATGAAATCGGGACCTTAGTAAATTTACCCCAGAGTATTAATTCATCCACACAGGAATCCACCGTCACAGGCTCATGTTTACTTTCTGGAGGCAATTTGCAGTAAAGGTCTTCCTGGAGGAATTTATAATTCATTTTGATGAACATCATCTTCTCCACATTTTGTGGAAGTAACCTCCTACGCCGATCGCTGTCAAGGTTACCGGCTGCACTAGACACTCTTTTGGAGTATACACTGGAAAGGGGGGCAACTTAGGTAAAATAAAGCCAGTTTGTGCAAGGATCTCCAAAATGCCTCTTTTTCCTGCCAGTATACATATGGACTGTCTGACATGCCTACTTGGATGCTGTCACCAATATAATCCTTCACCATTCTTTCAATGGTGACAACATCATATGCAGTGACAGTAGACATGTCAGTAATAGTTGGCAGCTCCTTCAGTCTGGACCAGATGTCAACACTTGCTCCTGACTGACCTGATACTCCACCACGGGTGGACTAGGAAATGTTATTATTTTCTTTGCAGCCCCAGTTGTGGGAGAAAATTAAGGAGGAGCTGTTGACAGGGCAAGTTCCGCTTGAGTTGAAAAATTTCTCACCAGCAGGTCTTTGCACCTCTGCAGACTTGTGTCTGCCAGAAAGAAAGATACAACACAGGCTTTAAACCTAGGATCGCGCACGGTGGCCATAATGAGTTCTGATTTCAACAGATTGACAACCCTTGAATCCTGGCAAAGCAAATGAAGAGCTCCACCCACAAGTCCCACATACTTAGCGGAATCGCTCCATCTTAGCTCCTCCTTCAATCTCTCCAGCTGCTTCTGCAAAAGCCTGATGAGGTGATTCACCTGACTGAAGCTGGCAGTGTCTGAACTGACTTCACGTGTGGCAAGTTCAAAGGGTTGGAGAATGGAAATCATTCTCCACTGCACTTGAGTCAGGTGCATTCACCCTCCTTTGCCTATATCATAGGAGGATGTATAGGATTGAATGGCTGTTTGCTGCTCCTCCATCCTCTGAAACATATAGGATGTTGTATTCAACCTCGTTATCACCTCTTGCTACAAGTGACAGCATGACAGGTTTAGAAGTGTTTGCTGGTGCTCCAGTATTCATCACGCAGTCGCTGAATGTCGAAAGTGGCACACATTTTTTCGGGTTCAGTATGGTATGCTGGCGGCCGGGCTCCCGGCAACCAGCATACTGGCGCCAGGAGTCAGACCGCCTGCTTACCGACAGTGTGGCGAATGCAAATGAGCCCCTTGCGGGCTCGCATACGGGCACGGTGGCGCGCTACGCGCGCCTCGCTATTTTATTCTCCCTCCAGGGGGGTCGTGGACCCCCACGAGGGAGAATAAGTGTCGGTATGCCGGCTGTCGGGATTCTGGCACCGGTATACTGTGCGCCGGGATCCCGTCAGTCGGCATACTGAAGACCACCCCATTTTTTCAGGCCACCGACAGCATCTCCTGCATGCCCCTGTCATTTAAAAAAAAATTCTGCATCACCAAGTTAATTGTATGAGCAAAACATGGTATGTGCTGGAATTTGCCCAGATGTAATGCATGCACAATATTGGTGGCATTGTCCGATATCACAAATCCCCAGGAGAGACTAATTGGGGTATGCCATTGTGTGATGATGTTCTCCAGTTTCCGTAAGAGTTTGTCAGCAGTGTGCCTCTTACAGAAACCAGTGATACACAGCGTAGCCTGTCTAGGAATGAGTTGGTGTTTGTGAGATGCTGCTACTGGTTCCGCTGCTGTTTTTGCTGTGGGAGGCAATACATCTACCCAGTGGGCTGTCACAGTCATGTACTGTAGTCCATAGTTTGCCCTGCTCCACTTGTCCACATGTCCATGGTTAAGTGGAGAGTGGGTACAACAGCATTTTTCAGGACACTGAGGACACTCTTCTTAATGTTGCTGTACAGTCCGGTAATCGCTTGCCTAGTGAAGTGGAATCTAGATGGGATTTGGTACCAGGGACACAGTACGTACATCAACTGTCTAAATCCCACTGCACTAATGGTGGATACCGGACGCACATCTAACACCAGCATAGTTGTTATGGCCTCAGTTATCCGCTGTCATATTTCATCCTCTTTGCAAAGGATTGTTTGACAGTCAGTTGCTTAGTAGAAATAGTAGAAGTGGTCTTACGACTTTCTCTTTGGGATGACGATCGACACCAGCTGCAACAACAGCAGCGGCAGGCGTACCACTCAAGGATCCTCCAGGGGAATCACGGTTAGAAGAGGACTAATCAGTCATGCCAGTGACATGGCCTGCAGTACTACTTACGTTAATGACTGAGGAGGAAATTGACGTTGAGGGAGTTGGTGGTTTGACTTGCAGGAGATTGGGTACAACAGGAAGAAGGGATTAAGGTGCAGTGTACTGCTTACGCTCTAAGCCAAAGTTTCTGAACTTGACAATGTCTTCTGATGAATGCACTGCATGTAATGTATAACGGAGGATGTTCCTAGGTTGTTAACGTCCTTACCCATACTTATTATGGATTGACAAAGGCAAGACATGGCTTGACACCACATGGCTTGACACCAATAATTCCACACAGAAGAGGTGTTTTTTTGTATTTTGCACAGGCATGACAATGGGCTTTCTCATCCCAAGGACAACAACTGTCTCCACTGGTGCCGTATTCAAACAAACCACATCACCATCAGAATCTTCATCATTAACTTTCTACTCAGCGCCAGCTACACCAATATCCTCCTCATCCTGGTGTACGTCTAGAGTGACAGCCTCAATCTCAATATCAGCAACTGGACTGGAGGTGCTCCTCCCAGCACTTGCATAGGATGTGTAAATGGAGCCCCCTCTTTCCATAAAGTCTTGGTAAAGTCAGGCCTAGACATCACAACCAAGGACACACTTGGACTCTCCTTAAGGATTTGTGACATCTTTGAACTCACAGTTGTTTTTCCCTGTGTTTTAACATGCTTAAATTGTTTCATTTTTCGAGAGACGAGGAGGGCTTACATCCACATGAGAAACTGAGCCACCAGTCATGAACATAGTCCAAGGCCTTAGCCTTTATTTGCCACTTTTTGTCATGAATGGCTTAGTGCCAATTTTACATTTTTCATCCTATAATTTCTTTTTTTTTATTATTAATATTTGCTTCTTGGATTTTGAATGCCCTCTATTACTTTTGGGATCGGCCTTAGCACACAACATTGATAGAATTGCATCTTCAATGTCATGACTGGTAGCAGCAGCAGCTTCATCACTAGTACTAAGAACTGGAAGTAATTCCTGATCTTCCACTGTTTGTTCTCCAAAATTTTGTTCTCCATTTTACAGGACAGCACCCCTTTATTATTACAGCACACAGAACAGTGCCCCTTTTATTTTCACAGCACCCCTGTTTTCTTACAGCATACAGGAACAGTGAACGTTCATTTTGACAGCAGCTTCCCTGTATTTTTAAAGGGTACAAGATCAGTGTACTTTTATTTTAACAGCAGCTTCCCTGCATTTTTACAGCACACAGGACCAGTGTGTTATTTTTTCACAACAGCACCCCTGAATTTTTACAGCATACAGTGCCAGTCTAATATTATTTTAACAGCAGCACCACTGTATTTTTACAGCATGCAGGACTAGTGTGCTTTTATTTTAATAACAGCAGGCCAGAATTTTTACAGCCTACAGGACAAGTATGCTTTTATTTAACAACAGCACCATGAATTTTTTACAGCATACAGGGCAAGGTTAATCATTTTTTAACAGCAGCACCCCAGGATTTTTACAGCACACAGGACCGATGTGCTTTTATATTAACAACATCACCCCTTAATTTTTAATGCAGGGCTAGTGTAATGTTATTTTAAAAGCAACACCCCTGTATTTTTACAGCATACATGATCAGTATGCTTTTGTTTTAACAACAGCAACCCAGAATTTTTACAGCATACAGGACTAGTATGTTTTTATTTAACAATGGCACCATGAATATTTTACAGCATAAAGGGCCTGTGTACTTTTATGTTAACAACAGCACCCCTGAATTTTTACAGCATACAGGGCCAGTGTAATATTATGTTAACCACAGCACCCCTGCATTTTTACAGCACACAGGACCAGTGTGCTTTAATTTTAAAAGCACCCCTACATTTTTACAGCATACAGAGCCAGTGTAATATTATTTTAACAACAGCACCCTGTATTTTTACATTATTCAAGACCTGTGTACTTTTATTTAAACAATAGCTTCCCTGAATTTTTACAGCATACAGGACCAGTGTGCTTTTATTTTAACAAAGCGCACATGGATTTTTACAGAATACAGGGCTAGCGTAATATTATTTTAACAGCAGCATCACAGTATTTTTACAGCATAGAGGACCAGTGTGTATTTATTTTAACAACAGCATTCCTGAATTTCAACAGCATACAGAACTAGTGTGCTTTTTTTAACAACAGCACCCCTGAATTTTTACAGCATACAGGGCCAGTGTAATATTATTTTAACAGTAGCACCCCTGTATTTTACAGCATACATGACCAGAGTGCTTTTATTTTAACAAAAGCAGCCGTTCACAATTTTTACATAATGCAGGAACAGTATTTTTTTATTTAAAAATGGCCCCATGAATTTTTTTTACAGCATACAGGGTCTGTGTATGTTTATTTTAACAACAGCACCCCTGAATTTTTACAGCATACAAGGCCAGTGTAATATTATTTTAACAGCAGCACCCCTGTATTTTTACAGCAAACAGGACCGGTGTACTTTTATTTAAACAACAGCACCCCTGAATTTTTACAGCATACATGGCCAGTACAATTTAATTTTAACAGCAGCACCCCTGTATTTCTACAAAATACAAGACTAGTGTACTTTTATTTTAAAAACAGGAGCCCAGAGTTTTTACAGCCTATAGGACCAGTATGCTTTTATTTAACAATAGCACCATGATTTTTTTACAGCATACAGTGCCAGTGTAATAATTTTTTAACAACAGCAACCTTGTTTTTTAACAGCATACACGACCAGTGTGTTTTTATTTTAAAAACAGCATCCCTTAATTTTTATAGTATACAGGCTAGTGTAATTATTTTTAATTGCAGCACCCATGTATTTTTACAGCATACAGAACCAGTGTGCTTTTATATTAATAACAGACCCCTGGATTTTTACAACATACAGGGCCAGTGTAATATTATTTTAACAGCAGCACCCCTGTATTTTTAACAGCATGCAGGACCAGAGTGCTTTTATTTTAACAACAGCAGCCCAGAATTTTTACAGCCTGCAGGACCATTATGCTTTTATTTAACAACAGCACCATGCATTTTTTACAGCATACAGGGCCAGTGTAATAATTTTTTAACAACAGCACCCCTGTATTTTTACAGCATAATCGATCAGTATGCTTTTTTTTTTAATAACAGCAATATAGAAATTTTTACAGCATACAGGACTTGTATGCTTTTATTTAACAATGGCACCATGAATATTTTATATCATACAGGGCCTGTGTACTTTTATTTTAACAACAGCACCCCTGAATTTTTATAGCAAACAGGGCTAGTGTAATATTATTTTAACCACAGCACCCCTACATTTTTACAGCACACAGGACCAGTGTGCTTTTATTTTAACAACAGCACCCCTGAATTTTTACAGCATACAGGGCCAGTGTAATATTATTTTAACAACAGCAACCTGTATTTTTACAGCAATCAAGAACTGTGTACTTTTATTTAAACAATAGCATCCCTGAATTTTTACAGCATACAGGACCAGTGTGTTTTTATTTAAAAAAAAGGTGCGTATGGATTTTTACAGCACACAGGGCTAGCATAATATTATTTTAACAGCAGCATCACAGTATTTTTACAGCATAGAGGACCAGTGTGTATTTATTTTAACAACAGCATTCCTGAATTTCAACAGCATACAGAACTAGTGTGCTTTTTTTTAACAACAGCACCCCTGAATTTTTACAGCTTACAGGGCCAGTGTAATATAATTTTAACAGCAGCACCCCTGTATTTTTACAGCATACACGACCAGTGTGCTTTTATTTTAACAAAAACAACAGCAAATAATTTTTACATAATACAGGACCAGTATGCTTTTATTTAACAACAGCACCATGAATGTTTTACAGCATACAGGGCAAGGGTAATAATTTTTTAACAGCAGCACCCCTGAATTTTTACAGCATACAGGGCCAGTTTAATATAATTTTAACAGCAGCACCACTGTATTTTTACAGCATGCAGGACTAGTGTGCTTTTATTTTAACAACAGCAGCCCAGAATTTTTACAGCCTACAGGACCAGTATGCTTTTATTTAACAACAGCACCATGAATTTTTTACAGCATACAGGGCAACGGTAATAATTTTTAACAGCAGCACCCCAGAATTTTTACATCACACAGGACCGATGTGCTTTTATATTAACAACATCACCCCATAATTTTTACTGCAGGGCTAGTGTAATGTTATTTTAAAAGCAACACCCCTGTATTTTTACAGCATACATGATCAGTATGCTTTTGTTTTAACAACAGCAACCCAGAATTTTTACAGTATACAGGACTAGTATGCTTTTATTTAACAATGGCACCATGAATATTTTACAGCATAAAGGGCCTGTGTACTTTTATTTTAACAACAGCACCCCTGAATTTTTACAGCATACAGGGCCAATGTAATATTATTTAAACCACAGCACCCCTGCATTTTTACAGCACACAGGACCAGTGTGCTTTAATTTTAAAAGCACCCCTACATTTTTACAGCATACAGAGTCAGTGTAATATTATTTTAACAACAGCACCCTGTATTTTTTACACCATTCAAGACCTGTGTACTTTTATTTAAACAATAGCATCCCTGAATTTTTACAGCATACAGAACCAGTGTGCTTTAATTTTAACAAAAGCGCACATGGATTTTTACAGAATACAGGGCTAGCGTAATATTATTTTAACAGCAGCATCACAGTATTTTTACAGCATAGAGGACCAGTCTGTATTTATTTTAACAACAACATCCCTAAATTTCAACAGCATACAGAACCATGGCCAGTGTAATATTATTTTAACAGCAGCACCCCTGTATTTTTACAGCATACATGACCAGAGTGCTTTTATTTTAACAAAAGCAGCAGCTCAGAAATTTTACATCATGCAGGAACAGTATTATTTAATTTAAAAATGGCCCCATGAATTTTTTTTACAGCATACAGGGTGTGTGTATGTTTATTTTAACAACAGCACCCCTGAATTTTTACAGCATACAGGGCTAGTGTAATATTATTTTAACAGCAGCACCCCTGTATTTTTACAGCAAACAGGACCGGTGTACTTTTATTTTAACAACAGCACCCCTGAATTTTGACAGCATACATGGCCAGTGCAATATTTTTTTAACAGCAGCACCCCTGTATTTCTACAAAAAACAAGACTAGTGTACTTTTATTTTAAAAACAGCAGCCCAGAGTTTTTACAGCCTAGAGGACCAGTATGCTTTTATTTAACAACAGCACCATGAATTTTTACTGCATACAGTGCCAGTTTAATAATTTTTTAACAACAGCACCCCTGTTTTTTACAGCATACAGGGCCAGTGTGCTTTGATTTTAACAACAGCACCCCTTAATTTTTATAGTATACAGGCCAGTGTAATATTTTTTTAATTGCAGCACCCATGTATTTTTACAGCATACAGAACCAGTGTGCTTTTATTTTAACAACAGCACCCCTGGATTTTTACAGCATACAGGGCCAGTGTAATATTATTTTAACAGCAGCACCCCTGTATTTTTAACAGCATGCAGGACCAGTATGCTTTTATTTTAATAACAGCAATATAGAATTTTTTACAGCATACATGACTAGTATGCTTTTATTTAACAATGGCACCATGAATATTTTATATCATACAGGGCCTGTGTACTTTTATTTTAACAACAGCACCCCTGAATTGTTATAGCAAACAGGGCCAGTGTAATATTATTTTAACCACAGCACCCCTGCATTTTTACAGCACACAGGACAAGTGTGCTTTTATTTTAACAGCAGCACCCCTGATTTTTTCAGCATACAGGGCCAGTGTAATATTATTTTAACAACATCAACCTGTATTTTTACAGCACTCAAGACCTGTGTACTTTTATTTAAAAATAGCACCCTTGAATTTTTACAGCCTACAGGATCATTATGCTTTTATTTAACAACAGCACCATGAATGTTTTGCAGCTTACAGGGCCAGTGTAATATTATTTTAACAGCAGCAACTTTTGTATTTCTACAGCATTCAAGACCAGTGTGCTTTTATTTTAAAAACAGCAGCCCAGAATTTTTACAGCATACAGGACCAGTGTGCTTTTTTAACAACAGCACCCCTGAATTTATACATCATACAGGGCCAGTGTAATATTATTTTGACAGCAGCAACCCTGTATTTGTACAGAAAACAAGACCAGTGTACTTTGTTTAAACAATAGCATCCTTGAATTTTTTACAGCATACAGGACCAGTGTGTATTAATTTTAACAATAGCACCCTGAATTTTAACAGCATACAGGACCAGTGTGCTTTTTTAACAACAGCACCCCTGAATTTATACATCATACAGGGCCAGTGTAATATTATTTTAACAGCAGCACCCCTGTATTTTTACAGCATGCAGGACCAGTGTGCTTTTATTTAACAACAGCACCATGCATTTTTTACAGCATGCAGGGCCAGTGTAAATCATTTTTTAACAACAGCACCCCTGTATTTTTACAGCATACATGATCAGTATGCTTTTATTTTAATAACAGCAATATAGAATTTTTTACAGCATACATGACTAGTATGCTTTTATTTAACAATGGCACCATGAATATTTTATATCATACAGGGCCTGTGTACTTTTATTTTAACAACAGCACCCCTGAATTGTTATAGCAAACAGGGCTAGTGTAATATTATTTTAACCACAGCACCCCTGCATTTTTACAGCACACAGGACCAGTGTGCTTTTATTTTAACAGCAGCACCCCTGATTTTTTCAGCATACAGGGCCAGTGTAATATTATTTTAACAACTGCAACCTGTATTTTTACAGCACTCAAGACCTGTGTACTTTTATTTAAACAATAGCACCCCTGAATTTTTACAGCCTACAGGATCATTATGCTTTTATTTAACAACAGCACCATGAATGTTTTGCAGCTTACAGGGCCAGTGTAATATTATTTTAACAGCAGCAACTTTTGTATTTCTACAGCATTCAAGACCAGTGTGCTTTTATTTTAAAAACAGCAGCCCAGAATTTTTACAGCATACAGGACTAGTATGCTTTTATTATCAACAGCATTATGAATTTTTTTGCAGCATACAGGGCCAGTGTAATATTATTTTAATAGCAGCACCCTGTATTTCTACAGCATACAAAATCAGTGTAATTTTATTTTAACAACATCAGCCCATATTTTATACAGCCTACAGGACCAGTATGATTTTATTTAACAACAGCACTATGATTTTTTTGCAGCACACAGGGCCAGTGTAATATTATTTTGACAGCAGCAACCCTGTATTGTACAGAAAACAAGACCAGTGTACTTTTGTTTAAACAATAGCATCCTTGAATTTTTTACAGCATACAGGACCAGTGTGTATTAATTTTAACAATAGCACCCTGAATTTTAACAGCATACAGGACCAGTGTGCTTTTTTAACAACAGCACCCCTGAATTTATACATCATACAGGGCCAGTGTAATATTATTTTATCAGCAGCACCCCTGTATTTTTACAACATGCAGGACCAGTGTGCTTTTATTTTAACAATAGCATCCCAGAATTTTTACAGCCTACATGACCAGTATGCTTTTATTTAACAACAGCGCTATTCATTTTTTTACAGCATACAGGGCCAGTGTAATAGGTTTTTAACAGCAGCACCCCAGTATTTTTACAGCACATAGGACTGATGTGCTTTTATTTTAACAACAGAACCCCTGAATTTTTACAGCATACAGGGCCAGTGTAATATTATTTTAACAGCAGCACCCCTGTATTTTTATAACATGCAGGACCAGTGTGCTTTAATTTTAACAATAGCACCCCTGAATTTTAACAGCATACAGGACCAGTGTGCTTTTATTTTAACAAAAGCACCCCTTAATTTTTACAGCATACAGGCCAGTGTAATATTATTTTAATAGCAGCACCCATGTATTTTCAAAGCATATAGAACCAGTGTGCTTTTTTTTTAACAACAGCACCCCTGAATTTATACATCAAACAGGGCCAGTGTAATATAATTTTAACAGCAGCATCCCTGTATTTTTACAACATGTAGGACCAGTGTGCTTTTATTTTAACAATAGCAGCCCAGAATTTTTACAGCCTACACAACTGGCATGCTTTTATTTAACAACAGCTCCATTAATTTTTTTTACAGCATACAGGGCCAGTGTAATAAGTTTTTAACAGCAGCACCCCAGTATTTTTACAGCACATAGGACCAATGTGCTTTTATTTTAACAACAGCACCCCTGAATTTTTACAGCATACAGGGCCAGTGTACTTTTATTTTAACAGCAGCACCCCTGTATTTTTACAGTATACACAATCAGTATGCTTTTATTTTAACAACAGCAACCCAGAATTTTAACAGCATACAGGACTAGAATGCTTTTATTTAACAATGGCACCATGAATATTTTACAGCATACAGGGCCTGTGTACTTTTAATTTAACAATAGCATACCTCAATTTTTACAGCATACAGGCCAGTGTAATATTATTTTAACTACAGCACCCCTGCATTATTACAGCACACAGGACCAGTGTGCTTTTATTTTAACAGCACCCCTGAATTTTTACAGCATACAGGGCCAGTGTAATATTATTTTAACAATAGCACCCTGTAATTTTACAGCATTCAAGACCAGTGTATTTTTACTAAAACAATAGCATTCCTGAGTTTTTACAGCATACAGGACCAGTGTATTTTTATTTTAACAAAGGCGTGCATTGATTTTTACAGAATACAATGCCAGTGTAATATTATTTTAACAGCAGCATCACAGTATTTTTACATCAAACAGGACCAGTGTACTTTTTTATTTAATAACAACACCCCTGAATGTTTTTAGCATACAGGACCTGTGTGATATTATTTTAACAGCAGCACCACTGTATTTATAGAGCATACAAGACCAGTGTACTTTTATTTTAACAGCAGCCCAGAAATTTTACAGCCTACAGGACCAGTATGCTTTTATTTTAACAACTGCACCATTGATTTTTACAGCATACAGGGCCAGTGTAATATTATTTTAACAGCAGCACCCCTGAATTTTTACTGCATACAAGACTAGTGTACTTTTATTTAAACAATAGAATCCCTGAATTTATTCAACATACTGGACCAGTGTGCTTTTATTTTAACAACAGCACCCCTGAATTTTTACAGCATGCAAGGCAAATGTAATATTATTTTAACAAGAGCACCCCTGTATTTTTTCAGCATACTGAACCAGTGTGCTTTTATTTTAACAACAGCACCCCTGTATTTTTACAGCATACAGGGACAGTGTAATATTATTTTAAAAGCAGCACCCCAACATTTTTACAGCATACTGGACCATTGTACTTATATTTTAACAACAGCACCCCTTTATTTTTATAGCATACAGGGCCAGTATGCTTTTATTTTAACAATATTCGGACTCAAATCCAGGCTCCAAGCTTGATGTTTGGCGGAGTTCGATTCTCTGAGGACCGAACCTGCTCATCTCTAGGATAAACCATACTGCAATGGAAGGAGTGCAAATATATATTTTTAATGTTGGTTAAATACTGACTACTTTTTCTTGTAGCTGAAAAATGCAGTGCAGATTTATTTTTACACCTCAATTTAGATTCTAGTTTGGACACACCTTTTCTAACAAATGATGTGAAGATTTAATTCTTTTCTGCCTGCAGATCAATTTGCCTTTACCACGGTGCAAAGTAAAAGTATATTGCATTTTATAATTGCTTTCAGCTCAGGATCATGCCCTATGGGGTTAATGTAATATATGTCAAGTTTTCAGAGGACATGCAAATCTGGCAATCTCGACTGAAATTTTAAAAAGTCAATAATTTAAAAGGCAAAAACAGGTTGGTTTTGTCATTTAAATTATTTCCACTTGAAAACTACAAACTAGATCACCAGAATCATGCTGTTTTTGAAAACTTGAATCCTACTACATTACATACTGTAATCCCCTATACCTCAGATCACTTCTACTGTCTCCCATTGTCAACTTCTTCTCCCCTGATACTTTTATTTTATTAGTGCCTTTTGCAGCCATGTGCTGGGGATGAGGTCATACAATGCCTTGTAAAGTATTTACCCCCTTGGCTTTTTACCTATTATGTTACATTATAACCTGTAATTTTATTTTATTTTTTTAATCTGCATTTTGTGTGTTGGATCTGCACAAAATAGTCTAACTTGATGAAGTGAAATGAGAAAAACGTGTGTAAAAAAGATTTTTTTTTTTTAAATTGGCATGCTCACATGTATTCACCCCCTTTCCTATGAAGCCCCTCAAAAGTTCTGGTGCAACCAATTACCTTCAGAAGTCACATAATTAGTGAAATGAAATCCACCTGTGTACAATCTAAGTGTCACATGATCTGTCAGTATAAACACACCTTTTCTGAAAGGCCCCAGAGGCTGCATCACCACCAAGCAAGAGGCATCACACCATGAAGACCAAGGAGCTCTCCAAACAAGTCAGGGACAAAGTTGTTGAGAAGTACAAGTCAGCATTGGGTTATAAAAAAAATCCAAATCTTTGATGA
Organism: Pseudophryne corroboree; assembly: GCF_028390025.1. NCBI lineage: Eukaryota > Metazoa > Chordata > Amphibia > Anura > Myobatrachidae > Pseudophryne > Pseudophryne corroboree. Next base: position 487,459,806 of record NC_086448.1, read on the forward strand.
TTTCCTGGAGCACCATCAAATCCATCATCTTCAAATGGAAAGAACATGGTACCACAACAAACTTGCCAAGAGAGGGTCAGCCGCCAAAACTCCCATACCGGGCAAGGAGGGCTTTAATCAGAGAGGCAGCACAGAGACCTAAGATAACCCTGAAGGAGTTGCAGAGTTCCACAGCAGAGACTGGTGTATTTATGCATGTGACCACATTAAGCCATACACTCCATAGAGCTGGGGTTTATGAAAAAGAGGTCAGAAAAAAGCCATTACTTAGTGATAAAAATAAGAAGGCACAGTTTGAGTTTGCAAAAAAGGCATGTGGATGACTCCCGATTTGTATGGAGTGTGAATTTCAAATTATTTCTAAATAAACATTTCAATGCCAGCGCTAATATATACTGCAGATGCAAGGCGCATCTTATAACCATATGCAATAAAAGTGCACTGAACGTCAAAACACTATATACCTTAAGAGAAAGCAAACAGTCGCACACATTGTAAGCTGAGGTCCAACGCTCAGATATATATATATATATATAATTGATATTAAAAGGGGTATGCATACAAAATAGCATGTACATTATATCATTCAGTTATAATATATATGGTTACAGAGTTACAGTTATAAAAGAAGAAGTTGTAGTTACATATGAATCAGTTACAGCCAATATACATAGGCTTAGTTTCACTTGTCCCAGGCAGCCAGTCATCAGGTAGGAGGCTTCTGATAAGGGTGTGTGTGTGTGTTTGTGTGTGTGTGTGTGAGAGAGTGAATGAAAATGTATCAGAGAGCTCCCTGCTTCTGGGTCCTTATGTTTATACTGTAAAGCAGTGAGTTTATATTCTTCCATTGGTCCAGAGTCTAGACCTCTCAAGAACTCGATGGCTTATAGGTCAGTGTGAGGGCTTTTGTCCTATGTTGCAAACACATGTGTTTGCCCCCAGGGTCAAGCAGTGAGGCTAGTTTCAAGTTTCAGAAAGTCCTTTATATTCATACATTTGGTCATAACTAATCGTTGCAATGTGCTACAGTCTACCCATAGCTATCAAATTAATACACACATTATCCTGATCATTTTGACACTAAGCATGATATATTTAACTTGTTCCATTCCAATAATACATATATATCTGATGTTACACTCTAATATATAAATACATTATAATGTCTGGTGCTTGACATGTTTTGTCTATGTGTAATTTATGTGTTGTATGAAATATGTGTTGAATATATCTTTGTGGCTTGTCTGTGTGAATGCGTATGCTACCATATATCCTGTGCAAGCTGCGTGTATGCGCACGAACAGAGACCTCTCTGTTTGGAGTTTGTATGTTGTCTGTATGTAATATTTTTGACTTTGACAGTCCACCCTTTGACAATAGACAATAACTGTCATAACTGTCACACTAAACATAATTACAAAAAAAAATTCAAACAATAATTGGTGACCTAGACACATGTATGTATTCATTTTGCAAATCAGACATTGACTATAGTTGGGGAAGACAGGGAGGAGGACGGGACATCCTCTATATGCACTCAGCGGTCACGCGACCACTGGTTGGGTGTGTGTCAACATTCAACCTATAGAGTATGCTGGGACAGTGCTATGGCCTATGATGTCTATTTTGAACAAACGTTGCATAAAAAATATGTACCTACGTCTTTGTACACTGATGTTCGGATTCAACAGAGGTTTTGCTGGGTGGAGGGAGAAAACACAAACAAGTCGTGAAAGAGACATATAAAACTTTCATGGTATACATTCCTATCATTCACTGAACATTGGCCCTCATTCCGAGTTGTTCGCTCGCTAGCTGCTTTTAGCAGCATTGCACACACTAGGCCGCCGCCCTCTGGGAATGTATCTTAGCTTAGCAGAATAGCGAACGAAAGATTAGCAGAATTGCTACTAAATAATTCTTAGCAGTTTCTGAGTAGCTCCAGACCTACTCACAGATTGCGATCAGCTCAGTCCGTTTAGTTCCTGGTTTGATGTCACAAACACGCCCTGCGTTCGGCCAGCCACTCCCCTGTTTCTCCAGACACTCCCGCATTTTTCCCTGACACGCTTGTGTCTTTTAGCACATTCCCGGAAAACGCTGAGTTACCTCCCAGAAACGCCCCTTTCCTGTCAATCATTTACCGATCAGCAGTGCGACTTAAAAGCACCACAGAATCCACAGCAAATCTGCTAAGTTTTTAGTTAAATAACTAAGCGGATGCGCTCTGCGTGCCTTGCACATGCGCAGTTTGCAACAAATCGCAGCATAGCGAAAATCGGCACCGAGCGAACAACTCGGAATGACCCCCATTGTTTCCATTTCTGTATCGTATGCTAGGTCTGTTTCATCATTGAACAAGGGTTATTATTTCATTTAGTGTCCTTCCTAGATAACATTAACCTTCGGAGTTTGGGGTGAGCCACTCATAAACTTTTCTTCCACATATATTAGTGAGCTCTTTATCTGCTATGTGTGAATAAGCCATTGTCTGATTGTTCCTGATTATTCCCAATTTCCTGATTTCTTGAAATTGGTGAGATTTAAACATACCAGGGATTTATCTATGGCACTGGTGGATCTTAAGACTAGGGGGTCTAGTTATATTATATTCCTTGTCCACCGGTCCCCCCCTTCCGTGTCATTCAAGTACCTCAGCTAACTCTAAAGAATATGGCACTAATCCTCCATTATTTTGTCTTAGAGGTACCTGTGAGCACATCCAACATTCCGTTTGGTTTAAGACCTTACCCACTAGTGAGTGGTTATCACTCAAGGGATGTCTGTCAAATGCTGCCTTATTGCTAGACTGACATCTCTGGATGCACTCATCTTTAATTATAGGGTCACAATAATTACAAAAAAACAGTATTCCTCAGACAATAGCCTATCACATTACCTCCAAACTCCGTAACTACTAAACCTTTGATTTTCTCTGACTTCAACAAAGTGATAGGCTGCTCCTGGGATCCTATAAAGACATCACTCCTTCTCCAGAACTAGTTCCAGTCCCACACTCGATTCCTCATGAAACCTTCATAAAAATAGAATGTCCTGAAAAAATGTTTGTCAACGGGAAAAAGAAAGATAGAACAAAACAAATCTTGCTTACAGCAATTCTATTACTACGACTTGTCTTTTTGCAATCCTTTAGTATGCTCAGGTAGTGTTCAACTGTGCCGCCTCTCAATTTTCATGGAGCAGATTCTCGGGTGATATTTCTGCGATTTCACTCCCTTTACGAGTTCCTTCCAGACTAACGACTTTCTTGCAATGGGAATCGTGGACCCAAGTCTCTCTCTCTGCTACTTTCACTGAAATTGTGCTGTCAACAAAACTTGGAACAGTCCTTCCCACCTGTCTATTAGGCAACCTGAGCGTAAAAATAATCACACAGTCTCTTGGTTCACAATCAAGACAGTTAGTAGTTGGCATATCAGGAATCAACAGTTTCAAGTTCTTTTGTTAAGTTCTCAAATGCAGGCTCATCTCGATAAGATACTGTACTGTCACCTCATTGGTGTATTTCTGGTCATGGTGAGGATCGATCATGATATGAGGTTGTCTCCAAATAAATAAAAAAATTTCAAAGTGGGTGATTCGTTAAGTGGGGATCTGGGAGTGGTTCCGATGCTACATAACCCTAGTGGCAGTGTCTATGACCACAATAGCCCAGTTTCAGCCATCACTTTGCTCCTTCTAAGGATACCATATCTACACACAAATTTCTGCACAATTTTCTTTGTGGTAAACACATCAGTATTTGTGGTGGCAGGAAATGCCTCTACCCAGTGAAAACATCACTGCACACCAATACATATTTCAAATTTCTACGGTCGATTTGTATATTTGTATTACCTGAAAAGGTCCGTCTGCAGGAGGAGTATGTGATGGCTCTGTTGGTGCTACCTTACCAAATGTTCTTCCTCATGTAAGTAAGACAGGTCATTGTTTTCCTGCTTGCCTGAGAAGAGAACATTCCTTACCCTAGTTGAGTCAGACCATGTGCCGCCTAAGCTAGGCCTGAGAGATCCATCCTGGTGGCCACTGGCTTACTTTGTCCATCTCTCCAGAGTCCTGAGGACTCCTGACCATACCCCTTTGCCTTCCAGACCTCCTTTTCCTGTAGGGAACACAAATTTGCATCTCAACTGTTTTGTGTTTGCAATGTAGAGTAACAACATCTCTAGAGAAGAAAAAAAAAATATCAGGTCTGCGTTCACCAACGGGCTGTCAGTTATGTCTGGTCTCGTAGTAAAGGTCTGATTCAGATATTCCATACCATCAAGCATATCAGTGTCAATACAAAATTTTTCTTCATCAGTATTCTCATCCTCCACCCTTTGTGCATAACAAGGCACATGCAGTATTATACTGGTGTCATCAGTGACAGCTCCCTTTTGTGCTGATGAAACATACCGGGTTCATGCAGAACTTTGAAGGACCAATTTGGCATGTGGTGTATGAACTGTCAAACCATGTACCAGTACTACGTCCTAAGTATTTTACCCTTGTCTTATACAACTGCAGTCCATCCATTGAGACCTTTTGTCATGTCTGGAAGTGATGAAACAGAAACTGTTTCGTATCTGCCAGAGACGACTCAAATGAATCAGCGCACAACAACAAGTCATCAACATATTGTATCAGCACCGACCCATTCTCAGGCTGAAAGGACTGTAAACAGTCATGTAGGGCTTGGGAGAAAATTCTCAGGCTGTCACTTGAAACCTTGGAGAATCGGGTCCATGTATTGTTCCCCCTTTGTGAACGCAGAGATGAAGAGGAAACTGTGAAGAAAAACAGAATAGAGGTTGGTGACAGTAAAGTTTGCAGAGGTGGAGAGGATTTTATTAAAAGGAGCGGGAGTACAATATATGTATTTCACATTTCAATTGACACAACAAAATCTCTATCGATTAAGTTAGTCAGGGGCCACTGCTGCTAGGGGAAAAGAAAAAGGTTTAGAATCATAGAGGCCCAATCGTAACTTCAGCAGGTTTTGTCAAAGGGTAATGTTGCACTTCTCTCGTTACTCCCATTTGCTGAATTAGTATTTACCTGTGATCTTTCTTTCTATATATGTACTTGAATGGCTACATACTTACTAGTTCCACTGGTCTCAGCCACTTCCCCTGCAGGCTATAGCTCCTCTTTTACCGGTTGGATATTTTAGATCACGGAGAGTTGTCACTGCTCACTGTGGGGCTTGTGGTCAGCCCTCCCTAGAGGGTAATATGGTGCCCCAGCTCATAAGGGGACAGACTGTTAGTACTGAGTCCTGGGTTATAAGGGACCATTATCCTGGTTATGAGCACCTGTTTCTGGGCATGCCTTGTCTTGAGGGTCACTGGATTGTGAGGTGCCAGAGGTTAATAGGGGCAGTCCCCTATGTACTGCTTCTGTGGCCCAATGCAGGGCGGAGCTTAGAGGCCACAATGATGTGAGGCACAGGCCCCCTCTGTATTATTGCTCTATTAAATAAAATAAAGAATGAAATCTTCCCTAGTGTACAAATATGAGCTGCCCTCATGATAATTGCACTAAGAGGGGTGACTCCCTTACCCCAAACCATAGGTAAAAAACAAAAATAAAATTAAAAATAAAATAGAATTGCATTTATTTTTAGTGTTGTATTAAGGCTGACCAATTTTACTCCATAAAAGTGCTGATCCTTTTTTTGTTAAACGGAACATCATTTGAATGTCACTATATGTGTTTCCCTTCCGATAATTCCAGCAAGTTCCATTTGTATGTGGCACTTTGCGCTGCTTTGCCGGTCGACATGCTGCCATGAATTAATGGAAATAAAACTAACACACTGCCTCAGGGCTCTAACTTCACTGCTGCACTGCTCTTGCTTTAAAGCCCCCTTTGCTGTTACTGATGACCCACTTTAGATCTTAAATGCACAAGGTTTTTCAAGAACTTATGCCCGTAAAGTAAATTGTTGATATGTCCTCTATTGTTTTCACATTCATATAGTATCATGCAGGCATTCAGGGATAGATGTAAGAAACTTTGTTATGGGGGAGAAAGGGTATCAGTGTATGTTATGTGCGCTATACTGCTTTGCCCCGTGAATGACTGCTGTGATGTTTGTACAATTACAGGGGCACTATGCACTTCTGTCTATTTCAGCACTGTTATCTTAAAGATAGCACGCCGATATGCAGAGGTAATGTAAGAACGAATAGAAGCACTGACCGTTCCAACACTTGCAGCTATCAATTTCGACAGCTGTTGGTGTCGAAACTCTATCTCCACAGCAGGGACAGCACTGTCCTTGGCTGTGGAGGGTGCCGACTCTGGGCTGCATAGGAGATCTGGCTAGACTTGCAAGATCTTGCGTATGCCCAGTGAGTGGTATATAGATGGTGTGGGGACAGCACAGGTAGTGTCATGGTTAGCATTACTGCATCTCAGCACTAAAGTCAGTTACCACTGGCTCAGTAACCACCACTACCTTCCTGGTAGTGTTTGTTCATTCTTCGAGTGATTGTGTTTTATTTTTCTTCAGGTGTTCTGGTTTCTTTTCACATTCAAAAATATACTTGTAGGTTGCTTATCCTTAGCATATGCATGGGTACATGTAGTGGGCAACATAGCTTATTAACTCTGACATGATGGCCTGATACATACAGTACACATACATATATATTATATAAGCTCAATAGCATTAATTTCCAATAATTTCCAGTCAATTTTGAAACCTCACAGCTCACAATATTCTTTTCACCAATATTGGCCAAAGGCAGCAGCGAGCTGGCTGGTTGCTAAGTGACAGAGCAGTGGCACAAGCACATAGTAGTTTATAGCACATCTATGAAACATTGCCACAGCGTACTAGGGTATAGTGCACAGAACAGTGCAAACAATAGATATATAAATATAATTCCTACTTTTTTGAACTTGCAGCTTGGTAAAAAATGTGTAGAGTCACAGGACTTATAGATGCATGTGAACAAAGGGACTAATTCAGACCCGATCATAGCAGCAAATTTGTTAGCAGATGGACAAAACCATGTGCACTGCAGGGGAGGCAGATATAACATGTGCAGCGAGAGTTAGATTTGGGTTGGTTATATTGTTTCTGTGCAGGGTAAATACTGGCTACTTTATTTTTACACTGCAATTTAGATTTCACACCCAAATCTAACTCTCTGTGCACATGTTATATCTGCCTCCCCGGCACTGTACATGGGTTTGCCCATCTCTTAACAAACTTGCTGCTATGATAAGGGCCCTCATTTCGAGTAGATCGCTAGCTGTTGTTGGTCGCTGCGTAGCGATCAGTGAAATAAATGGCTAATCTGCGCATGCGTATGCACCGTAATGTGCACGCGTCATATGGGTACGAAGTCCTTTGTGGTTTTGCATTGGTTCTAGTAACAATTCCAATCGCACAGCCGAACGCAAGGAGATTGACAGGAAGTGTGAGTTTTTGAGTGGCAACTGACCATTTTCTGGGAGTGTTTGGAAAAACACAGGCGTGGCCGGGCGTTTGCTGGGCGGGTATCTGACATCATTACCGTGTCACTCGTCGCAGCAATCATCGCACAGAATAAGTAACTACAGGGCTGGTCTTGTTCTGCACAAAAAGTGTTTGCTGCCATGCGGCTGCACAGGCAATCGCACTTCTGCAAAATGAAAATACACTCCCCCGTGTGCAGCGACTATGCATTTGCACGGCTTCTAAAAGTAGCTAGCGAGCGATCAACTCGGAATGAGGGCCCAGGTTTGAATTACCCCCAAAGTGCACTAGGGTAAAGCACACCAACCAGTACAATTTACAGCAGAGTATAGCACAGCATTGTGCCCCTGCACAATCACTGTACAGAGCACAGCCACTTGTGAGTCTTGAGACAGCACATCCAATACAGCCGAGTATATGCAGTATTCAGCAAAATGCCTCCTATACACAGTCACTATACTGCACAGCCACTTAAGAGACTCTGAACACAGCACAGCACAACTAGTATAGCAGAAGATAGCGCAGCAAACAGCAGCATGCCCCATAGCTAGTTTGTTAGCCTCTGGTTCAAGGCGGAGTGCTTTGAGGGTGTCTTGTTGTTGGTGATGGCCTGCATACCTTTCCACATGGATACATGGTCCTTGGTTGAGAGATTTTCTGCCAGCTTTTCCGAGAACTGCTTTTTCACCTGCCTGATTCCTTTCGTTAGGGAGTTCCTAGAGCGGTTGTACAGTGCTCTGTCTTCACTGCTGTAGGCCTTCTCTTTGGCCCGGAAATGTTGCCTCAGCTGGGCGTTGAACCATGGATTGTTGTTATTGTAGATGTGGTAAGTCTTGGTAGGTACACACATGTCCTCGCAGAATCTGATGTAGGATGTTGTGGTGTCGGTCAGGTCATTCAGGTCGGATGCCATGGCTACGAAGACCTCCCAGTCCATGCAGACGAAGCAGGCCTGTAGCTTCAGCTTAGCCTCACTGGTCCATTTTTTTGACTGTTTTGACAACTGGTTTGACTGCTTTCAGCTTCTGCGTGTATGTGGGGAGAAGATGGACAAGTCAGTGGATGGATAGACCAAGGGGCACATGGAGGATTGACCAGAAGGCAGACTTGAGGGTGGTGTTGCTATGATCCAGGGTGCACCCTTCCCTGGTGAGGCACATCACCTGTTGTTTGAACATTGGTAGTTCCTGGCTTAGGTTGGTCGTGTTGAAGTCACCCAGCACAAGTAACAGAGAGTCTAGGTGTTTTTGCTCTATGTCTGATTTGCTGGTGGCCTGGTGATGCAGGGCTTTGTTTGCGCAGGCTTGCGGGTGAATGTACACTCCTACAAGGACTGCAGAGATGGTTGTCCTTCTGGAAGGTTCTCCTCTCTCCACAGAGGAATGCTGTAGCTCTGACACAGTGACCATCGGGTTCTTGATCACCTCTCTGACTAGGGCCCTTCTCCCCCGATAACTCAGTTTAGACAGCCGGCCAGCTCTAGAAAGATTCGTGCTGGTTCCGAACTTCTTACATTTACAGATGATGGAGGCCATTGTGCTCATTGGGACCTTCAAAGCAGAAGATATTTTATTGTAATCTTCCCTAGATTTGTGCCTCAAGACAATCCTGTCTTGGAGTTCTACAGATAATTTCTTTGACGTCATGCTTGGTTTGTGCTCAGACATGCACTGTCAAGTGTGGGACCTTATATAGACAGGTGTGTACCTTTAGAAATAATTTCCAATCAACTGAATTTACCACAGGTGGACTCCAATTAAGCTGTAGGAACATCTCAAGGATGATCAGTGGAAACAGGATGCTCCTGAGCTCAATTCTGAGCTTCATTGCAAAGGCTGTGAATACTTATGTACATGTGATTTCTTAGTTTTTTATTTTTAATAAATGTGAAAAAAAAACTTTTTTCATATTGTCATTATGGGGTATTGTGTGTAGAATTTTGAGGGGAACAAGGAATTTATTCCATTTTGGAATAAGGCTGTATCATAACAAAATGTGGAAAAAGTTAAGTGCTGTGAATACTTTCTGGATTCAATGTGTATGTATATATATATATATATATATATATATACTGCACATAGAGGCGGCACTCGCAAGTCTTTTGACGGACGAATAAGGAGACGAACAGCGTCTGTGTGTCAACGTTTCAGTCTTATTGGACTTTTTTCAAGAACCTTCTTGAAAAAAGTCCAATAAGACTGAAACGTTGACACACAGACGCTGTTCGTCTCCTTATTCGTCCGTCAAAAGACTTGTGAGTGCCGCCTCTATGTGCAGTATATGAGGGTCCAAGTGACTTGGGGAGGGCACCGAAGCAGCATTGTGTGACAGTAAGAGAGTGCCGACTCATCCTTTGTATATATATATATATATATATATATATATACACACACACACTGTGTATGTATATATATATATATATATATATAGTTTTATATATATATATATATATATATAGTTGATAAGCACAGGTAACATTTAAAGGGCAACATGAAAATACGGCACTGGTGTGAGTTTAAAAGATTACAAATGATTGCCTAAAGTGTCTGCATAAATTCATTTATAAAATCAGCATGCATCTGGGCACAGTAGTCACATTCACAGTGATCATGCATTTCCACAAAAAATTATCCCACTTCATAAATAACCCTTAAAGTATTCAAAAAATAAATCTAAAGCCTCCGAATACAGAAAAAAAAGATGAATTAAGTAGCTTTCCTTATGTTCCACATAGCATTTCAAATTTCCCCTGTGTCTTGAACTGTGATCTACTTATCAAAGCAAGCTCTTGCTTCTTGTAGCATGTAAAATGTAGTTAAAGCTGTCATAAGCATCTATTCTGTTATCTTTCTATTAAGGGCTCCATTAAACATGCTACTTTTGCACAGTGTTTAAAACATGACAACTAAACACTAAACATTTGATTCTTCATATAATCAGGTAATATAGGTTTGTATATAAGATAGTAACAGAAAATATTGCTGGAAAATACACAGCTTTTTTTATTGATCTTCTCATGTAATCTGATATGAAGTCTTCTTGTATTATGTGGGGCAATTTTGGTGCTGCAATAGCTGTTGTTTCCAGAGTTCTAAAATTGTATATATATATATATATATATATATATATGTATATATATATATTATGAATTGCTCTGATAAAAATCAATCTGATATTGGGCCTAATTCTGAGTTGATCGCAGCATCAAATTTGTTAGCAGTTGGGCAAAACCATGGGGGTAAATTCCAAGTTGATCGCAGCAGGTATTTTGTTAGCAGTTGGGCAAAACCATGTGCACTGCAGGGGAGGCAGATTTAACATGTGCAGAGAAAGTTAGATTTGGGTGTGGTGTGTTCAATTTGCAATCTAATTTGCAGTGTAAAAATAAAGCAGCCAGTATTTACCCTGCACAGAAATAAAATAACCCACCCAAATCTAACTCTTTCTGCACATGTTATATCTGCCTCCCCTGCAGTGCACATGGTTTTGCCCAACTGCTAACAAAATTCCTGCTGCGATCAACTTGGAATTACCCCCCATGTGCACTGCAGGAGGGACAGATATAACATGTGCAGAGAGAGTTAGATTTGGGTGTGGTGTTTTCAAACTTAAATCTAAATTGCAGTGTAAAAATAAAGCAGCGAGTATTTACCCTGCACAGAAACAAAATAACCCACCCAAATCTAACTCTCTCTGCAAATGTTATATCTGCCCCCCCTGCAGTGCACATGGTTTTGCCCAATTGCTAACAAACTTGCTGCTGCGATCAACTCAGAATTACCCCCATTATGTACTAAGGGTCTAATTCAGCATGGATCGCTATTCTGAGAAATTGCAGTTGTCTGCGAGTATAAAGGCGCCTCCCAACAGGAAGAAAAAATGCCCCGTGCAAAATTGCGAATGAGTCACTGATCGCTATCCACTCGCAGATGCATATACAATTCCCGTTACATAGAAGAAAGTTTGTCATCTGAGCAAATGTGAGTAGGTTTGTGGCTGCCACTAATCTGTGACTGAGGTGGCCTGAAAGGGGTCTGCGCTGACGTCAGAGACCCTTCACAAAAATGCCTGGACACACACAGAAAACAGCAAGATTCTGCCCAGAAACACCGGCTTCTTGTTAGTCAAACAGTGGCTACATTGAGATTGCGATCTGTACACATTTTCTGTCACTATTACTCCTCGCATGTGCGCAATACAAGTGCTACGCATGCACAGTAATTCGATAATCCCTTGATTTGTGATTTCTCAGAATAGCGATTCATGCTGAATTAGGTACTAAGTACTCGCATATTCACACTCTACTAGCCTCCAATTATACTGTATATTGAAGGTAAATATCAATCATCACCATTGACTTTGTTTGTTGCTTTCTACTACAAATTTGTGTCAGCTTTTTTTCCAAAGACTTTTTTCAATCAAATAGACATATTCCACGGGATGCAATGGAGTACAAGATCGCCGGAGGTGCTGGATGCCGGACGATCTCAGATGTTTTTTAAAGGGACAATCTACAAGGTATGGTTTTGCCTTGTAAGTTTTTGCCCCTTTAAAAAAAACCCTGTACCTCTGGCGATCTCAGACTGCATTACATCTCACCAATGAAATCCTCACCATAAAGCTCTGAAATAAAACAAAAAAGTAAGCAGAGACAACACTTATAATGAAGTTTGTGTAATTATTCTGTATCATACTAAAAATATTATTATCAAAATCAAATGCTGAAAGAAGTGAAGACAGATACCCATTATACTGTGTAAGCTTAGGTACCTGCTCTTAATAAGTTGAGCGCTGGATCACAATATTTAATTGTGTAAGTTTACACATATTTCTCAGAGATGCAAGAGACCTATTTATCAAAGACATTTGTGAGGTATTTCTCAATATCAGTACTTTTCAGGAGATATCCCCAAATATATAGTATGCACTGAATTTATCTGGGAGGACCACAGCAAGCATCTCCCATTTTCCACAGTAATAGCAGTCCCCACTGGTTTCTGTGGGGGCTGCTACTGTATTTATGAGATTTTCCATGCTCCAGAACATAAAGCATTCTAGAGCTTGTCCCTGGTAATGCCATAATGCCATCTAAGAAGTCAATAATGCCATCTAAGAAAATGCAAAGAGGGATTGCATCATATGGGAGTGTAATGAGCGTGTCACTGAAAGCAGTGGCCTACAGCGAAACACTGATGCTCACATAGGTGGCCTTGCTCGTATGAATGCATGTGCATCAGGGAAGGGCTTTGTAATGGCATAAGCAAAAAGTTGCAGAAACAACTGATGCAAAAGATGTAAGCAAGTCAGTGACTGTGTCAGACACAGATTCAAGCCTTTAGCATACAAAATGGCATTTTTTATATTTTGTCACAATATGAAGGTACCATACAGTACAGTATACTGTGAAACACAGAATGCAAATTAGCCCACAGATCACACCAGTGCAACTATTTTACACTATGTGTGTCTTAATATTTTTTATCTATTGATCTTCAGACAAGAACACCCTAAATTGCAGAAACTGTTAAAAATTCAAAAGATGGGGCATTCAGTACCCTGACCTTCTAATTGTGTTAAAATTAGTTATATCCTTATTTAATGCAGTTGTTTGTCTACTTTTCAAAATGGTATGCCCTCTAGGGCTACTATTATGAACCACCTGAGTGCAGTTGAACAAGAAGTTATTAGTTTTAGTGATATATACACAAGATGATATTTCAATTCCAAATTAGGTACCTTACAATGAGCAAACCAATGCAAACTAAACACCAATATACACTAAAAAGAGTTTACACCTTAACTCTAACAAGGAAATACTGTACAAGCAAGAATAATTCGGAGTAAATGGTTAAAGGTATAAATATAGTACTCGCCTATAATTTTCTGTGTTCTGTTTTCCAAGTTGGCTGTAATACACTCTTTACACAAGAATGTTCCAGGACTACTTTCTCAGTAATCACGATGTTGGGCACAAATATACAGTATTAAAATATCCATGGTAAAAAATTCCCCAAAACATTTATTTGTTCAAAGCAACAAATCATAAAAACAGGCAGGTGATTCTCCTACCCCAACAGGAACCGTATCTCAAAGAAAGATGGGAAATAGGGATCCTCACAAAGCCTCATCAATTCCTTCCTGTTACAATAGGTAGATTACACATATGTGGTCAAAAGTCCACACCGACATGTTTTGATCCATGCAGGATCCTTTTCAAGGTGTACTGATAGTCTGGCATAAACGGCTCTTTATACTTTAATCAATTAACCCTTGGCTAATAGGGAAATTGTCCAAGCCCTGTAATATGCATACAGATACAAAACAGTATCTATACATATAGTAACATGAAATAATGCTTGTACCAGTCAGTTTATTGTGCTCATCGTTTTCCATGACATCCGGTCTCACCAACCAGAAGTGACAACTCTGGATGTTGTCATCGCTGTGTTCCACCAGAAGTGAAGTGGTAAACGCATCATCCCCCCTATAGTCCTCAGGAAACCAGAAGTAATACAGTGGCCATTTTGTTGTAGTTTCTATCTTGCTAAACAGCTTACAGTGGTCATTTTGTTGTAATCCATTTTTGTACACAGGGTTATCCATTTTGTCCACAAATAAATATCCAAATACAGGTTGAGTATCCCTTATCCAAAATGCTTGGGACCAGAGGAATTTTGGATATCGGATTTTTCCGTATTTTGGAATAATTTCATACCATAATGAGATGATATGGTGATGGGACCTAAATCTAAGCACAGAATGCATTTATGTCACATATACACCTTATACACCCAGCCTGAAGGTAATTTTAGCCAATATTTTTTATAACTTTGTGCATTAAACAAAGTGTGTGTACATTCACACAATTCATTTATGTTTCATATACACCTTATGAACACAGCCTGAAGGTCATTTAATACAATATTTGTAATAACTGAGTATTAAACAAAGTTTGTGTACATTGAGCCATCAAAAAACAAAGGTTTCACTATCTCAGTCTCACGCAAAAAAGTCCGTATTTCGGAATATTCCGTATTTCGGAATATTTGGATATGGGATACTCAACCTGTACATACAAATTTTAATATGAGTAACCCATCTAAAAACAAATAAAAAGTTGGAAACTTATATAGGAACAATTTTAAACCATTTAAAATATAAATAAAAAATGCATTTCTAACAATTTATAAGAACCATTTGACTTCAAAATCGCTATTTAAGCCATGAGGTATAAGAGTGTTGTACAGATAAATTAATTTAATATCATTTTTAGCAATTAAATTAAATTAATTTAAATTCAATTTATGTCATCTCAGTTCAAGCAAGATGATATTTATTCTTATGAAAATAGCAGCATGCATCAGGTAATGCAGGTTAGTACAGAAATCTTCCCAGAAAGAAAAAAAAGAATAATGCAGATGAACACTCTATAGTACCAAGCACTCCTAATCAGTATACTTATAATGAACTCTGCAATCTAACATAGAGCAAAATCGAAGTGCTTGGCATACTTTTTGTCCAAAAAATATGAGCCCACAAACTAGTGTCCAGGTGACCTCATCTGGTGGGTCCCTAACACTAAGGTTCAAGTCCAGGGCATGGGACCCCACCAAGACAGCAAAGGCTAGCCACGCCAAAGCACAACACTAGTGAGAGGCTAGCATGTGATTAAGTGTTAATAAGAAAGTAGCATAAGCTGTGTGTTGAGTGCTACATAGGTGAGAGGTGTTAATTAGAATGTTAAAACATGTTAAAATTGGCTACAAGTCTCAGCATGATAGCACTTTTCAATATGTATATACAGTAATTGAGTGTGCAGACCAAGGTACCCCCATATACTGTAGTACATAAATCTTGTAGTAAATTTAGGAGATACAAAAGCACTTGGAAACAATTGGTTATGCACAGTGGTGCAAGTAGAAAAAATGTCTCATAGGTACTGTGTGCTGCACTCTTCTCCCATCACAGAGCAGCGGGATGCAGGTATGGTGGATGGCCCGGCGGTACGGCGTACCGGCAGGGAAATTCTTACCGGTATGACGTACCGACATACTTGGAGCACTGGCTTATTCAGATACATTTGAAAACACAGACAAACATCCAGAGATCAGAATAGGAGCAAGGCAGAAACAACTAAATTTCCTATATAACTGAAAAAAAAGAAAAGACAAAAAGTAACTTGATTAATTGCATAAGTTCCTTAGATTGGCAGGCACAAAACACAGAATCTTACAGGAACATTAGTTCAGAAATTCTTCATAAACATTAATGATCTAGTGAATGCTGGGACCAGGCAGACTTGTGCCAGGAATGCTGCTCTTCAAAGTTTGTTCTCTGACCAGGTGTCAGGTAATACTATTCTATTGAAGATTAGGCCATTACATGACACCTGGCCAGAGAACAACTTCCATCACCTCTGACACCTTTCTGTACTGCAGCTCACAAAAAAGAGGCCTGGTGAATCTTGGTGGCAGGGATTAATATTGCAGGGAATCATAACAACCAGTGGCCTTTCCACAAATGCATTTTGCAGTGTAAGCAGACTGCACACATTTGCTGACCAACCAAGCCCTCTACTACTACCCAGGTGGTATTCCCTATTGGTAGGTATGACCTGCAAAATAATTAAACCTCCACTCCTCTATCTAGCAAAACTGTGCATTCTGTATGCTCAATTGTTCCCCTGACACCCCATACTCAATTTCTTCATCAGAGGATCAGAGGGTTTACAATCATTTAATTTCTGACACTGCTTCCAGAACTGTTGTTGTAAATATTTTGCACATTCATCTTGGGATAGTACACATGGGGGTAAATTTACTAAGGTGGGAGTTTTTTTTAGAACTGGTGATGTAGCCCATAGCAACCAGTCAGATTCTACTTAACATTTGTCTAGCTTCTTCTAGAAGATAATAGATACAATCTGATTGGTTGCTATCGGCAACATCACAAGTTGTAAAAATCTCCCACTTTAGTAAATTTACCCCATGATCTCAGTACACAATTCTGTTCACAAAGTGAATCGGTTTCTACCTGCAGCTCCTGGAGGTGAGTCTAACTCACACACGGCCTGAACTGCTAAGATAAGAATTGCAGCATCCGATTGAGCTTCAAAAACATAATAAACACTCATCAATATTCTATAAATCTTCCACAGCATTTCTACTTTGTACAGGCTGTAGTAAATATTGACAGGCAGTACTCATCATTGTTTCCCAGGGTCTGGATCTAGTAATCAAAGATGGGCACTTTCCTGCTTTATCTGACTTAAGCAATTTCTTTAAAAAATATTTTTTTATCTCCAGATACTCACACAACACTTCTACCTGGCTTGCAAAACTAATGTTCACAGTGGAACCGGTTATAGGGTAGGGTTTCAGGAGTACAATGGAGTATTATGTGAAGACAAAAATACACACAACACAATATAAAAATTAAGTTGAATTTTTATGTACTTTGTTACAGATTTTGAATCCATGTAGGTTTGTTCAAATAAAACAATCAGTAATTCCAGGAGATTTCCCCACTTGTGAGGCTAAAATAAGTTTCAATCTTCTTGTCACTTCTGCAGTCAGCAAATGTTCCAAGGAAGAAGTGTTTTTGGGCAATGCCCTACTATAGTATTTATACCCTAGCAGTTACAGTCAAAGTATAGAATTCCGTACAAGGTCATAGACAATGGATTGATTATGCCACATACTGTACAGTATGCAGCAGGTCATTGTGCAAACAGTCCCCTACTCAGGAATGTTGTCCTGAACTAGATAGTGTAATCACTAATAAAAACATATCACACATACAGAATCAACACTTGTATTCCTACAGACGTAGCCATGCTCACTGAACATGGCTACATCGCAAACGTGCACTCCTGTCAAGGTTAGGCGATCCGGTGGATGGCTGCACTGAGGCTATCAATAAAAGTGCAATAAAAGGATCAAACTATTTATTATGTTCAGTTGACCTCACTATGGGGGTGATTCAGAGCTAATTGTAGATGTGCTAAAATTAGCACATCTAAGATCAGATTCTCTGACATGCGGCGGGATACCCAGCACACGGGGCTAGTCTGCCACGCAAATCACCGCCGCCCCCATGCGTGAACAGGTGCGAAAACATCGCCCGGCGGTGATGCTTTTGCACCAACCAAGTAGCCTTGTTCTGGGTCGCAACAGCTGCGTGTGACATCACACAGCTGCCACGGCCAGCCAACAGCAATGGTCCGGACACACCTGCATTGTCCGGACCATGCCCCTCCAATGGCATTCTAACACCATTGGCACACCCCCTCCCACTCCACAACTGTCTTTGCCTGTCAATCAGGCAGAGACTATCGCATCAGTGGGTGCACATGCACAGTCCAGAAATGGCTTCAGAGTGCGATCACTGTTGTAGCAGCGATCGGCTCTGAATTAGACCCTATGTTTACTGCAAGCATTTATTTCTACCACACAGTATAATCAGTTTTGCGTAAGATACATTTCCTTGTGCAGTACTGTGTATTTTTACTCAGTGTTGCATACAGTATCTTAAGAGTGTGCAGAGTTCTAGCACAGATGAGTTTAATAAAATAATCTAAAGATTCCTATGTGTGATCTTCTTGCTTACTTTATTTGTCACTTGCTCCTGAGTTTTGAAATACAGTAGCTAGAAAAGTTTAAAGTACTATACACTGGCATTTAAAAATGCTATGTTATGATGCTTTACTTGAAGGGAAGCATGTCATTTCACAACCTTGCATTTGCAAGTCAATATTTGGTATACATTTGAATCAAGCATACATTTTGAATTAAGCATATGAAGTACATTTACAATGCAAACAAGCAAATTGATGCAGCTAAAATTGAAACAAATATGATTTATTTTGCAATATATGTGTAGAAATGTGTGTAGAAATGTAATCACTTGTGGTTAGCTGAAATACTCATAAACATTCTTTTTGTATGCACTTTAGTGCTTGTATTCTGGATCAGTTAATTTACAGGAGATGTTACATCCCACTAATAGTCATATATAAGAATAATGCACATTCTACTCCACCTCTTAACTGACATCCTTGTGGTGCTTCCTTAGAAAAAACTGACTACTTGAGGTTCTTTACAGGTGCTTTTGCCTTTGCCAAATCTTGTTGAAATCAGTTTGAAAGTATATATTTTAAGGTAAATAACCACAGAGCTTTCGTTCATCACATCTCGTATTCACACCTTCCTCAGACTTTTGTTGACGTGACTATAAGTTGGAGAGGCACTGTTTTGTTAATTTCTGCCTTTCAGGGGCTTATCATTTCTCATCAACTGGTTTTTAAAGAGTTCAGTTCATTTTTGGAATGGGTGACTAGGAAAGACTTCATCCACATGGGGAGTCTGTCTGTATTTTGAAACTTTTGTTCTCAGTCCCACAAGTGTCCCTTTGCAGGGTTACTCTTGAAGGACTCCAGCAGCTATTTCATTATTTCCCATTCAGATAATGAGTTTGACAATACCACTCTAAGTAATCCTCTTTCCAGACAATAAATTTCATATTTGATTTAACTTAAAAAATGCTCTACACAGTACATTTTAGAGAATTTATTATTTGTTAGATGACATATGTTTATGGGCCAATCTTTGGGCCTAATTCAGACCTGATCGCTGTTCTGCAATGTGCAGAGGTCTGTGATAAGCTAGTCATCGCCCAGGAAGAGTTAAAACCCGCCCCATGCAAGTGTCCGAATTCATGTGTACGCCATGCAAAAATTCAGCCAGACAGAGGACAGGTGCAAATCCGTTCGCAACTCACTCACTATCTAATGATTTTTCCAATGTATACAGTCTGTGCGTAGCCCTTAGTCCTACAATGCGATACAAACAGGCTGTTCAGAGCCAGAGCTGACGTCACACACCCTCACTGAAACATTTGGGAATGCCTGCGTTTTTCCTGACACTCACTGAAAACATCCAGTTACCACCCACAAACGTCCTCTTCCTGTCAATCACCATGCGAATGCCTTGCGATCGAAAATTTTGCACCATCCTGTTGCTGTTTGGCAATACGCCTTTGCATTGCGGTGCATATGCATGCGCAGTCATTCAATAATCAGCCACTGTGCAAATTGCACAAGAGCGATCAGGTCTGAATCTGACTTTTTGTCAGGGAACTAATTGATGTCTCTAAGTGTGTAACCCTGTTTCTCTGTTTAAAGGAAGTTAAAATGCTTTAATGGGTATGGCTGTATTTTAATGCTGGCTGAAGAATGAAATTCCCCGTTCTTAACTCCAGCTATTTACATATGGATGTGGTTGTGTTTTCACTGGAAGGTGTTGTGCAATACAGAACATCCACCGGACTGAGTCAGCTCTTATTTGGTTCTTACTTGAGTTGATGCCAGCTTTGGATTTGTTGTGCTTTGATGTTCTAAAATAGATAAAGCTCATGTACTGTAGTCTTTTACTTTGACATGAAAACAGGATAGGACAGAATATGGATAGAAACTGAAAGGAGTTTTATTATAAATGCAACATTTTCACTTTTGAAGACTCCAAAAAAGTGTATCTGGTATATTTGGCATTTATACAATTATAAATTGCATGTGTATCTTTTGAAGTTTCTTGAGTCTGGGATTTGTTTCTTTAGTTTTCACTTTATGAGTTATCTTTGTAATTTTAGGCTGAAAACTGTTTAGATATACTGTATGGAACAGTGACATGCGGTGGGGTGAGGCAGGTGAGGCAGGTGAGGCAGAGCCTTTCCTGTCATACTAACGTTTGTGCCAGAGATTTTACTGCATAAAGTATATGAAAAAATAAAAAGAATTTGTTTGAAATATCTTCTTTGCATTATTCTAATAATTTTAGAGCCAAAACTGGAGTTAAATGTTTTTGGAAGGTGAGGCACCTGTCAATCTTTTCCGCACATCTCTGATCAAAACTCACAAAATTTCCAGGAATTTATCCTACCGCACCTGTGTATGCCCTTTGGCTCATATTTTGCATGTAAAACTGGCTCTGGTGCTAGCCAGTGCCTCCTGAGACATTTAGCTCACTGCATATCCCTGGTATGGAGATTCATGTGTGCATTGGACTCACAAGAAGACTGCTGGTAACAGGAACTGTACTTAAGTTTACTGCACATGAAGCTGTACTTGGTTTAGAAAGAAAAGTGTGTGTTGCTATCACATTATCCATGAGATTGCCAGTATTTGTAGATAAGTCTGAAGACCACACATGGTTGTTGGTCTAGTTACTGACCTACAGTAGGGTAAGTTATTGGGATTTTCTGTAAAATAGTTGTGGAGATTGGCTCTTTATAATTCCCCTAGTGTGCTGCATAATCATTTGGTCTGAGATGATCCACAGTTGATTTGAAAACAAGCTATTAAACCTAGGTCCATAAACAGTAGCAAAAGAACCAACACAAAAGTAAACAGTGTAATTGCTAACACAAATCTACACACTAATCCATATTTGCAGCAAGGTAGAAGAACAAAGCAGTTAGAAACTGTATGCAAAATAAATAATTTTGGCTACTGGTCCTACCTAAAGGCCCATACACACTGGGCGATTTTGAGCTGAAAGCAGCTCACTTTTGGTGTGTTGAGCTGCTTTCAGCTCAAAGCCGCCCAGTGTGTATGCCCCAGCGATGAGCGGTGAGTGGCGATGCGCACTCCCACTTCATCACTGGTTGCCGCCGTTCATCTACTGGTATTACCAGTAGATGAATGGTGGGGTGCTATGGAAAGCCACTCAACCCGCTGACATCGCTGGGCAGGGGGGAAAATCGATCAGTGTGTATGTACTGAGCGCTTTTAAGCCCAGCGATGTCAGCGATCATCGCTGTGCATACACGCTGGGCAAAAACGCCCAGTGTGTATGCACTTTTAGAAGATGTAAATTAAAATTTGGTGTTACAAAAAAATAATGTATACATAATTACAGATTTAAAGGTTTTAGGATGACTGTATATATGTATTCTGGATCCATTTACTTTATTCGTAGAATATGATTTTAAACAGATGCTCACAAAAAGTAACAAAAAGGGAAAAAAAAAAAACATACGTCATAAGCAGCTGATATTGTGACCCAAACAGTGTTTAAAACTGATTGTGAAATAAATCGATTATACCCAAGGCGGGCAAGCATAAACATTGACTAACACATATGAAAAGGGGACTCTCACATGATTTTAATATTTGATCCATTTATAGCCCTGAAAAAAACACATTTAACATAGGCACATCTAGTGTATTATATTACACATTTATGTTACATTGAAAAAAATGTCACATATGGGAGTGTGGCCTGGCGAGTAACCTGAGCAGACTTTTCTTGCAAGGGCTCCCACTCTGCAAGCCCATGTCTGCTTACCCTGGGTTGTAGCCTATAAATTTGAGCCCTCAGTGTCCATACCCCTGCCTATACTGACCAAAGCTTGAGTCACGGAATCAGAAGACTCTCCTGGGGTCTCTACGGGTTGCGGCCTACCTTGGTCCCGGAAGCCGCACCCTCCAGTAATACCATGTGCCCGCCAGAGAAGCATCGCCAAGGGATCACTGATGGGTCAGGTGAGTTAAGACTCTGACAGCAAATGTGAAATGGGTAACAATGCCCTGCTTACACTAGGCTTAATGAAACAATTATTAGCATCCTTCAAAACAGATATAGTGGCCGATTTTACAGCGGTGCTGCAGACATGTCAGCAGTTGGTGAATGCGCTGGGGCAGCGTATGGACCATCTCAAAAACAAACTAGTAGAAGTTGTTCAATCTCATTATAACCTCATTACACAGTGTAAAGATTTGAAAACTGAAGTTTCTGACCCGAGATGGAAAACATGCGACCTGGAGGACAGGTCACGTCGAAACAACATCAAAATTAGTAGCATCTCTGAAGACGTCTCCAATTCAGACCTGATGCAATTTGTGACGGACCAGTTCATGAAGCTGCTCCCTACTGTCTCCGGCAATTACTTTCTTTTAAACTACATTCACTGTCTGCCAAAGGTAAAACCACACCGAAAGACTTACCCCACCACACTTTAATGCATCTACACTATTTCCATATAAATGAATGGATCCTTCGGACAGCCATGCCCTCAACCACTTTGTCTCCAATTTTGGGGGCTCTTCAACTATTCATTGACTGATCAGCAGCGACATTGGGTATTCTGAGGTCCTTCTTTCCAGTGACTATAGTTCTGTGACTGGTGGATATCCAGTACAAATGGGGGTTCCCCACAAAGCTTCTAATCCAGCAGAATGGCTCTAAAACTGTGATCGTCATGCCTGCAGCAGGGATGAAACTGCTTGTTGCGTGGGATATCGCTGAATCTTCAAGTTAGGTCCCTGGACATTTGCAATTGGCTCAGGACTGGGCAAAAGCAGGCGGTCCATCTTAACTTCGACTTTGACTATGCTGCAACAGGTTGTATTGTCATCTATGACACTAACTGTCATTACATACAGATCTCGCACAGACTGTTTATTGTTCCTTATTGCACATTGACATTATCTTTATTCTGTTATATGGCAGATAATGGTTAGCCGCAGTTTGGTGTGTTTATTGTTGGTTGGTTCTGAGAAGTATGGCCACCCTGGAATTTGGAGTGTCTGATGCCTCGCGGGTTGGTTGTGCTCATTTGGACAGACCCTTAGTTTGATTTCCACTGTATGTTCTAACTCTTCCAGGCTGCATCAGTTTACTTTTATTTCCATGCATATCCTATGTGATCTGATGTTTATGTTATTTTCATTGTTACTGGTTGTATGATGCTGGGCTTGTTTCTATGTTTTTAAATTATGTTGTATGTTAACAAGTAGTCTCACCATGACTTCCGATGTGTGGCCTTTTTGGGCAGCTCAAACTGGCATCCTTGTGGTGCCTCTTCTTTATTCTTTTCTGTCCCATTGTTACTATGTTATTTTCTGGTAGTACTTTCTTTTTCCCTTCCATTTTATGGGTCTTGGAACATATATCCGTACCTCCTTGCAAATTTCTGACATTGTGGTTCTCTATATATAGCACTCCTTTTTTCTTGTTACTCTATGGTTAACATTTTATCAGTAAATGTCAAGGGTTTGAACTCTCCAACAAGCGCAGATTGGCTCTTAATCATTCCACTAAGTGTAAGTCCCATATGGTCGCAGTGCAGGTAACACATTTCTTCTGCACATCTCCGCCCTCATTTACCAATGATAGATTCCCACGCTTCTACATGGCTAACGGTCCCTCAAAAAAGTGGGAGTTACAATGTTAATATCTGCCTCCTATGATTTTATTCTAGATAAACAGCTTTCAGATCAGGAGTGCAGATTTCTGATTCTCGTCGGAAAATGGGAAGCAAAACCAGTCACTCTGGCAGTGCTTTATGCTCCTAATGCTAAATAAATTCCTTTTCTTAGAAAATGATGTAAAAACCTTCAGAAATTTAGTGTGGGGTCCACTTTGATTTTGGGTGACTTTAATATAGTTCTCGATCCTATGGTGGATATGTCCTCAAACCTCCATTCTGTTTGAGTAGGCCTGACAAGTGATAATTCCCAATCATTTTGGCGTATCCTCCATGAATATGAATTATACGATATTTGGAGGGCTAGGAATCCAACAGGTAGGGACTATACCTTTTTTTTCCACATGTTCATAATTCCTTCTCCAGAATAGATCTAGCTGTACTTAACAAATGGACACTACAACACATAACTGAGGCTTCCATCCTGCCAGTTGCCTGGACAGATCGCTCTGCTCTATTTTAAAGATGGCTATAGCCGTGACTAGGAATCCTCTGAGGCCATGGCGCTTTGGTGATTATTTGTTGGAAAACTTGGAGGCGAAGCAATATATCTCACAGTCACTTTCTCAATTTTTAGATGTTAACAACCTTGAGGATACTTCCTATTTCATTAATTGGTGCGCTCTGAAAGCAGTACTCAGGGGGACATCAATACAAGCTGCCGTACATATTAATAAGGCATCTTGTTTACACCAATCTGAATTGGAAGCATGGCTTATAGCCCTCAAACCTCAACTTAAGTCTTCTCCTTCCAATAAAAAAAGTATACCGCAGCCTTCTCCATACTATAGAGGAATTGAATACATTTTAATTGAAAGAGGTGCATAGAGCCCTATTCAAATTAAAACAAAAATGTTATGTTCAGGGGGACAGGGCCGGGAGGATGTTAGCTAGGAAATTGAGAGGGAAATTAGCAATCACCAATTCGAAATCTATCAAAGTATCTGACCCAATGGATATCGCTAACACTTTTGCTAGCTACTATTCCTTCCTTTATAATCTAAAAGATGATCCCATGACTCCTCAACCCTCACTGGACAGTATTGAGGCCTTCTTTTGCAATATTAACCTTCCGTTTCTAGATCGGACATTAGCTCAGTTATAGATTCATTGCCGTTGGATAAGGCCCCAGGCCCTGACAGCTATATTAATACATTTTACAAATGCTTTAAAGATCTCTTGATTCCCAATTTGGAGTCAGTTTTCAATCATGCATCCGAATGTGGCTCATTCCCAATGGAAATGCTAGAGGCCCAAATAATAGCATTCCCTAAGCCGGGTAAGAAAACAATATAAATGCTGAATTACTGCCCAATTGCTTTGCTGAATACGGATGTTAACATATACGCGAAGCTTATCGCTACTAGACATAACCCTTTACTTCTGACACTTTTACATCTAGACCAGGTTGGATTTGTTCCAGGTAGACAGTCCCCTGATAATTTGAGAAGGATCATAGACGTGTTGGATGCCTTCTCTGCATCCGATGTCCCTCTTCTTTTATTGTCATTAGATGCAGAGAAGGTGTTTGACCAGATCCATTGGGGGTACTTACGTGGTGTTACGCAAGTTTGGATTTGTTGGGAGAGCTTTGTCTTCTATCTCGGCTCTATATACTAATTCCTCTGCAAGGGTGTTTGTGAATGGTATGTTCTCATCACATTTTTATATCACAAATGGGACCTGACAGGGTTATCCCATATCCCTTCTAGTTTTCGCTCTTGCGATAGAACCCCTAGCAGAAAAAATTGGAACCTGTGATGGGATAAAGGGGCCGGAATTATATGGGGATGTATTGCTCACTCTGGTGGATTTCAGCAAACATCAATACGCTATCTTCATATGGCCTTGGATGACTTTTCTAAAGTGTCATTCTATAAATTGAATAGTAACAAAACATAACCACTGCCAATCAATGTTCCGCAGAATCTTGTTCATTCATTCATTGAAATAGCTCTATTGCTTCGACTAACAGGATAGGAGCCTCAAATATTTAGGTGTCCAGATCACCCCTAAAGTGTCATATTTAATTGTAGCAAATTATCTTTTTTTACTATGAAAGATCATCCAACTCACTTCGAATTGGATGATGTATCAAGTGTCATGGTTTGGACGAATAGCGTTTTTTTAAAATGATGATTCTTTGTAAGCTTTTATATTTGTTCAGGACTGTTCCAATTCCTCTTCCTGTTTATTTATTAGCCAATTGTAACTCTGTCTTTACAAAGTATGTTTGGCAGGGTAAGAAGCCAAGATTAGCAAAGAAGATGATGAGTTTCCCTAAATATGCAGCTGAACCAATCTGCATGTATTCTAGCTCAAATAAGTGACTGTGTAATCAAAAGATCCTGTGCTCACTTATCTGGATATTAGTATGTTCAGCAGCAAATTGCAGTAGAGACAAAACCCAAGACCTCAAAAATATATGTACCAAAAAGGGAGTTTTGCAATTGCGCCTTAAATAACAATGATAACACGGTGCTCTGAAGCTGGTGCAATTAAATGATGTTTATTGTAACACAAAAAAATATTTTTGAACTTTTGGTGTTCAAATGAGTAACAACTGTTTCTAAAGTGTATTCAAATAGAACACATACATTACCAAGTGGGCATTACCACTTGGAGGCTAAACTACATGGGGCAAACTACATGAGGGCTAAACTACTGGGGGCATTACCACTGGGAAGCTAAACTAAATGGGGGGTAAACTACTGGGGTCATAACTGCAGGGGCATTACCACTGGGGGCATAACTACTAGGGCTAAACTACAGGGGGTTAAATGACTGGGGGGCATTACTACAGGCAACATTACTACTGGGGGCAATACTACACGGACATTACCATTAAGGGCATTACTACTGGGGGCCCTACTATTGAGGGCATTGTAAAGGGGGCATTTTATAAGGGGCATAACTCCTGGGGACATAAGGGGCACTACTACTATGGGGTCTATATAAGGGGCACTACCACTGTGGGCACTACGAGTACAGTGGACAGTGCATAAAGAGCACTACTACTGTGGACATTGTATAAGAAGCGCTACTGTGGTGGGCATTATGTGTATTACGGGGTGCAACTACTGTGGGCATTATTACTATTGTGAGACCATGACCCTTTTTGTGGCATGCACCTACTGCGCGCGCAATACCTTTATTACTTGGGTGCCGTGGGGTGGGGGTGTGAGTTCCACCACCTCTCTAGGACCACTTTAAGCAATGTATATAACAGTCCGGCCAGATGATTGCCAATACTGTGAGCTTGTACCAACAAGAATCTTTCTATCTGTGTGAAACTGTGTCAGTCCACAATCTGGACACAGTATCAGCTTAAATATGAAACATGCAGGTGTATGTTGCCATATGACACAGTTAATTAAAATTCATAGCAAAACTGTGTTTTCTGTTTACAACAGCTTGAATTACAATAGTGTCTGTTTCCAGCCTATACATAACCTATTGTGCATATCACAAATATTTCAGAATGGCAGTATTAAACAAGGATTCCACTGACATCCCTAATTTTCATGAACACATATTCTGTAACAGCGTTAAATATCTTAAAGTATGAACACATTTTATAACATCAGTGATCTGATAATTTCTGTTGTAACTCCCAAAAATTCATGAAGGCTTGAGGGATGGCAGTATTCTTATTTGTGCACAATCATGAGCAAGTTAATTAATGCTCTTTGAAATCCTAATGATGCATCCCAATTTCTGATAAGATTAACCACTTTCACGGCTCCTGTAAAGCACAATCACCCTCTGTATCAATATCGGTACAGTAAATCACTGCAGTTTAGGAATGTTTCTGACATGCTTTATCAATGCAAGACAAAGATTTTTTTGGGGGTGTTCCAGAACGGCGCCCAGCAGCTATGATATATCAAACCTCAAGAGATGTCACCACATCTCAGAAACAACAGAAACTACCAGAAATTTGAGATCTGTATTTATACCAACAGCGCTATAACACAAAACATAAGAAGATATCACCATTACATCCCTTATTGGTAATTCCTGTAGTGGAGTCTTCAGTATAGTTTGTCTGGTGTAATTTCTCCAGAATATAACAGCATGTAGGGAAATAAAAACAAAAACCAATGTGTAGTAAATTCCTTATATGCGTCAATAAATCTTAATGGCTTTTTCGAGATCTAGTGGTGGTTCTAACGTGTACCCCACTCACACTTTAATCAAGTAATTATAAGCCCATCAAGGCTTCTTTTCCAATGCCGAGGCCTCGTCCACTTGAACTACGCCCTGCATAATGCGTTAAAGTAAAACTTGTAGTGTATAGGTGGAGCGTACCCCAAAACTCACACTCGCGAGATGGGTAGTAAGCACATCAAGGTATCTTTAAGAACTTGTAATATATAGGTGGAGCGTACCCCAAAACTCACACTCGCGATATGTGTAGTAAGCACATCAAGGTATCTTTAATATTAGAAGGAAATCTGTGGGTCAACTTATGCCTACCCAAACTCACAGTTCTCACTGCAGTTTCACTCCCATAAAGGTATCTTTAGGTTCAATCCCCCACACTGTGTTCTTTGTAGTAGCAGCTTTACATCCCCAGAAAGGACTTACTCTCCTCAGACGGAGGCAGGGGGGTACACAGATTTATTAGAAGTAAGAAACATAGACGAACTGTGTTAAATCCATTCACAGAATAAAATCTCACTTACAAGGTAAAAAGATTCCTCAGCAGAACCGGCAAAGGGGATGAAAGTCCAAAAAAAATAAAAAATAAGAAGTAAAAAAAAGAGAAGTAAAAAAATTCCAAAAAGTAGTGACTACTCACACTCCTGCTTGTCAACGCGTTTCATCCCTGGCTTGGGCCTTTATCAAGACATAATGGAGTGTGGTAGATGCTGGAAATTTAAAGGCCGTTGACCAATCAAAGGTGGGCAGGAAGTGACATCATAATTAAATAGTATATTATTATTGGATTAATTTAATCCTCTTTGCCACCTCCACAAAGGATAAAGCCCAATAAGAATTTCATTAAGATCCTCATGAAGCCTAATACAGTGTGATTCAAACACAGAATTAAAAAATACTTTTTAAAAATATGTATACATGCCGAGCCGGAAGTTACGGACCACAGGCATTGTTGGTATTGAAGTCCATTTGTAGAATCGCATAAGCGGAAGTCCTCAAACTAACATCCGCTCCCGGGGCTTATGGGGGACGTAGTCCATTGGTGTTTTTTCCATGCTTTAAGCGGAAGTCGTCATACCCGGAAGTGTCGTATTTCCGGTGATGAAGTTCATGGGATGATGACAACTATCTATTGGAATATACATCCCCGAATCTGTGGGTTTAGAGAATGTCTTAGTATTAATCCTTTTATCACTTATGTAGACTGTTATATCGAGGAAATTAACTGTCCATTGGTCAATATTGAAAGACAGTTTAATGTTTCTATTGTTAGAATTTAGGCCTTCACAAAAGGCACTTAGGGAATCTGCATCACCCCGCCAGACGAAGAATATTTGACTTTTACTATTAAACTCATTATATTTATGTCTGGTAGCTTATCAGTATATTCTATGTTTATTTTTAGGCGATATGACATTTGTATCTATCAATTTTATTTTGAAGTCCGGGACTCATACATCATTGAATGCCTTTTGTATTGCAAAACTACGTATCCCATGAACTTCATCACCGGAAATACGACACTTCCGGGTATGATGACTTCCGCTTAAAGCATGGAAAAAACAGCAATGGACTACGTCCCCTAGAAGCCCCGGGAGCGGATGTTAGTTTGAGAACTTCCGCTTATGCGATGCTACAAACAGACTTCAATACCCACAATGCCTGTGGTCCGTAACTTCCGGCTCAGCGTGTATACACATTTTTAAACAGTCTTTTTTAATTCTGTGTTTGAGTCACACTATATTAGGCTTCATGAGGATCTTAATGAAAATCTTATTTGTGCTTTATCATTTGCGGAGGCGGCAAAAAGGATTAATTAATCCAATAATAATATACTATTTAATTATGATGTCACTTCCTGCCCACCTTTGATTGGTAAACTGCCCTTTAAATATCAAGCAACTACCACACTCAATTATGTCTTGATAAAGGCCCAAGCCAGGGCTGAAATGCGTTGACAAGCAGGAGTGTGAGTAGTCACTACTTTTTGGAATTTTTTTACTTCTCTTTTTTTTAATTCTTATTTTTAAATTTTTTGAACTTTCACCCCCCTTGCCGGTTCTGCTGAGGAATCTTTTTACCTTGTATGTGGCATTTTTTTCTGTGAATGGATTTAACACAGTTTGTCTATGTTTGTTACTTCTAATAAATCTGTGTACCCCCCTGCCTCCGTCTGAGAAAAGTGAGTCCTTTCTGGGGATGTAAAGCTGCTACTACAAAGAACACAGTGCGGAGGATTGAACCTAAAGATACCTTTATGGGAGTACTACTGCAGTGTGAACTGTGAGTTTGGGTACGCATAAGTTGACCCACAGATTTCCTTCTAATATTAAAGATATTTGATGTGCTTACTACCCATCTCGCGAGTGTGAGTTTTGGGGAACGCTCCACCTATATATTACAAGTTCTTAAAGATACCTTGATATGCTTACTACCCATCTCGCGAGTGTGAGTTTTGGGGTATGCTCAACCTATACACTACAAGTTTTACGTTATAGCAATATGCCGTGCGTAGTTCAAGTGGACGAGGCCTCGGCATTGGAAAATAAACCTTGATGGGCTTATAATTACTTGATTAAAGTGTGAGTGGAGTATGTTTTAGAACCACCACTAGATCTTGAAAAAGCCATTAAGATTTATTGACGCATATAATGAATTTACTACACATTGGTTTTTGTTTTTATTTCCCTACATGCTGTTATATTCTGGAGAAATTACACCAGACAATCTTTACTGAAGACTCCACTACAGGAATTACCAATAAGGGATGTAATGGTGATATCTTCTTATGTTTTGTGTTATAGCGCTGTTGGTATAAATACAGATCTCGAATTTCTGGTAGTTTATGCTTTATCAATTACCTACACCTTTAAATTATACCTATATGTACACAGTTGTAGATAGTAATGCAACTCTATAAGATAGAAGCTGTCCCGGTGTTTGATGAGCTGGATTCCCCTTCTACTTTTGCTCCCATGTGCCTTGCGGCAGTGAATAAAAGCAATGAGAGTGGGGAGACCACTCACTCTGGGACGGAAAGGTGAGTAGAACAAGCCACTTCTGCTGTCCTTTACTGCACCAGTCCCCTTCCCTGTTGTGCGTTCACATTGTAAGAAAGGGCAGACCGTGGTTATGGGATGAGAGAGTACCTATTGTTGGGTGACCTATGTAGGAGAGACGCTGCTGGATTTGGCAGAGATTCATGCAGGGAGTCCTGCTGTCGAGTTTGTGGAGACCCGTGCAGGGAGCCTTCTTCCTAAACTAGGTGCCGGGTAAAGACAGCATGCAGCAATCCAGGAAGAAGCGCCTGCCCACCGATGACTTATGTTTCACAGATGCTTGATCACATCGTAGCCTTATAAATATCCTCTTTTAACAAAGTTAAATAAAAGTTTATTTTTAATTCAAATATATTATACATTATGAAAAGAGTGCATCACAATGGAAGCCTTCATGTTTAAGATCCTCTAGTGATCTTGCCAAACCATAAAAAAATAATAACTGGGATAAATCATGATCACAAACACACTCCTGTAATTATTTGTATGATCAGCCAAGAAAGAAAGTCTTGCCAACAATATCTCAATATCAAGAGATTAGTGGACATTCACAATAATCTGACCATATATCATTCTATTATTCATCACTTTGCCTTGTGGGCAGATAAATGTTAATCCTGTGTTGTAAAGGTGACCTGCCTGTCAGTAGTACCTTGGTCAATTCAGGCAATGTCATAGGCACCGGGCCTATTTCACATTTGAATGCAATTACAATTCTCTAGGCTGCTACTGTTAGCAAGTGAAGTTGCCACCCAGGAATGAAAAGGGACACCCACTGGACTGATTTGCAAGATCAATCACAATTGTGTCCACAAGTACAGAGAGCATCAAAGCTATGGGTTGGTCTATGGCTACACTGACTGGCCATAGCAGTAGCATCTCAGATGCCATGGGGTGAGGTGTGCTCAAACCAAAATCTAAATTACAGTGTAAAAATAAAGCAGCCAGTATTTACCGTGCACAGAACCAATATAACCCACCCAAATCTAATTCTATCTGTACATGTTACATCTGTCCCACCTGCAGTGCAACATGGATTTGCCCAATTGCTAACTTTATTGGTTTGCTAATAACTCTGAATAACCCACCTAGAGGATAAATATCCTGGTATATGTTGGTTATTTAAGGACTTAGAAGTTATGTTATGAGCAGAGACAAGGCACTGGTGGAATCAAACAGCCTTCACTAAATATTTAAAGGGGGATGATCTCCATAGGCCTAAGGGGTTTCAAGTCCTGTTTCTTTAACCACTTAACTGACAATTTTTCCCCCACAAAATGCTCAGAATAGTTTTTTTTCTCCTGCGTGAATTAGTTGAAGAACATGTATTTAAACTAGAGATGAGTGGGTTCGGTTCCCTGAGAACCGAACCCCACCAAACTTCACTACCCGAGCTGGGATCCAAGCCAGGATTGGGTTTTCATGCCTGACTCGGAAACCAGAACTAGGCAAAACATCATCATCCCGCTGTCGGATTCTTGCGGGGATTGGATTACATATAAGGAGGCGCGAGTCACCGACATTTTCACTCCAGCATTGGAGAGTGTAGAAAGAGGACGTGTCTCCGTCCTCAGTGTCCTGCATCAGTTCAGTGGTAGTGTCTTGTGCTGAATCAGTCCAGTCACAGTGGTAGTGTCCTCTGCTGCCATATGTCCAGTGCTGCTGTATAAGTCCAGTCCATTGCAGTGGTGCTGTGTTGCCCTGCATCAGTACAGTGGAATTGTCTTGTGCAGCATCAGTCCAGTCACAGTGGTAGTGTCCTCTGCTGCCATACAGTATGTCCAGTACTGCTGTATAAATCCAGTCCATTGCAGTGGTGCTGTGTTGTCCTGCATCAGCCCAGTGGTGGTGTCCTTGTGCTGCTGTATATGTCCAGTGGTACTGCCGTAAATGTCCAGTGGTTCTGTCATATAATTCCAATGATACTGGCATATAAATCCAGTCCAGTGATACTGCCGTATATGTCCAGTGATACTGCCGTATATCCAGTGGTACTGTCGTATAATTCCAGTGGTACTGCAATATAATTCCATTGTTATTGGCGTATAATTTCAGCGGTAATGGCGTATAAATACAGTCCAGTGATACTGCCGTATATGTCCAGTGGTACTGCCATATAATTCCAGTGGTACTGCCGTATAATTCCAGTGATACTGTTGTATAATTCCAGTGGTACTGGCATATTATTCCAGCGGTTCTGGCATATAAATCAGGTCCAGTGATAATGCTGTGTATGTCCAGTGGTACTGCCGTATAAATCCAGTGGTACTGTCGTATAAATCCAGTCCAGTGATACTGCCATATATGTCCAGTGGTACTGCCATATAATTCCAGTGATACTGCCGTATATGTCCAGTGGTACTACCGTATATGTCCAGTGGTACTGGCGTATAAATCCAGTCCAGTGATACTGCCGTATATGTCCAGTGATACTGCTGTATATGTCCAGCGGTAGTGACGTATAAATCCAGCGATTATGCCATATATGTCCAGTGATATTGCCATATACAGTATGTCCACTGGTACTGCCGTATAAATCCAGTGGTATTTCCATATAAATCCAGTTCAGTGATACTGCCGTATATGTCCAGTGGTACTGCCATATAAATCCAGTGATACTGCCGTATAATTCCAGTGGTACTGGCGTATAAGTCCAGTGATACTGCCGTATAAATCCAGTCCAGTGTTACTGCTGTATAAGTCTAGTGGTACTGCCGTATAATTCCAGTGATACTGCCGTATAATTCCAGTGGTACTAGCGTATAAATCCAGTGATACTGCCGTATAAATCCAGTCCAGTTGTACTGCCTTATAAAACCAGTGATATTGCAGTATAATTCCAGTGATACTGCCATATAATTTCAGTGATCCTGCCGCATAATTCCAGTGATACTAGCATATGAGTCCAGTCCAGTGGTACTGCCATATAAGTTCAGTGGTGCTGTCCTGTGCTGTATATTATTTACTCCAAATAAAGGGGTTATTAATATTTAATTCAAATAATTTTCACAGGGCTTGCCCTGTGTGGTGTAGAGGTACGCTCTCCTGTACCGCATATTGTTATATAACTCCATAAAAATAATGGAGAACAAAAATTTGGAGGATAAAATAGGGAAATATCAAGAACCACTTCCTCCTAGTGCTGAAGCTGCTGACACTAGTCATGACATAGATGATGAAATGCCATCAATGTCGTCTGCCAAGGCCGATGCACAATGTGATAGTAGAGGGCATGTAAAATCCAAAAAGCCAAAGTTCAGTAAAAAGACCCCAAAAAATTAATTGAAATGGTCTGAGGAGAAATGTAAACTTGCCAATATGACATTTAAAACATGGAGTGGCAAGGATCGGCTAAGGCCCTGGCCTATGTTCATGACTGGTGGTTAAACTTCAGATGACGATGGAAACCCTCATCCTCCCTCTAGAAAAATTATAAAAGTTAAGCTGGCAAAAGCACAGCAAATAACTGTGCATTCTAAGATGGTATCACAAATCCCCAAGGAGAGTCCAAGTGTGTTGGCGGTTGCGATGCCTGACCTTCCCAACACTGGATGGGAAGAGGTGGTTCTTTCCACCATTTGCACATCCTGTGCAAGTGCTGGAAGTAGTACCCGCAGTCCAGTTTCTGATATTCAAATTGAAGATGTCACTGTTGAAGTACACCAGGATGAGGATATGGGTGTTGCTGGCGCTGAGAATGAAGTTGACGATGAGAATTCTGATGGTGATGTGGTTTGTTTAAATATAGCACCAGGGGAGACACCTGTTGTCTGTGGGATGAATAAACCCATTGTGATGCCTGGGCAAAATACAAAAAAGCAACCTCTTTGGTGTGGAATTATTTATCCACAAATTCGGACAACAGATGTCAAGCCATGTGTTGCCTCTGTCAATCTGTAATAAGAAAGGGTAAGGATGTTAACCACCTAGGAACATTTTCCCTTATATGTCACCTGCAGTGCATTATTTTGAAGTCATTGTCAAGTTCAGAGACTTTGGGTAAGAGCGTAAGTGTAAGCAGTCCACTCACACCTAAATCCCTTCTTCCTGTTGTACCTAAGCTCCTGCAAGCCACACCACCAACTCCCTCAATGTCATTTCCTCCTCAGTCAGGAACGTAAGTAGTCCTGCAGGCCATGTCTACTATTGCTGCATATGATTCTGTCACCATTGAAAGAATGGTGGAGGATTATATGTGTGACAGCATCCAAGTAGGCATGTCAGACAGTCAGTATGTATACTGGCAGGAAAAATAGGCAATTTGGATGCCCTTGCACAAACTGGCTTTATTTTACCTAAGTTGCACCCCCTTCAGTGTGTACTCCGAAAGAGTATTTAGTGCAGCCGGCAAACCTTGTCAGCGATCGGCATAGGAGGTTACTTCCACAAAATGTGGAGAAGTTGATGTTCATCAAAATTAATTATAAATTCCTCCGGGAAGACCTTTACCAGCAATT
This sequence comes from Pseudophryne corroboree, assembly GCF_028390025.1. Lineage (NCBI taxonomy): Eukaryota > Metazoa > Chordata > Amphibia > Anura > Myobatrachidae > Pseudophryne > Pseudophryne corroboree. Next base: position 487,495,223 of record NC_086448.1, read on the forward strand.
GCCTCCAGAAAGTACACAGGGACCTGTGATGGTGGATTCCAGTAGGACAAATTAATACTCTGTGAGGAGGAGGATGTACACACTGAAAGGGGTGAGGAATTGGAGGATGAGGTCGACATCTTGCCTCTCTATAGCCAGCTTGTGCAAGGAGAGATTGATTGCTTCTTTTTTGGTGGGGGCCCAAACAAACTAGTCATTTCAGCCACAGTCTTGTGGCAGACCCTGTCGCTGAAACTATTGGTTTGTTAAAGTGCGCATGTCCTGTTTATACAACATAAGGGTGGGTGGGAGGGCCCAAGGACAATTCCATCTTGCACCTCTTTTTCTTCTATGCATCATGTGCTGTTTTGGGACTAGTTTTTTAAGTGGCATCCTGTCTAACACTGCCATACAACTCCAGGGGTACTGCCGTATAAGTACAGGGGTACTACCATTTAAATCCAGTCCAGTGGTGCTGTCTTGTGCTGCATCAGTCCAGTAATGGTGTCTTGTGCTGCCATAAGTCCAGTGGTGGTGTCCTGTGCTGTATATTATTTACTCAAAATCAAAGGGTTATATACATTACTTATATTATTATCCAAATAATTTTTACAGGGTTTGCCCTGTGTGGTGTAGAAGTATGCTCGCCTGTGCTGCATATTATAATAGCTCCAAATAAAATGGTTATTATTATCCAAATTAATTTTACAGGCTTTGCCATGTGTGTGTGGTTAAGGGGTGCGCTCTCCTATGCCACCAATATTGTGTGTGTATTACATTTGGGCAAATTCCAGCATGTCCCATGTTGTTTGTGCTGAACACTTGTGTTGCTTAGCTTAGCCATCCAGCTACCTAATTGCGCCTCTTTTTCTTCTTTGCATCATGTGCTGTTTGGGGCCTAGTTTTTTAATCTGACATCCTGTCTGCCACTGCAGTGCCACTCCTAGATGGGCCAGGTGTTTGTGCCGCACTTTTGTGTCGCTTAGCTTAGTCATACAGCCACCTCGGTGCAACCCTTTGGCCTAAAAACAATATTGTGAGGTGTTCAGAATAGACTGGAAATGAGTGGAAATGAATGTTATTGAGGTTAATAATACCGTAGGATCAAAATTACCCCCAAATTATGTGATTTTAGTTGTTTTTATGTTTTTCTTCAAAAATCATCCAGATCCAAAACCATATCCAAAACAAAACAAAAAAGGGTGGTTTTGGCAAACCCAATCCAGATCCAAAACATGAGCATGGAACCAGAGCCAAAACAAAAACACAAAACACGAAAAGTGCCTGCCGCATATCTCTAATTTAAACGTATAAAAAAATTTTTTTTTAAAAGGATGTTTTTTATTCATATTTGAAAAAAAATTGTTTTTGTTTAAATATTGTAATATCGATCGTCTCCATCAAAACATCATGACTATTGGAAACATTGTGACCATTGCAACTTTCATTTTAAAAGCTGGGACAGCCACCAGGTACACAGGTGGTGCTTGCGGGGGTTAATTGACACTTTGCCAGTGGCTACTATTGTCTGCAGCCACCTGGTGGGGGGTCCTGCCATGCTGACTGTTTAGTACGGCATACACTTGGGAAGGGTCCTGGGATGCAGAGGGACCACCCGGTCCCTCTCAAAGTGGCAGCAGAGGGAAGTTTCTCTTTCCATGCTGTCTTTCAGACAGGTTATATCCTCTGTGACCAGGTCAGATAAAGCACTTGCTTGTGTGGTCGCATCTGATGCAATCATTCGAGGCAAGTGGTTAAGGATGATTGGGAATTGACTCACAAGTGTAATAATATTCTGGATGTTTGTTCTTTCTCTCTGATGCTACTCCTAATATTGTATAGGAAACAAAAGGTCAATCTTCTGGCCAAAGAAATTTAAAATACACAGACTATATTGAAACAATATTAAGATAGGAGGAAATTTAAGGAGAAAGATGAATAGCTGAATAATAAAATAGTGGGATTTGAGAAATTCAGTGTCTAGTTGGAAAAAAAACTGGCTAGGGACAAAGTTTGAATAGAAAAGGTGTAAGCAATTCAGATGATCCTAATAAGGTTAAGATTTTTTATTTGACTGTACATGTGAGCAGAGAAATGTTCAAGAAACAATCAGAGTTCTATCCTAAAAGCCTCTATATAGAGAACTTTTACATCTCAACCTTAAAGTATTTGAAGACATTGTGTGAAAAGAATCAAGATAAACTGAAGAAAGACAATCCGAATTCAAAATAGAGAGTGGCATTGAGGACACTCCAAAAAGATGATTCTATTATGGTTAAGGCCGCAACGGAAGAGTTACAGTAATCCAAGATAAAAAATTATTACTTACGTGAGACAAATAGGCAACTGAAACATTACTAGTTTTATGACACTTTATAATCCTACTTCAAAGTTACAAGAACCTTAAGTGATGCATTTTATAATGAAATATATGCAATAAAACCATTATTATAAATGTTTTATTTTCTATATAAGTTTTTTAGACTGCTTAGTCTGTCTTGATAATTGGTACTTCCCTACAGGGTTGGACTGGCCCACAGGGGTACAGGAGAAACCCCTTGGTAGACCCCATTGACTGTAGCCTTACCTCCTCAGGTTCCAGATTGTGCACTTGAATTATACATTATCCATATGTTACCTTATATTGCACAGGACTGTTGCATATTTTGTTACAGTGCATTGCTGTTATTAATTGGTACATTATAATGCATGAACTAGCAATATTTACAATGAATATTTATCAATGAACCAGACCATGCACTCTCTAGTAATTAGCTAATAATTAGCCAAACCTCTGGAGACTGGTCACACCACTAAACATGGAACCCTACAAATACATTCTCCTGGTGGGCACTTCATGCCTCAGTCCGACACTGCTTACCTATATTATGCGATTTTTTTAAATGACTGTGAGTGATCCATATGGACTAATTGCACAGAACAGGTGTCCTAATGAAGTAATTAATTTTATGGAGTTCTGATTGGATACTGATGGTTTAACTATGGATCCAAGTAAAAAAACCACCTACCTCTGATGAAACCATCACTGCACTTACTTATGGAGAAACCAATTAGGTGTTGTTGATAACTTTGACTACCATCTGACATCTTTTTTTACCTCCAGTTACTGCATTACTAACCAACTACTGCAGGAGAAAAAATTGGTAACGGAGGTCCTGCATGGGCAGAGAGTGCTGGAGTGGAGATGTGATACCAGAATTGGGGCACTGATAAAGGAGAGCCTGGACAGAGAGAAACATATTTTGCAAACAGACTGCAGCCAGGGATGACTGGAGCACCTGTTAAGCATCTAACCAGGTGTTTGCTTTTTCCCTCGTGTGATATGCAGTTGTTCTAACTCAGTCCCTTATATGGAAAAGTCCACTGACAAGGATTGTTTCTGATACTAAGTGGATAACAGCAATACCATTGAAGCAGTGAGAAATATTATGATTAATACACTACAAAATGTAAGCCAGCTATTTGCAAATATGTGTAGGACTACAACTGACTAAAATCACTGGTCTGAAACATGGCCCTGGGATGCATTTAAGATTGAATGTATATAATGTATTGGATACTTTTTTGGTTGGAATGTGTTCCCTTAAATAATCTCAGTGCATTATATGAAATGCATTGTGATGCACCAATTATTCCTTTAACATATTCTACATTTTGTAAATATCATTGTTTTATGACTTGTTGATAAGTAGCTAGACAAATTAATATTTTCTAGAAAATTCAATTACTCTTTCTACTTGATGATTTTTTTCTGAAACTATTATCCATTCTCATTATTATTGCTAATATTTCTGTAAGGTGATGCATACAATACACAATACAGATAAAAAAAATTGCATACATTAAATGACATAAACATCTGAATAATGGATTTTTATAAATGAGACATCTACTTGAATGTTATTTAAATAATTTGTAAAGACGTGTGTAGACATGAAAAGGCCACTGGGGAAAAGATATGCAATTTAATTGCAAGTTTTGCTTTGACAGGTTAAAAAAACAATTACTCAATTTACATAATTGCCATAAACTACATTATCATTATATTAATGAATACATTATATATTGAAATTTAATTTAATGACAATGATTTTACTAAAACGGATCACTAATTTTCAAAAATAACTTTCAGTATTACATCAAAATTGTGCACAATGCTTTCCATTTATTACATACAGTATGAATGTACTAAATAGAGGTCCTTCAATTAACAACATATCAAGTCTCTAAGCATAATGTACTTTAGAAGACATAAAATTACTTATAATTGATATTCAATGAATTGGACAATACAATCCGTGACATCTGCTTGAGGCAGGCTTAAAAGGTTTGTTTGTTTGTTTGTTTGTTTGTTTGTTTGTTTGTTTCATTGTTTTTCTTTAAACTATATTAGCATTTTTTTTGTGTGAATATATCAGTCATTGAAATTATATTTGATAACAATAATTTGAAGCCAAACTGATGCAGAAAACTACAGTAGCTCAGCAAATTTTGAATATTGAAATCAACCATTCCTAATATTCCTGTATGGTGGAAGCAAGGCTATTAATAATAATCTCAGATCGAATACCGGGTACACACTAGAGCAACAAACATGTTCATGCTTCATTAGCATACTACAGGAAATTAGTGAAAGTGCTTGGTTGGACGTGCAATATGTCATTATTGCGGTAGCGCACAATGGGGGTAATTCCAAGTTGATCGCAGCAGGAATTTAGTTAGCAATTGGGCAAAACCATGTGCACTGCAGGGGAGGCAGATTTAACATGTGCAGAGAGAGTTAGATTTGGGTGGGTTATTTTATTTCTGTGCAGGGTAAATACTGGCTGCTTTATTTTTACACTGCAAATTAGATTGCAGATTGAACACACCCCACCCAAATCTAACTCTCTCTGGACATGTTATATCTGCCTCCCCTGCAGTGCACATGATTTTGCCCAGTTGCTAACTAAATTCCAGCTGCGATCAACTTGGAATCACCCCCAATGGGCCAAATTCAGAGTTGATCGCAGCAGCAAATTTGTTAGCAGTTGGGCAAAACCATGTGCACTGCATTGGGGGGCAAATATAACATTTGCAGAGAGAGTTAGATTTGGGTGGGGTGTGTTCAAACTGAAATCTAAATTGCAGGGTAAAAATAATGCAGCCAGTATTTACCCTGCGCAGAAACAATATAACCCACCCAAATCTAACTCTCTCTGCAAATGTTATATCTGCCCCACCTGCAGTGCACTTGGTTTTGCCCAACTGCTAACAAATTTGCTGCTGCGATCAACTCTGAATTACCCCCAATACCCCATACACACTGAGTGATGTACACAATATGTTATTACCAAATGGCATTTTGTGCCAACATCACTCCAGTGTGTGTACCCCACTTAAGAGTGCCAGAAACCAATCTGTTCATCCCAGTGTGGTGAGAGATGAGTTTCCATCACATACTGTATCCTTTGGTTATCACTATGAACACTAGAGGTGACATAGAATTCAGAATGGGTAATCTTTGGCATGTTGTGGTACTACAAGTCCCAGCAAATTCTTACTGCTAGTTCCACAGCAGCAGGAGAGCCAAAGGTTTCCTAAACTTAGTAGAGCAAGTACAAAAACAAAATCAATATTCAAACAATACATACTGTACCTCATTTTTTAAAATAAAATAAAAATGTCTCAAAATATTCAGCATTCCACATTCAACACATAGGGGCTAATTCAGACCTGATACAACGCACAGAAGCGATCAGGCCTGAACTGCGCCAGCGCCGCAGTGCGCCGGTGCATGGCAAACAGCAGATGGCTATCTTAGCCCTTGCGATCGTCTCTGCCTGATTGACAGGCAGAGGCAGTCGCCGTGCAGTAGGGGATGGGCCGGCGGTGTTTAGGTGCCATTTAGGGGGCACAGTCAGCAACGCAGAAGTGCCCAGACCAATGGGGGGTGGGCCACTGTGGCTGCGTGATGTCACATGCAGCCGCTGTAACCTGGGATGTGACGAGTAGCTGCCTGCCAGCTGGAAGCTACTGTTCCAATACAAAAGCATTGCCACTCTGCAATGCTTTTGTACTTGTGCGGGGGGTTGTCCCTGACTTGTGGGGCGGACTAGCCCTGTGCTGGGTGTCCCCCGCATGTCAGGGAAGCTGATAGTAGATGTGCTCAATTTAGCACATCTATGATCAGGTCTGAATCACCCACTCAGACAACAGCTGTCATCAGCCTATCTTCATTGAACAGGTTTTATTCTTTTTATATTTCTCGGTGTTAATAGAACTTGATTATAGAAAAAAAAACACTAAATCATGCAATCTCACAAAAACATATTCCTCTGTAGTTGGTTGATATGGACAAAGTAGACTAAGATTAATTTATTACAAATCAATTGTAAAAGAACTGAAATAAGAATTTGAAAGAAGCAATAAAGAATGTAAGAATAGTATTAATGTTAGCATGAGACGAAAGGAAAAGTAATGGTTTTTGAAAAAAAAATATTGGTTTATGGTCATCTTGTCTTAATTTTCTCCAGCAATCCCCATAACAAGGTGGCCTAAAAAAGCAACTGGTCTTTTCGGTTGCAGTGTCACAGTAACTTGTGCAATGAGCACTCACTGCTCGTGTGCTGTCAGCCCAGATCTAAATACTCAAATTTAGCCTACAGTACCAGATCAGGACGGTTAGTGTGAGGAATGCTGGGTAATGGGTTCATTTTCCTTTTTATTAGAACCCAAGGGAAAACATTGACCATTGTTTTGCTAGCCAGGTTGGAATTAGATGAAAAGTGTGACCTATTTTTGTTTGCCTCCTACAATGAAGGATATACGTACAGAAAGTCCAACAAAATGCTAAGTGCTGCTTAGGGGAGAGATTATGAAATATACCTGTGCCTTATCATGGTGGGGATGACTGTAGTTAAGCCATTGATCAACACTTGTAATGTTTCACTTGAACTAAAAGCAGTCAACCCAGAATTTAATAACCTAAGGCTGACCCTTCTAATTTGGGTCTGAGTTGTACTGTACTTTACATATCACACAGGGATCCAAGACTTATGACATGGCAGCAAATGTATGCAGTCATGAATGTATCTTTCAAATTTAAATGTTTATTGAATATGTCAAAATATCAAAAACATAAGGACGGGAAGGGGGTATAAAAATAAAAAGGGAGGGGATAGGAAGGGCAAGCATTGGGTACATAGAGCAATATGACAGATATTCAATTATAACATTACAATACTTGAGACATCTCTTTGGTACATGTGTATATTTATCAGCATACACCTTTGATCCCTTCATTAAATTACGTTGAAAATGCAGTTCAATAACACTTTGAATTTGAAACGACAGGCATACCCTACTGTACATCCCCGTAAACTTCCCTTCTGGAAAAATGGTACGCTTAGTTATAAATGTATCTTAAAAGGTCCTAACACTTTATATTGGCAGCAAAATCAGCCACTGTGATATATAATCTGTAACCAACGCTTCTAATAATATTTCTAAAGAAACCTTTGTGGAAGCCACAAATAGTATATTTAACCCCACATTATTAGCATTAACTATATCTGTCACAATCCACAGTACAGAGGCCTAATTCAGAGTTAACATAGTATTTGAGGTTGAAAAAAGACAATTGTCCATCAAGTTCAACCTATTTGTGGTCTCCTATGCACGATGATTTGTCTAAAATTATGACTGATGCTGATTTCAGCAGTTGCATTTTATCCCTTTTTATAGTAACTATAGTGCGTGACTATGCACCATAACCCTGGATATACTTATCCATGAGGAATTTATCTAACCCATTCTTAAAGGTGTTGACAGAGTCTGCCATTACAACTCCCTCAGGCAGGGAATTCCCAACACGTATTGTCCTTACCGTGAAAAAGCCTTTACGACGTATTGTGCGGAATCTCCTCTCTTCTAAACTGAGCGGATGTCCACGAGTCCTATGTGTTGATCTGGCCAAAAACAGGTCCCACGCTAGCTCTGTGTATTGTCCCCTTATATATTTGTAGATGTTGATCATATCCCCTCTTAGTCTCCTCTTTTCAAATGTAAACATCCCTAGCCCTTAATTAGTTTGGTTGCCCTCCTCTGAACTTTTTCTAGCTCCAGGATATCCTTTTTGTAGTACGGTGCCCAGAATTGTACACAGTATTCAAGATGTGGCCTCACTAGTGATTTGTATAATGGGAGTATAATACTCTCATCCCTAGCATCAATTCCCCGTTTTATGCATGCTAGTATCTTATTAGCCTTCTTTGCTGCCATCCTACTTTGGGAACTGCTGCTTAGTTTACTATCTATGAGAACACCTAAGTCTATTTCCAGTACAGTATCCCCTAATTTTACCCCATTCAGTATGTAGGTGTTATTTTTGTTCTTGCTACCACAGTGCATTATCTTACACTTGTCTGTGTTGAAGCGCATTCTCCATTTGGCTGCCCATGCTTCTAATTTAACTAAGTCGTTCTGAAGAGACTCAGCATCCTCCTCTGTATTTATAGCCTTACACAATTTGATATCATCTGCAAAAATTGACACCATGCTCTCTAGACCTTCTGTTAGGTCGTTAATGAAAATGTTGAACAATAGCGGTCCTAATACCAAGCCTTGTGGCACACCACTTAACACTTCAGTCCAATTTGAAAGAGATCCATTAACCACAACGCGCTGCTCCCTATTATCTAACCAATTACTGACCCAAGTGCATATAGAGCTGTGGCGAAAGCTTTGGCAAAATCTAAAAAGATTACATCCACCTCTTTACCCTGATCGAGGTTTGCACTTACTGTTTCTTAAAAAAACAAGTAAGTTGGTTTGACAGGATCTGTCCTTCACGAATCCATGTTGATTCCTTTTAATGATTTTATTGGCTTCAAGGAACTTCTGAATACTATCCCTTAGAATACCTTCCAGTACTTTCCCCACTATAGATGTACGACTAACTGGTCTATAGTTTCCCGGTTCAGCTTTACTTCCCTTTTTGAATATAGGCACTACTTCCGCTATACACCAGTCTTTGGGAACCATACCTGACATAACTGAATCCTTAAAGATCAAAAATAGCAGTCTTGCAAGTTCAGAGTGAAGCTCCATTAGAACCCTTGGGTGAATTCCATTAGGCCCCGGTGACTTATTAATCTTTAAATGTTTTAATCGGTCACAGACTACCTCCTCGCTTAAATAAGTACCTATCAGTGGATTATTCTCATTATTGAGGTTGTGTGTTAGTTCCTTAATTGGGTCCTCTCTAGTAAATACTGTTGAAAAAAAGTATGTCCGCTATGTCATTATCAGTTTTGATTAAGACTCCTGACTTGTCTTTTACAGGGCCTATACTCTCCTTCTTTAATCTCTTGCTATTAATGTATTTAAACAATTTTTTGGGATTCGCTTTGCTTTCCTGTGCTACTAGTTTTTCTGTTTCTACTTTAGCCGCTCTTATTTCTTTTTTGCATATTTTGTTACAGTCCTTATAGTGCTGAAATGATTCCGCATTCCCATAAGATTTGTATTTTTTAAATGCTCGCCTATTCTTGCCCATAAGTTCCTTTATTTTTTTATTAAGCCACATCGGTTTATTATTTTGAATACTTTTTTTGCTGCTCGTAGGAATAAATTTGAGTGTATTTTTAGCTAGTAGTGATTTTAATACATCCCATTTCTCTGTAGTATTTTTCCTAGAAACAAACCTTCCCAATCAATATCCCTTAGAGTTTTCCTCATCATTTCAAAGTTGGCTTTACAAAAGTTTAGAGTTCTAGTTGAGCCAGTATAGGACTCTTTATGAAAACTTACATTGAATGTGACCTTATTGTGGTCGCTGTTTCCTATGGGCTCCCCCACTTCAATATCTGATACCAATTCCCCATTGTTGGTTAATACCAGGTCTAAGATTGCATTGTACCTGGTGGGTTCCTCAATTAGTTGAACTAAGTAGTTATCATTAAGTGTGTTTAAAAACGTATTACCCCTAGCAGTATCACATTAATCTTTTTCCAGTTTATCTCTGGAGAGTTAAAATCTCTCATCACCACTATGTCACCTACTCCTGCTGCTCTTTCAATTTACCTCAGTAACAATTCCTAGTCAGATACATTGATACCAGGCGGCCTGTAGCATACCCCCAATACTAACTTTTTTATTCCCTATTCGCCACATGCAATTTCTACCCATAACGTCTCGAGCGTATCTACAGTCCCCTCCTGCAAATCCTCCCGTATATGAGGTTTTAAAAATGGTTTTACATAAAGACACCCCCCCTCCCTTTTTATTTAGACTGTCTCTCCTAAACAGCATATAGCCTTCTAGATTGACTGTCCAGTCATGAGATTCGTCCCACCAAGTTTCAGTAATGCCTATAATATCATACTGTTTACTTGCTGCAAGTATTTCTAGTTCGCCCTTTTTACCAGTAAGGCTTCTAGCGTTCACATACATACAACTAAGATAAGTATTTCCCTTTGCGTTAGGGACATCTTTCACCTTATGTAACAATGATGACTTGTAATCGTTATCGGTTAGTGCTTTGGTAAAACCTCTTTTAGTACCCATGTTGATACCTTTACCGGCTGCTCTAACCCTCCCCCCAACTTCTCCCCCATTTTGTTTACTACCGCCATCCCCACTATTCTAACTGCACGCCCCGTAGTTTCTTGCTAAACCCTCCCCCCGGCTCCTAGTTTAAAATCTCCATCCTTCCCCCCAAGCACCACTGCACCCTTCTCATTCAGGTGCAATCCATCACGACAAAAAAGATGGCGCCTGACTGAGAAGTCCGCCCAGTGTTCCAGGAACACGAACCCCTCTTTTCTGCACCAGTCTCTAAGCCACACATTTACCTCCCTAATCTCCCTCTGCCTCCCTGGACCTTACCTGGGCTTCCAGGGCAACCATTCGCACACATCTCGTGCAGATGTAATCACACTGGTACGGTTGCTCCAGGTGTGCGTACATCTTGCACGACAATCACAGCCCCACCCATAGTGTTTGTAAGGTCTAACTCCCTGTTACTCTCAACAGAAAAGAAGCAAATATATAAAATAAAAAATATATAAAAAATAAAAAATTAAATAAAATAAATAAATTAAGAAGACAAGTTGATCGCAGCAGCAAATTTGTTAGCAGTTGGGCAAAACCATGTGCACTACAGGGGGGCAGATATAACATGTGCAGAGAGAGTTAGATTTGGGTGGGATGTGTTCAAACTGAAATCTAAATTGCAGTGTAAAAATAAAGCAGAATCAAAATAACCCACCCAAATCTAACTCTCTCTGCAAGTGTTACATCTGCCACACCTGCAGTGCACATGGGTGGTCATTCCGAGTTGTTCGCTCGCTAGCAGTTTTTAGCAGCCGTGCAAACGCTATGCCGCCTCCCACTGGGAGTGTATTTTAGCTTAGCAGAAGTGTGAATGAAAGGATCGCAGAGCGGCTACAAAGTTTTTTTGTGCAGTTTCTGAGTAGCTCTAAACCTACTCAGCACTTGCGATCACTTCAGACTATTTAGTTCCTGTTCTGACATCACAAACACGCCCTGCGTTCACCCAGCCACGCCTGCATTTTTCCTGGCACGCCTGCGTTTTTCCCAACACTCCCTGAAAATGGTCAGTTGACACCCAGAAACGGCCACTTCATGTCAATCACTCTGCGGCCAGCAGTGCGACTGAAAAGCTTCTCTAGACCCAGTGTGAAACCACATCGGTTGTTGTAATAGTACGTCGTGCATGCGCATTGCGCCGCATATGCATGCGCATTGCGCCGCATATGCATGCGCAGAAGTGCCATTTTTTTGCCTCATCGCTACACAGCAAACGAATGCAGCTAGCGATCAACTCAGAATGACCACCATGGTTTTGCCCAACTGCTAACAAATTTGCTGCTGCGATCAACTCTGAATTACCCCCAGAGTCTACAGATATGCACCTTTGGTTAGTAAGTAATTAGTATTTTAAGTAATTGCCAAGGCATTATAGATCCTGTTCTATTACCAACCATGAACACCAAGATGGCTGCCTAACCTTCTGCATGCTCCGGATCATCTCCATATAACAGCTTAAATTCACCACAACTGACCTATGAATCATCATAAATATTGACTGACTTACCTTTAACTTGAACTACTCTACGCAGACATCTCATCAAAACCAACGGATTGCTTTCCTGTGCTGAGATACACACTAGATTGAAACCTCTGCATCTCTCCACTAAGAAGTCCTTCAGTTTGGAATCTACTGTAATCTGCATTGGACTTCCCAGACAAGGTACTGTGGACTACAACCTATCTTTGGCTCCATCCAGCCCCTCACTTAGACATCATTCACCTCTGTTCTCTGAGCAACAAATAACTGACTTCTTGCATTAATCAACTAATATTCAGCATATTCAGGCTCTGAATCACTGAAGGGTCACTTCTGTTCACTTCAATTTGCAGGAGCCATTTCACATGACACATGTTATCACTACCCCCACAAGAAATCTACTTCAAAGGCCTCTCACACTGAGATCTTTCACACCTACACAACAGGAATTGGATTCTAACACCTTTGCACAAGCCTGCTTGTTATTTTATTTACAGTATCACTTGTTTCAAATATACCCATTGTATTAAGGAGCAGCAATAGGTTACAGCAATGACGATTATAGCGATTACAATATAAGATGGGGCCGCAGATGGCTGCCTCAGAGCTATGCAGCTCAGCCAAAATACATGTTTCCCCTTGTCTTCCACTGCCCTTGTCCAAGTCGAAAAATATCATGCTTCACATTGCCATATATTAACCCCATGCACATGCCCGCTGCTCGTGCATATAGTCTGCTGTACGTGCACATGTCTGCAAATTGCGTACGCTCGCTCCGGCGAGTTCGCGCGGTATATGCGTATTTACGGTAGAGTTTATGAGCTTGTAGCGGGCGACTCGTTTATATTATATTTAACCCACATAGCGTGTTTTGTAGGTAATATTCCCTTTAATAATATCTGTAAGTATGTTTAGTGTAAATGGTTCGTGGACAAGGGAATTCCTCTTTGCATGATACAAAGGGTCAGACAGGGTCTGAACAGTGGTGTTTAGTACCTATCTGAAGAGTATTTTATTAAAAACAATCCGGTGTTGGTTAGGAAGAGATAAATCGCTCCTGCGTATAGTTATGTTTAAAAGAAGTTTATGGACATTTACAGTATTTGCAGTTCATTACACATGCAGGGGGAATCCAGAGGATGCCTCCCACCTGAGCAGTTGAAGAGAGACACATCCCCCCCGTACGAACCCACCTATGACCTTTTGTTATAGTGCAAAGAGACATTCCTGTGCCCAATGAACAATGAGATTGTAGGGACCATTGTATTGTGAATGTAGGCTGTAAATATAAGGATCACCATTGCTGGGGCAGCACACACTCTCTACAAAGGTTTTCATCATTGATTAACTTAGAGCTGGATTCCAGATGAGCGCCTGCGATTCATTCCCACGTGTGTAAGTTTTTCTCTGCGGCTATTTCGTTACTCTGTATATATGCAATTGTTCCTTTGTAGCTAACCTATAAGTGTTTGCCATTTATCCTCTTTCTGTTTATTTGTATTTGCAATCGTTTGCTAATGTTTGTATTTCTGCTTAGTTATTGTGTTTAGGTATTAATGTTAGTTTTGTAGTGTATAAGCTGTTAACTGTACTTTTCCTTTTTTACATACTAAAATCGTCAGTAAAGGTTTTGGAACCTTACAAGGTAGAGTGTGTTCATCATTACATTGCTAAGGGTATACTGAACGTCTTAATCGCTCCAACAGCTTTCATATGATAAGGGTTAATCAGCGTTGCATTGTGGTAATATTACAGTAATAAGGTTTACAGCATAAGCATATCCTTTCAGTGTGTTGCTAGCAAGGATTACTGAGTGTCATTTTGTGAGCGTCTGCGCCGCTCGTGTTCTCGTGGGCACAGTGTCTGCTACGCTATAAGCGTACCATTACGGTACTTCATACGCCAATTGCGTACTGAGTCTGGTATAAATATATAGTGAATGTTATAAGGTAAAGAATAGGCTTTATCAATTGGGGGCAAGTCCGGTCCACCTCATATCCGTAGTCAAGCGAAAACGCGCAGACTTTATCGATCAGCAAAGGGCGGAAAGGTGGTATCTTGTAGTGCTGATCAGATGAGCGTCTGCGTCTGATTCTCTTGGTTTGTAGGGATGCTGGTGGAATCCGAAGAAGGTAAGAACATTAAGCTATTGTCTTTTTAAATCTGGTTTTAATTTCTATTTGGTGCCAACTGCACACGCAGATTGGATTGCTTGTCTGTTTAAATAGGTTTAAAAGTATTTTTAATCGCTCTGCATAGCTTGATAGTTTTATTTTTAACCCAGGCCCAAAATAACTTCAGGGGCTTGTATGATGATTTTCTTTGTGACAAAAGAAGCCGCATGGTCTGTCCTCCATTTCACTTCATGGATGTGGAAGGGGGAGGAGCAGCGGCCATTTTGGGAATAATCAGCCATCCATCGTCAAAAAAAAAGAAATCACCATTTATGAGTTTCCAATGCATTTAGTTAATCCATATCTTAATCAATTATAAATAGTTTAGATAGAGTTTAATGTAAGTTAATAGTAAAATTAATATTTGATGTAAGAACGACACACAGAAATAAAACAAAGTTGTTGGTTTTTTTTCTCTCCCTTCAAGAGTCTGTTTAACTCTGCTACTTGTGAGATGGGCCATTAAAATGCAAATGAACCTGTGTAACTGTTTTTTTTTCTCCTAGCAGTGAAGGAAATCGCCTTCACAGATAGTTAAAAGCACATTCATATGCAAACTAGAAGTACTGAATAAGGTCTCATAGATGTAATATTATATGTGTGTGACATCAATGTATGTTATTAGATTAATTTAGAATTGCATTTTCATCTGTGTTTTTTCACCTATCTACCTTCCTGTTTGCCATTTGCATTGATAACGTGCTGAGAAGGATTTGTTGCTATTTGTAGTTAAAAGTAAAAATTAATATTTAAGGGAGTATTTTTAAAACACGCACACAGCCTGGTCTAATATAAGTTGATACAATGAAATCTGTGTGGTTTTCGGTAAATGATTATAGCTAAATATCATTTGCATTTATAGAAACGTGTTATTTGCGTTACTGTGAGCATATCTGGCTTTTTGCATGCGTGTCTCGGGCAACGTGCGAGATTACGTACGCAAACACAAAGGCCTACACACGTGGCGTGTTTACGCAACGCAGAGTGCAGATACGCCCACTAGATACAAATCACACGATAGCATTGTTTTAGTAGGCGATACGGAAGCAACGCGATAATAGCACAAATTGATTTCAGTTTCCAAAATTAAGTTTAAATACCTTACTTTACTGTAATGCCTCTGGGGAGAGCTATCAGATTACGGGAAATTATTTTTCTGATCAGAAAACTATAGAATGATAGTGGGTTGAAAACGGTATGAGTGTATTGAACTCCTCTTGGTGAAGTCTTGGTGAAGTCTTGGTGAAATCTTGGTGAAATCTTGATGAAATCTTGGTGAAGTCTTGGTGAAGTAAGTCTTGGTGAAGTCTTGGTGAATCACGGTCTAGGTGAATACGTGATGAGCACGGTCTAGGTGAAAACGTGCGTGCACGGTCTTGGTTTACACGTGCGACGAAGTGTGATAATTTTGTGGTATAACACTCCGGCTGTTCTGGAGCACAGTAGGGAGACTCCAATGATCCTACCATTTATAGGCAACAAGTGTCTATAAGTGGTATGATTGGACCGCACGGTTGAATGTGTGACCAATAACGCAACGTGATATGAGGTCGTTCAATTGCCCTCATGCGTGTTGTAGGGAGCACATGCAAGCGTGATTTGTGTAAGAGATAAAGGTAGGGAATTTTAGGGCCTGCAACGACTACACGTGTCTGCTAAAAAAAAAAAAAAGGCGGAACCGTGATACTCGGAGCAGAAGAAGCTGGTGGAAGAGCTTGGAAAACTCCCACCGTAGACTTCTGTGTTTGGTGCATTTTAGGAAGTTTTTCTGTGTTAAAAAGGTCCACAATGGAAGCCAAGTGCACAACACAGGGACGTTTAGCAGTCAGGGTTCAGACTGAAGAGGCTTGCAGACACCGAGGGTCTGCTCGGTTAGTGATGTGGGGGTAGTATGGTCCCCACACTGAGACCTTTTGTGATGAATGGACACGAATGACTGTGGGGGATAAAGCACCATTTCCTGGGATAGGTAGTTTTGACTCAGAGGTATTACATGATTTAAGGAGAAGGATCTGTCTCATAAAATCCGGGAAGCAACGAATTAGACATTATGATTGTTTACAGTTATGGCAACGGGAAGGTGAGATACAAGGAGGATTAGCTTACACAGCTGACTCTCACTTTGGTAAGAAAAATATGGCAACAGGAGAACAAATGGCTGCACAGAATGGTACACTGGTATATGATAAAAATGCACGTAGCAACTGTATTAATAATGATGGTAGTAGTAAATGTAACAATGATAAAAGTAAAACTGTTAAATGTACAACTGTTAACCCGTGCAAGTTGCACCCCATGTTAAACTTCCCTCAGGATTACAAGCAAGAAAGTGAGCCCAGCACGATGTCGGCACCTTTTCCAGCAGCCATCATACAAGACATCCAGGTGGACGCGACCCAATCGCTAAAGGCAGTAGTCAAACCCCCTAACGGAGGGTCAGGTGAGGTCGTGTCCACAGGTAAGTACGGTGTTATATATCACGCACAAAAATGTACCTCATATTGTAGAACCAACACAAGATGATGTGGTTGAATTTAATCCTGTCAGGGTAATCACAGTCCCCAATGGGAAGACTGACGCTCAGGGAATCACTCCCGCCAGGAACGGTGCAATGCACCGTCCATGGTCCCGGACAGAATTGAGAGCAATTATGTCTGAATTCCCTGATCCTAGGAAAGATCTAGTTGCATGTCAGAGATTTATTAAAGAACTAGGAAACTCCACAGAACCCACCAGCAAAGGTTGGCGGACAGTGCTGAGGGCATGTTTGCCCTCCTATGTTGACCTTGCGAAATTTATAACTGATTGTAAGTTAAACGCAGAAGTACCTCATACGGAGGAATACAATCAGGAAAATATTAAGCAAATCAACCTACAGTTAGGAGTATACTTCCCAGCCGTTGTCGAGTGGAACAAAATCTTCTCCATAAGACAAAGAGAAGGGGAAAGTACTTCTGATTATTTCAATCGAGCACTGCAAGAAATGGCTAGAGACACTGGGATCACGGACATTGAGGAAAATGCACAGCATAGAGAGATAGCGGGTAAAGTATTAATGGATGGTTTAAAGGTAGTATTGAGAACAAGGGTACAGACCACCAACCCAAACTGGAGAAATATCTTGGTGGCTGCATTAAGAAAGTCCGCTGTTGGGCATGATCAAAACATCAGCAAGCACAGGGAGGCACAGGGAGGTAAGAAGCCTCAGATCCCTGTGGGTAAGTCAAAGGTGATAAGATGTTATAATTGCCAGAGGGAAGGTCATTTTGCACGAAATTGTAGGTTTTGAAGATACACACAAGGTAGATAAACCCCCTAGAAAAAAAAAACATGAGCAAAGTCATGATACACGAAATTGTAATCAGGAATCTCCTAGGAAGAAGTTTGGGCCGCACCTGTAATGTGCAGTCAGTAAAGTTGATCATTAGTCGTGACAGTAAGCCTGAGGTTACAGCTAATGAAATTGGGAGGTCATTCCTTGTAAACACAGGGACGGCCGGGTAAGCTTTGTAATTTATCTGTAAATGTTTCTTTTTCCCATCTCTGACGTTCACCATGACAGCTCCAACGTCACATGACTACTTGGTCTTTTCAGAGGTCTACCCAACCCCAGTATGTCCTACCAGCATTGTTGTGTCCTGGCCAGGCAAAAAAAAGGGTGGAGTGTGGAAATACTGGTGGGGGAGACTGTGCAAAGATACCAATGGACGTGTTGATGTGAC
The DNA here is from genome assembly GCF_028390025.1 of Pseudophryne corroboree. Classification (NCBI taxonomy): domain Eukaryota; kingdom Metazoa; phylum Chordata; class Amphibia; order Anura; family Myobatrachidae; genus Pseudophryne; species Pseudophryne corroboree. The sequence goes on from NC_086448.1 coordinate 487,513,192, forward strand.
AGCCTGATGGTGAATGGAAGATCTGACAATGTTTTTTTTGTTGTGTCTTATGTAACATATATATATTGTTATCTCTCTTTAGTTTTTTCTCATGTTTTCATGCGTTACAGATGGTATGTCACACATCAGTAAGACAAATGGTAATGCAAGATTTATTCTCCTTACAGAAAGATCGCTGAGTCAGAAAGAATATTGCATCACCGGAATGTTCGTATGGAAGACTGAGAGACAGCACCTTTGAGATGACGACAGAGCAAGAAGAACAACAAGACTAGAAGACAAGAAAAAAAAAAATCATCGTAACATTTTTCTCTCCCCTCAATTATTTTCTGTACCCCCATTACAAATTTATCTTTCTCCTCCTGTAAGATGGACTCACCCCAAGAGACTGCAGTCCGTGTTTTCCTGTTGACCCTGTTGTTGACTAGAGCAGTCTGTTTCGGTGAGAGTACCAGTGAGGTTGTGAAGGATTGTTAGCTGAAGAGAACTGCATCTGTAGGCATTGTGACAGCATAGTCGAGGATGGGTGCATCAAGAAATGTCAGTCCAGTTTTAATATTCACATGGACCGGCATCCATTGAGTGACTATCACTCCTTAGTGGGTAAAGTGTTAAACCAGACAGACTGTTGGGTATGCTCTCAAGTACCTCAAGGTCATAGCAAATCAGGACTAGTACCATTCCCTTTATCTGTAGGAGAGGTACTTGAGTTAAGTGGTGGGAGGCCGGTGGACAAGAGGTTTAATATCTCTAGTCCTCCTAGTTTGAAGCTCCACCAATATCATGTGGATAGGTCCTTAGTATGCTTTAACATTTCCAATCCCCGAAAGCCGGGAAATTGGGAAGTGTCATGGAGTAATCAAACCATGACATTTTCACATAGAGCCGATAGAATGCCCATAGATTCAGAGCTTATACGCCAGATAGCCAACAGTGGAAAATATTTCCGGTATAGGTACACTCTAGGAAGTAGGACCATGCGAGTTGGAGAAGTATCACCAGGATACTGTGCACATATCGTACAACCGGATACGTGTACTAGACAGATGGGAGAATTAGGGTTAGGAGATTTCACATGGAAAATTTGTAACATGGTAATGTCATACTCCGTCCCATATGTTCTCCCCGATGATGCATATTTCATATGCGGGAGGAAGGCGTATAAGTGCCTTGCCCCAAACTCAGAGGGATTGTGTTACATTGAAAAAGTACTGCCTGAAGTAATGACTGTATCCCATATCAAAATGAAAGATATTCACCGCGGTGCCCAAGCTCCTTATACTCACACTCACTACGAGCACGTCGTTAAACGGCACCTGATAGAAAGGACAGAGCATCCGGCCTCTGATTTGATCCATAAATCCACCGGGATTCAATTCCTACTCGCATTAGATATCACTCGTACCGCCAGAGGAGTGATAAATTATAGATATATAGCTGCGCTAGCAAACTTGTTAGACAATATCACCGAAATGTATGACGACACGTTCAGGTATACCGGGAGAGAGTTACAAGCCTACAAAACAGAGCTGGTTCAGCATAGGATGATTCTCAATTACCTCACAGCAGTGACAGGCGGGTATTGTGTTACCCTAGCAACTCAGTATGGAGTAAAGTGCTGCACGTATATTACAAACAGCACTGAGGACCCGGCCGAGGTCATAGACCAAAAGATGGATGACATTTTGCAATTGAAGTGGGAGTTTCAAAGGAGGCATAATCTCACTCTCGTTGCTGTGGGTAATGAGCTGACCGGTTGGGTGTCATGGTTGAACCCACGAAATTGGTTCTCTGGTTTAGGAGAATGGGCCCAAGGCATTATAATGGATGTAGGGAAATTTCTCTTGTGTATTCTGGGAGTCGTCATATTGGTTGGTCTGATATTTAGATGCGTTCGGACTTTAGCGAAGTGTAAACGTAGTACCAGAGTGATGAGTCTGAGGAGCAAGGAGACTGTAATACCAATTGGTTTAATTTACGACCCAACGATTGAGACAATGTTGTGATGAAAATGTGATTCCACGGTCCGTTTCTTTCACCCGTTTCTCCTTTGTTTTCCTCCAAGGAACAAGGACATCCACTTGGAAGAAGAATTTGACAACCTCTTTTATACAGACCATTGATGAATTGTGTCATAGACACCCAATACTTTTAGTGACTGTAACTATCTACTGGAAACCCAATACTTTAGAGACTGTAATTTTATGGACACTGGAAAAGCTTTTGTTCACCACTTACAGCAAAAGCACCGAGAGACATCAGACAACATGTACATCAAGACAAGACATCAACAAGACCCCAATCGGCGACTGTCTATTAAAACTCACATAGTATATGACTGCATTTATAACGATTGTTTCTTATCTTCATCTCTACAACCTCCAGGTAGTATCCCACATAGTCGACAGGTGATATTCACATACTAGCATCCACATACTCTTCCCCCTTCATGTATCATCAACTAATGTGCACCCCATTTGTTGTAACCAAAAGCCGATAAGAGCTCGGTAGAGTTTGACAGCCCATCCACAGACCCTTAATATGGGATAAGAAGGATTCAAATGTATACTTCGCAATACCTCGAAGCTTGATTTAGAACACGTACGGCACGATGATACATGACCCCTCAGACATGGATTCATACACACATGCTTTACTATCTCACTAGGTCATATCTTTCCCACCTTCTCCTCTCCTCCCTTTACCCAATCATAAAAAGGTATTTACATGATGACATATATTTTTCTGTTTGAATTGTTTAGGAAGTGGCAGTTATTGATGACTGCCAAAGGGTGGACTGTCAAAGTCGAAAAATATCATGCTTCACATTGCCATATATTAACCCCATGCACATGCCCGCTGCTCGTGCATATAGTCTGCTGTACGTGCACATGTCCGCAAATTGCGTACGCTCGCTCCGGCGAGTACGCGCGGTATATGAGTATTTACGGTAGAGTTTATGAGCTTGTAGCGGGCGACTCGTTTATAGTATATTTAACCCACATAGCGTGTTTTGTAGGTAATATTCCCTTTAATAATATCTGTAAGTATGTGTTAGGATCTCCTGTTCTGTACTGCCACGTCACCATGGCAACCGGGAGGCAAGTGTTAGCGAAGTAACCTGAGCGCAGCTGATACTCCGGTCCGGGTTTTTACTGTGTTGTGGTTACAGGCTCTGTGCACGGCAGGGAATCCGGCGCTGGTTTTGTGCTCACAGTCTGTGAGGTCTGAGTGGGGCGTGGACAGCACCTGCTATATAAACCATCCTCTCAGGTTAGGCAAATGCTGCTGAATCTTTGTATGTTAGTCAGTTCCAGAGAGTTAGCTAGTACTGTGTGACTTTGTATTTACTTGTTGCTTACTGCGAATAGGCCTTGGGATTCGGTACTTCATTCTGCCAATCCGGACCTAGCAGTAAGAATGGAGTCAGTTGTTTAACCTGCTGGGGTTCTTTTGCTATTCTGTGAACCCAGCAGGTTTGCGGCTGTACTCTCAGACCTGCTTGCTTAATCCTCCCTCACTGTGTAGGGCGTCCAGGTGTCAGTTTAGTGGCAGTAAGCTGAACCTGTGCCCTGCAAGTGGGGGCTAGGATTGTGGATACTCTCCTTGTGTCTATATTTCTATCTCTGACCAAGGAGTTTATTCCCACACCCGTTGGTAACCCTTTGGGGTTTTTCCTGTTGCTCTTAGCAACATCATTTTGGGTGCTCCACATGTTAAATCACTACATCTCGCTTCATTGTCCGCTCTATTCCATCTGAGCATTTCTGACACTAGGGAGACACCCAATTCCTGAGCCTTTGGGCTTCCCCGTTCATTTTGTGTTTATTAGTTATTCCATCACCTCCTGTGTATGTTGTGTTATACTGTCTGTGAGTTCGTTTTGCCTCGCATCCCTCTCTGTTCATACACCGGTATACTCCTGTTAGCACTGGTGTGCGTAACATATTCAGCAGCCCTGTTGAAATTTTGTGGGAATATGGAGCATACCCCTCAAAATACTTTGCAACAGGTGGTCGATCAGGTGCAGGTCCTGACTCGACAATTTAAAGAGATGTCCATTAAAATGAACACCCCGCAGGCCGCTAGCGGAGCTCCCGCAGCAGCAGCGGCAAGTTTAGTGGTTAAGGAGCCGAAAGTAAATCTCCCGGATCGTTTTTCTGGAGATCGCTCGCAGTTTTTTTGTTTCAAGGAGAGCTGTAAGCTATATTTCAGGCTTAGGCCCCAGTCTTCTGGGTCGGAGATTCAGCGGGTGGGCATGGTGATTTCCTTGCTACAAGGAGACCCACAGGTCTGGGCATATGGGTTGCAGCCTGACTGTCCGTCGCTTAAAAGTGTTGATGTTTTTTTTACGGCACTGGGCATTTTGTATGATGACCCTGACAAGATGGCTTCAGCCGAGGCTCAGATTACGGTTCTTAAGCAAGGGCGACGGCCAGCTGAGGTTTACAGTACGGAGTTTCGGAGGTTGGCTCATGATACCCAGTGGAATGACCAAGCCCTGAGAAACCAGTACCGAAGGGGCCTTTCTGACCAGATAAAGGACCAACTGGTACAATATCCCTCGCCTGATAGCTTAGATCAGCTCATGCAGTTATCCATCCGGGTGGATAGACGGCTGAGAGAGCGTAGGCTTGAAAGGGAGACCGCAGTTTCCTTTTTTCCCAAGGGAAACTCAGACTCTGAGGAATATTCCGAGGAGCCTATGCAGATTGGGGCTACCCGCCTCTCCTAGCGTGAGAAGACGCGGAGGAGACAGCAGGGTTTGTGTTTGTACTGTGGGAATTAAAGGCATGTCGTAGTATCATGCCCAGAAAAGCCGGAAAACTTCAGGGCCTGAGGGTGATGGGAAATATCCTGTCAGGCCAGAAGTCAGATTTTCCCAAAAAGACTTTTCTCATTCCGGTGACTTTGGAGATCCTCGGTCAAACTGTCAAGACTGAGGCCTTTGTTGACAGTGGGGCCGATGGGGTTTTCATGGACCGTCAATTCGCCCTGGAACACTCTGTTCCCTCAGTACCTTTGGCATCAGAGATTGAGATCTGTGGGTTAAACGGGAAACCATTGTCCCAGGGTAAAATTACCTCCTGCACCAGCCAAATTCCTTTGTTTATTGGAGCCATACACTCTGAAAAATTGTCTTTCTATGTGACTGTCTGTTCTTTTGCCCCATTGGTTTTGGGGTTACCCTGGTTAAGGGCCCGTAACCCTCAATTTAACTTGGTCTCTGGGGAGATTCTTAGTTGGGGTAGTGATTGTTTCAGGAGTTGCTTGAGCCTTCCAGTCAGGCTCTCGCAGCTAAGTTTGCCAGGATTGCCAGGATGTTATGCAGATTTTGCGGATGTGTTCTCCAAAAAAGTTGCGGAGGTACTACCTCCCCATCGCCCCTATGACTGTGCCATTGATTTGTTGCCGGATGCTAAGCTTCCCAAGAGCAGGTTGTACTCCCTGTCACGTCCTGAGACTCAGGCTATGGCAGAGTACATTCAGGAGAACTTGGCTAAGGGATTTATCAGACCCTCACAGTCCCCAGTTGGGTCGGGGTTCTACTTCGTGGGTAAAAAGGACGGTTCGTTGCGACCCTGCATCGACTTCAGGGAATTGAACCGTATCACGATTAAGAACTCGTACCCACTGCCTCTCATTTCTGTTTTGTTTGACCAGCTTCGTACTGCCACCATTTTTTCTAAGATTGACCTACGCGGTGCTTACAATCTAATCCGAATAAGAGAGGGGGATGAATGGAAGACTGCCTTTATTACCCACTCAGGGCATTATGAATATTTGGTGATGCCTTTTGGGCTCTCTAATGCCCCGGCAGTCTTCCAGGAATTCATGAACGATGTGCTCAGGGAATATTTGGATAGATTTTTAGTTGTTTATCTAGATGACATCCTAATCTTCTCCCATTCCCTGGAGGAACATCGGAAGCATGTACGCTTAGTCCTCCAGAAACTCAGAGACCACCTGTCACGATCCGGGTATCGGGACGCCATTACCTGCCGTTTAGGTGTCTTCTGAGACTGGCCCAGCATTCCAAATCCGGATTTCATCTGTGTCAACACTCTGCACATCCCTCCTGTCATTCTGAGACACTACCACAGCGGCGCCATGTTTGAATCCAACATGGCGTCTCCCGTCCTCCGCGGCCTCCGCCGCCGTTACTGTGTTATTGCTGCAGGTTCTCAGAATCATGTATCATGCCTGCCGCGGCCTCTGCTGCCCTCCAAGTGTCTCAGCATATGGCTGTCATCTGGCGTCTCCTGTCCTCCGCGGCCGGTGCCGCCATTATCACTATGTTGGCACATTTCATTCCAAACTAGGTTTTCCCTCCAGGTTCCAGCATGGGCGCAGCCATGTTGGATTTGATCACATGCTCCAATTCCTCCAATCCACCATCTCTGGAATCTGCATAATTGCCCAGCCAATGCCTGCATAGCAGCAGGTATAAGTATCCTGTGTCTGGGCCAGATAGATGTCAGTGCTTTGAATGTCATACCTTGTTCCAGTCTCTCTCTCCTGTGGTTTGTTTCTCCAGGTTCCAGCTCCTGTCTCCAGCATCCACAAAGAGACCCGCACCTGCTTTCCATCCTGCGGTGCAGCCTGACTTTGCAATCCTCTGTGACTGATCCAGCTTTCAGCTATTACCTCGTTTGCTTCCAGCTTCCAAGCTTGCAGCTATTAACCCATCTGTTTCCAGCAACCTGCTTCCAACAGAATTCAGCCTCCTTAAAGAGCCGGTGTTCTCCCAGCGGATTTCTACTTACCAGCAGTATCCACTACCACCGGTAACCACTCTTCATTTCATCTGTTTCCACGCACCCTAGCATCTTTTAGTTTTAACTCCGTGTCTCCACCATCTGGCTGGTTCCGTCCAGTGACTCCTACAGTGCATTCCAGTTACCAGCATCATCTCATACACCTACTGGCATGTTCCTCGGTTATCTCCACTACTACAGCCTGGCCTGGTAAGGTTATTCTACCAAAGGACTATAACACCTGTTCTGCAACCTACCAGTGCCCTGTGATACCTTTTATGGTTTAGTGATCCAGGAACTGTATTATCTGCCACTGCTAATTCTGACTATGAACACTGTTGTGATTATACGGAGTCTGTTTAATAAACTTTCATTTGACTTTTAACTAGAGATGAGCGCCGGAAATTTTTCGGGTTTTGTGTTTTGGTTTTGGGTTCGGTTCCGCGGCCGTGTTTTGGGTTCGACCGCGTTTTGGCAAAACCTCACCGAATTTTTTTTGTCGGATTCGGGTGTGTTTTGGATTCGGGTGTTTTTTTCAAAAAACCCTAAAAAACAGCTTAAATCATAGAATTTGGGGGTCATTTTGATCCCAAAGTATTATTAACCTCAAAAACCATAATTTACACTCATTTTCAGTCTATTCTGAATACCTCACACCTCACAATATTATTTTTAGTCCTAAAATTTGCACCGAGGTCGCTGTGTGAGTAAGATAAGCGACCCTAGTGGCCGACACAAACACCGGGCCCATCTAGGAGTGGCACTGCAGTGTCACGCAGGATGTCCCTTCCAAAAAACCCTCCCCAAACAGCACATGACGCAAAGAAAAAAAGAGGCGCAATGAGGTAGCTGTGTGAGTAAGATAAGCGACCCTAGTGGCCGACACAAACACCGGGCCCATCTAGGAGTGGCACTGCAGTGTCACGCAGGATGTCCCTTCCAAAAAACCCTCCCCAAACAGCACATGACGCAAAGAAAAAAAGAGGCGCAATGAGGTAGCTGACTGTGTGAGTAAGATAAGCGACCCTAGTGGCCGACACAAACACCGGGCCCATCTAGGAGTGGCACTGCAGTGTCACGCAGGATGGCCCTTCCAAAAAACCCTCCCCAAACAGCACATGACGCAAAGGAAAAAAGAGGCGCAATGAGGTAGCTGACTGTGTGAGTAAGATAAGCGACCCTAGTGGCCGACACAAACACCGGGCCCATCTAGGAGTGGCACTGCAGTGTCACGCAGGATGGCCCTTCCAAAAAACCCTCCCCAAACAGCACATGACGCAAAGAAAAATAAAAGAAAAAAGAGGTGCAAGATGGAATTGTCCTTGGGCCCTCCCACCCACCCTTATGTTGTATAAACAGGACATGCACACTTTAACAACCCATCATTTCAGTGACAGGGTCTGCCACACGACTGTGACTGATATGACGGGTTGGTTTGGACCCCCCCCAAAAAAGAAGCAATTAATCTCTCCTTGCACAAACTGGCTCTACAGAGGCAAGATGTCCACCTCATCATCATCCTCCGATATATCACCGTGTACATCCCCCTCCTCACAGATTATCAATTCGTCCCCACTGGAATCCACCATCTCAGCTCCCTGTGTACTTTGTGGAGGCAATTGCTGCTGGTCAATGTCTCCGCGGAGGAATTGATTATAATTCATTTTAATGAACATCATCTTCTCCACATTTTCTGGATGTAACCTCGTACGCCGATTGCTGACAAGGTGAGCGGCGGCACTAAACACTCTTTCGGAGTACACACTTGTGGGAGGGCAACTTAGGTAGAATAAAGCCAGTTTGTGCAAGGACCTCCAAATTGCCTCTTTTTCCTGCCAGTATAAGTACGGACTGTGTGACGTGCCTACTTGGATGCGGTCACTCATATAATCCTCCACCATTCTTTCAATGTTGAGAGAATCATATGCAGTGACAGTAGACGACATGTCCGTAATCGTTATCAGGTCCTTCAGTCCGGACCAGATGTCAGCATCAGCAGTCGCTCCAGACTGCCCTGCATCACCGCCAGCGGGTGGGCTCGGAATTCTGAGCCTTTTCCTCGCACCCCCAGTTGCGGGAGAATGTGAAGGAGGAGATGTTGACAGGTCGCGTTCCGCTTGACTTGACAATTTTGTCACCAGCAGGTCTTTGCACCCCAGCAGACTTGTGTCTGCCGGAAAGAGAGATCCAAGGTAGGTTTTAAATCTAGGATCGAGCACGGTGGCCAAAATGTAGTGCTCTGATTTCAACAGATTGACCACCCGTGAATCCTTGTTAAGCGAATTAAGGGCTCCATCCACAAGTCCCACATGCCTAGCGGAATCGCTCCGTGTTAGCTCCTCCTTCAATGTCTCCAGCTTCTTCTGCAAAAGCCTGATGAGGGGAATGACCTGACTCAGGCTGGCAGTGTCTGAACTGACTTCACGTGTGGCAAGTTCAAAGGGCATCAGAACCTTGCACAACGTTGAAATCATTCTCCACTGCACTTGAGACAGGTGCATTCCACCTCCTATATCGTGCTCAATTGTATAGGCTTGAATGGCCTTTTGCTGCTCCTCCAACCTCTGAAGCATATAGAGGGTTGAATTCCACCTCGTTACCACTTCTTGCTTCAGATGATGGCAGGGCAGGTTCAGTAGTTTTTGGTGGTGCTCCAGTCTTCTGTACGTGGTGCCTGTACGCCGAAAGTGTCCCGCAATTCTTCTGGCCACCGACAGCATCTCTTGCACGCCCCTGTCGTTTTTTAAAAAATTCTGCACCACCAAATTCAAGGTATGTGCAAAACATGGGACGTGCTGGAATTGGCCCAGATTTAATGCACACACAATATTGCTGGCGTTGTCCGATGCCACAAATCCACAGGAGAGTCCAATTGGGGTAAGCCATTCTGCGATGATCTTCCTCAGTTGCCGTAAGAGGTTTTTAGCTGTGTGCGTATTCTGGAAAGCGGTGATACAAAGCGTAGCCTGCCTAGGAAAGAGTTGGCGTTTGCGAGATGCTGCTACTGGTGCCGCCGCTGCTGTTCTTGCGGCGGGAGTCCATACATCTACCCAGTGGGCTGTCACAGTCATATAGTCCTGACCCTGCCCTGCTCCACTTGTCCACATGTCCGTGGTTAAGTGGACATTGGGTACAACTGCATTTTTTAGGACACTGGTGAGTCTTTTTCTGACGTCCGTGTACATTCTCGGTATCGCCTGCCTACAGAAGTGGAACCTAGATGGTATTTGGTAACGGGGGCACACTGCCTCAATAAATTGTCTAGTTCCCTGTGAACTAACGGCGGATACCGGACGCACGTCTAACACCAACATAGTTGTCAAGGCCTCAGTTATCCGCTTTGCAGCAGGATGACTGCTGTGATATTTCATCTTCCTCACAAAGGACTGTTGGACAGTCAATTGCTTACTGGAAGTAGTACAAGTGGGCTTACGACTTCCCCTCTGGGATGACCATCGACTCCCAGCAGCAACAACAGCAGCGCCAGCAGCAGTAGGCGTTACACGCAAGGATGCATCGGAGGAATCCCAGGCAGGAGAGGACTCATCAGAATTGCCAGTGACATGGCCTGCAGGACTATTGGCATTCCTGGGGAAGGAGGAAATTGACACTGAGGGAGTTGGTGGGGTGGTTTGCGTGAGCTTGGTTACAAGAGGAAGGGATTTACTGGTCAGTGGACTGCTTCCGCTGTCGCCCAAAGTTTTTGAACTTGTCACTGACTTATTATGAATGCGCTGCAGGTGACGTATAAGGGAGGATGTTCCGAGGTGGTTAACGTCCTTACCCCTACTTATTACAGCTTGACAAAGGCAACACACGGCTTGACAAATGTTGTCCGCATTTCTGGTGAAATACTTCCACACCGAAGAGCTGATTTTTTTGGTATTTTCACCAGGCATGTCAACGGCCATATTCCTCCCACGGACAACAGGTGTCTCCCCGGGTGCCTGACTTAAACAAACCACCTCACCATCAGAATCCTCCTGGTCAATTTCCTCCCCAGCGCCAGCAACACCCATATCCTCCTCATCCTGGTGTACTTCAACACTGACATCTTCAATCTGACTATCAGGAACTGGACTGCGGGTGCTCCTTCCAGCACTTGCAGGGGGCGTGCAAATGGTGGAAGGCGCATGCTCTTCACGTCCAGTGTTGGGAAGGTCAGGCATCGCAACCGACACAATTGGACTCTCCTTGTGGATTTGGGATTTCGAAGAACGCACAGTTCTTTGCGGTGCTTTTGCCAGCTTGAGTCTTTTCAGTTTTCTAGCGAGAGGCTGAGTGCTTCCATCCTCATGTGAAGCTGAACCACTAGCCATGAACATAGGCCAGGGCCTCAGCCGTTCCTTGCCACTCCGTGTGGTAAATGGCATATTGGCAAGTTTACGCTTCTCCTCCGACAATTTTATTTTAGGTTTTGGAGTCCTTTTTTTACTGATATTTGGTGTTTTGGATTTGACATGCTCTGTACTATGACATTGGGCATCGGCCTTGGCAGACGACGTTGCTGGCATTTCATCGTCTCGGCCATGACTAGTGGCAGCAGCTTCAGCACGAGGTGGAAGTGGATCTTGATCTTTCCCTAATTTTGGAACCTCAACATTTTTGTTCTCCATATTTTAATAGGCACAACTAAAAGGCACCTCAGGTAAACAATGGAGATGGATGGATACTAGTATACAATTATGGATGGACTGCCGAGTGCCGACACAGAGGTAGCTACAGCCGTGGACTATTGTACTGTACTGTGTCTGCTGCTAATATAGACTGGATGATAATGAGATGTAGTATAGTATGTATGTATAAAGAAGAAAGAAAAAAAAACCACGGGTAGGTGGTATACAATTATGGATGGACTGCCGAGTGCCGACACAGAGGTAGCTACAGCCGTGGACTACCGTACTGTGTCTGCTGCTAATATAGACTGGTTGATAATGAGATGTAGTATGTATAAAGAAGAAAGAAAAAAAAAAACACGGGTAGGTGGTATACAATTATGGACGGACTGCCGAGTGCCGACACAGAGGTAGCTACAGCCGTGGACTACCGTACTGTACTGTGTCTGCTGCTAATATAGACTGGATGATAATGAGATGTAGTATGTATAAAGAATAAAGAAAAAAAAACCACGGGTAGGTGGTATACAATTATGGATGGACTGCCGAGTGCCGACACAGAGGTAGCTACAGCCGTGGACTACCGTACTGTACTGTGTCTGCTGCTAATATAGACTGGTTGATAAAGAGATGTAGTATGTATGTATAAAGAAGAAAGAAAAAAAAAAACACGGGTAGGTGGTATACAATTATGGATGGACTGCCGAGTGCCGACACAGAGGTAGCTACAGCCGTGGACTACTGTACTGTGTCTGCTGCTAATATAGACTGGTTGATAAAGAGATGTAGTATGTATGTATAAAGAAGAAAGAAAAAAAAACCACGGGTAGGTGGTATACAATTATGGACGGACTGCCGAGTGCCGACACAGAGGTAGCTACAGCCGTGGACTACCGTACTGTACTGTGTCTGCTGCTAATATAGACTGGTTGATAAAGAGATGTAGTATGTATGTATAAAGAAGAAAGAAAAAAAAACCACGGGTAGGTGGTATACAATTATGGATGGACTGCCGAGTGCCGACACAGAGGTAGCTACAGCCGTGAACTACCGTACTGTGTCTGCTGCGACTGGATGATAAATAATGATATAAAAAATATATATATATCACTACTGCAGCCAGACAGGTATATATTATATAATGACGGACCTGCTGGACACTGTCTGTCAGCAGAATGAGTTTTTTATAGAATAAAAAAAAAAACACCACACAAGTCACACGACGAGTGTTTAACTTTTTCAGGCAATCACAATATAGTATACTACTAACTATACTGGTGGTCAGTGTGGTCAGGTCACTGGTCAGTCACACTGGCAGTGGCACTCCTGCAGCAAAAGTGTGCACTGTTTAATTTTAATAATATGTACTCCTGGCTCCTGCTATAACCTATAACTGGCACTGCTCCCCAGTCTCCCCCACAATTATAAGCTGTGTGAGCACAGTCAGATATATACATAGATGATGCAGCACACTGGGCTGAGCAGTGCACACAGATATGGTATGTGACTGAGTCACTGTGTATCGTTTTTTTCAGGCAGAGAACGGATTATATTAAATAAAACTGCACTGTCTGGTGGTCACTGTGGTCAGTCACTACTAAACTCTGCACTCTCTACAGTACTCCTAAGCTCCAGTAAATCAAGTGTCTCTGTCTCAAATCAATCTCACTCTCTCTCTTCTAATCTAAATGGAGAGGACGCCAGCCACGTCCTCTCCCTATCAATCTCAATGCACGTGTGAAAATGGCGGCGACGCGCGGCTCCTTATATAGAATCCGAGTCTCGCGATAGAATCTGAGCCTCGCGAGAATCCGACAGCGTCATGATGACGTTAGGGCGCGCTCGGGTTAACCGAGCAAGGCGGGAAGATCCGAGTCGCTCGGACCCGTGAAAAAAAACATGAAGTTCGGGCGGGTTCGGATTCCGAGGAACCGAACCCGCTCATCTCTACTTTTAACCTGCTTGTCATGGTCACACCCTCGGGTTTCCTTCCACACTTACATGTCCAGGGGTCTGATTAAACCATCTAAGTTTGATTTCATTTCATCCCCTACAACTGAGGCTTCCTCCCGTCAGCCTAAACCCTCAGTTGTGACAGTAAGCACTGACCACATGAATCCAGCCGGAGACCAGGATCAAGCGGCTAGACCTATGCAAGAACTGGCAGCCAGACTCGAACATCAGGACAAGGTCACATCATCCGCTGTCTCCGGGATCTCTCTACTCGGCTGTATGGGATTCAGACGACCCTCCGTGGACCTTGCACGTCTGGTGCGTCCACCACAGTGACTCCAGCTGTAACCCCACCCACCTTGCCCATTTCCATACCACGTCTTCATCTTCCAACGCCAGCAAAATTTGATGAATCTCCAAGGTTCTGCAGGGATTCTCCGTCTACGCCAGGGAACACGTACTGTGGGACAGTATCTTATACAGTTCAAAATCCTGGCATCTGAACTGGCCTGGAACGACGAGGCCCTGTATGCTGCATTCTGCCATGGCTTGTCAGAACGCATTAAAGACGAGTTAGCTACCAGAGACTTGCCTTCTAAGTTGGATGAGCTAATTTCACTATGCACGAAGGTTGATCTACGGTTCAGAGAGAGAGCAACCGAGCGAGGAAGATCATCCGTTCCTAAATCTTCTGCTCCTCCTCCTCGTCAACCATCTCCATCCAAGGATGAGCCTATGCAAATTGGTCGTTCCCGTCTATCTCCCGCTGAGCGCTGAAGACGCCTCTCCGAGTCTCTATGTCTCTACTGTGCAGCTCCGTCGCACACTATCAACGCCTGTCCCAAACGTTCGGGACTCCAGATCCTAGCTCGCCAAGGAGAGGGCCTGCTAGGAGTAATGATCTCCTCTCCATCTCCTCATGATTGTAACCTCCCAGTGTCGCTCCAAATTGCTCAACGTTACAGGAACGTCATTGCCCTCCTTGATTCCGGAGCAGCTGGGAATTTCATAACCGAAGCTTATGTTAAACGGTGGTCCCTACCCACCGAGAGACTGTCCTCGTCCATCTCTTTGACTGCCGTGGATGGCAGCAAAATTTTTGACGCAGTCATTTCCTTAAGGACTCTTCCAGTTCGTCTGAGAGTGGGAGTTCTTCATTCTGAGTATATTTCTTTTCTAGTGATTCCAAGAGCCACACATCCAGTGGTTTTAGGCCTTCCATGGCTCCGTCTCCACAACCCATCGATTGACTGGACGACTACGCAAATACTGGCATGGGGTCCCTCCTGTGCTGAGACTTGTTTAGCCAAAGTTCTTCCTGTTTGTTCTTCCTTCCCCAGGTCATCTGATGTTCCGCCTCCTCCATATCAAGACTTCACGGACGTGTTCAGTAAAGCCTCTGCTGATATCCTTCCTCCTCATAGAGAATGGGACTGCCCAATCGACCTCATTCCAGGGAAGGTTCCACCGCGAGGCCGAACTTATCCGTTGTCTCTGCCTGAGACACACTCCATGGAAGAGTACATCAAAGAGAACCTGGCGAAGGGTTTCATCCGACCATCTTCTTCTCCAGCCGGCGCAGGCTTCTTCTTCGTTAAGAAGAAAGACGGTGGTCTGCGTCCGTGCATCGACTACAGAGGTCTGAACGACATTACCGTCTAGAACCGATACCCTTTACCCCTGATTACCGAGCTCTTTGATAGAGTTAGTGGTGCAACCATTTTTACAAAGCTGGACTTAATGGGTGCCTACAATCTCATCCGAATCCGTGAGGGTGACGAGTGGAAGACCGCCTTTAACACCCGTGACGGACATTATGAGTACCTCGTCATGCCCTTCGGATAGAGCAACGCTCCAGCAGTCTTCCAGCACTTCGTGAATGAGATCTTCAGGGACATATTGTACCGCCATGTCGTGGTTTATTTAGATGACATCCTCATCTTTGCTAATAATCTCGAAGATCATCGTTTCTGGGTAAAAGAGGTTCTTTCCCGTCTCCGTGTCAATCACCTCTAATGTAAATTGGAGAAGTGTGTGTTTGAAGTTAAAACCATTCCGTTTCTAGGTTACATTGTGTCCGGTTCCGGACTAGAGATGGATCCTGAGAAACTCCAAGCAATTCAGAATTGGCCTATACCCTTAACCCTCAAAGGGGTCCAGAGGTTCTTAGGGTTCGCCAATTATTATAGAAAATTTATACGAGACTTTTCCACCATTGTGGCGCCTATCACTGCATTAACCAAGAAAGGTGCTAATCCGTCCAAGTGGTCTGAGGAAGCTACACAGGCCTTTCACCTTCTGAAGCAACGGTTCATCTCTGCACCAGTTCTGAAACAGCCCGACACCGACTCTCCTTTTATCTTAGAGGTAGATGCCTCCTCCGTTGGAGTAGGAGCAGTGTTATCCCAGAGGGCCAAAGATGGACATCTACATCCTTGCAGTTTCTTCTCCCGGAAGTTCTCCCCAGCTGAGCGCAACTATGCCATTGGCGATCAGGAGTTGCTGGCCATCAAGCTCGCTCTGGAGGAGTGGAGATACCTGTTGGAGGGAGCTTCCCACTCAATCACCATACTTACCGACCACAAAAATCTTTTATATCTCAAAGGCGCACAATGTCTGAATCCTCGTCAGGCCAGATGGGCACTTTTCTTCTCTAGGTTTGACTTTAAACTCCAGTTCTGTCCGGGTTCTCAGAATCGTAAGGCCGATGCCCTTTCCCGCTCATGGGAGCAAGAAAATGAGTCCGAGTCTGCAGACAAGCATCCTATTATTAACCAGTTGGCATTCTCCACGGTAGGGATGGACTCTACGCCTCCACCAGGGAAAAGTTTTGTTAAGCCAGTTCTAAGGAAGAAGCTCATGCAATGGGCCCATGCTTCCCGTTTTGCTGGACATACAGGCATTCAGAAAACCCTTGAATTTATTTCTAGGTCCTACTGGTGGCCAACTCTGAAGAAGGACGTTATGGAATTTATTGCCTCCTGCCCAAAGTGTGCCCAACACAAAGTCTCCCGCCAGTCGCCTGCGGGGCAACTGGTTCCATTATCTGTTCCCCGTCGACCATGGACCCATTTGTCGATGGACTTTGTTTCCGATCTACCTATCTGCAACAAGTTTAATACCATCTGGGTGGTAGTTGACCGGTTCACCAAGAAGGCACATTTCATCCCTCTCACCGGTCTTCCGTCAGCTTCCAAGTTGGCTCAAGTATTTATACAAGAGATCTTCCGACTTCACGGTCTTCCTGAAGAGATCATCTCGGATCGTGGAGTACAATTTGTAGCCAAATTTTGGCGAAGTTTGTGTCAAGCCCTCCAAGTCAAGTTAAAGTTTTCCACGGCTTACCATCCTCAGACCAATGGTCAAACCGAGAGGGTGAATCAGGACTTGGAGGCCTTCCTCCGTATATATATGTGTCTTCCTCTCAAGATGACTGGGTTCAACTTCTTCCTTGGGCCGAGTTCAGCCACAACAATCAATACCATTCCTCATCTTCTTCTACACCATTCTTCATTAATTATGGATTCCACCCTAAAGTCCCAGAATTCCAACCGCTTCCCGCAACTTCTGTTCCAGTAGTGGATGTCACCTTGCGTCAGTTTTCAAATAACTGGAGGAACGTCCGCGCAGCCCTGCTTAAAGCCTCATCCAGGTATAAGAAGTTTGCCGATAGGAAGCGTAGAGCGGTTCCTGCTCTCAAGGTGGGTGATCGTGTGTGGTTGTCCACGAAGAATTTGAGGTTGAGAGTTCCCAGCATGAAATTTGCACCTCGCTACATCGGTCCCTTCAGGATTGAACAAGTCATCAATCCTGTTGCCTACAGATTACAGTTACCACCCTTCTTGAAAATACCCAGGACATTTCATGTTTCCTTATTGAAACCGCTGATCCTGAATCGGTTTCATTCCGCACTTCCTCCAGCTCCCAAAGTTCAGACTCAACGGGGAGTCGAGTACGAGGTGGCCAAGATTTTGGACTCACGTTTCCGTTACGGTCAGTTACAGTATCTCATTGACTGGAAGGGCTATGGTCCTGAAGAACGCTCTTGGACCAATGCCTCAGACGTCCATGCTCCTGCCTTGGTCCGAAATTTCCACTCAAAGTTTCCTTTAAAGCCTAAGAAGTGTCCTGGGGCCACTCCTAAAGGGGGGGGGGGGTGCTGTCACGATCCGGGTATCGGGACGCCATTACCTGCCGTTTAGGTGTCTTCTGAGACTGGCCCAGCGTTCCAAATCCGGATTTCATCTGTGTCAACACTCTGCACATCCCTCCTGTCATTCTGAGACACTACCACAGCGGCGCCATGTTTGAATCCAACATGGCGTCTCCCGTCCTCCGCGGCCTCCGCCGCCGTTACTGTGTTATTGCTGCAGGTTCTCAGAATCATGTATCATGCCTGCCGCGGCCTCTGCTGCCCTCCAAGTGTCTCAGCATATGGCTGTCATCTGGCGTCTCCTGTCCTCCGCGGCCGGTGCCGCCATTATCACTATGTTGGCACATTTCATTCCAAACCAGGTTTTCCCTCCAGGTTCCAGCATGGGCGCAGCCATGTTGGATTTGATCACATGCTCCAATTCCTCCAATCCACCATCTCTGGAATCTGCATAATTGCCCAGCCAATGCCTGCATAGCAGCAGGTATAAGTATCCTGTGTCTGGGCCAGATAGATGTCAGTGCTTTGAATGTCATACCTTGTTCCAGTCTCTCTCTCCTGTGGTTTGTTTCTCCAGGTTCCAGCTCCTGTCTCCAGCATCCACAAAGAGACCCGCACCTGCTTTCCATCCTGCGGTGCAGCCTGACTTTGCAATCCTCTGTGACTGATCCAGCTTTCAGCTATTACCTCGTTTGCTTCCAGCTTCCAAGCTTGCAGCTATTAACCCATCTGTTTCCAGCAACCTGCTTCCAACAGAATTCAGCCTCCTTAAAGAGCCGGTGTTCTCCCAGCGGATTTCTACTTACCAGCAGTATCCACTACCACCGGTAACCACTCTTCATTTCATCTGTTTCCACGCACCCTAGCATCTTTTAGTTTTAACTCCGTGTCTCCACCATCTGGCTGGTTCCGTCCAGTGACTCCTACAGTGCATTCCAGTTACCAGCATCATCTCATACACCTACTGGCATGTTCCTCGGTCATCTCCACTACTACAGCCTCGCCTGGTAAGGTTATTCTACCAAAGGACTATAACACCTGTTCTGCAACCTACCAGTGCCCTGTGATACCTTTTATGGTTTAGTGATCCAGGAACTGTATTATCTGCCACTGCTAATTCTGACTGTGAACGCTGTTGTGATTATACGGAGTCTGTTTAATAAACTTTCATTTGACTTTTAACCCTCTTGTCATGGTCACACCCTCGGGTTTCCTTCCACACTTACATGTCCAGGGGTCTGATTAAACCATCTAAGTTTGATTTCATTTCACCCCCTACAACTGAGGCTTCCTCCCGTCAGCCTAAACCCTCAGTTGTGACACCACCAGCTTGGGGCGAAGCTGGAGAAGTGCGAATTTGAAGTCCAGCAAATCGCATTTCTAGGGTATATTATCTCCTCAGAAGGTTTCCAAATGGAGGGTTCTAAGGTACAGGCAGTCCTGGATTGGATGCAGCCCACTAGTTTGAAGGCGCTTCAGCGTTTTCTTGGCTTTGCAAATTTTTATAGACGGTTCATCGCTGGATTTTCGTCTATAGTGGCCCCCTTGGTGGCACTCACTAAGAAAGGGGCGGATGTTGCTCTCTGGTCTTGTGAGGCCAAAGCGGCCTTTGCCCGTCTCAAAAGGGCATTTGTCTCGGCCAAGGTGCTGCGACACCCAGATCCAGAGCGTCCTTTTGTGGTAGAAGTGGATGCCTCTGAGATAGGTATTGGGGCAGTGCTCTCTCAGATGGGGGTGTCTGATAATCGCCTTCATCCCTGTGCTTACTTTTCCCGTAAATTTTCGTCTGCCGAGATGAATTATGATGTGGGTAACCGGGAATTGTTGGCTATAAAGGATGCACTCGGGGAGTGGAGACACTGGCTTGAGGGGGCTAAGTTTGTGGTCTCAACTCTCACCGACCATAAGAATCTGGCATATTTAGAGTCAGCGAAGCGGCTCAATGCCAGGCAAGCACGATGGGCTTTGTTTTTTGCTCACTTTAATTTTTTGAACACATATCGCCCTTGGTCAAAAAACATCAAGGCTGATGCGCTCTCGCAGAGTTTTGCTCCAGTCCAAGAGACCACCGAGGAGCCATAGCCCATTGTGTCCCCATCATGTATTAAAGTGGGCATTACCTAGGACCTCTTGTCATTAGTCCTTAGAGCACAGGAGAAGGCTCCTCCAGACCTTCCGGTAGGTCTCTTGTTTGTGCCTCCTAGGTTAAGACATCGAGTGTTCCTGGAATTCCATGCCAAGAGGTCGGCAGGGCATCCCGGTATTGCCAGAACTCGGGAGTTGCTGTCTAGGCCGGTGTGGTGGCCCTCGGTGGCTAGGGATGTGGATCAGTGGGTTCGGGCATGTGACGTTTGTGCCCGAAATAAAACTCCTAGAGGTGTTCCTGTCGGCCCATTACATCCACTCTCTATTCCATCTAAGCCATGGACCCACATTTCCATGGATTTTGTGGTGGACTTGCCCAAATCCTCGGGGATGACAGCCATTTGGGTTGTCGTTGACAGGTTTTTGAAGATGGCGCATTTCGTTCCACTGGTTGGGTTGCCATCGGCCAGACGCCTGTCTGAGTTATTTATGCTGCATGTTGTGCGCCTCCACAGGTTGCCACTCGATGTGGTCTCTGACCGTGGATCCCAGTTTGTGGCCAAATTCTGGAGGGCATTTTGTTCTGATCTCCAGATTTCTGTGAGCTTGTCGTCAGGCTACCACCCACAGTCTAATGGGCAGACAGAGAGGGTGAACCAGTCCTTGGAGCAGTTCCTCAGGTGTTATGTCACTAAGTGTCATACTGACTGGGTTGCTCATCTGTCCATGGCGGAGTTTGCCTATAACAACGCGGCTCACTCTGCTACAGGGATCTCTCCCTTCCTTTGTGTGTATGGGCATCATCCTAAGGCCAATTATTTTGACCCCCTGGATTCCACGCCTGGTGGTTCCTCTGTGGTTTCGGCCCTTAGGGATATTTGGAGGAAAGTTAAGAAAGCCCTTGTGTCTGTGTCATTAGTGACCAAAAGGGTTTTTGATAAGCGGAGAAGACCCTGCAGCTTTAAATTAGGAGACTTCGTCTGGTTGTCCACCAAGAATTTAAAGTTGAGACAGCCATCTCATAAGTTAGGCCCCCGGTTCATCGGCCCTTATAAGATCACCAGGGTTATCAATCTGGTGGCATTTCAGTTAGATCTGCCCCGTTCATTGGGTATCAATAAAACATTTCATTGTTCCCTTTTAAAATTGGCGGTTAGTAATCCTTCTTCCAGTGGAAGACCTTCTCCTCTTCTGATACATGGTCAGAGGGAGTTTGTGGTTAAAAGGGTTCTTGACTCCAAGATGGTTCGGGGTCGGCTGTCATTTTTGGTGCACTGGAAGGGGTATGGCCCGGAGGAGCGGTCGTGGGTGCGCAGTTGTGATCTTCATGCCCCCAGACTGATACGCTCTTTCTTCTCGCAGTTCCCCGATAAACCCGGTGGTAGGGGTTCTTTGACCCCTCGTCAGAGGGGGGGTACTGTTAGGATCTCCTGTTCTATACTGCCACATCGCCATGGCTACCGGGAGGCAAGTGTTAGCGAAGTAACCTGAGCGCAGCTGATACTCCGGTCCGGGTTTTTACTGTGTAGTGGTTACAGGCTCTGTGCACGGCAGGGAATCCGGCGCTGGTTTTGTGCTCACAGTCTGTGAGGTCTGAGTGGGGCGTGGACAGCACCTGCTATATAAACCATCCTCTCAGGCTAGGCAAATGCTGCTGAATCTTTGTTTGTTAGTCAGTTCCAGAGAGTTAGCTAGTACTGTGTGACTTTGTATTTACTTGTTGCTTACTGCGAATAGGCCTTGGGATTCGGTACTTCATTCTGCCAATCCGGACCTAGCAGTAAGACTGGAGTCAGTTGTTTAACCTGCTGGGGTTCTTTTGCTATTCTGTGAACCCAGCTGGTTTGCGGCTGTACTCTCAGACCTGCTTGCTTAATCCTCCCTCACTGTGCAGGGCGTCCAGGTGTCAGTTTAGTGGCAGTAAGCTGAACCTGTGCCCTGCAAGTGGGGGTTAGGATTGTGGATACTCTCCTTGTGTCTATATTTCTATCTCTGACCAAGGAGTTTGTTCCCACACCCGTTGGTAACCCTTTGGGGTTTTTCCTGTTGCTCTTAGCAACATCATTTTGGGTGCTCCACATGTTAAATCACTACATCTCGCTTCATTGTCCGCTCTATTCCATCTGAGCATTCCTGACACTAGGGAGACACCCAATTCCTGAGCCTTTGGGCTTCCCCGTTCATTTTGTGTTTATTTGTTATTCCATCACCTCCTGTGTATGTTGTGTTATACTGTCTGTGAGTTCGTTTTGCCTCGCATCCCTCTCTGTTCATACACCGGTATACTCCTGTTAGCACTAGTGTGCGTAACAGTATGGTTAGTGTAAATGGTTCGTGGACAAGGGAATTTCTCTTTGCATGATGCAAAGGGTCAGACAGGGTCTAAACAGTGGTGTTTAGTACATAACTGAAGAGTATTTTATTAAAAACAATCCGGAGTTGGTTAGGAAGAGATAAATCGCTCCTGCGTATAGTTATGTTTAAAAGAAGTTTATGGACATTTACAGTATTTGCAGTTCATTACACATGCAGGGGGAATCCAGAGGATGCCTCCCACCTGAGCAGTTGGAGAGAGACACATCCCCCCCGTACGAACCCACCTATGACCTTTTGTTATAGTGCAAAGAGACATTCCTGTGTCCAATGAACAATGAGATTGTAGGGACCATTGTATTGTGAATGTAGGCTGTAAATATAAGGATCACCATTGCTGGGGCAGCACACACTCTCTACAAAGGTTTTCATCATTGATTAACTTAGAGCTGGATTCCAGATGAGCGCCTGCGATTCATTCCCACGTGTGTAAGTTTTTCTCTGCGGCTATTTCGTTACTCTGTATGTATGCAATTGTTCCTTTGTAGCTAACCTATAAGTGTTTGCCATTTATCCTCTTTCTGTTTATTTGTATTTGCAATCGTTTGCTAATATTTGTATTTCTGCTTAGTTATTGTGTTTAGGTATTAATGTTAGTTTTGTAGTGTATAAGCTGTTAACTGTACTTTTCCTTTTTTACATACTAAAATCGTCAGTAAAGGTTTTGGAACCTTACAAGGTAGAGTATGTTCATCATTACATTGCTAAGGGTATACTGAGCATCTTAATCGCTCCAACAGCTTTCATATGATAAGGGTTAATCAGCGTTGCATTGTGGTAATATTACAGTAATAAGGTTTACAGCATAAGCATATCCTTTCAGTGTGTTGCTAGCAAGGTTTACTGAGTGTCATTCTGTGAGCGTCTGCGCCACTCGTGTTCTCGTGGGCACAGCGTCTGCTACGCTATAAGCGTACCATTACGGTACTTCATACGCCAATTGCGTACTGAGTCTGGTACAAATACATAGTGAATGTTATAAGGTAAAGAATAGGCTTTATCACCCTTGTCTACCCCACTGGTGACCAAATACATCAGGGAAGCCCTCCTAAGTTGGAGCGCTCCCGTGGTGCTTACCCCACTTTTGGGCCCGTCGGCGGGCAGATCAGCAGTGCTTGCAGCTTTGCTGCCCTGTGTGGGGATCCAGACGTTGTGGACACTGAAGTGGATGACCGAGCAGCCGCACCCCCCCCCCCCCGCGCAGCCCGGGTTGTTACTGGCGGATGGATCGCCAGCCCTGGAAAGAGAATGACGGAGGCCCTCATGTCAGCCCTAGTAGAAGGACCTGGGATCAGAGGAGAGGCTGTTGCCCTAGTGAGGTGGCGGTGGCGAGGGCACCGGTCTGCACTTCCCGCAATCCTGCATTTGAATGTGTGCTCACTGGCAAACAAGATCAACAAATTATCCCTCCTTCTGGGCAGCACAGGGTCAGGAATTACAGGGTCGTCTGTCCTCTGCTTTACGGAGATGTGGCTGGATGACCATATTGTGGACAAGCCGATGTCTCTGCCAGGCTTCAGTCTCTTCAGGGCCGATCACTCCAAGGTTCTCTCAGGAAAAACAAAGGGTGGTGGCATCTGCTTCTACATCAACGACGGATGGTGCACCAATGTCACAATTCTAGGCAAATCATGTAGCCCTCACCTAGAGATGCTAAGTATCAACTGTAACCCCTTCTATTCTTCCTGGGAATTTGCCTCAATTGTCCTTGTGGGAGTGTACATCCCCCCCACGCCTGCGCGAACAAAGCCCTTCACCACCTAGCTGTATGCATATCCGACATAGAAAAAAAACTCCCAGACTCTCTGCTTATAGTACTGGGTGACTTCAATAGAACTAACCTGAGCAAGGAGCTACCTAAGTACAAACAACAAGTCACGTGTCCCACTAGGGAAGGGCGCACCCTTGATCACTGCTACACTACCCTCAAGTATGCTTTCCGGTCTATCCCGCATGCTGCACTCGACCTATCTGATCACTGCCTCATCCACCTACTCCCTACCTATGCACAGAAGCTGAAAGTGGTTAAGCCTGTCATCAAGACTGTTAAGAAATGGACCAATGAGGCTAAGCTGAAGCTCCAGGCCTGCTTTGACTGCACGGAATGGGGGGTCTTCGAAGGCTCGGCAACCGACCTGAATGACCTGACAGACACTGTCACATCCTACATCAGCTACTGTGAGGACATGTGTGTACCTACAAAGACTTACCGCATTTACAACAACAACAAGTCCTGGTTCAACACCCTGCTCTGGCAGCTTCATAAGGCCAAAGAGGAGGCCTATAGCAGCAGTGACAGAGCACTATACAACCGAACTAGGAACTCTCTGACTAAAGGAATCAGGCTAGCAAAAAAGCAGTTCTCGGACAAGCTGACAAATGATCTCTCCACCAATGACCCCGTATCTGTATGGAAAGGAAAGCAATTCATAACCAACTATAAGAAAACATCACAGTCCACCACATTGCACCAATACCTAGTAGACGAACTGAACCACTTTTATTGCAGGTTCACAAAAGAAGTTCCCTGCAACCCAAACAATCACCTCTACGATGTCCCGAACACCGACGGCCAACTCCAGGCACTGCAAGTCGCCCAAGAAGAGGTGGAGGCATCGTTCAAAAGGGACAAACCCAGGAAAGCTCCGGGTCCTGACAGAGTATCACCATCTGCTCTAAGAGCATGTGCGGGTCATCTCGCCCCCATATTCACCAAGATCTTCAACAAATCGCTGGAGCTACAGAAAGTCCCTTCCTGCCTCAAAAGGTCTACTATCATCCCGATCCCCAAGAAACCCTCTATCACGAACCTGAATGACTACAGGCTGATAGCACTGACATCTGAGGTCATGAAAACATTCGAGCGTCTGGTTTTGAATCACCTGAAAACTGTGACTGGCCCCCAACTAGACCCCTTACAGTTTGCCTATCGATCGAATCGGTGTGTCGAGGATGCAGTCAACCTGGGCCTGCACTACATTCTACAGCACCTAGATATTACCGGTACCTACGTGAGGGTCCTGTTTGTCGATTTCAGCTTGGCCTTCAATTCAATCATCCCCAGCATCCTCCACTCCAAATTATTTAGCCTATGGAACCCAGATGCTACCTGTTCCTGGATAGTAGACTTACTGACAGATAGGACACAGGTGGGGAAAGCGGGGGAATTCACCTCTCAAGTGCGGTCCATTAGTACAGGTGCCCCTCAGGGCTGTGTCCTATCACCCCTGCTCTTCTCCCTGAGCACAAATGACTGCACCTCAGAGGCGCAATCTGTAAAGATCATCAAATTCGCCAATGACACTGCCGTCATCTGCCTCATCAAGGACGGGGACGAATCGGCCTATAGACGGGAAGTAGACCAGTTGGCCCAGTGGTGCATCCACAACAACCTTGAGCTCAGCCCTCTCAAAACTGTCAAGATGATAGTGGACTTCAGGAAGACGACAGCTAGTGTTCCTCTGCTAGTGGACTCCTTCAAGTTTCTAGGGACAACAATCTCCTGGGACCCTAAATGGGGATCCAACGCTGACGCCACTGTTGGAAAAGCGCAGCAGAGGTTGTTCTTCCTCAGGAAACTAAGGAAGTTCAACATCCCACAGAAGCTTCTGCTCCACTTCTACTCCGCGATTGTGGAGTCGGTACTGTGCTCCTCAATACTGTTATGGTACCGCTCCGCCAGCACTAGGGACAGATGCAGGCTCCAAAAGGTGGTCAGAACTGCAGAAAAGATCATCGGGGCCAACCTTCCCTCGGTCCAGGACCTGTACCTGTCCAGAGCTAAAAAGCAGGCAACGAAGATAGTAAAAGACCAGCTACACCCCGGCCACAGCATGTTTAACTTGCTTCCTTCAGACAGGTGTTACAGGGGCGTCCCACGCCAGGTCCACCAGAAGCCTCAAAAGTTTCTTTCTCCAAGCGGTCTGCCTGCTAAACTCCTGAACATTAACTGACTAGACGTACATGTAACTCACTTGTGTCCCTACGGTATACCTATCTGTATGACTTTACTTGTTTCCCCCCCCCAACACACACACACACACACACACACACACACACACACACACACAC
This sequence comes from Pseudophryne corroboree, assembly GCF_028390025.1. Taxonomy (NCBI): domain Eukaryota; kingdom Metazoa; phylum Chordata; class Amphibia; order Anura; family Myobatrachidae; genus Pseudophryne; species Pseudophryne corroboree. The sequence continues at coordinate 487,539,201 of NC_086448.1, forward strand.
ACACCTGCTTATCTGTTACCTACAGTAATTGGCTGTTGCATAGCAAACCGAAGACAAATTCCTAGTATATGCAAGTATACCTGGCCAATAAAGCTGATTCTGATTCGGATTACTATGCTTGCCTGGGACTGAGGATGAAGAAATTACTTTCAGCATCAGATCTGCTGGAACATGCATGCGTGCACATGGCAGAAACAACAGAGACACCCCTCCTTTATTTATAAAAGGGGAATTAACTTGACACTGCTAGATGATTTAAATGGATGTACTAAGCCTTGGAAAGAGAAATAAAGTGGATGGAGATAAAGTTCCAGCCAACCTGCTCCTAACGGTCATTTTTCAAACACAGCCTGTAACATGGCATTTAGGAACTGATTTGCTGTTACTTTATCTCTCTCTCTACTTGATCTCTCTACAAAGCTTAGTACATCTTTCCATTAGTTCCATACCCTTTTAGTTGACATTCTTGTGTAAAGACATGGCTTGTTTCTGTACCATCTAGATTACTCATGCAGTGATCTGTCTCTGTCTCCTGGGCTTGACTTGCAATACTCTGTGATGTATCAAAAATGTGAGGAAAATAAAACTTTATTAGCTATGGCACACTTTATTATTGTATAAAACAACTTTTATTTATACATAGGTAACTAACACTTCTAACAAAACAAACAGAAAAACATGCAGTACTCATTCTGAAAACATTGTTCCTAGTATCATCATGTTTGTGGAACATTTGTTCAGCATGTTTTTCTGTTTTGTGTTTTTTTAAGATGTGTGGTTCCATTATGTACTCATAAAAGTTAAGTTTTATACAATAGAAAAAAGTGCTCCAGCCAATACATGTTTCCGTTCCTCACAATTTCAATTAATGTTTTATAGCGCTAGGTAGCACCACTGGTATGTTTACATTGTGCCTCTTTATTTAGGTATACAACTCAGTACTACACTTACAATATTACCTAGCTACAGTACAAACGTAAAATAAATATCATTGATTAGTGGAAACCAGTGCGCCTAGTATCTATCTACCCCTACTTTCTGCAATAACCTGCCATGTGTCTGATGTACTGTGTACTGACTCTGTGTTGTGCATCAGACATGTACTGTCAGACTATGAGGTCTGCTACACAGACTCTGACAACAACACAATATTTATTGCTCACAACTGTCTTTAATAATGTGTATATTCACTGAGGTTCATTTTGCCATGCTGTGTATACTGACAAAACCGCCTAGACAAGATAATGGACACCACAGGGACTGCTAACTCTTCCACTGAAGCTGTGTTATAATTCAAAATGTACAAGACAATACAAGGTCAATTAGCAACCTTAAAGCACAGAATGGATGAAGTGCAGGTAAACCAGTATATACAAGTTTAAGTTGATGCAGCATTACCTGCTCCTTATTGTGAACCTGAACCTATTATACAAAAAGCAGGAAAATGTAAATGGTATTGACGGGGAATTACATCCATTTTTGGAGCAATGTAATTTTGTGTTAAAAATGTGTCCCATGATTTATCATTTTGATGGTCTAAAATATAGTCTAATAAGAACTCTACTTAAATTGCCAGCTTCTGCATGGGTTACTCCTTATTTGGAAAAAAACAGGATTTTCTGTTTAATTAATTTCCATTGCTCTCTCGTAACTTTTCTAAATCTTTTAATGATTAACATAGGGCAGTCACAGAGTAAACTAACTGCATATAAACCTAAAGATTTATCGGTCCAAACTGGTGGGAACAAAAATCTGGCAATGTATGGGAGCAAATACAATCAACTATTTGCTCCCAAACGCTGGAAAACAGACAGCGGTCTTCAGGCAAATTGTTTATATCAGTTTGATTTAACAAATGTATTCGAACAATCATTTTTTTACATTTTAAAGCATTTGCAAGCAAATGGTTGATTGTCATTTGCTCCCATATATTACCAGATTTTTGTTCCCTCTCAACAGAATGGACAGATAAATCTGTAGGTAGATAGTCTCAGACAAGGGCCGAGATCAGTAAAGGAATATGCAGTGGAATTCAGACAGTAAATGGAGGAAACTGAATGGTGAATAACAGCAAAGAGACATCAATTCAGGAAGGGGATAAATCAACAATGGATTATCCCTGCATTAAGGTTAAAATAATGTATGCACAGATGTATCTTACTTGTTTCTCAATTAACAGAATGACATAAGGAGAAAGGAAGGCCATAATATGTATCCCCCTCTTCAGTTTCTTCTCATACTTCTAAGATGCAGTCCCTTCTATCACTACTAAAATAGCAATTTTAGAGCCTGACATGCCTGAAACTGGATCTAGGCAAATGGGAAATATTCTCTAAGCCCTGTAGATAGACAGTGGTGCATGGAAAATCACTGATGTATTTTGAATGCTAGTCCCACTAATTTCCTATAAAAAATACTCAAAGAAAAAATAAATAAGGTATCAAGATGTCATTACCCCAACTCCATGAAGAGGGGGCAGTTGGGTCAGTTTCATTATTGCCCTCTGCATATTGACTTTGTAAATAAAAATAACAGTTTACCTACATGTTTCATTGAAAATCACCATTTACCTATTTATCTTTTCAACTAATAGATTCTCTTCATGGGAAATGACTGTATATGATGCAACATCTTGCACAAGCATATCAAGTTCAAAAAGTCTACAAAACTTGTAGCAAATCTTTACTGATGGTACACTCTTCTTTTTGCCAATCATCCTTGGGATACTGCAGTTGAAACAGTATAATCCTACAATAAATTGGTAGACAAGGGAATTATCTTTTTCTTATTGACATGAAAAAATACACATGAGATGTACTATTAGCTTTTTCATGTCCAGACCTACAGAGAAGATAACATGGTAATTGGATTATACTGATACTTCGGATAAAAAAGCAATCAGAAAAATTACCATCTCAAAAAATACCTGGCTGTCCTATTGACCTATTGACATAATTCATTGGTAGAGAATAGTTTATGTTAATTTTTGGCCTTCCACTCGTTGAAGTGTTTTGTTTTTTTAGTGCAACCATATATTTTATTCCAGTTTATTAAATTAGGAATTGGAGGAATAATTTATGAGTATGGTAATGTAAATATATATTTAAAATGTTGCATAAGTCTATTATAGTGCACCAACTTCTACTTTATATATTACTGTGTGTGATGTACTATTGTTTAAATATATGAATGAATCTGAGAATATGAAGAGCTCCAACTAAATAAAATATTTTTTTTTATCAAATGTGTAACTTATTGTGTTTGGGTTGGGGACCACCTGCCTTTCTGCTTATTGTGGAAAAGAAGAAGTATCAGGAAAGACTAGCACAGTGAGAAATCTCACACTAAAGATCAGCAAACAATTTTAATTGTTTCAAAACCACATACAGAATTTTAAGTACAGTAACTTTTTAGGCCATTTGGTTTTGTTAATGCTCCAGTCACATTCCAACATGTTGTCCAATGATTTGTTGCTATAACTTGATGAGATGCTTTTATACTTCCAAGATTTAAAGACACATACTAATCATGTTAAAAGAGATTTCAAATGACTGAGAAATCATGGATTTTCTGACAACTAGTAAAATTTACTTTTGAAAAAGAAAAAAAAACAAAGAGATCTTGAGTCATGTTGTTTCAGCAAAAGATATTAAAATGGACAATGCAAAAGCCAAAGCAATTCAAGACTGACCAGAGACAAAGGATGTGAAAGCAATTATTATAGACAGTTTAAAAAAAAGTTTCTCTAAAACTAACATATCTTGAAAGAATGTTCCTTTTGAATTTTCCTCTGCAGATCATATTGTTTTCATCCAATTAAAAATGTATTTCAATCCACTCCTATTCTAATATAATTGAAGCCACAAGCATCCGTGTCAGTCAGCTGTGGGAGAAATATTTTCTCAACAAAAGGACCTCAAGTAAATATTGGGTCATTGTGCTTACTTAAAAAAAAAAAAAGCTATTACAGTACCTGCTGAAAAAACTATTCAGTAGTTGATAGAGAGCCACTAGCTATATTTATGGTTCTCAGAGAATGGACTAGGAACTTTTTATTCTGTGACAATTTATATGGATTATAGTTATATTGAATATTTCAAGTTTATCAAGAAATTCCAGACAAGCTCGATGAGTTTCTCACTCAATTTAATTTTGTATTATTTTGTTGACTCAGGTCTAAAATCCTGACAGTTTGAAAAAGTCCATGATGACATTTAAGATATGTTATCAAGCTGAAGACAAAATAGTTGGCAGAAAATAGTTACTGCTTGTAGATGGCACAAAATGCAGCTGCAAGGCTATGAACCTGCCAACCCTATTCCAGCCATGAAACATAGTAAGACAGTGAATTGTTTTCAAAATTGACTTACTGACATTTAGAGCCGTGTATGACCAGGGTTCAAAGCACCTGAATCAGCTTTTGATTCTGCCACACTGGATTACTGCGATTTGAACAGTAGATGAAGAGCTATTAGCATTACCTAAAATCTCACTCAATTCATCTTGGTATCAAACTTTAGCTTTGTGAATCTGACACTATGGAACTCTTTTCCCTACACAGTTCAAGAGGCATCCACTCTGGAAACCTTCAAAAATAGACTCAAGACTTACTGTACCTGTTTACTCAAGCATTTCACATAATTGTTGGGTTTGTATTGAATTTTGTGTTGTAAAGGCATATGTAAAGCAATTTCAGTCCTATTGGGAGAAAAGGGCAAAATAAATAACATACTACTACTACTACTACTACTACTACTACTACTGCTACTACTGCTAATAAATAATAATAATAATAATAATAATAATTATTATTATTATTATTATTATTATTATTATTATTATTATTATTTCAATCAGTTTGAGGAAACCCATCAAAAGTGCAAAAGAAATAAGAATATATTAATCTATAAGTAAGCTCCAGTACTCATAGATGGCTGCCTGGAAATAAACCGTCACTTATTTGTACCCTTTGTATAGTGCAATAGGCAGTTTTGAAACTCCCAGTGCTTGACATCTGGGAAATGACAATACTAGTGAAATAATGTTATGGCAGTTTTGATTGTCCGAGTTCAAACAGCTATTTAACTAATATGTTAAAGACTGTCCAACCTGCCCTGGAAATAATGAGGGACATTTACTAAGCAGTGATAAGAGCGGAGAAGTGAGCCAGTGGAGAAGTTGCCCATGGCAACCAATCAGCACTGATGTAACCTATATCATTTGCATACTATAAAATTATACAGAGCTACTGATCAGTTGATGGGGCAACTTCTCCACTGGCTCACTTCTCCACTCTTATCACTTCTTAATACATGTCCCCCAAAGTCTCTAGTACCTTACCTGGTGTTAATCAATGTATAAAGCAGCATTTGCATATTATTGCTATTTTTTTCCATGACAACTGGTCCAAACATCTGTTTAGTTGAGTATTGCATACTTATAACAACTTGTAGCACTTATCAACATTATATAGTCCAGGACTAGGCAACCTGTGGCATTCCAGCTACTGTGGAACCTCACATCCAAGACTGCCCTACCACAGTTTTGTTGTTAGTGCATGCTTACACTGCAGTAGGACAGCCTGGAATGTGTTACTCCTCAGCAGCTGAAGTGCCACAGATTACCTACCCCTGATATAGGGGGTAATTCAGACCTGTTCGCTAGGGTGCATTTTTTGCATCCCTGCGATCAGGTAGTTGCAGCCTACAGGGGGAGGGTATGGTGTGTGTGCAGGTATGTGCAGTTGTGCTCTTCATGTCAATCTCCTTGTGATCACCAGTGCATTCTGAATTTTCTCACCATCCCGTTGCTGACCGATGATCCTCATTGCTACGGTCCGTCGCGCCTGCGCATTGCAGTGCATATGCATTCACAGTTCAGATCTGATCGCAGGTTGTGAGAAAAGGCAGCCTAGCGATCAGGTCTGAATTGGCCCTATAGTCCGTTTTCATTTATTATTGTTACTTTACTTGATTATATCCTTATTCATATAGAACCAGTAAAAGTACCAGCAGTCCAAAAACTACTTCAAGAACTAAAGAGAGTTTGGAAAACATTGTGTGACAACTTACATCAGATGAACATTTATTGAAAAAAGATGTTATTTTTGTGGTCAACAGAGTGTGGTTATCCACATAATAATCTAAGATTGCTACAACCTTCTCCAAAATGTGCAAATACCTTTTTGCAGCCATTTAATTTAATGTTTTTGCTATTGCATTAACTGTAAAACTCCAACTTCTCAGTTAAATTAAAATAATCCATCCATCCAGACTTTCTTATACCACAGGTAATGTGCATGCACACCTGCCACATTGTCTCCGTTAAAGTTAAAAGCCAAGATTAGTTCCTAGTTGAGAAAATATTAGATTTATTAATAAGAGGCAAACAGTTATAATTTCTTGCAAACAAGTAGAAAGTTTATGTACCTTGCTCAATTTACTGTACTTGGCTTGCAATATCCTGTAGTGTTTCTTATCTTATTAAATTCTACACACTGGAGGTGCAATCCAAATTTTGATCCGATTGTCCATTTGGGCATTATCGTTTACGCAACTCAAGCCATGCATCAGTAATGACATCATTATGTCAAGCCCCTTTTCATCCCCTTAGGGGAAGTTTATTAAAAATCTAATCACGTCGTTTCCTATATCCCACCTGCTGAATACCTATCTTAAGTTTCATCTTCCTACCATATCGGGAAGTAAGATAATTAGTGACGATTCAGTCAGTGAGTCAGTGCGTGAGGGCTTTTGCATTTTTGTAATTTATTAAATTCTACGCACTGGACATGCAATCCAAATGTTGATATGATTGTTTGGGCATGTTCATTCATGCAATGCAAGACATGCATCAGTACTGACGTCACTATGTCAACCCCCTTTTCATTCCCTTAGGGGAGGTTTATTAAAATTTTAATTACTTAGTTTTTCTATTTCTCACCTGAAGAATACCTTTGTTAGATTTCAGCTACCTAACACATTGGGATGTAGGAGAATTAGTGAGTGAGTGAGGGCTTATATATATATATATTTGTGCCTACTTGTCAGTTCGACAGCTTTAAGTGGGAAATTGAGAAATACTCCTTGAATCGTCAATTACGTTTGCATGAACATTTTAATGGTTCAGGGGTGACCCGATCTGTTCCTGAAAGGGCCTCTTCTGTACCGCCACAATTGCGGAAACTATAACCCCGGTCTACCTTTGAACCATTTACGAATAATTCTTCTTTTAAGACTTTCTCTCGCATGCTTGACTTTGATATTAATAAAAAAGTTTTGCAGTATCATGAAGCTATGTATAATAATTTATCTTTTGGTGAATCTGAGGCTTTGAAGTGTATTGCCAGTTATGATGATATAATAATTCGCCCCGCTGATAAAGGCGGGGCAATTGTTATACAGGATTTAAAACAATATCGAGATGAGATCAATCGGCAATTAGCCGACACTAGAGTTTATAGACGTCTAGATGGGGATCCGACTGATGCTTTTGTTGATAGATTATCCTCTAAACTATCATCAGCTGTAAATGAGGGGGTTATAGATCAATCATTGGCTGATGCACTTTGCCCTAAATCTCATAAGGTGCCACTGATCTATACCCTCCCCAAAATTCATAAGGATTTGACTTGCCCGCCTGGTCGACCCATTATTTCCGCACGTGGATCGTTGTTTCAGAACCGCTCTGTTTATTTATATTCTTTGTTACAACCATGTATCACCAATCATGTTAACTATTTATCTGACATGACTGCTCTTTTGAATAAATTAGGTGAGATTCATGTTCCAGTCGATAGTTGGCTTTGCAGTGCCGACATAACTAGTTTGTATACTGTGATCCCTAATGAAGATGGTATTAGGGCAGTCCGACAGTTAATCTCTGAACATGAGCTATATGTAGGTCCCAACGTTGACTTTATTTGTGACATTCTTGAGATGATCTTAACTCACAATTACTTTTATTTTGATGGCCATTTTTACCTACATGTGTCCGGCGTAGCGATGGGGTCGAATGTGGCCCCATCGTACGCTAATGCCTATATGTTTGTCATGGAAAAACAGATTTTTTTTCTCTAAGCCCTCAGTTTTTGATAATATTCTATTTCGCTATATTGACGACTTGTTTATTATTTGGACTGGTTCCAAATATGCTTTTGATCATCTCATGAGGGTACACAATGCGTTAGATTGCCCTATTAAATTTACTTATAATATCGATCAGACTAGTGTACATTTCCTGGATGTCACTATTGAATTATGTGGTAACCGGCTAGTTACCTCCTTCTTCAAAAAAACTACCGATAGGAACTCAATATTACATGCTGGTAGCTTTCACCCGAAACCACTCAAATATGGCTTTCCATACTCTCAATTTATTAGAGTATGTCGGATCTGTTGTGATACTCAAACTGCAGTTGAGAGCATTGATAAGATGATTTCTGATTTTTTGGCGAGGGGATATTATTATAATATGCTTATTAAAGCAAAAAATAAAGCACTAAGAATACCTCGTTCTGCTTTACTGAAACCCAAGGATACCAAGAGTACGGCCCCCAAAATGCCTTGGGTGACACATTTTAATACATCCAGCCAGATTATTAATCAATCCAGTAAAAAACTCTGGCCCATTGTTAAAACTGATAAATCTCTTAATCTGTCTGAAACTAACTTAATGAATTGTTATACTAGAGGTCGGAAACATCTGTGACCTAGTTGTTAAGACTGATATAACTTCACAACGGGTTAATACAGTTGACTCTGGATTCTTGGGTCGTAAATCGGGATGTTACAAAAGTTTAAATTGTATGACTTGCCGTTCTCTTGTAGCTAGTACTACATTTAATCATCCCCATAGAGGCCAGAAATTCGTTATTAAGCATAGAGTCACATGTACTACTTGTTATATAGTCTATCTATTAACATGTCCGTGCGGCTTAAGTTATGTCGGCAAAATGGAACGTACCTTGCGGGAGCGTATGGCAGCACACAGGTATGCCATACGGAATGCTTTTACGAAGAAGCAGAGTGACCAGCCTGTTGCCAGGCACTTTTTGAATGCGGGACACAGTCTGGCCACTCTACGTTATATTATAATTGATCATATCCCCCCTGACGTGAGAGGAGGTGACCGGTCGCTAAAATTACTTAGGTGCGAGGCCAGATGGATTCATCGGCTCCAGACTTTAGCTCCTCAGGGCCTGAACGAGCAGTCAGGGATTTATGCGTGCATCTGATTAGGGGTCTGCTTTTTCTCTTTACTCTGATTATTGATTGTTTCATTGTTTATTATGCTATATTTCTTTGTAAGCTGTATTGTGATGCTATTGTGAAAATTTATAGTCATACATCTTCCCGTAACTTCATTGTATCCCGTTTTTCTATATGTTTGTTTTGTTAGGTGGCCATGGCAACGGGCTGCGGTTGATGACGTCCTTTGTGGACGACGTCCCTCTGATTTCCGGCCGCCGCCGCCAACACGTGGGTTACCTGGGGTATAAGGTGAGATGTTTTTTCATTGAATTTTGTGCCTGACGATGAGGGAATAAATCCTTCGAAACGTTGCTACATTTCTGCCTCCTTGCGAATTATTTACTGAGTGCCGTGGATGACTTCTTTGGATATATTGGTGTACTGCCTGTTCACCTACCGCTGGCACCAGGACTTTTACTGCTGTATTTAACAGGTGTGCTGTCTGTCTTTATGTATATATATATATATATATACCAAACGAAATCAGGTGGCACTCACAGACTTGTAACTGGATGGAAACAAACTTCACCCCGTGAAGATTTTAATGAAAACAACCGGTAACGTTTCGGGGACGTGTCCCCTTCCTCAGACAATTCAACAGTGCAAAAAGAAGTGTATAAATAACATACATTGACCCCACTTACCCCCACAATCACGACTCCCAGCTGCACGGACCACGGCGTGTCTCGACGTCCCCCGTCGCGCACTTCCGGCCTCGACGTCAGTGCCCGACCGGAAGTGACTCGTTCAGGCTTCGCCGGTCGCCATGGCAACGCGCTGGGAGCACTGTGAATGTAAGCAAAACAAAACGGCACATATAAATCACAATCAAAAATAGCAAAACTTACAATGTGTCATAAAAACGGCACACATCTCAAAAGCGCTCACACGGAGCTAGAGTGTGTCTGTCAAAGCAAACATATGTGTGATAATAAAACATCATGAAAGTTAGAAAACATACATAAAAATTTAGATCGAACCTACAACACACTGTCTGACGCAAATGGAGATATCATATTTCCAACTCTCTAGTGCAGCTAATTCCCAAGCTTAATCAAAATTCGCTAGAGGTGGACGGGCATGGATTGCTATACTCTTGGGGAAACAATTATTTATTTGCCAAAGCTGTCCCTACTGTAGACCAGCAGCTCTAGTACTAACTACACTACTCATTGCAGTGATGCTATTTAATCAATGCGATTTGACCACGCTGGTTATTAAGAATCTAGAAGCTGGGCCTTTGGCAAGGACATAGATGAAAATGTTCTGATACCGATTGGACGAGGACCTAGAGAAAGTTAATTAATCCCAAGGACTCATTTAACCCTCTAGGGGCTAAGCAATCCAGGCGAAAAATCCACCTGGATTCTAGCTGTAACCATTTTTTCCCCCTGTCACCCTCTCGTATGGACGCTGGTACATGGTCAATGGCCCTATACCTCAGGCTTGCCAACGTGTGATGCTGTGTGGCTTTTGGTACAGCTCTGTACCAAAAGCCCACGGACAGGAACACCCTGCTCCGGGCAGAAAGTTCCCACCCCAAAGCGATGATTCGCAGTTTTCCCTACTCCCAGCTGCTTAGGGTTTGCAGGAACAATACCGATCCAAACACACGGGAGTTGCAACTCGATGAGATGATACGGAAATTTAGTGAGAGAGGGTATGCATTACCAGAACTGAAAAAAGCACGAGAGAGTGCTCTGTGCAATTTTCAGAAACAAGCTAAGCAGCGTCACAAAACACTGCCCAGGGAGATTATTCCATGGGTGACGGAGTATAATTCTAACAGTCCTGTTCTGGTTAAGTAAGTCAAGGGGATGTGGCAAATGGTCTCTTCGGACCCTGACTTAAAATGCTTTCAAAATAGTAAACTCATGGCGAGTTATGCTAGGGGCAGGAATTTGAAAGACTTGGTGGTCAAGACAGACATTACGGGTTTTGACGCCAAGAGTGCACCCAGGAATTTTTTAAGCAAGAAAAAGGGTTGTTTTAAATGCTTAGGATGCACGACCTGTTCCTTCTTGCTAGTAGGTGAGACCTTCCACATCCACATACGGGCCAACGCCTGAAAATTAGGTGGCCACTTACCTGCACTTCCCGATTTGTTGTCTACGTAATAGTATGCCCATATGGGCTCTATTACGTGGGCAAAACTGAATGTCAATTGAAGGTTCGACTAACCCAGCACAGGTCTGCTATTCGGGCAGCCCTACAGGCAGGGACCAGCGATCAACCAGTGGCCAGGCATTTTGCCACACAGCATCACACGTTGGCAAGCCTGAGGTATAGGGCCATTGACCATGTACCAGCGTCCATACGAGGGGGTGACAGGGGAAAAAAATTGTTACAGCTAGAATCCAGGTGGATTTTTCGCCTGGATTGCTTAGCCCCTAGAGGGTTAAATGAGTCCTTGGGATTAATTAACTTTCTCTAGGTCCTCGTCCATTCGGTATCAGAACATTTTCATCTGTGTCCTTGCCAAAGGCCCAGCTTCTAGATTCTTAATAACCAGCGTGGTCAAATCGCATTGATTAAATAGCATCACTGCAATGAGTAGTGTAGTTAGTACTAGAGCTGCCGGTCTACAGTAGGGACAGCTTTGGCAAATAAATAATTGTTTCCCCAAGAGTATAGCCATCCATGCCCGTCCACCTCTAGCGAATTTTGATTAAGCTTGGGAATTAGCTGCACTAGAGAGTTGGAAATATGATATCTCCATTTGCGTCAGACAGTGTGTTGTAGGTTCGATCTAAATTTATATGTATGTTTTTTAACTTTCATGATGTTTTATTATCACACATATGTTTGCTTTGACAGACACACTCTAGCTCCGTGTGAGCGCTTTTGAGATGTGTGCCGTTTTTAGGACACATTGTAAGTTTTGCTATTTTTGATTGTGATTTATATGTGCCGTTTTGTTTTGTTTACATTCACAGTGCTCCCAGCGCGTTGCCATGGTGACCGGCGAAGCCTGAACGAGTCACTTCCGGTCGGGCAGTGACGTCAAGGCCGGAAGTGCGGGACGGGGGACACCGAGACACGCCGTGGTCCGCGCAGCTGGGAGTCGTGACTGTGGGGGTAACTGGGGTCAATGTATGTTATTTATACACTTCTGTTTGCACTGTTGAATTGTCTGAGGAAGGGGATACGTCCCCAAAACGTTACCGGTTGTTTTCATTAAAATCTACACGGGGTGAAGTTTGTTTCCATCCAGTTACAAGTCAGTGAGTGCCACCTGATTTCGTTTGGTACATGTTGGTGAACTGGCATGTCCACAAGGAAGGGCACCACAGCCAGTTAATTTGGAGGAGTGCCGGGGCAGTCTTTGGATATATATATATATATATATATTAGTGATGTGCACCGGACATTTTTCGGATTTGTGTTTTGGTTTTGGATTCGGTTCCGCGGCCGTGTTTTGGATTCGGACGCGTTTTGGCAAAACCTCACCGAAATTTTTTTGTCGGATTCGGGTGTGTTTTGGATTCGGGTGTTTTTAAAAAAAACAAACTAAAAAACAGTGTAAATCATAGAATTTGGGGGTCATTTTAATCCCATAGTATTATTAACCTCAATAACCATAATTTCCACTCATTTCCAGTCTATTCTGAACACCTCACACTTCACAATATTATTTTTAGTCCTACAGTTTGCACCGAGGTCGCTGGATGGCTAAGCTAAGCAACAAAAGTGGCCGACACAAACACCTGGCCCATCTAGGAGTGGCACTGCAGTGTCAGACAGGATAGCACTTCAAAAAAATTGTCCCCAAACAGCACATGATGCAAAGAAAAAAAGAGGCGCACCAAGGTCGCTGTGTGACTAAGCTAAGCGACACAAGTGGCCGACACAAACACCTGGCCCATCTAGGAGTGGCACTGCAGTGTCAGACAGGATGGCACTTCGAAAAAATTGTCCCCAAACAGCACATGATGCAAAGAAAAATGAAAGAAAAAAGAGGTGCAAGGTGGAATTGTCCTTGGGCCCTCCCACCCACCCTTATATTGTATAAACAGGACATGCACGCTTTAACGAACCCATCATCTCAGCGACAGAGTCTGCCACACGACTGTGACTGAAATGACTGGTTGGTTTAGGCCCCCACCAAAAAAGAAGCAATCAATCTCTCCTTGTACAAACTGGCTCTACAGAGGCAAGTTGTCCTCCTCATCATCATCCTCCGATTCCTCACCCCTTTCACTGTGTACATCCCCCTCCTCACAGATTATTAATTCGTCCTCACTGGAATCCACCATCTCAGATCCCTGTGTACTTTCTAGAGGCAATTGCTGGTGAATGTCTCCACGGAGGAATTGATTATAATTAATTTTGATAAACATCATCTTCTCCACATTTTCTGGAAGTAACCTTGTACGCCGATTGCTGACAAGGTGAACGGCTGCACTAAACACTCTTTCGGAGTACACACTGGAGGGAGGGCAACTAAGGTCGAATAAAGCCAGTTTGGCAAGGGCCTCCAAATTGCCTCTTTTTCCTGCCAGTATACGTATGGACTGTCTGACGTGCCTACTTGGATGCGGTCACTCATATAATCCTCCACCATTCTTTCAATGGTGACAGAATCATATGCAGTGACAGTAGACGACATGTCAGTAATCGTTGGCAGGTCCTTCAGTCCGGACCAGATGTCAGCACTCGCTCCAGACTGCACTGTATCACTGCCAGCGGGTGGGCTCGGAATTCTTAGCCTTTTCCTCGCACCCCCAGTTGCGAGAGAATGTGAAGGAGGAGATGCTGATGGGTCACGTTCCACTTGACTTGACAATTTTCTCACCAGCAGGTCTTTGAACCTCTGCAGACTTGTGTCTGCCGGAAAGAGAGATACAACGTAGGTTTTAAATCTAGGATCGAGCATGGTGGCAAAAATGTAGTGCTCTGATTTCAACAGATTGACCACCCATGAATCCTGGTTAAGCGAATTAAGGGCTCCATCCACAAGTCCCACATGCCTAGCGGAATCGCTCTGTTTTAGCTCCTCCTTCAATGTCTCAAGCTTCTTCTGCAAAAGCCTGATGAGGGGAATGACCTGACTCAGGCTGGCAGTGTCTGAACTGACTTCACGTGTGGCAAGTTCAAAGGGTTGCAGAACCTTGCACAACGTTGAAATCATTCTCCACTGCACTTGAGTCAGGTGCATTCCCCCTCCTTTGCCTATATCGTGGGCAGATGTATAGGCTTGAATGGCCTTTTGCTGCTCCTCCATCCTCTGAAGCATATAGAGGGTTGAATTCCACCTCGTTACCACCTCTTGCTTCAGATGATGGCAGGGCAGATTCAGGATTATTTGGTGGTACTCCAGTCTTCTGTACGCGGTGGCTGAATGCCGAAAGTGGCCCGCAATTCTTCGGGCCACCGACAGCATCTCTTGCACGCCCCTGTCATTTTTTAAATAATTATGCACCACCAAATTCAATGTATGTATGTATTGTCCGATGTCACAAATCCCCAGGAGAGTCCAATAGGGGTAAGCCATTCTGCGATGATCTTCCTCAGTTTCCGTAAGAGGTTGTCAGCTGAGTGCCTCTTCTGGAAAGCAGTGATACAAAGCGTAGCCTGCCTAGGATGAGTTGGCATTTGCGAGATGCTGCTACTGGTGCCGCCGCTGCTGTTCTTGCTGCGGGAGGCAATACATCTACCCAGTGGGCTGTCACAGTCATATAGTCCTGAGTCTGCCCTGCTCCACTTGTCCACATGTCCGTGGTTAAGTGGACATTGGGTACAACTGCATTTTTTAGGACACTGGTGACTCTTTTTCTGACGTCTGTGTACATTTTTGGTATCGCCTGCCTAGAGAAATGGAACCTAGATGGTATTTGGTACCGGGGACACAGTGCCTCAATCAAGTCTGTAGTTGCCTCAGAATTAACGGTGGATACCGGAACCACGTTTCTCACCGCCCAGGCTGCCAAGGCCTGAGTTATCTGCTTTGCAGCAGGATGACTGCTGTGATATTTCATCTTCCTCGCAAAGGACTGTTGGACAGTCAATTGCTTACTGGAAGTAGTACAAGTGGTCTTCCGACTTCCCCTCTGGGATGACGATCGACTTCCAGCAGCAACAACAGCAGCGCCAGCAGCAGTAGGCGTTACACTCAAGGATGCATCGGAGGAATCCCAGGCAGGAGAGGACTCGTCAGACTTGCCAGTGACATGGCCTGCAGGACTATTGGATTTCCTGGGTAAGGAGGAAATTGACACTGAGGGAGTTGGTGGTGTGGTTTGCAGGAGCTTGGTTACAAGAGGAAGGGATTTAGTGGTCAGTGGACTGCTTCCGCTGTCATCCAAAGTTTTTGAACTTGTCACTGACTTATGATGGATGCACTGCAGGTAACGTATAAGGGAGGATGTTCCGAGGTGGTTAACATCCTTACCCCTACTTATTACAGCTTGACAAAGGCAACACACGGCTTGACACCTGTTGTCCGCATTTGTGTTGAAATAATTCCACACCGAAGAGCTGATTTTTTTTGTATTTTGACCAGGCATGTCAATGGCCATATTCGTCCCACGGACAACAGGTGTCTCCCCGGGTGCCTGACTTAAACAAACCACCTCACCATCAGAATCCTCCTTGTCAATTTCCTCCCCAGCGCCCGCAACACCCATATCCTCATCCTGGTGTACTTCAACAGTGACATCTTCAATTTGACTATCAGGAACTGGACTGCGGGTGCTCCTTCCAGGACTTGCAGGGGGCGTGCAAATGGTGGAAGGCGCATTCTCTTCCCGTCCAGTGTTGGGAAGGTCAGGCATCGCAACCGACACAATTGGACTCTCCTTGGGGATTTGTGATTTAGAAGAACACACAGTTATTTGCTGTGCTTTTGCCAGCTTAAGTCTTTTCATTTTTCTAGCGAGAGGATGAGTGATTCCATCCTCATGTGAATCTGAACCACTAGCCATGAACATAGGCCAGGGCCTCAGCCGTTCCTTGCCACTCCGTGTCGTAAATGGCATATTGGCAAGTTTACGCTTCTCATCAGACGCTTTCAATTTTGATTTTTGGGTCATTTTACTGAACTTTTGTTTTTTGGATTTTACATGCTCTCTACTATGACATTGGGCATCGGCCTTGGCAGACGATGTTGATGGCATTTCATCATCTCAGCCATGACTAGTGGCAGCAGCTTCAGCACGAGGTGGAAGTGGATCTTGATCTTTCCCTATTTTAACCTCCACATTTTTGTTCTCCATTTTTTAATGTGTGGAATTATATGCCAGTATCAATAGCAATGGCCTACTACTATATATACTGCGCACAACTAAAATGCACCACAGGTATAGAATGTAGATGGATAGTATACTTAATGATGACACAGAGGTAGGTACAGCAGTTGCCTTCCGTACCGTACTGCTATATATACTGGTGGTCACTGTGTCAGCAAACTGCAAAACTAAAATGCACCACAGGTATAGAATGTAGATGGACAGTATACTTAATGACGACACAGAGGTAGGTACAGCAGTGGCCTTCCGTACCGTAATGCTATATATAGTATACTGGTGGTCACTGTGTCAGTAAACTGCAAAACTAAAATGCACCACAGGTATAGAATGTAGATGGATAGTATACTTAATGATGACATAGAGGTAGGTACAGCAGTGGCCTTCCGTACCGTACTGCTATATATAGTATATTGGTGGTCACTGTGTCAGGAAACTGCAAAACTAAAATGCACTACAGGTATAGAATGTAGATGGATAGTATACTTAATGATGACACAGAGGTAACTGGGGTCAATGTATGTTATTTATACACTTCTGTTTGCACTGTTGAATTGTCTGAGGAAGGGGATACGTCCCCAAAACGTTACCGGTTGTTTTCATTAAAATCTACACGGGGTGAAGTTTGTTTCCATCCAGTTACAAGTCAGTGAGTGCCACCTGATTTCGTTTGGTACATGTTGGTGAACTGGCATGTCCACAAGGAAGGGCACCACAGCCAGTTAATTTGGAGGAGTGCCGGGGCAGTCTTTGGATATATATATATATATATATATATATATATATATATTAGTGATGTGCACCGGACATTTTTCGGATTTGTGTTTTGGTTTTGGATTCGGTTCCGCGGCCGTGTTTTGGATTCGGACGCGTTTTGGCAAAACCTCACCGAAATTTTTTTGTCGGATTCGGGTGTGTTTTGGATTCGGGTGTTTTTAAAAAAAACAAACTAAAAAACAGTGTAAATCATAGAATTTGGGGGTCATTTTAATCCCATAGTATTATTAACCTCAATAACCATAATTTCCACTCATTTCCAGTCTATTCTGAACACCTCACACTTCACAATATTATTTTTAGTCCTACAGTTTGCACCGAGGTCGCTGGATGGCTAAGCTAAGCAACAAAAGTGGCCGACACAAACACCTGGCCCATCTAGGAGTGGCACTGCAGTGTCAGACAGGATAGCACTTCAAAAAAATTGTCCCCAAACAGCACATGATGCAAAGAAAAAAAGAGGCGCACCAAGGTCGCTGTGTGACTAAGCTAAGCGACACAAGTGGCCGACACAAACACCTGGCCCATCTAGGAGTGGCACTGCAGTGTCAGACAGGATGGCACTTCGAAAAAATTGTCCCCAAACAGCACATGATGCAAAGAAAAATGAAAGAAAAAAGAGGTGCAAGGTGGAATTGTCCTTGGGCCCTCCCACCCACCCTTATATTGTATAAACAGGACATGCACGCTTTAACGAACCCATCATCTCAGCGACAGAGTCTGCCACACGACTGTGACTGAAATGACTGGTTGGTTTAGGCCCCCACCAAAAAAGAAGCAATCAATCTCTCCTTGTACAAACTGGCTCTACAGAGGCAAGTTGTCCTCCTCATCATCATCCTCCGATTCCTCACCCCTTTCACTGTGTACATCCCCCTCCTCACAGATTATTAATTCGTCCTCACTGGAATCCACCATCTCAGATCCCTGTGTACTTTCTAGAGGCAATTGCTGGTGAATGTCTCCACGGAGGAATTGATTATAATTAATTTTGATAAACATCATCTTCTCCACATTTTCTGGAAGTAACCTTGTACGCCGATTGCTGACAAGGTGAACGGCTGCACTAAACACTCTTTCGGAGTACACACTGGAGGGAGGGCAACTAAGGTCGAATAAAGCCAGTTTGGCAAGGGCCTCCAAATTGCCTCTTTTTCCTGCCAGTATACGTATGGACTGTCTGACGTGCCTACTTGGATGCGGTCACTCATATAATCCTCCACCATTCTTTCAATGGTGACAGAATCATATGCAGTGACAGTAGACGACATGTCAGTAATCGTTGGCAGGTCCTTCAGTCCGGACCAGATGTCAGCACTCGCTCCAGACTGCACTGTATCACTGCCAGCGGGTGGGCTCGGAATTCTTAGCCTTTTCCTCGCACCCCCAGTTGCGAGAGAATGTGAAGGAGGAGATGCTGATGGGTCACGTTCCACTTGACTTGACAATTTTCTCACCAGCAGGTCTTTGAACCTCTGCAGACTTGTGTCTGCCGGAAAGAGAGATACAACGTAGGTTTTAAATCTAGGATCGAGCATGGTGGCAAAAATGTAGTGCTCTGATTTCAACAGATTGACCACCCATGAATCCTGGTTAAGCGAATTAAGGGCTCCATCCACAAGTCCCACATGCCTAGCGGAATCGCTCTGTTTTAGCTCCTCCTTCAATGTCTCAAGCTTCTTCTGCAAAAGCCTGATGAGGGGAATGACCTGACTCAGGCTGGCAGTGTCTGAACTGACTTCACGTGTGGCAAGTTCAAAGGGTTGCAGAACCTTGCACAACGTTGAAATCATTCTCCACTGCACTTGAGTCAGGTGCATTCCCCCTCCTTTGCCTATATCGTGGGCAGATGTATAGGCTTGAATGGCCTTTTGCTGCTCCTCCATCCTCTGAAGCATATAGAGGGTTGAATTCCACCTCGTTACCACCTCTTGCTTCAGATGATGGCAGGGCAGATTCAGGATTATTTGGTGGTACTCCAGTCTTCTGTACGCGGTGGCTGAATGCCGAAAGTGGCCCGCAATTCTTCGGGCCACCGACAGCATCTCTTGCACGCCCCTGTCGTTTTTTAAATAATTATGCACCACCAAATTCAATGTATGTATGTATTGTCCGATGTCACAAATCCCCAGGAGAGTCCAATAGGGGTAAGCCATTCTGCGATGATCTTCCTCAGTTTCCGTAAGAGGTTGTCAGCTGAGTGCCTCTTCTGGAAAGCAGTGATACAAAGCGTAGCCTGCCTAGGATGAGTTGGCATTTGCGAGATGCTGCTACTGGTGCCGCCGCTGCTGTTCTTGCTGCGGGAGGCAATACATCTACCCAGTGGGCTGTCACAGTCATATAGTCCTGAGTCTGCCCTGCTCCACTTGTCCACATGTCCGTGGTTAAGTGGACATTGGGTACAACTGCATTTTTTAGGACACTGGTGACTCTTTTTCTGACGTCTGTGTACATTTTTGGTATCGCCTGCCTAGAGAAATGGAACCTAGATGGTATTTGGTACCGGGGACACAGTGCCTCAATCAAGTCTGTAGTTGCCTCTGAATTAACGGTGGATACCGGAACCACGTTTCTCACCGCCCAGGCTGCCAAGGCCTGAGTTATCTGCTTTGCAGCAGGATGACTGCTGTGATATTTCATCTTCCTCGCAAAGGACTGTTGGACAGTCAATTGCTTACTGGAAGTAGTACAAGTGGTCTTCCGACTTCCCCTCTGGGATGACGATCGACTTCCAGCAGCAACAACAGCAGCGCCAGCAGCAGTAGGCGTTACACTCAAGGATGCATCGGAGGAATCCCAGGCAGGAGAGGACTCGTCAGACTTGCCAGTGACATGGCCTGCAGGACTATTGGATTTCCTGGGTAAGGAGGAAATTGACACTGAGGGAGTTGGTGGTGTGGTTTGCAGGAGCTTGGTTACAAGAGGAAGGGATTTAGTGGTCAGTGGACTGCTTCCGCTGTCATCCAAAGTTTTTGAACTTGTCACTGACTTATGATGGATGCACTGCAGGTAACGTATAAGGGAGGATGTTCCGAGGTGGTTAACATCCTTACCCCTACTTATTACAGCTTGACAAAGGCAACACACGGCTTGACACCTGTTGTCCGCATTTGTGTTGAAATAATTCCACACCGAAGAGCTGATTTTTTTTGTATTTTGACCAGGCATGTCAATGGCCATATTCGTCCCACGGACAACAGGTGTCTCCCCGGGTGCCTGACTTAAACAAACCACCTCACCATCAGAATCCTCCTTGTCAATTTCCTCCCCAGCGCCCGCAACACCCATATCCTCATCCTGGTGTACTTCAACAGTGACATCTTCAATTTGACTATCAGGAACTGGACTGCGGGTGCTCCTTCCAGGACTTGCAGGGGGCGTGCAAATGGTGGAAGGCGCATTCTCTTCCCGTCCAGTGTTGGGAAGGTCAGGCATCGCAACCGACACAATTGGACTCTCCTTGGGGATTTGTGATTTAGAAGAACACACAGTTATTTGCTGTGCTTTTGCCAGCTTAAGTCTTTTCATTTTTCTAGCGAGAGGATGAGTGATTCCATCCTCATGTGAATCTGAACCACTAGCCATGAACATAGGCCAGGGCCTCAGCCGTTCCTTGCCACTCCGTGTCGTAAATGGCATATTGGCAAGTTTACGCTTCTCATCAGACGCTTTCAATTTTGATTTTTGGGTCATTTTACTGAACTTTTGTTTTTTGGATTTTACATGCTCTCTACTATGACATTGGGCATCGGCCTTGGCAGACGACGTTGATGGCATTTCATCATCTCAGCCATGACTAGTGGCAGCAGCTTCAGCACGAGGTGGAAGTGGATCTTGATCTTTCCCTATTTTAACCTCCACATTTTTGTTCTCCATTTTTTAATGTGTGGAATTATATGCCAGTATCAATAGCAATGGCCTACTACTATATATACTGCGCACAACTAAAATGCACCACAGGTATAGAATGTAGATGGATAGTATACTTAATGATGACACAGAGGTAGGTACAGCAGTTGCCTTCCGTACCGTACTGCTATATATACTGGTGGTCACTGTGTCAGCAAACTGCAAAACTAAAATGCACCACAGGTATAGAATGTAGATGGACAGTATACTTAATGACGACACAGAGGTAGGTACAGCAGTGGCCTTCCGTACCGTAATGCTATATATAGTATACTGGTGGTCACTGTGTCAGTAAACTGCAAAACTAAAATGCACCACAGGTATAGAATGTAGATGGATAGTATACTTAATGATGACATAGAGGTAGGTACAGCAGTGGCCTTCCGTACCGTACTGCTATATATAGTATATTGGTGGTCACTGTGTCAGGAAACTGCAAAACTAAAATGCACTACAGGTATAGAATGTAGATGGATAGTATACTTAATGACGACACAGAGGTAGGTACAGCAGTGGCCTTCCGTACCGTACTGCTGTATATAGTATACTGGTGGTCACTGTGTCAGCAAACTGCAAAACTAAAATGCACCACAGGTATAGAATGTAGATGGATAGTATACTTAATGACGACACAGAGGTAGGTACAGCAGTGGCCTTCCGTACAGTACTGCTATATATAGTATACTGGTGGTCACTGTGTCAGCAAACTGCAAAACTAAAATGCACCACAGGTATATAATGTAGATGGATAGTATACTTAATGATGACACAGAGGTAGGTACAGCAGTGGCCTTCCGTACCGTACTGCTATATATAGTATACTGGTGGTCACTGTGTCAGCAAACTGCAAAACTAAAATGCACCACAGGTATAGAATGTAGATGGATAGTATACTTAATGACGACACAGACGTAGGAACAGCAGTGGCCTTCCGTACCGTACTGCTATATATAGTATACTGGTGGTCACTGTGTCAGCAAACTGCAAAACTAAAATGCACCACAGGTATAGAATGTAGATGGATAGTATACTTAATGACGACACAGAGGTAGGTACAGCAGTGGCCTTCCATACCGTACTGCTATATATACTGGTGGTCACTGTGTCAGCAAACTGCACAACTGAAATGCACCACAGGTATAGAATCTAGATGGATAGTATACTTAATGACGACACAGAGGTAGGTACAGCAGTGGCCTACTGTACCGTAATGTTATATATTATATACTGGTGGTCACTGGTCAGCAAAACTCTGCACTGTACTCCTCCTATATAATATTATACTGGTGGTCCCCAGTCCCCACAATAAAGCAGCACACTGAGCACAGATATGGAGTGTTTTTCAGGCAGACAACGTATACTGGTGGTCACTGTCAGCAAAACTCTGCACTGTACTTCTGCTATATAATACAGCTGCTCCCCAGTCCCCACAATTAAGCAGTGTGAGCACAGATATATGCAGCACACTGAGCACAGATAAGGAGCATTTTTTTCAGGCAGAGAGCGGATAAAACTGGTGGTCACTGATCAGCAAAACTCTGCACTGTACTCCTCCTATATTATACAGCTGCTCCCCAGTCCTCCCCACAATTAAGCAATAAAGCACAATCAAGTTCAACAATAACGGAGAGGACGCCAGCCACGTCCTCTCCCTAACATTTCCAATGCACGAGTGAAAATGGCGGCGACGCGCGGCTGCTTATATAGAATCCGAATTTGGCGAGAATCCGACAGCGGGATGATGACGTTCGGGCGCGCTCGGGTTAACCGAGCCAAACGTAAGAATCCGAGTATGGCTCGGACCCATGTAAAAAGGGTGAAGTTCGTGGGGGGTTCGGTTTCCGAGAAACCGAACCCGCTCATCACTAATATATATATATATATATAGAAATAGCAGAAATGGCGGCACTCCACAGACTTCAAGTAGATTAAAACAGCTTTTACTTTATTGCTTTAAGGCACCGCAGCCCGCAATTGGAATTCCCCACAGTGAGTGCCGGGTTCTTTGGTATGCTATATATATATATATATATATACATAAAGCACAAAATCTGCCACTCTAACAGCTGCTGTAGCCCAACCCCATACCTGGCTTGGATGCCCTCTAGTGGCTAAGCACACCCAGGACCGGTAACAGAAATGGGGCACAATACAGTGATATCTCTAGGGACCCCTCAGATATATATATATATATATATATATATATATATATATATATATATATATAATATATTAATGCACATCAGAATTTGTTATATAAGTAACTGTTAATAAATAAATATATATTTATTCATTTATCTATCTATCTATACACATATATAAATATGTATATCTGTCCTTCCTCCTCCACACACACCACAGTCTGTCTCCCTCTCTCCTTCCTCCAACACAACCCACAGTCTGTGTCTCCCCAATGACTCCATGCTGCATTCCCAGAACCCCAACCCCATCCCAAAGCCCTGTACCCTCTCACCAATTCACTCTTACCCCAGGGAGAGACTCACCTGTGCTGCACTCCCCAGTATCTAGACCCGAACAATGCACAACAGGTACCATGCGGCCCTCACACTCAACCAGAAGAGGCTGGCAAAGGGCACAGGAATCCTAGCTAGTGGAGCTGCAGCCATGTCCCGTAACTGCCTGCAGCAGAGCTGGACCTGGAAGAGTGGATGCACACTCACACCACACAGTCACTGTGTGTGAGAGGCTCCTCTCACTCTGAAGCTGCGTCCACACTGCCTACAGCTCGCTGTCCTATTCGGAAATGACAGCTCACATCCCTACCAGGCACTAAGTGGCATATCCTTGGGGCCCCTATGAACCTTGGTGCCCAGTACAGGTGTACCCTTTGACCTTTCCTGTTGCTGGCCTTGAGCATACCCCCAATACAGGAACAAAAGCAGGGTGGAACTCCATGGCTTGCTGCACTTTAAATAACAGGTCTAGGATTAGCACCTATGATCCTAGGTGCCCAGTACTGGTATCCCTTTTGACCACTCCTGGCCATCTATGACATTTATAGTGGTGTAATTTATGTATCAAGCTGACCAAATTATGTTTATGTACAAGTATTTCTGGTACCTGATTTACATCCCTGAAGAAGTAGTTTGTGACAAAACGTGCTGGGTTTATGTTTCTAATTCAACATCTGTATATTACCATGTATAAACTTCACCAAAGAAACTTGATGTACTGAATTTAAACTGGATAAATACCCTCCTACTATATGTAAATTGAAACAACAGATTTTTTTTATTGACTAATGTATGTTTTTAGTCATTTTATTGTGAATAAACTTTACACTTAATTTTTTTTTACTGTTATTGGAAACAATACCTGTAACACTTAGTGTTTAACTGTGGATGGCTTAAACTAGGATTATTAGTGTTAGCACCCTCAGATTTTGTAGCATTTGATTTTTTGGGAACCTTTGCTATTAGGAGGTTGATATAGAGGTGCTGATTTAGTAAGGTCACAGTGCAACTTGGGACTTTTCTATGTATATACCTATATTAACAAATATGTTTTTAAATTAGAATATGTTAGCGATTCCACCCAAAATGTTACAAATGATCAATGAGTTCCATCAGGATCCTAGATATAAATGACGTACAGTTGATGTTCAATCACTGTACGTCACGATTCCACATGAAAAGGGCATACAAACAGTGCAGAGGGGCAGATGCATTAAGCCTGGAGAAGTGATAAAGTGGTGATAAAGCAGTGATAAGTGCAAGGTGCTAACACACCAGCCAATCAGCTCCTAACTGCCAATTTACATATTGAAGCTGATTGGCTGGTGCGTTATCACCTTGCACTTATCACTGCTTTATCACCGCTTTATCACTTCTCCAGGCTTAATACATCTGCTCCAGAATGTCTTATTAAATGATCCTGAAATTAATAATGATCTAGCACAGGTTATCTGTGATTGGCTAGATTTTGTTCTTAAATATAACTATTTCATGTTTTTGGGTGAATGGTTTATTCTGATGGTCGGCATAGCGATGGGCACAACATTTGCCCATAGTATGTCTAATCTTTATATGGGTAATTGGGAAACCTATACATTAAAGGGAACTTTGTTAGAAATTATATTCTGGTTCATAAGATTCTGATTCTAATTGTTTTTAGTGGTGAACAGGATGAATTTGAGAGATTCATGGAAGAGATTATTGTTAGTGATTATAATTTATGTTTTGCTACTACGTACAATGAGAGAAAAAAATCTAGTTTTTAGAGATTGTGTTTGATGTGTCTAATTATAAGTTAACTAATAATATTGAAACATAGTAATAGCTACCTTGAGTTCTCTAGCTGCCACTTAGCACAGTGGAAGATAAATATCCCTTTATCTCAATTTTCAAGGTAATGAAGAATTTGTACCCCTATAGACAAGTTGGAACAACAAGCTAAAATATATGAAGAAAGGTTTGCAGCACGTGGTTATCATTCAGAAAAATCTAAATCAAAAGTGAGAAACTGAAATTGTGATGATTTCCTGGTTTCTAGACAGAAGGGTGAGAAAAAAATATTACGTCCATTTGTTTACAAAATACCACAGTAAAGAAAAAAATTAAGAGCTTTTTTGCTAAATAATTGGCACATACTTAAACTTGATCCTGTGTTAATAGATCATTTACTAAATCACCCTGACATTATATATAAAAAAAGCCAGAAACTTGAAATCATACATCTCACTGAGCCATTTAGAACTGATCTATCAAGTGGGTTGGGTATGTGTGACCGGCGGTCAGGAGACCGTCTGTCACAATACTGACGGTGGGGTCCTGGCATTTACATGCCTGTCGGAGGGGGGGCAGTGGAACGAAAGCCCTGTGCGGGCTCGGTGGTGAGCTGTGCTTGCCACAGGTTCTATTCCCACTCTATCGGTGTCATGGATACCCAGGAGTGGGAATAGTCCCTGTTGGTCGGCATGCCGACCATCGAGATTGAGAGGGGGCAGGATGTAGTCACCGGTCACATAACTACATCCCCTTTCAAATACCTGGTATTAAATTTAATTTCTGGAGTGAAATAAAGGGATTTTTTCATATGGTAGCTGTAAGGTTTGTAAACTAGCAGAAAGTGATTGTAATTCTACTTTTCTAATCTACATGATAACTTACCCTAGTGGGCTGAGTTACATCGGAAAAAACTAAGAGGGTTTAAAAAATCCTTATCTTGGAGCATATCCATAATATTAAAAATAAAATCCTGCATTACAGCTTACCATGTAATTTTTCACAATGTCATAGTAGTAATGCGGACAGTCTTAATTTTAAAGTTATTGAATTTGTAGGAGTAGATAAAAGAGTAGTTGATAGAGAAATAAATCTTACAAAGAGAGAAACACATTTTTTCTGCTCCAAAAGTGTTGGACGAGGGTTTTACGATCACTCTCTTTACCTCAAATTGATGTTAGTCAGAATTTGTATTCAGAATTATACTTCCAGTTTATCTCAAACTTGTGCCACATTTGATGATCTCTATAATAGCTCCTGATTAATTCTATTCTTGTGTTGCATTCCATCATCTCTTTGATATCCAAATGTATAGGATATCTGTCTAGTCTAGGCAATTTACTATAATATATGTAAGGTAGTGTAGTATTGCCATATAGGATATATTGTTTGTCATTTATGAAACAATGGCTAAATTGCCATGGCTTGAAGTAGTAATATCTTAATGTTTACCGTATGCAATGTATAAGTGTAATTTGGAAACTGTTTATTCTAATAAAATAATGGGCGCAGCTGGATTGTGTAGCAGGTGGCTTTAATAGAAAAAATCTTGGACCGAGTAAATAAAAAAGCTAATTGAAATGCTGATATTGAATTAGTATACATGTGTATGTTGAGTATTATGGCCCTTTCTATATATATATATAAGGAATCAGCGTTGGATGGCACTCCGTCTGACAAGTCAAAAACTGGCCTTGGTGCCTTCCTTTACCACTGAAAGTGGAATATGCAGCAGAGAAAGAACTGGCGGCACTCAAAGGACTTGTAATGCTAGTAGTATAAAAGGCACTTGCGCCTATAAGTCATCTTGACTTATAGGTGAAAGTGCCTTTTATACTACTAGCATTACAAGTCCTTTGAGTGCCGCCAGTCCTTTCTCTTCTATATATATATATATAGCAATACACACAGGGTCCCTGGCACTCCGGTCTTACGTTTATCTTGCTCCGGTGCCCTCCCCTCAGATCAGCATCTGTAAATATCTACTTTCTTATGGGCGGCACTCAGAGACTGTCCACACATAGGTTAAGTGCAAAAAAGACCCCAGTGGGCCGTTTTATTTGTGACGTTTCGGGGTATAATCCCCTTCCTCAGACAACCAAATTAGTGAAGAAACAGTGATATTTATAACAAAAGCTAACCTGGAGACTACACAGGAGGGTCACAGGTTAGCTTTTGTTATAAATATCACTGTTTGTTCCCTATTTTGGTTGTCTGAGGAAGGGGATTATACCCCGAAACGTCACAAATAAAACGGCCCACTGGGGTCTTTTTTGCACTTAACCTATGTGTGGACAGTCTCTGAGTGCTGCCCATAAGAAAGTATATATATATATATATATATATCAGAAAAGTGAGGGACGTACAATGTGAGTATCTCTTTATAACACCATTTAATAAGGGGTAAAAGTTCACATACATCTAGTTAGAAGATTAATAGCCTCGCGCTTCCACTGTTGTGCCTTTGGATGGCACCCAGTTAAAATACGCCAGCTGCTTAATCACCGGATTCCATGTCCAGCATCACACAGATCAGGTCCAGGGCGTGGTGTATTTCAACTGGGTGCCATCCGGAGGTACAACAATGGATGCGTGAGGCTGTTACTCTTATGCCTAGATATATGTGAGCTTTTATCCCTTATTAAATGGTGTTTTAAAAAGATACCCACATTGTGAGACCCTCACTTTTCTGTTTTACATGTGGATTATTGAGCCAGTGGCTGTGTCTCTACATGGAGAAGGCTGCACGCTACCCATCTGCTATATCCTATTTTATGCCGTGACTGAGGATGGAGCACAATGCTATTCCATTGGAGGACTTATGTAGGTAAGTATTGAAAATATAGTATCTATTAAGGAATCAGTTCCAGGCAGGTTCGGACTGGCCACCAGGGGTACCAGGGAAACCACCGGTAGGCCCCACTGCCTGAGGGCCCACTCCATCCTCTAGGGATCAGGTTTCAGACTTGCACTTCTATTATACATGGTAGATATGTTGCATTACTCTGCACTATATTATTGTGTATTTCAAGCCTCTGTGGAGGCTGACCACAACCCCTTTGTAGGCTGGCCACACTCCTAAGTATGAGGCCATATCACTGCATTCCCCCGGTGGGCCCTTCATGCCCCAGTCCGACACTGGTTCCAGGTTTGTATATACATTGTGGTAATGGAGTGTAAGTATGAGCTTATATGTACATTCACTCCTCAATTTCACCCTGTTAACCTAAGTTATATCTAGCTAACAGGTAAGTGGTTATTGAGTGTGTATAATAAGCCTGGGAGAATATTAAATACACACCATTTACCTATATTGTATAGCACAACATGTCAACTAAGATTCTCTTGGTATCGGTTAAATGTCTATTGGCTTGTGAAAAAGTCTAACCATGAAACTTGTGTCAGCGACGTTATGGCCGCTACCCTCTATTAAATTATGTACCTGCTAATTGTGTCACTGAGGCCGTTCCTCACTAATATAACTATATGAATGAATGTGCAATATAAGATCACTTTATGATGTTTATTTAGGGACCATTAAGGAGTTACTAATAATTTAATAAGAGCTACAGGAGGTTATATATAGTATCCGTGTCCATTGTAATGCTGGTGTATGCAATATAGGATTTAATCCACACACATAGCTGCTGTGAATGAGAAACGGTATTTATAATAATAGCATTTTTAATGGCTATTCACTGCATCAATATTGTATTATTATATTCATAGATAGCAGTGCTTATGTTACTATAGAAACACAAGTGCACATATTATAGTGTCATACTGGACTAAACTGAGCCCTGCATTTGAAGCAATGGTGCAAGTGTAAATTAAATCATGGCAACAACAGAAGTGTACCAATTCAAATAAACTTTATTAAATATAAGCAATTACAAAGTATAATAAATTCTACATGCTAAGTTACATATATATATATGAATAAACATTGCTTGGTATATAGCTTATTGCATCATATATGTGCCTTGACTATCATTGCATAAGTAGAGAGCATTGCTCTGTGTTAAGGGCCCTGCACATTCAGTGATATGCCACCGAGGTGTCCGAAGGCCGATATGGCCGGGGAGGGGGTAGTGACGGGGGAAGTGAAGTTTCTTCACTCCCCCGTCACCCAACCCCATAGTAATGCATGCTAATATGGACGAGATTGTCCATATTGGCCTGCATGTATAGGCGACCCGGCACCAACGATAAATGACCGCGGAGCCGCGCATCGTTCATCGTTGGTGCCTACACACTGAATGATATGAATGATAGCTCGTCTAATGTGTAGAGCCTATTAATGTGTAGAGCCTATTGTGTAGAGCCTAATGTGTAGAGCCTATTAAACAGATCTCACTACAGCAGGGAAGATACATTGTATCGAAGTGCAGGTTGCCAGATTCGACTCACTTCATACAGAAAGCAACAATTGCCAATATACAGCTACATCTGTATCAGTGAACTAGAGTGCCCGGTCCAAAATCAATTAATAGCACTATACACTGTATTTAAGCACAGAAAGTAAATGTTTTCAAGAAATAAACCAACTTACATGTGCTCATTCATCGCTGTATACAGTGGCAAATTAATTGAGAGCACCTAACTGGAATAAATATCTACTACTGTATAGTGGATAAAGTGATTATTTTTGCACTCATACAGCATGTATACTTATTGTAGTGCAGACATTGTGTCATATCATATTAATAATATAATAATCATATTGTAGTCCAGACATATAGTGTCAATCAATTTAAAGTAATAATTACATTCACTTATGACTGCATACAGTGGTAAATAATTTGAGAGCATCTAATTGGAATAAATACCCACTGTCATACAGTGGATACATTTTTTATTTTTGCACTTATATTTATACTTATTGTTGCAGAGTGATATGTGTACATTTAACCGATACTTACCATGAGAATCTTAGTCGACACGTTGTGCTATACACAAGGGCGGTGCAAGTGTGTTCGGCGTCCCCCTGTAAACTATAAATTTGTGACCTCCCGCCCATACTTAATAAAGGGACAGTGCGCACTAAACTTTGGCGACCCCCCCATTCCCCCCTTCCCCAATAGGGCTTGCAATTAACACTGCAGACTGGATTCCCATGCACAATCCCCAGTCAGTGACAGCCCCACACTGCCCACCAGCATGGTGTCCTGGCCGGCTCCTCACTGTTCAGCACGATCCCTCGGGTCTCCAGCTACTGTACAGCTGGAAGGTGTTCGCAGCAAGAAAGGGCAACTGCCTCACACAGGCACTTCAGTGGCACCTGGAGTGTGGAGGGAGTTAGAGATACGGCCGCACCACAGCACGAAAAAAGCAGGAACCCAGATGCTGACAGCTGTGAGAAGGGATGCCAGCTCAGTGCAGGCTGCGTGTATAGCCCCCGGACCCTGGGCTACTCAGCCAGGCAGCGCCTATGTATAAGGGACACCGATGTGTTCCTGGTGCTTTCCAGTTTAGCCAAGACGCCCTTAAATCGCTGACTCCTCACTCTGTTTTTTTTGTGATTAGACGCATTTTATGTATATAATAATGTTTATATTTTAATTAATTATTCTTTTATGCACCAACAAAGAGACATTCTTTCCTCTTTGATTCTTTTGTATCTACATATATTGTCTCTGGCAGCACTCCCGGCATTCTCTACAGTAAATATGTGTTCTTTATGATGAATATAGATCGGGGTATTTATCAATTTATTGAGATTACTATACTTATGCAAAGATTCCCATTTCCCTTCCTCCTTTTATATGGGCTTGAAAAATGACAGGAGCTGGTTGGTTGGTATTTTATCTCCATCGACTTTATCTCCACCCAAAGCTTATTAAATAGACCACATAGTGAGCCAGTGATGTCCTGCTTCCCTGTGAGCAGTGTCTATGTGAGAGCATGTACTGTTTACACTTGTGGAGTGATACAGCTGTGGCTGTGTGATGAAGTTTCAAATGACAGTTGGAAGTACATCAGGCCTAAGGTGTGCGGTCATTGGGAAATAATGCAAGATGATGTGATCTAACGTGTCCAATCATGTGGATGAAATCTGTCTCAATATACCACACCATTTTATAAATACATACACACACACACACACACACACACACACACACACACACACACACACACACAGCCACCTAATAATTGGATATATGATCAACAGCTGGCCATAGGGGAATGTCTGTATTTTGTTTTTAAAAAGTGTTGCTATCAATGACTCCTTTTATGTAACTAATATTGCCCTTACTGTTACATCAGTTCCATAATTAATGGGATAGTGTATTATAAATTTTGTACCAGTATAATTTTAATATTTTATGGTGCTTTATATGAATGCATTTTTTATGTTTGTTTCAGCATTGTCCGACTTTTGTTTTAAATGCTTATTAATTGATAAGTGTCTTGGATAGGCTGCTGCTGTTAAAAACACTTGTTTATGTCACCAATGCTAGCCCTCTGATGAAGTGCATAAAGAAACATGTTAGAGTATGTCTTAGTTATGTGGCATAGACCAGGCATATTATGATCTCCCTGGAGGTCAGTAGAGTGGTGTGTGGACCTAACCTTGGTTTGATAGCATTGCCTGGAGGAGTACTTTATAAAATCATGTGGTAACCAGTCCTCACTGTCTGCTTTGGTATGAGCATATCCCTTGTGTTAATCACTTTTATTCATACTTTTGTGAAATGAATACTTTTATGCACTATGGAGTGCCCCCTTTGTTCTTCTCTTGGAGTATATATTAGATAGAGAGAGATGTGGGCTCGATTTTTGAACCCTGCTGAACTTGTCACTTTTGAGTAATTCCAAGCCCTAGCTTGGGTTTTCCTGGCAGATTCAGATCTAAAAATGAGGCAAAGCTTCATCTTCCTGGCATAGGATCTTGAATGTTTTGGATTAAAAAAAGTCAATCCCCTGTGGTTCAGGCACCATTTCACACAGGACGCCAGAAGGTTAGGGTGTGGGCTGCGGGGTACAGTGACTATGACTGTGATTAAGGGCTGTGGGCTACCATTTCAGACTCTGTATCATCATCATCATCATCATCATCATCATCATCATCAGGGTACTAGGGCTGTGGGCTACAGCACTGTCTGTGATGGTGTCAGTGTCTGTCATCAGTGAGAGGCTGTGGGCTGCAGTGTGACTGTAAGTGAATGGGCTACTGTATCAGTGTCATCAGTGAAGGACTGTGGACTGCAGTACTATGTGTCAGCAAATCATAATTATAAAAAAAAAACACATCTGTTTAGGGAAGAACAGGTTCAAGTTGCACTGTTAAAAAACAGTGTTCAGTAGGTGCCACTGTGAATCGCAATGTTAAAAAAAAATGTGTGTGTTGTTCAGACACTGTTAAAAATATTGTTCACTAAGTGCCACCATCATTTAATAACAGCACTGATAATCACTGTGTACATTTTCAACCAGAAAAGAATACAATGTTAATAGCAGAGTATTCCATTCTGAGAAGGGTTGAAAGAGAAGACAGTTGTAGCAGGGACTTCAGTCATGGCAGTTACTCAACTCTGGAAGAGTTTAAAGCTACAACTTATCCAATTGAAGTGTCCTCCTAATCTTAAGATTCATTCCATGTGAAACTGTTTCTATTTACCATGCTTTTGAAATTTTGATAAAGACCCCTTTAAGAGACAAAACTCATAGGGATATGGTGCTCTAACTGCCATTTTTGAAGTCCTTGTCATTGGGTTCACACCCAGAAAGCTGCTGTCAGGATACAATTCCATCTCTTCCAAAGTGGTGTTACTATGACAAATTTTATTAAACAATTTAAGAAGTTTTTTTATTATACAATCCACAACTCTTTTGTCAAGTAAAAAAATGATTTCTAGTAATAAATGCCCATTGGCCTTTCTTTTGGGTGACTTTTGGTGACTGGATATAATTCTAGACCATATGGGGACCTCTAACTCATCACATAAGAAAATATCTGGTGTCTCAAGAAGAAAGAACATACAACACTAGGGGTCTATTTACTAAGCCTTGGATGGAGATAAAGTGGCTGGAGATAAAATACCAGCCAATCCGCCAATCAGTTCCTAACTGCCATGTTACAGGCTGTATTTGAAAAATGTCAGTTAGAAGCTGGTTGGTTGGGACTTTATCTCTATCCACTTTATCTCCTTCTAAGGCTTAGTAAATTGACCCCTCAGGCCCAGATGTATCCAGCCTTGGAGAGAGATACAGTGGATGAAGATAAAGTACCAGCTCCTAACTGCCATGTTTCAGCCTGTCTTTGAAAAATTACAGTTAGGAGCTGATTGGTTGGGGCTTTATCACGTTTCAATTTATCACTCTCCAAGGCTTGATAAATCTAGGCCAAAGAGAGTTTTGGGCTCACAAATGTTTTATTAAAGGATATTTTTAAATTTATATTGATCAGTATTGAAAGGTATCATTTATGCTTTTACCACCCACTAGGTATTTTCCTGCACACACACATACACACATAGAGCCTGATTTGGATCTGTGGTTTCACGTGGCTACTTCACACACTTGCTGCAGCTTTCTCCAGAATAGGGATCATCATCTACATTATTACCATGGGCCTGGTTCCTAACTTTCTGTAAGTAAACAGGGCCTAGTTCCCAACTGTACAATTTACCCATGGTCCTGATGTTTGAATTTATTTTGAGGCCACATGCCTAGTGCCCAATTAACAAATTGAATAATACTATGGTAGTCTACTAGGAATTGAGCACAAGTCTCTCTCTTCAGCCTTACTTTTTTTTTACTCTCACTTGGTTATATCTAAGTGCAAGAGGTGAGGAATTGGCTTAGGTGCATAAGATTGCATTGACACCAGAACTTAAATGTCTAGCAGTTTCTTCCTTCCAGTGTCACTTCTCTTTGTATTCTTTCTCATGTCATTGGTCTTCTTTCTTTGAGATGTTTTCTCTCCTTCCTCTATGGGCCAATATTTTTGTCCAAATATTTTGATAAGAACCTCAATTTTACTTCTTGTAAATTTACAGACTTTGTTATAATTGTTCTGAGTGTTATTAGTGATCAAAGTGTGCACCAGATTTTTTTCTGTGGTAGCACCTCTTATTATGTTTAGAATTAGGTTGTGCCATTCAGCCCCCCATATATTCCATTTTGTGTACTCCTTAAGCCTGGAATAGCTCCGCTCCCACCTGTCCTTGGGTGTTTTTAATTAGTTTGGGTCCTTACATTTGCAGTCTACATATTGAAATAGGCACTATATAAAGTCAGTCCTGCAAAAGCGTGGCTTGGATGCTAACCAAAGCAGCCATGCTTCTTAGAGCTCCCCCAGCTAGTCAACTGTCGTGCTAAATTTTGCAGTTCCCTGCACCCAAACTGGATCCTCCAACAGCATGAGTGCCAGCGATCTCCTCCAGTAGCCTCTGGGACCACTGTTGACCTCCAGGACAAGAACCTAGTGATGGGGCCTATCTGACAGGCTGCAACTTTTGCCTTGATTTTGGCTGGGACTGCCGAGACTGGCCCATGGTCAAAGTATATTCAGTTTTGTGCAGGCAGCAGAGACAGACAGTGACTCCCCACCTCTCCCCATCACTACATATTCCAGAGAAGTGTGGATTGAGCTTCTGGAGTCCCTGGAGAAAATAGACACAAGCACAGATAAGTCACAGTTGTGGCTGGGAGTGAGTGGATGTGCAAATTGTTGCCTGCTGGTGTCTGCAAATTGGTTTGGTGTGAGGTGTAACACGGTAAGTGCTGGTGCGGCAGTGATATTCTGGACCTTCATTAACTGTGATGTATCTCCAGCTCCTACCCATAATACCTTGACATGTATGAGCTCTCAAGAGGCCTCTCCCACCTAATACAGTTCTGCATCTCATCAGTCATTCCCCAGTCTTCATGCTCTAGCTGCGGTCTATCTGCAATGTCTTCCTCAGTTGTAATAATATCCATAGTTACACTGCAACTCATGTGATGAAGCTTTGAGTGGATATGCTCCAAATCCTGCACCACTCTTAGATGCTCTAATGTTTACAGCAGGGATGTAGTAAGGGTGGCTCTGGTGGAGCTTGAGCTCTGGGTGCCAGAAAAATGAGAGGGCACGCCACTTTCCTCCCTCCCTTTCCTCCACCTGCTATACCACAGGCCACTGTACAGGCAGCCGCAGAGCAGGAGAAGCAGAGTGATGCACACTGACTCAGACTTGGAGACTAGGGAGGGAACAGGGCAGGCCAGTTGTGATCACAGGAGAAACATACAGAAAGCACATGCTGGAGCTCTGCCACACTCTTTATATTTCTCACTGTCTGCTTGTAGCTGTGCAGAAGAGTTACTTCTGTCCTGCTACACCACTGTTTGCCTCTCCTGTTGCAGCACCTCTTTCTGACCTGGCTGCTTCAGCATCTCTCTCTATCCCAGCTGCGGCAGCACATCATTCTGCCTCAGCTGCTGCAGCACTTATTTCTGCCTTAGCTGCTGCAGCACCTTTCTCTGGCCCGACTGCTACAGAACCTCTCTCTACATTGATGCTGCAGCCCTTCTCTCTTAGAAGCTGCAGATAAACATGTATAAGCAGTTTCGACTGTGACATAATGTGTATAAGTAACTCTACTCTGGTGTAACATGAATAAACAGCTCTACTTTGGTGTAACATGTATAAGTGGCTCTACTGTGGACTGTCTCATCCAAAATTGTAAAGCGGACTAGCATTCCCAGGTTTAAAGTCTTGTCAGATAGCTAGTGTTTGATACCAGGTAGGAGATTTGTATGTGTGAGAGGACCCCAAAACTTGGGGTTTAGAGCAGGACATAATTTCACTATTTCCCATAACTGACTTGCTATGGTAACCCATGTCCTGCACACCACCGGCTGTCTTACACTCACTGGCAGTGTTAGCAATGCTACTAATACAAACATATCTTTCAAT
Organism: Pseudophryne corroboree; assembly: GCF_028390025.1. Taxonomy (NCBI): domain Eukaryota; kingdom Metazoa; phylum Chordata; class Amphibia; order Anura; family Myobatrachidae; genus Pseudophryne; species Pseudophryne corroboree. The sequence goes on from NC_086448.1 coordinate 487,575,526, forward strand.
AGCTATGGAGCTAATTATAAGGGAGAATACATCAGACCTTTAGAGATTAAATGAAGAGATTAGAACATTGAAAAATGTGATTACTCTAGTTAGAGATTTACAGGACATTATAACTGCTGAAAAACAAATAGCAGCCAAAATAGAGAAAAAAAGGACAGAAGAATAAAAAAGAAAAAAAGAAAAAAAAACTGTGGAATAAGAATGTTCCTAAATTAAATAATAGGGGCTTACCTCCTCAGAATAGCTTTAAGTCAAACAGCAACAAAAAACTACTCACAATACCAGACATAAGACTAAACACCATGGAAAAATAATTCAAACAATTGAGGATAATGGAGAAATAGAAACACCACTCAGGATAGAAACTATAGACCCAATTAGAGTAAATCATTTGTGAATAGACAGAATGCTATGACTAGAAATCAATGGAGGGGAATCCGTAATTAAAATATAGCGTATTTGTCTTAGAGAAATAAACAAAAAATGAACTTTAATATAAAGACGAGGAATAGATATGACCCTCTACCTATACAACGAGAGGACCAATCTTTTTTAGATTGGGATGTCAGAACCCCGAGGATGGATTAAGCACTCCCAATAAAACTAATAACAATAAAAAAGCAGGAGAGGAAAGAGAGGGGGGTGTCATTAAAAAGAAATTAGAAAAGAAGAAACCGAAAGCTGTGTGTTCTATAAATGAAATTACTAAAGCTAAGATTTTTAATTTAAGTAAAGGATACTCACTGACACAGAAGAGAAAGTGTTACAAAAAATGTCTTACAATTGCACCCACAAGTGACCCCAATTCCTTCGAACTATTCTTAGATATCAATAAATTTGTGAGGAAGCATGCTGTTAAAATATAGATTTTTTAGTAAACAGGATCCCAAAATGTCATTAATCAGGACAAGACCCTAGCTAAGACCAGGTTTAATAATTAATCTAGTTTTTATCCAGTAAACATGAAGGGGAGTTGCAATTAAGAACTTTTGGGTTTTGGAACAAGACACTGGTACATGGAAAAATAGGAATATTGAAGCAAAATTGTCGCGGACGGAAATTAGGTGGATTTTTAATTTAAAAACCATGACACTGTGTGGTCTGAATGGAGAATTTGAGTTGAAGTGGTTTTTAACTTACATTTTTTATATATGGCCATATGTTTAATGTTTATATGTGTTTTATCTATTTTGTATACCTGCACTGCCTATGCACTTTTATGGACTGATTGTAGCCTGTATTTTTATTTGAGGATTTATTTCAGAAAAATCATCATTGAATACAATAAGAGAGGACTTCCGGGTTCCGCAGACTTTGAAATGCACATGGATCGCATTTAGTTGAAACCGGAAGTAGCACCACCATGCATGTATCCAAATGATGCCACCGGAGTGTGGAATGCATTACCAAAAGTAGCAGATGCCCTCTTTGATCTGGAAAATTGATCCATTTTCTAATCGTTTCAGCTGATGTTGATGAAATTGTTTAATGTGGGAGGGCTTATGCACTATGCAGGTATAAAAGGAGTGTTTGGTAATGTAGCAATATCCACTTTTGATAAATGTACATCCGAAATGCTGTAAGCGGTATTGCGCAATCCACCTATCCTGTCTGTGACTGCACCATCTAATAATCCCCTGGGAGGGTAAGGTGTGTTTCCAGGACTCTGTTTTCCCTGGTTGTGAATACCAACTCAGCCCATTGGTGGGATATGTTAATGTCACAAAGGATTGCTTGCAGGATGATGTGATAACCTTTCTTTTTATATATTTTGTGAGCGCAACATGTTACATGAAATTTGTTACTTTTTTAAGGATCTCTGCCCTATTGAATTCCTCAGTTTCTGTGTGTGGGAAAAAACTGTTTTATCTATAAGGCAAACACAGGCACACATATTTCATATTGTGAAGGAGAGGAGGAGGAAGAGGGATGTGAAGAAATCTTACCATCCTTGATCTTATTTTGAAAAATCTCTCCACTACAGTGTACACTTTTATCAAGGAGAGCGACTAAGTATAAATACATTTTTTTGTATTACTAGGACTTGATGCATGGAAGCAAGGTGAAGCTTCCTTTTGTATTTTCACTGGCTGATTTCTGGGACTTATTGCACACCCTAATACTACATATTGTTATTTAAAAGGGGATGCAGTCAATTTACATACAATCAAAATCCCGTCGGTCAAAATCCCGACAACCATTGACTTACGGTCAAAATCCCGACAAGTACAAAATCCCAACATGGTCAAAATACCGACATTTAAAATACCAACAATGTCAAAATACCGACATTTAAAAAGTCGAAAGGTCAAAAAGTCAACATGAGTTTTTCATGATCTTTTTATTGAAACCAACTTGTTCATACTTTACCATCCCAGTGGACCTTGAGGGGGAATATAATAGTGTGCCGAGTGCAGTGAGGAACCGCGCCCGAAGCATGGTGAGCACAGCGAGCCATGCGAGGGGACGCGGTACACTTTTATGGTGTCCATGTCAACCTATGTCGACATACACACCAAAAACAATGAAAAACCTGTGTCAACTTTTTCACCTGTTGACATTTTAAATGTCGGTATTTTGGCCTTGTCTGTATTTTAAATGTCGGTATTGTGACCTTGTCAAAATTTTGACCTTGTTTGGATTTTGACCGTTGGTCAATTGTTGTCGGGATTTTGACCGTCCGGATTTTGATTGTAGGTATTTCATACTGATCCCATCTAAAAGTATTAGCAACATGTAATGCTTGGCATGACGTCTCTAAACTGGAGGATAACACCTTGCCCACTACTAATCTCCCCTTAGAAGAAGTAGCACTACTTATCCCTAATTTACAATTTGACTCTTGGATGGATAGGGGTTTGATCCCTTTGAAGGAGGTAACCACTGCTGGACTCTAACAATCTTTTATTCAGATTCAGGAATTGTTCTCTGTTCTGGCTAGGGAGTTTTAGAAATATCTCCAACTATGTTACTGGTTGTTTAGTTCCACACAAACTCACTGTGGCTCCTCTATATATTTTTTATACAATTGTCAAACCATCCTATAGTGGTGGAATAATTTGGTGGCATAATCTTAAAGTGGGAGCTCAGAAACCACCTAAATTCCCTGCGCTGTTGAAGTGGGAGACAGACCTGTCTTGTACATTTATGGAAGAAGATTGGAGTTTGGAATTTCATACTTGCTTTTGATGATCTAAATGTGTTTCCCATGTTGAACAATTCTATTAACTCCTTCATAGATTATATTTAACCCAAGAGAAATTATGCATGATTTGATCCTTGACTTTTAACTAATGTTGGCGTAATTGTGGCCATGTGGGCACTTTATTACATATGTTTTGGTCCTGCCCAGCTTTATCTCCAAGGTTCAAAATGTTACCAAATCCCTTACTACTGTAGCTTTAATTTATATATGTCATGGGCACCTTAATAATAATAATAATAATAATAATAAATAATGATGATTATATATTGGGACATATCCTTATAACAACCAAACTTCTGATTGCTCATCATTGGTGTTCAGCAATTGTCCCAATTATAGATACTATAGACAGTCTCCCCCACAGTTACAGTATATCATTACTCTTGTGTAGGGAAAAAACATTACAGTGGTATATTTTTTATTTATTTTAACGATTTTACTTTTACAATTATAGTACAGTAACATTGATTTTTACATTTAGAAACATATGATGCAAAACAAATACAATGTTTTTCACTTATTTGTTTAGTCAAAATTAATGTGTATACAGTACCTTTATCTCTCTTGTTATTTATTAATGTATTTACAAGAAAAAAATCTTACTTTACCTATTGAGAAAAATTAGCATTTTACTGCCTTTACAGAAATCAAGAATATGACTGTACTTGCATTTTGTTATTTTTTTTTTTTTTAAATCTGTGTATTAGACCTGAAATATCAGTCTTCTTTAAAGTTGTTTGTAGGCTACAGTAATTAATCTACCAAGAAAAGTCTGTCCACTATTTATAAACAATTTGAGGTCTAAGCACTGAATTTGCTGATGCTGTGTACAACGACGACATAAATATAAATGGTAAAGTGAGTCTGCAGCAAATAACATAATTCTCACTTGATCAGCAACTTCCACAATACTGTGAAAATGTGTCTGATTGATCTTAGATAGTAGATGTTGGCTAGCTAGTTTTTATCTACAATTTACTATCTTACACTACTTCTACAGAAAGATAATGTGGCAGAAATAAATTGTGAAATACAGACACTAATAAGTTGAAAATAATAACATCCCTTTGGAATGTTTTAATTAAAACAGTGTTATGCCATATTATGATGTAAATCATTTAATATATGAGCAACTGTTTGCTTTATTTACTATACCTGCAATTAAAAAATTGTCTTCAATATTACATTATATTAATTTCTTGCACACATATGTTCTTGAAATTTCAGTTTTGTTTTGCAAATGCCTTAATAGATATATCTTACTCTTACTCATAAGTACTTGCAGATTTCTAGTCTGAAGGGGTAGTCAGATAAGTGAGGTGAGGGGCATGGTAAAAGTGAACAGAGCGGGGAGCATGATGGTGCAATTGCACCATTTTAGACCTGTCCACAGTATGAACTTACCCTGTTCAAGCTTTAAGTGAAATAGTATATGGGGGTGATTTATACCACTTTCACACCAGCCAAAATTTCCCAGGTTAATGCACATGAACGCGCATCAACCCAGGAAATTTCTCAGTGTGAAAGGGTACAGGGTCAAAATCTCGGGATTCCTGCCCCGGCATTTCAACCCTGCTATCTTCCAGGATTGGTCCCGGGATCTACCCGGGAACCTGGTCAGTGTGAACGGGAGCCGGGACAATGTGCCCCGGCTCCCGTTCACTCTCCATGTAGCAGGCGGTGCTTAGAGATCATGTGATCTCTTGCGCCACCCCCGCAGCGTCACCACTGACATCAGCAACCCGGCAATATGCCGGGCTGCTGACTGCAGTATGCAAGGGGTCTTACCCGGGAATGCCCCTGTATGATCCCGGGACCGTATTCTCGGGTAAGACCCGCAGTTTTGGGTATGAAAGGGGTATTAGAGTCACAAGCAATTTGGCTACATCTGGGTTGTTTTTAAAAATCCCTATGTATTCAGAGTTGGCTGCATCTATGCAGTCACATCACCCATGTCCACCTGCTTGTGTAAGTAGCCATCATAACTATCAGAGCAGATGTGCAGGACATATCTCATATCATCTGGATTACTGCATACTCCCATTTATGACTAGCACAAGATTTCTATCCAAATAGCAAAGAGCGATTACGTGTTTATAATATAGTGTACGGTATAATGTAAAATGACAAAAAATTACAGTATTTATAATAGATAGTATAAAATAAATGCAGGCACACACTGAATGTTTATAGGTTTGAATGTTTTAAGACTTTACTGTGGCTAGCAGGTAATGTTCTTTGTATTGTCCCAGAGCAGGCTTCAAAATTAACTGACTCTATGCTTTCCTTACCTTCTCCTGGTTGTCCATGCAGTCCATGGAACGATCCTGTCAGAAAGATAGGGATGTACTGTGTCCAACTGCAGCATGGTGGCTTGTAGTTATCAGATGCAGCTCTGCTCTGCTCTGGGTATTGCCAGCTGATGCCCAGTGCCCAGCACAATCATTATAACGCATTTTGCAGCTCTTGGCAACTTTGTCAAGGATGTTTGAAGGTGCCTTCTAGATCTCTTATTATAGATAAAAACATTTAACAAAAATGTATTGTTTCTTTCTAAAAATGTAAAATTCATAACCAGAAGTCCTTTAAGAATGAGTGTTAATCGTCTTAGTTGTTTAGAGAAACAATAAAGTTACTCACTGTTAAAAGTTTTTAACTATAAAAAAAGATCTATAGTGAGAGATCTATAATAAAGTCTTAAAAAGGCTATAAACATTCAGTGTGTGCCTGCATTTATTTTATGCTATTCATTATAGTTACTGTCATTTTTATGACATTTTACATTATACCATATGCTATATTATAAATACACAAGCACAGCTACTATTTTAAATATAATACTACTTGTTTTAACTAGCAGCTCTTTTACATATGAAGGCGCGAAGGTGCGATGCAAAAATATAGGGGCATGACTTTATGTGGATGGGCATGGCCACAGAATTCACATTACACCACACAGATGGACATATTGTACACATCAATCCACAGTAGAGACCATGATACACATTATGCCAGGTAGAGCCCCCATTATGCCAGGTAGAGCCCCTAATACACTTTACAACAGGTAGAGCCCACATTATGCCAGGTAGAGCCCACATTATGCCATATAGAGCCCCTGATACACATTACACCAGCTATAGCCCACATTATTCCAAGTAGAGCCCCTGATACAAATGACAGCAGGTAGAGCCCACATTATGCCAGGTAGAGCCTCGGTACACATTACACCAGGTAGAGCCCACATTACACCAAATAAAGTCCACATTATTCCAGGTAGAGCCCTGATACATATTATGCCAGGTAGGTACACATTATACCAGATAGAGCAACTGATACACATTATGCAAGGTAGAGCCCCTGATACACATTACACCAGGTAGAACCCACATTATGCTAGGTAAAGCCACTGATACACATTTCGCTACGTAGAGCCCACATTATGGCAGGTAGTGACTCTAATACACATTATGCCAGGTAGAGCCCACATTATGTCAAGTAGAGTCCCTGATACACATTATAACATGGAGGGAGAGAGTGAATGTGTGTGTGTGTGTGTGTGTGTGTGTGTTCTACTTTTTTTACTATACAGCAATAGCTGGAAGCCAGAAGTCAGGAGAAGTGCAGAGTCATAAGCTACAGTGCTGCACACATATAACAACTAGATGGCCACTGCAGCTTCTACCAATTACAGACATCGAAGCACTGTGTCTGTTTCCCTTACCTATTTGTCCCTGTTCCATCTCCTCGGAGCGCACAACTTTCCTTACTATACAGCAATAGTGGAAGCCTGAAGCTGGGAGTAGCACAACATCACAAGCTACAGTGCTGCACACCTGTAACAGCTAGCCGGGCACTGCAGCTACTACCATTGACAGATTCTGCAGTGCAGAACCTCAGGGGTGTTGCTGGTGGTCCTACGCCCACAGTGCATTTGTGCTGTGTGCCAGGCACCGCTGGCACTCACCTAGTTATGGCCCTGGTCACTTATTACCCTTCATCAGTTAACTCTATGTTAAGTGAATTGCTACTGAAACATCACCTACAAATGCATTTACACATATTACCCATAAACACAGAAAAAAATATGGAAGCTATTTTCTCTGTCTCCAGAGTACCTACAGAAACCACCATAGAGTATGAAAGATTTTTTAATCAATTCCTTAAACTTGAAAAAAAACTATGCGCTTGAAATGAAACAATGGCGGGAAATCTCCACCTTATCTAACTACTGTATATGGAACAAGAACCAATATTAAAGAAATAAATGGCAATAATATGCTATTATCAAATAGCAATCACTATCAGAAGTGGATCAAAAATATCCCTGGAGGACAATTGTGATTATTAAAATGGTGCACAGAGGATCCCACATTTTCCAAGAACTGAAACACAAATTCAAGTAGAAGGGATATAATCATAATGAGAATCAGTTTTATTGGCCAGGTGTACTTGTGTATACTAGGAATTTGTCTTCGGTTTGCTATACAACAGCCATGTAGGTAACATAAAAGCAGGTGGTCGGGGGTGGGGTGGCAAGTAAAGCCATACAGATTGGAATACTTTAGGGACATAAGTGAGTTACATGTACGTCTAGTCAGTCAATGTTCAGAAGTTAAGCAGGAAGACCGCTTGGGGAAAGAAACTTTTAAGGCTTCTGGTGGACATGGTGGGGACGGTCCTGTACCATCTGCCTGAAGGCAGCAAGTTAAACATGCTGGTCCTTTACTATCTTCATTGTCCGCTTTTTAGCTCTAGACAGGTACACTAATGGCCTCTTCTTCTAAATCACCTTGCGTACGCCCGTGCAAATGGATCCTTCGCACCATCCCGTCGCTGACCACCGATGCCCGTTGTAGCCGTCCGACGTGCATCTGCATTATGGATCAGATGCATGCGCAGTTAAGATCTGAACAAAAATGCACAGCAGCGATCAGATCTGATTTAGGCCCAATGTGTGCAGAGGGGTGTGTGATAATATATATATATGTATATGTATATATATATTTATAGTTTAATGACATAATATTTCACACTTTCCCATAATATCACCCACTTTCCTTGGTGGCTCTTCATAAATTCTCGCTCAGCGTGCTTGTAGGGCTGGAGCTGGTCCTGGAGATGAATATATATTATCTTGTTATTACAGTAATTTACTAGGTTTATTATATATGGGGCCTTATTCAGCAACAGTTGCAGTTTTGGTAATATTGCAACACTGCAACTGCTGATGAACATATGCTGGGGGCTGCTCTGCACAAAGCAAGGCCACCCAGCATGCTAAGTGGTTGCCAACCTGCCCCCATTTTCCCCGCAATGCCACATCACCATCCTGCAAAGTCCTCTGCTTGTCAATCAGGCTGAGGTGTTCGCATCAATGCAATGCAATCGTATTGCCAGGCCTGTGCATGCACTGCACGGGACCTGTGCATGCGCACTGGGCCGAGTTTCAGCAATTTCATGTTAACAAACAGTGCTGACTAAGGCCCACGATACAGAACTTTAGTTATATGTCTTCTATATACAGTATCTCTTGTTTGTATGTAAAAGGGAAAAGATATAATTTCTGATGAATTTACTGTATAAACTGTTTCAGAACTGATTATACAGAGAGAGAGATAATAGTTCTTAATTACTGCAAGAATTTATAGATACAGTATGCACAGCAGGTAGTCAGGACAAACAGGGGGTCGAAATGGGCCCTGACATGCACATGACAGAGGCACACGCGCCGCTAAAGGGGGCATGCAGATACTAGCAATGGTGACGTGCTGTGAGTCAAGGGGGCGTGGGCTCGCAGCACCCCCCCATTTCCATGGAAACAGGTGGGGGCATGCCACGAGTCAGGGGGTGTGAACTCACGACACACTTACATTTCCATGGTGACAGGAGGGGGGCTGGGGAGCATCCACAACAGAGAGCCGGAGGCTCTCTGAATAACATACTACTCTATGAATAACAGTACCAGCCTACCAGCCCATCGGCCCTGATGCACAGTATCTCCCTATTATATATACAGTGTATCCAGAAAGTATTCGCAGCGCTTCACTTTTTCCACATTTTGTTATGCTACATCCTTATTCCAAAATGGAATAAATTCATTTTTGGCCTCAAAATTCTACACACAATACCCCATAATGACAACGTGAAAAAAGTTTTTTTGAGATTTTTGCAAATTTAAAAAAAATGAAAACTTAGAAACAATATGTACATAAGTATTCACAGCCTTTGCCATGAATCTTAAAATTGAGCTCAGGTGCATCCTGTTTCCACTAATAATCCTTGAGACGTTCCTACAGCTAGAGTGGAGTCCACCTGTGGTAAATTCAGTTGATTGGACATGATTTGGAAAATACACACCTGTCTATATAAGGTCCCACACTTGACAGCGCATGTCTGAGCACAAACTAAGCATGAAGTCAAAGGAATTTGGGGCAGTACGGATGGTGTAATGGTTAGCATTACTGCCTCACAGCACTGAGGTCAAGGGTTCGATTCCCACCATGGCCCTAACTGTGCGGAGTTTGTATATTCTCCCCGTACTTGCATGGGTTTCCTCCGGGTACTCCGGTTTCCTCCCACAATCCCAAAAAAATATACTGGCAGGTTAATTGGCTCCCAACAAAATTAACCCTAGCATGAATGTGTCTGTGTTCATGTGGTAGGGAATATAGCTTGTAAGCTCCACTGGAGCAGGGACTGATGTGAATGGGCAAATATCTCTGTAAAGCGCTGCGGAATATGTGTGCGCTATATAAATAACTGGTAATAATAATAATAATAATAATAATAATAATAATAAAGGAATTGTCTGTAGATCTCCGAGAAAGGATTGTTTCGAGGCACAAATCTGGGGAAGGGTACAGAAAAATATCTGCTGCTTTAAAGGTCCCAATGAGTACAGTGGCCTCTATCATCTGTAAATGGAAGAAGTTCAGAACCAATAGGACTCTTCCTAGAGCTGGCCGGCCATCTAAACTGAGCTTTAGGGGAAGAAGGGCCCTAGTCAGGGCGGTGACCAAGAACCCGATGGTCACTCTGCCAGAGCTACAACTTTCCTCTGTGGAGAGAGGAGAACCTTCCAGAAGGACAACCATCTCTACAGCAATCCACCTACCATACCTGTATGGTAGAATGGCCAGACGGGAGCCACTCCTTAATAAAAAGCACATGGCAGCCCGCAAGGAGTTTGCCAAAATGCACCTGAAAGACTCTCAGACCACGAGAAACAAAATGATCTGGTCTGATGAGACAAAGATTGAAATCGTTGGCATAAATGTCAGGTGTCATATTCAAAGGAAACCACACTGTGAATGTCCTTGAGTGGCCCAGCCAGAGCCCAGACTTGAATCTGATTGAACATCTCTGGAGAGATATGAAAATGGATGTGCACCGATGCTTCCCATTCAACCTGATGGATCTTGAGAGGTGCTGCAAAGAGGAATGGGCAAAACTGGCCAAAGATAGGTGTGCCAAGCTTGTGGCATCATATTTAAAAATACTTGAGGCTGTAATTGCTGCCAAAGCTGCATTAACAAAGTATTGAGCAAAGGCTGTGAATACTTAAGTACATGTGAGTTCTTATTTTTTTATTTTTAATACATTTGCAAAAATTTCTAAAAAATTGTCATTATGGGGTACTGTGTGTAGCATTTTAAGGGAAAGATGAATTTATTCCATTTTGGAATAAGGCTGTAACATAAAAAAAATTGGAAAAAGTGAAGCGCTGTGAATACTTTCCAGATGAACTGTATGGTAGATACTATATGTGAGCAGACACTCATATTTAGTTTTTGGTATTGGTTTTGACTCTAAAACCATTTTCTTACTTTGGCTGTGGTTTTGGCTCTGTCCAACTTTTTTGTGTGTTTTGGTTTTGGTATTGGTGTTTAATTTCATTAAAATGATAAAAAATTGGTAATCATTTAATTTGCAGGTCAATTTCATAGATGTATACTTCAGAACATTTCATTTCAAATTTTTCATCAATATTGCACAAAAGCTGCAGGGAACTGGCTGTTTAAACTTAGGGCCAAATTCAGACCTGAACTGCAAAATTGTTCTCTAATGGGCAAAACCATGTGCACTGTGGAGCGGGGGGTTGGGGGTGGGGGGGTTAGGGCAGATATAACACGTGCAGAGAGGGTTAGATTTGTATGGGTTGTTTTATTTCTGTGTAGTGTAAATACTGTCTGCTTTATTTTTACACTGCAATTTCTGTTTCAGGTTAAACACGCCTCACCTAAATCTAAAGGGCCCTACACACTTGCTGATATTACTGAAAGATATGAACAATCTCGTTCATTAATGAACGAGATACCGTTCATATCTTTTAGTGTGGAGGCAGCAATGATGAACGATCCGTGGCCCCGCGCTCATTCATCGTTGGTGCCCCGTCGCTTGTGCATGCAGGCCAATATGGAAGATCTTGTCCATATTTGCATGCACTGATTTGGATTTGGGTGATGGGGGGAGTGAAGATACTTCACTCCCCCCATCACCGCATCACCCCCCCCCCCCGCAGCTGGGTCGCCCCTCGGCAGCTCGGCGGTGGATCTGCCAATGTGTAGTGCCCATAACTCTCTCTGCAGATGTTATATCTGCCCCACCTGCACTGCACATGGTTTTGCCCACTAGAAAACAATTTTGCTACTGTGATCATGTTTGAATTAGGCCCTTAGTGCTAGAGCAGCATACAATATGTATTGATATAAGCAAGGTCCTTTTGTGATGCACACAAAATTTAAATGGTGTCAGATTTAGAGGACAGTTCTTTTTTAAAAGTAGAAACTGATGATGTTGAAAATACTGCATCAAGTATAGCGGACTCAGCATTGTTTGATGATGCTGTGACAGTGGGAATAGTACAGCATCTTTAACAGACTGAATATGTGTGTGATGTGCATTTTAATCGCCCATACTGTAGTTTGATCTAAGAAAAACAGAACATTGTGGTATCAATTGAAGCTTATAAAATATTTACGTGTATTAGGGAACCTAATGAAAGAGGTCTGTATTGACCCAATGGAGAACAAGGTTGGTTCCTGGAGGCGATCACTGCCTTTTGTCAATGGCTCTACCTGTAACTGTAATTAGTCATATTTAAATGAACATTAAATTGATGGAATTGCTAACAAATTAGTCGACACCACATCTCAGCACAAGAGTCTCCTTGTAAGTGTCAATTCAATTGTTTAGTTTTTGCTTCCAAGGGTTTTTTTTGTTTTGTAAGTATGTTCATGCGCAGTCTATCAAGCTAGAAGTTGGAGTAGATTTACTGGGCAACACAGAATTAAATGGAGATCTAGATAGTAAATGTCTGCAGCAGCAATCTGTGAGATACTGTATTGCGAACCTCACAAACAGAAATTTATAAAGTGAATATATTGCTGCACTGACATCTAATATTCAAGTTAATAGACCAATGTAAAAAAATAAATAATTATTATTAAGATAAATTTAAATAAACAACAATTTTCATTAATCTTCCAGTTAATGCTCTATCCTAAAACTCAAGGACAATAAAACATAGACAGTTTTTTCAATACATACTGATACTGATACATTTATTGTCATTATCAAACAAAGTTGACAACAAAATTCAATTTGTACAACACACCAAGCAATAATAATATAAAAAATATATATAGGACATAGTTATAAAAAAGCATACAATAACACACATTAGAGATGACACATTATTCACAATGAGTGTTTAGCATGCGCACGGCAGTTGTAAAGAATCTGTACCATAGACAAGTTGTGCGTGCCTTCAAGGATCTAAAACGCTTACCAGAGGGCAACTTAGTAAAAAGATATTCAGACGGATGACTGGAATTAGACAGTATACTCCTAGCTCTATTTATCAGTCTTGCTGCAAAGAGATCTTTAACAGTGTGCAGCTGGACCCCAATAAATTTACTAGCTGAACGAACCAAGCTCTCCAACTCTCCTTGCTCACGGATGGTACAGTTTCCATACCAAACTACGATTCCATAAGTTAAAACACTCTCAATAGCACATCTATAAAAATTAATTAACCTACCAATGCCCACACTTGCAACCTTAATACTGCGAAGGAAAAATAAGCGTTGGTGTATCTTTTTAACTATTGCCTGGGTATTAACCACCCACGGTAAACTGGAGGAAACATGGATGCCTAAAAATGTAAAAGAATGAGCAACTTCAATATTTAACCCATTTATAAATACCGGGAGTAGTGAAAAATCACAGCTACGTCTGACATACATCACCAGTTCCTTGGTTTTAACCACATTTAATTGAAGGTGATTAACCTCCCTCCAGGCCACCAAATTCTCAATTTCCCTGCGAAAACTTGCCTCATTCTCACCAGAAATAAATCCAATTACTCCTATGTCATCCGTAAATTTTATGATTTGCACACTGTCAGAGGAAGACACGCAATCATGGGTAAATAGCGAGTAAAGAAGAAGACTTAGGGGATCATTCTGACCCGATCGCATGCTGCAGTTTATCGCAGCGGTGCGATCGGGTCAGACCTGCGCATGTGCCAGCGCTGCAGTGCGCCGGCGCATGCCAGACGGCCGAAGGCCATTGCTGCGCTACGATCGCCTCTGCCTGATTAGAATTAGAATTTGACGGCAGATAAGAACCACTTGGCCCATCTAGTCTGCCCATTTTTTTTATCATTTAGGTAATCGCAAACCTTTTTGAACCTTAATTCTTTGTAAGGATATTCATATGCCTATCCCAAGCATGTTTAAATTGCTCTACAGTCTTAGCCTCTACCACCTCTGATGGGAGGCTATTCCACTGATCTACTACCCTTTCTGTGAAATAATTTTTCCTTAAATTTCCCCTGAACCTGCCTCCCTCCAGTTTCAGTGTATGTCCTCGAGTTCTAATACTTCTCTTCCTTTGAAGAATGTTTCCCTCCTGAACTTTGTGAAAACCTTTGGTATATTTGATTGACAGGCAGAGGCGGTCGCTGGGCAGGGGGAGCAGAACAGAGGCGTTTGGCCGCCATTTTGTGGGCGTGGTCTGGCCAATGCAGGCGTGGCCGGACCGTGCTGGGGGCGGGCCGCAGCAGCTGCGTGACATCACACGCAGCTGCTGCGGGCCAGGGAGCAATGAGTAACTCCCAGCCAGCACGCTAAAGCTGCGCTGGCCGGGAGCTACTGCTAAAGTGCAAAAGCATCGCCACTGTGCGATGCTTTTGCACTTCTGCGGGGGGGGCGGCACTGACATGCGGGGTGGGATAGCCCTGTGCTGTGCGTACCCCCACATGTCTATGGTCATGATCGTAGACCTGCAAAATTTTGCAGGGCTACGATCAACTCAGAATCACCCCCTTAGTACACAACCTTGTGGGACACCTGTACTAATAGTTACAATCTTAGATAAAAGGTTACCATATTTGCTGTCATTTATTTTACTGTAACATTCACTTTAAAATTAGCAGCATCTGCACCTACTTGATCCTGATGAATATACTTGTATGAAAATAAAATATTTGTTACAATCATAATCTGGCTTTTAGAATAAAGCAACTTCAGCAATCTTACAGTGGTGGTTGACCAATATAATTAAGACAGCTGAGCTCTCAAATCAGTAGTATAAGTGCTCCTGTGTCTCTTTAGTAAGATGTTCTTGTTTGTGATTAATAGAATGACAAAAATAGAATAGTACAATTTTAATAACAAGATTGAAACAGTTTTTTAGGAGATGCAAGGAAAACTTGATAATTGATTTTGTTTAATTTGTACAACAGTATTTTACTAAAAATGATTGAAATAAATAAGATTTGTATAAACTCATTGATAATTAGGAGAAATTTGAAACTACAAAAGATCTCATCCAACTGAGAGATGGTAAAATACACCTAAAAAAGTCTAAAACAGACTGAGGGTGTTACCCTTAAACCTTTAAAAAAATGATCAACTTTATATTAGGATGTAAGAAATTAAGATGTTTATATGGTTTTTAATGGGTTTGGTGGGCATTACACGTTTCTTTTTTTATTATAAATAATCAAAGAATGACTTACTTGTTGAATCATTTTGTGGGCAATATAGACCCGTAGTCAAATATCCTTTGCTATTTTGTTCTGTTTGGCTGGAACAGGTCTTTATCATGGTATCCTCATTAGCAAGGAGTTCTAATGTTTGGATACGATGCTGAAGTGAAAGTGTTGCAGACTTGTGATAAGAGCCCCCTCACCTTGCATCTTGCACCATCCATTTTCATACAAATGAAGACTGCATCCTGTATGTGTAATGCTCTACAGAGCCTTAGCTGCCTACACCTGGAGCACCACCTTCCGTCAGTGCCTTCAAGGGGGAGGGGAACCAAGGTGCTGACAGACATGGCATTGCAGAGCATTATATGAACAGCATGCAGCCTTCTTTTTTATTATTTATCATTTAATATTAAGTTTATTTAAAATTGTAACACTTAGTAACATGAAATGTGAATCTATAACTGTGTAGACAATTATTTTCAAAATGGTATACTGTACCTCCAAATTTCAGCAAACAAACTGATAAAATGAAACATACTGACTGGACTTGTCCTTGGGCCCGCAATGCACACCTTGAATTTGAAAAATCTTAAGTAATTTAATTTTACAAACCACCGGACACTTTGCTGCACCAGAGAGAATAGGAATGTTTCAGATTACAGAAAGTGTTGGTCTTTTTGGGGCAGCCACAAAAGCAATAAACACAGTAAATAACATAACATGTTTGCTCTTGTTTTAAAATAAAACTAAATGGTATATTTAAATTGTATTGTATATAATATATATATATATAGATAGATAGATAGATAGATAGATAGATAGATAGATAGATAGATAGATAGATAGATATGTGGAATCTTGGAGAGGGCGGCACTCAGAGACTTGAACAGCAAAAGGTGAATATCAAAACCCTGCAGGGCAACCTTTATTGTGACATTAAAGGTTGCCCTGCGGGGTTTTGATATTCACCTTTTGCTGTTCAAGTCTCTGAGTGCCGCCCTCTCCAAGATTCCACATATTGTTCAGTGGCTCAAAAAAAAAAAAAAAAGCCCTGAAGGGAAGGCACCTGAGCAAGATTTCTAGCATCAGACCGGAGTGCCGGGGTTCCAGTGTTGTAGATAGATATATATATATATAGATAAAGATATACACTGCTCAAAAAAAAAATAAAGGGAACACTTAAACAACACAATGTAACTCCAAGTCAATCACACTTCTGTGAAATCAAACTATCCACTTAGGAAGCAACACTGATTGACAATCAATTTCACATGCTGTTGTGCAAATGGAATAGACAACAGGTGAAAATTATAGGCAATTAGCAAGGCACCCCCAATAAAGGTGTGGTTCTGCAGGTGGTGACCACAGACCACTTCTCAGCTCCTATGCTTTCTGGCTTATGTTTTGGTCACTTTTGAAAGCTGGCGATGCTTTCACTCTAGTGGTAGCATGAGACGGAGTCTACAACCCACACAAGTGGCTCAGGTAGAACAGCTCATCCAGGATGGCACATCAATGCGAGCTGCGGCAAGAAGGTTTGCTGTGTCTGTCAGCGTAGTGTCCAGAGCATGGAGGCGCTACCAGGTGACAGGCCAGTATATCAGGAGACGTGGAGGAGGCCGAAGAAGGGCAACAACCCAGCAGTAGGACCACTACCTCCGCCTTTGTGCAAGGAGGAACAGGAGGAGCACTGCCAGAGCCCTGCAAAATGACCTCCAGCAAGCCACAAATGTGCATGTGTCTACTCAAACGATCAGAAACAGAATCCATGAGGGTGATATGAGGGCCCGACGTTCACAGGTGGGGGTTGTTCTTACAGCCCAACACCGTGCAGGACATTTGCCATTTGCCAGAGAACACCAAGATTGGCAAATTCGCCACTGGTGCCCTGTGTTCTTCACAGATGAAAGCAGGTTCTCACTGAGCACATGTGACAGACGTGACAGAGTCTGGAGATGTCAAGGAGAACATTCTGCTGCCTGCAACATCCTCCAGCATGACCGGTTTGGCAGTGGGTCAGTAATGGTGTGGGGTGGCATTTCTTTGGGGGGCCACACAGCCCTCCATGTGTTCGCCAGAGGTAGCCTGACTGCCATTAGCTACCAAGATGAGATCCTAAGACACCTTGTGAGACAATATGCTGGTGCTGTTGGCCCTGGGTTCCTCCTAATGAAAGACAGTGCTAGACCTCATGTGGCTGGAGTGTCTCAGCAGTTCCTGCAAGACGAAGGCATTGATGCTATGGACTGGCCCGCCCGTTCCCCAGACCTGAATCCAATTGAGCACTTCTGGGACATCATGTCTCGCTCCATCCACCAACGCCACGTTGCACCACAGACTGTCCAGGAGTTGGCGGATGCTTTAGTCCAGGTCTGGGAGGAGATCCCTCAGGAAACCATCCGCCACCTCATCAGGAGCATGCCCAGGCGTTGTAGGGAGGTCATAGAGGCACGTGGAGACCACACACACTACTGAGCCTCACCCCTGCTGGAATCTAGTCTTATATATGCATTTTTTTGAATGTTCAATTTGCTAAATACCAATTTCTCTATATTTTTGGGTAAACATCTTCTATGTAAATGTTATATGTTTTTTAAAAAACTCTTTCAGAATACACGCTGGAGGTTTGGCAGCTTAAGCACTCAAAACTACTGTGTACAACCTACTTCAAACTTCATTCTTTCCCTACCAGAATCCAAATTCTGTGATGCTAATATGTGTATCATCATTATTAAAGTATTCCTAAACCATTCTACAATTGGCACTGCATCACAATGAGAGTGTCACTTTCAAACTTGGATATTTAATATATGCCTGTCCGTATGTAATATCATCATCTATGAATCTGTGTGAAAAATTTTCCTGTCATTAATATTACACCTATTATTACTAGTGATAGCAGCAATAGTAGAAGCTGTAGCAGATGCTGTGACACTTGATACCTGGTCCATTAACTTTCTTACATGGATCTCTTTACATGATTTAAGATCTGAGTAATTTCGAAAAAAATCATGACATAGGACTTAAACCTAGGATCAAGAATAGTTGAAAAAAAAAATGGAATCATCATTCTATAAGATCTTGCATACCCTTGGGTCATTGAGAAGAGAATAAAGACATTGATCCACTAGGACAACAAACTTTGCAGAATTGCATGCTTTCATCATATTGTACTTCAGCTTCCCACAAGTCTACTCAAGAAGTTGAATTAGGGATATAACCTGACTCATGCTAGCAGTGCCAGAGCTCACCTTGTTACATTTTTAACTTGCTTTAGAAGCTTGCATATGACTGAAAGGATTCTCCATTGTGCTGCAGTAAGGTAACATGTCTCCCCTCTACCTATATTATGGTTAGATGGGTAGTCATTGACGGCTTGCTGCTGTTCCTCCAAATTGGTCAATAATTTGTTGAATTCCACCTTTTTAATACTTGATGATATGTCAGGTAATTTTTTTTTTACCTGTGAAGCAATTTTCTACAGGCTGCTGCAGAATGCCAAAAATGCCCTGACATTTTACAGGCCACAGAGAGCATCTCCTGCAAAGACATTTCTTTTTTGAGGAAATTTTAAATCACCAAGTTCATTGTGTGGGCAAAGCACTGTATATAGGGGGTTATTCCGCGTTGATCGCTTGCTGCCAATTTTCGCTGCGCAGTGATCAGTTAAGAAAATGGAAAAACTGCACATGCGTATGCACCGCAATGTGCACGAACGTCATATGGCTACAAACAGCATCGTTGCTGTGCAATGATTCTAGCGAAGAATCCATTCGCACAACCGATCGCAAGGAGAATGACAGGAAGAGGGCGTTTATGGGTGTCAACTGACCGTTTTCTGGGAGTGGTAGGGAAAACGCAGGCGTGTCCAGGCGTTTGCAGGGCAGGTGTCTGACATCAATTCCGGGACCTCCGTCACTAGGATCATTGCACAGAATAAGTAACTTAAGGGCTGGTCTTGTTTTGCATAAATTATTTTTGTACCGCTCGGCTGCACATGCAATTGCACACCTGCAAAGCGAAAATACACTCCCCCGTGGGTGGCGAATATGCATTTGAACAGCTGCAAAAAGTAGCTAGCGAGCGATCAACACGGAATGAGGGCCATAGTACATTCCCTTTTTTTCTTCCCAATACAGGTTGAGTCTCCCTTATCCAAAATGCTTGGGACCAGAGGTATTTTGGATATGGGATTTTTCCGTATTTTGGAATAATTGCATACCATAATGAGATATCATGGTGATAGGACCTAAATCTAAGCACAGAATGCATTTATGTTACATATACACCTTATACACACAGCCTGAAGGTCATTTAATACAATATTTTTAATAACTTTGTGTATTAAACAAAGTGTGTCTACATTCACACAATTCATTTATGTTTCATATACACCTTATATACACAGCCTGAAGGTCATTTAATACAATATTTTTAATAACTTTGTGTATTAAACAAAGTTTGTGTACATTGAGCCATCAAAAAACAAAGGTTTCACTATCTCACTCTCACTCAAAAAAGTCCGTATTTCGGAATATTCCGTATTTCGGAATATTTGGATATGGGATACTCAACCTGTATAACACTAGTGTAAAGCTAGGTACACACTGTACAACTATCCGGCAGATAATCTGCAAGATCTGGCTGGTTGGAATGAAAATTTGGTAATGGATGAGAGCAAATGACAATCGACCAATTGCTCCTAAACCCTGGAAAACGAACAAAACCTGACATTCATACAAATGAGTTAAACACAATTTTAACCAACTTGTATGAACGACTGTTTTGTCCGTTTTCCAGTGTTTGGAAGCAAATGGTCGATTGTCATTTGCTCTCAACCATTACCAAATTTTAATTCCAACCAGCTAGATCTGGCAGATTGTCTGCCAGATAATTGTATAGTGTGTACCTAGCATTATCCTCAAAAATAATGCAGAAACTCATATAATGCAATAAACTTTATTATACATAAATCTTAAAAACGTATATATTCTGTGTACCAAATGGGAAGATTTTCAAATGCTTATCTAATATATCCTGAAAGTTGTCCAAACACTTGCTGCCCCTGGATACTCTACCTGCAATACCAGCTCCACATCAGTGACAAAAGCTTGGCACTGCATCATAAAGGGGAAGATGTACTAAGCAGTGAAAACAGTGGAGAAGTTGGTTACTAATGTGACTCTCTTATAGATAGCTCTGTAATGATGTATATTAGTCCTAATTTGTATACACTAGTCTTGATTTGTATACAGTAGTCCTGATTTGTTACCATGCAGGCAGTATTTTATTCTTTGATTATAGGATGCTGAAGGGAGGCAAGGCAAATTCTGTGCGGTCTCGGAATACCTGACAGACACCGGTCCAGCGAGTGATGTCAGAGGGATACCAGACTCAGCAGTGAGTGAGCATGCACTGGGTGTTGAACTGTTTGTCATCTAATGTACAAATGTAAAAAAATTTACTAATTCCTAATGAAAATTTGGATAGTATTGAAATGTTGAACAGTGACAGAGGCAGGGCATCCTCTTCACTGCAGTGATATACTGGGAGTGTCCACCTCACAATGCATCACAGCCCAGTGGTGCACTCTCTTTCACTTTGTACCCTAATTTTCTCTGCACCCAAAAAAGCTGAGGATAGAGCAGTTCAGTGAGTTGTATCCTTTTCTATTTGACATAATAATATGGTCAAAGTTAAGTGAGGTAAGGATTTTTGGGGAATCGATGGTAAAATGAAGTTCTATGGTGTGATGGGGTGAGTTATGAGAAGAGATAGGGGGGTATGACGATGAGAAGGAAGATTGGGGACAAGACTATATTGTTAGACATGCCCGACCGCACAGAGTATTGCTTTAAAGCTTTCCCTGAGTACACACCATAATGAAATGTAGTGTGTATGCCAATGGTATTGTTCAAAATGCTTTCACTATATTTTAACCTTTTTTTATATGAAGCTATTAGTCCGTGGTACCAGAAGGAGAGCAGAGCTACTCAGCATTGGACCAGTCATGTCGCAGGTGCAGGGGCATGAACATTGTCTGCACCTCCCTAGAGGACAAGGCTTTAAGATGAGGGTTGTGATATTATCACTTAATATATGGAAGAGTTTCTATGCCTGCCATGTCTACTATTATGAGTTCTGTTTAAGCATACACTTTCATTAGTGGCTTGGCCTTCGGTACTGTATATTGCTCAATTTGCAAATTAATATACAGATATTCTCAGTTTCATTGTACCCATAACATTTTGCAGGTGCGACTGGTTCACTTCAATTAGTGTGACCGCCTAAGGGTACGTGCAAGCAGACAAACCTGCAATCTATAGGAAATGCATTGGGCGATTACAGGTGCAACTGTTCACACCGTGGCGCATCTAGATGCTGTCTCAATGTGTGTGCACTTGCACTTGCAGACACACTGCGGCATCGATGGGAGACACATATTAGTAAATCTCCATAGTAATTGATAATTATTAAGATTCTAGAATGTCCTTAAGCCTTTTATCTGTAAACAGAAATTCCTCAAATATATAATAAGTTGATTAATTGCTGAGTTGGAGGAAAACTGGTGGAACATACAGTATGCTCACTATAGTTTGTCACCCACTGCTTATATCACTTTTTTAACTGATACTTTCCAAGACTGCAAGAGCAACAAAATATGCTAACGATCATAAAAGAATAAAAAAAACTTTAGAGTACATATCATAAGGGAAGCTCTAAATTAAATATTTTTTTAAACATGTATATATTTTGTTTTATAATTTTATAATTTATAGTAAATTGTTTTTAAAATGCCTGTTACTATCAAATTAGGTGGAAGTATACAGAGAAAGTGCAGACAATGTGGATTTTTATCCCAGGATACAAAATAATTGTTGTTTGCCAATATTGTAATTAATATAACAGAAAGTTCTGAATATATTTACTTGCCCACATGTGTATAGCATTCTTAATTGCTTAAACTAACAATAACAAAGTTTGACAATTACTGAGAACATATAATTTATCACTACTGTCCAGCTGGTATTTTCTTTTAAAAACTGCATCCTAATCTGAAATCATCCCACTCACATTCTTCCTACATCACAGTAATATCAAATTACTGGCAATACTATATACGATACGCTCACTAAAAAGATTATGTATTTATCCTAGCTGTGAAAAGCAAACCAAGGGCAACATACTACAATATCTTCAAAAAATATTATTACAGAATCAATTTTATTCTAGTTATTTTCTGTTTGAAACTGCATATATTTGTAATGAATCTTAGAGTAATAAGCATAACTAGCCCATATTAGGTTAAAATAAGATATGTACTGTATATACATTTTTGCATCTATGAAGTACAATATAGTGCTCTACATATTGACTTTTCTTTCTGTGAATCAAAACTTTCATATTTGGGAATTATGTTACATTAAATACTCATGATTATTTTCTCAATACTTTTCTGTAAACTATATACTGTTTGTGTTTGAATACGTGCCCTTTGATTGCAGTTTTACGAGGCACAAATAGAGTCAAATTATTTAGTTGGAGAAGAAACTAGTTAGAGAGCTGCTATGATTGACTTCCTATGAACACTGTTATATAGCAGTATCACAATGCAGAATAGAGATTGGCAAATGAGTTTACTTATTTATACTTTTCAGTGACTCATAAATGTATTCATAGACCACTAGCAATATTCAAAACAGTTGCTAAATAGTTTACATTAGAGATGTGCGGCTGGCACTTTTCGTGTTTTGTGTTTTGGTTTTGGTTCTAATTCCATTTTTGTGTTTTGGTTTTGGCTTAATTTTGCCAAAACCACCCTTTCATGTTTTGGTTTTGGGTCTGGATGATTTTTGAAAATAAAATAAAATAAATAAAACAGCTAAAATCACAGAATTTGGGGGTAATTTTGCTCCTACGGTATTATTAACATCAATAACATTCCTTTCCACTTATTTCCAGTCTATTCTGAACACTGAACACCTCACAGTATGGTTTTTAGGCCTAAAAGTTGCACCGAGGTGGCTGTATGACCAAGCTAAATGTCACAAGGGTGCGGCACAAACACCTGGCCCATCTAGGAGTGGCACTGCAGTTGCAGACAAGATAGCACTATTCAAAAACTAGTCCCCAAACAGCACATGATGCAAAGAAGAAAAAGAGGTGCACTGAGACTGCTGTATGACTAAGCCAAGCGACACAAGTGTGCGGCACAAACACATGGCCCATCTAGGAGTAGCACTGCAGTGTCAGACAGGATGGCACTTTTCAAAAACTAGGCCCCAAACAACACCTCATGCAAAGATGTCGAAGAGGTTCAATGAGGTAGGTGTATGTCTAAGCCAAGCGACACAAACAATTCCAACTGGAATAATATGTCCAAATCACTGGAATTATACATCCAAATCACTGGAATTATACATCCAAATCACTGGAATTAATTGACAAAATCACTGGAATTATACATTCAAATCACAGGAATTAATTGGCAAGATCACTGTAATTATACGTCCAAATCACGGGAATTAATTGGCAAAATCACTGTAATTAATAATCATACATGCAAATCACTGGAATTATACTGCAAAATCACTAATTATACGTCCAAAGAACCAGAATTAATTTGAAAAATCACTGTAATTAATAATTATACGTCCAAATTACTGGAATTAATTGGCAAAATCACTGTAATTAATAATTATATGTCCACATAACTGGAATTAATTGGCAAAATCACTGTAATTAATAATTATATGTCCAAATCACTGGAATTATACTGAAAATAACTGGAATTATACATCCAAATCACTGGAATTAATTGGCAATATCACTGTAATTAATAATTATACATCAAAATCACTGGAATTAATTAGCAAAATCACTGTAATTATACATCCAAATTACGGAATTAATTGGCAAAATCAGTTTAATTAATAACTATACATCCAAATCACTGGAATGAATTGGCAAAATCACTGTAATTAATAATTATACATCCAAAGCACTGGAATTATACTGCAAAATCACTGTAATTATACTTCCAAATCACTGGAATTAATTGGAAAAATCACTGGAATTAATAATTATACATCCAAATCACTGTAATTATACTGCAAATCACTGTAATTATACATCCATATCCCTGGAATTAATTGGCAAAATCACTGTAATTAATAACTATACGTCCAAATCACTGGAATTATTTGGCAAAATCACTGGAATTTTACGTCCAAATCACTGGAATTAATTGGCAAAATCAGTGTAATTAATAATTGTATGTCCAAATCACTGGAAATAATAATAATAATAATTTTGCCAAAACCACCCTTTCATGTTTTGGTTTTGGTTTTGGGTCTGGATGATTTTTGAAAATAAAATAAAATAAATAAAACAGCTAAAATCACAGAATTTGGGGGTAATTTTGCTCCTACTGTATTATTAACATCAATAACATTCATTTCCACTCATTTCCAGTCTATTCTGAACACTGAACACCTCACAGTATGTTTTTTAGGCCTAAAAGTTGCACCGAGGTGGCTGTATGACCAAGCTAAACGTCACAAGGGTGCGGCACAAACACCTGGCCCATCTAGGAGTGGCACTGCAGTTGCAGACAAGATAGCACTATTCAAAAACTAGTCCCCAAACAGAACATGATGCAAAGAAGAAAAAGAGGTGCACTGAGACTGCTGTATGACTAAGCCAAGCGACACAAGTGTGCGGCACAAACACCTGGCCCATCTAGGAGTAGCACTGCAGTGTCAGACAGGATGGCACTTTTCAAAAACTAGGCCCCAAACAGCACCTCATGCAAAGATGTCGAAGAGGTTCAATGAGGTAGGTGTATGTCTAAGCCAAGCGACACAAACAATTCCAACTGGAATAATATGTCCAAATCACTGGAATTATACATTCAAATCACTGGAATTAATTGGCAAAATCACTGGAATTATACGTTCAAATCACTGGAATTAATTGGCAAGATCACTGTAATTATACGTCCAAATCACGGGAATTAATTGGCAAAATCACTGTAATTAATAATTATACATGCAAATCACTGAAATTATACTGCAAAATCACTAATTATATGTCCAAGGCACCGGAATTAATTTGCAAAATCACTGTAATTAATAATTATACGTCCAAATCACTGGAATTAACTTGCAAAATCACTGTAATTATACGTCCAAATTACTGGAATTAATTGGCAAAATCACTGTAATTAATAATTATATGTCCAAATCCCTGGAATTATACTGAAAATAACTGTAATTATACATCCAAATCACTGGAATTAATTGGCAATATCACTGTAATTAATAATTATACGTCAAAATCACTGGAATTAAATGGCAAAATCACTGTAATTATACATCCAAATTACTGGAATTAATTGGCAAAATCACTGTAATTAATAATTATACATGCAAATCACCTGAATTATACTGCAAAATCACTAATTATATGTCCAAGGCACCGGAATTAATTTGCAAAATCACTGTAATTAATAATTATACGTCCAAATCACTGGAATTAATTAGCAAAATCACTGTAATTATACGTCCAAATAACTGGAATTAATTGGCAAAATCACTGTAATTAATAATTATATGTCCAAATCACTGGAATTATACTGAAAATAACTGTAATTATACATCCAAATCACTGGAATTAATTGCCAATATCACTGTAATTAATAATTATACGTCAAAATCACTGGAATTAATTGGCAAAATCACTGTAATTGTACATCCAAATTACTGGAATTAATTGGCAAAATCAGTTTAATTAATAACTATACATCCAAATCACTGGAATGAATTGGCAAAATCACTGTAATTAATAATTATACATCCAAAGCACTGGAATTATACTGAAAAATCACTGTAATTATACTTCCAAATCACTGGAATTAATTGGAAAAATCACTGGAATTAATAATTATACATCCAAATCACTGGAATTATACTGCAAAATCACTGTAATTATACATCCATAGCCCTGGAATTAATTGGCAAAATCACTGTAATTAATAATTATACGTCCAAATCACTGGAATTATTTGGCAAAATCACTGGAATTTTACGTCCAAATCACTGGAATTAATTGGCAAAATCAGTGTAATTAATAATTGTATGTCCAAATCACTGGAAATAAATGGCAAAATCTCGCTATCACCTGCCTAGTGAAGTGGAATCTAGATGGGATTTAATACTGGGGACACAATACTTCCATCAGTTGTCTAAATCACACTGCAGTAATGGCGGATACCGGACGCACGTCTAACACCAACATAAGTGTCAAGGCCTCAGTTATTAGGGTTTCCATCATCATGTGAAGCAGAACCACTAGTCATGAACATAGGCCAGGGCCTCAGCCATTCCTTGTCACTCCATGTCGTAAATGGCATATTGGCAAGTTTACGTTTCTCCTCACAGCATTTCAATTTCTTTTTTTGGGTCTTTTTACTGAACTTTGGCTTTTTGGATTTTACATGCCCTCTACTATCACAATGGGCATCGGCCTTGGCAGATAACGTTGATGGCATTTCATAGTCTATGTCATGGCTAGTGGCAGCAGCTTCAGCACTAGAAGGAAGTGGTTCTTGATATTTCCTTATTTTACCCTCCAAATGTTTGTTCTCCGTTATTTTTCTGGAGTTATATAACACAATATGCGGCACAAAAGAGCATAGTATTAATTATTAATTATTTGGATTAATTATTAATAACCCCTTTATTTGAAGTAAATAATACACAGCACAGGACAGCACTACTGAATTTATATGGCAGCACACCTGAACTGGAATTATACAGAATTATATGGATTTATATGGAATTATACGGCAGGATAACTGGAATTGTATGGCAGTATTACGGGAATTAAATGGCAATATCACAGGAATTATACACCAGTATTCTGATAATTATATGGCAATATCACAAGAATTATATGGCAATGTCACAGGAATTATACGCAAGTATCACGGGAATTATATGGCAGTATCACAGGAATTGTATGCCAGTATTCTGAGAATTATACGGCAATATCACAGGAATTATACGGCAGTGTCACAGGAATTATACGCCAGTATCACGGGAATTATATGGCAGTATCACAGGAATTTTACACCAGTATTCTGAGAATTATACGGCAATATCACAGGAATTATATGGCAATATCATAGGAATTATACGCCAGTATTTTGAGAATTATATGGCAGTGTCACATGAATTATACACCAGTATTCCGAGAATTATACGGCAATGTCACAGGAATTATATGCCGGTATCACAGGAATTATACGGCAATATCACGGAAATTATACACCAGTATCACGGGAATTATACAGCAGTAACACTGGATATATGGCAGCAGAGGACACCACCACTGTCACTGGTCACTGGACTGATGCTGCACAAGAAACTTCCCCTGGTCTAATGCAGGACAACATAGCACCACTGAAAGAGACTTATATAGCTACACTGGATATATGGCAGCAGAGGACACCACCACTGTGACTGGTCACTGGACTGATGCTGCACAAGACACTGACAACACTGGACTGGACTGAGCAGCACAACACAGCACAAGACTCGCCACCCCACTTTCCCGCCCCCACACAGACACTGAGGATGGATACACGTCCTCTCACTACACTCTCCTAGACTAGAGTGAAAATGGGCGCGATGCACGGCTCCTTATATGGAATCCAAATCCCGCGAGAATCCAACAGCGGGATGATGATGTTTTGCCTCGTTCGGGTTTCCGACTCAGGCAGGAAAACCCGAGCCTGACTCGGAACCTGGCTCAGAGCGTGAAGTTTGGTATGGTTAGGTTCTCTGACAACTACAGTATATCAGTGGTTCCCAAACTCGGGCTCATGGACCCCCAACAGTTCACTTTTTCGAGGAATCCTTACAGAATTACAAGTGAAATAATTAGTTCCACCTGTGGATCTTTGAAAATGTGTCAGTGAGTAATGAATACACCTGTGAAACCTGCTAGGTGACCTGGAAAGCATAAACTGCTGGAGGTCCTGGAGGACCAAGGGAGTAATTCAGATCTGATTGTAGATGTGTTAAATTTAGCACATTTATGATCAGTTGCGGTGAGACTCCCAGCACAGGGCTAGTCCGCCCCGCATGTCAGGCCCTAACCCCCCCATGCAAGGGTGCAAAAGCATTGCACGGCGGCAATGCTTTTGCACCTGCTGAGTATCTCCCTGCCTGCGCTGGCAGGTGGCTACCCACCGCATCCCGGGTCACAGTGGCTATGTGTGACATCACGAAGCCACAGCGGCCTGCCCCTGCAATGGTCCAGACACGCCTGCATTGTCCGGACTGCACCCCACCAACGCTGTTCTAATGTTGTTGGCACGCCCCCTCCCACCCTGCAACCACCTCTGTCTGTCAATCAGGCAGAGGCAATCGCAGCACTGTGGGCCTTCCAGGGTGCGAAAGGGCCTCAGACTGCGATTGCTGCCACTGCAGCGATCCAGTCTGAATTACCCCCCAAGTTTGCGAACCACTGAACTGCAAGGTCAGGCAAATCTGACAACTCTGTACCCATTTAAAAGGTAGTGTGTGTGCCAGGAGAAATCATATATGTATTTTTTTATATTGGTCCTACAGCAATAATGAAATTCTTACTCACCATAAGCCTCAGTAACAGATCTGGTAACACAAAAAAACAACAGGTTACGTTTTCTTAACAATGAAATACAGTATTTGTGGTAAAAAAAAAACCTCTAACTTAAGCTTGCCATTTCTTTAAACAAATGTTACAGCATAGTCCAACAATGATAAAAGTTAAGAACTACAGTTTGCAGTTTCTTACTACAAACTGATTAAAGTTACCGTGGGTTTAAGAATGATTAAAAAAACAAACCATATATTAAATGGTTGATGAAAGGGCATGAGAGTTTGGTGTCCCTGAATGAAATAAACTTCAAATAAAAAGATATTTGTGATTTCCCTCCTATTCTTTTGTCAACATTACCCAATACCTTTTAGTACAAGGCAGGCAGTCTCTAAAAGGGGTGGCATACTGTTTGTAGGACCAGATACTGTACCTAATGAGAATGCACAACTCTATTAGCTTGGAAGAAATGCTCTCTATAAAATGAATCTAAAAACTTTTGCAGAAGTAATCATTTAAAATGCTGAAGTATTGTAACAGCCTCCACCAGTTAGGCATTCCTTGACATTAAATTGTAACATCTACTGTGCTTAAATAGCCTTTTAAATGTGAGGATACTGGTTGTGAGACTCACAGTCCCTAGGTTTTCCCTGATCCCTTAGGCTCATCAATCACACAGGTAAGAAGGGGAGTACATTATAAAAGGAATGCAGTCAGGATGCTGGCAGTCAGAATCCTGGAGCCAGAATGCTGACATGCCACCAAAATGCCAACTCCGAAATCCCTACAATCTGCAACCCGATCGGTAGTATGCACCATACTGTAGTGTTAGCCCATGGTGGGGGGGTTAGGAATCCTTGGGGATGGTTAGGCTGCAGTGAAGGGATGGATAGGCGCAGGAGGGAGGTTAGGTTTATGAATGACCGGGGAGGGTTAGGAATAGGCTGCGGGGGGAGAGAGGTTTAGGTTTAGGCTGCATGGAGGGGGGTAGGTTTAGACACGACCAGGGAGTGTTAGGGTTGGGGGGGGGGGGTTAGGTGCATGCTGCAGAAGGGGAAGTTTAGGATTAGGGGTAAATTGGGGCAGTAAGTATACTTACCTATTCCCCATCAGGATTCTCTCCATCAGGATGCCACAGACTGTATTCTGACTGCCAGCATACCGAACACCGGACAAGTATCTAACATTTTTAAAACTACCTTTATTGCAGAAGCATGAAATATAGAGATGTGCGGCTGGCACTTTTTGTGTTTTGTGTTTTGGTTCTAATTCCACTTTTGTGTTTTGGTTTTGGATTGGTTTTGCCAAAACCACCCTTTCGTGTTTTGGTTTTGGATCTGGATGATTTTGAAAAAAACATAAAAACAGCTAAAATCAAAGAATTTGGGGGTAATTTTGCTCCTATGGTATTATTAACCTCAATAACATTCATTTGCACTCATTTCCAGTCTATTCTGAACACCTCACACATCACAATATTGTTTTTAGGCCAAAAGGTTGCACCAAGGTTGTTGGATGACTAAGCTAAGCGACACAAGGGGACAACACAAACACCTGGCCCATCTAGGAGTGGCACTGCAGTGTCAGACAGGAGGGCAGATATAAAAAAGGCCCCAAACAGCACATCATGCAAAGAAGAAAAAGAATTGCAATGAGGTAGTTGTATGACTAAGCCAAGCAACACAAACAATTTGCCCATCTAGGCATGGCACTGCAGTAGCAGACAGGAGGGCAGATATGGAAAAAAAGGCCCCAAACAGCACATCATAAATAGAAGAAAAAGAATTGCATTGAGGTAGTTTTATGACTAAGCCAAGCAACACAAGCAATTGGCCCATCTAGGCATGGCACTGCAGTGGCAGGCAGGAGGGCAGATATCAAAAAAAGGCCCCTAACAGCACATGATGCAAAGAAAAAAAAGAGGTGCACTGAGGTTGCTGTATGACTATGCTAAACGACACAACCACCTGGCCAATCTAGTAGTGTCATGCAGTGGCTGAATGTCAAGAGTGGGCCGCAATTTTTTTGGTCCACTAACAGCATCTCCAGCACGCTCCAGTCACTTTAAAAAAAATCTGCAATTGGTGGACTTATACGGAAGTACCCCAGGACTAATACAGCAGTACCCCTGGACTCATACTTCAGTGTCACACAGGATGGCATTTTTCAAAAACTAGGCCCCAAACAGCACCTCATGCAAAGATTTCGAAGAGGTGCAATGAGGTAGATGTATGAATAAGCCAAGTGACACAAACAATTCCAACTGGAATAATACGTCCAAATCACTGGAATTATACATCCAAATCACTGGAATTAATTGGCAAGATCACTGTAATTATACGACCAAATCACTGGAATTAATTGGCAAAATCACTGTAATTATACATCCAAATCACTGGAATTAATTGGCAAGATCACTGTAATTAATAATTGTACGTCCAAATCACTGGAATTAATTGGCAAAATCACTGTAATTATACATCCAAATCACTGGAATTAATTGGCTAGATCACTGTAATTAATAATTGTACGTCCAAATCACTGTAATTAATTGGCAAAATCACTGTAATTATACGTCCAAATCAGTGGAATTAATTGGCAAGATCACTGTAATTAGTAATTACAGTATATGTCCAAATCAGTGGAATTAATTGGCAAGATCACTGTAATTAATAATTGCACATCCAAATCACTGTAATTAATTGGCAAAATCACTGTAATTATATGTCCAAATCAGTGGAATTAATTGGCAAGATCACTGTAATTAGTAATTATATGTCCAAATCACTGGAATTAATTGGCAAGATCACTGTAATTAGCAATTATACGTCCAAATCGCTGGAATTAGTTTGCAAGATCACTGGAATTAATATTTATACATAGAAACATAGAAACATAGAATTTGACGGCAGATAAGAACCACTTGGCCCATCTAGTCTGCCCCTTTAAACGTCCATCACTGGAATTAATTGGCAAAATCACTGTAATTATTTGTCCAAAGCACTGGAATTAATTGGCAAGATCACTGTAATTAATAACTATACGTCCAATTCACTGGAATTAAATGGCAAGATCTTGCTATCGCCTGCCTAGTGAAGTGGAATCTAGATGGGAAACAATACCTCCATCAATTGTCTAAATCCTACTACACTAATGGCGGATACCGGATGTGCATCTAACACCAAAATAAGTGTCAAGGCCTCTGTTATGAGGGCTTCCATCGTCATGTGAAGCTGAACCACTAGTCATGAACATAGGCTAGGACCTCAGCCGTTCCTTGCCACTCTGTGTCGTAAATGGCATATTGGCAAGTTTACATTTCATCTCAGACCTTTTCAATTTCTTTTTTTGGGTCTTTTTACTGAACTTTGCCTATTTGGATTTTACATGCCCTCTACTGTCACATTGGGCATCGGCCTTGGCAGATGATGATGGCATTTCATAGTCTATGTCATGGCTAGTTGCAGCAGCTTCAGCACTAGGAGGAACTGGTTCTTGATCTTTCCCTATTTTATATTCCAAATTTTTGTTCTCCATTATGTTTCTGGAGTTATATAACACAATATGCGGCATGTGAATGACTGATTGCTGATAGCCAGGACACTACCACTGGTCTGATGCAGCAAAACACAGCAACACTGTAAGGGACTTGTTGTTATTATTATTTTAATACTGTAGCAGTGGACATATAGCAGCAGCGTATACCACTATGACTGCCTGGTCACTGGAATGACTGATGGCCAGAACACTACCACTGGTCTGATGCAGGACAACACAGCAACACTGTAAGGGACTTGTTGTTATTATTATTATACGGCAGCAGTGGCCATATAGCAGCAGCATATACCACTGTAACTGCCTGGTCACTGTAATGACTGATGGCCAGGACACTACAACTGGTCTGATGCTGCGCAACACAGCAACACTCTGAGGGACTTGTTGTTATTATTATTATCTTAATACTGTAGCAGTGGACATATAGCAGCAGCGTATACCACTGTGACTGCCTGGTCACTGGAATGACTGATGGCCAGGACACTACCACTGGTCTGATACAGCACAACACAGCAACACTGTAAGGGACTTATTATACAGCAGCACTGGACATATGGCAACAGAAGACACCACCACTGTGAATGGTCACTGGACTGACTCATGCACAGGACATTAGCACTGGTCTGATGCAGGACAACACAGATAATTATACAGCAGCACTGGGCATATGGCAGCAGATGACACCACCACTGTGAATGGTCACTGGACTGACTCATGCACAGGACATTAGCACTGGTCTGATGCAGGACAACACAGATAATTATACAGCAGCACTGGGCATATGGCAGCAGATGACACCACCACTGTGAATGGTCACTGGACTGACTGATGCCCAGGACACTACCACTGGTCTGATGCAGGACAACACAGCAACACTGTAAGGGACTTATTATACTGCACCACTGGACATATGGCAGCAAAGGACACCACCACTGTGACTGATGCAGCACAACACACCACCACTGAACGGATGCAGCACAACACAGCACCACTGGACAGCACTGGACATATGACAGCAGAAGACACAAGTACTGTGACTGGACAGATTCAGCACAAGCCATGGACCTTGAGAGAATGGAGACACATCCTCTCTGTACACTCTCCAATGCCGGAGTGAAAATTGCGGGGACGCGCGGCTTCTTATATGAAATCCAAATCCCGCGAGAATCTGACAGCGGGATGATGACATTTTGCCTCGTTCTGGTTTCCGAGTCAGGTGGGAAAACCCGAGCCTGGCTCAGAACAGGACTCCAATGTTGAAGTACGGTTCAGTTCTCTGAGAACCGAACCCGCTCATCTCTAATGAAATAACGCTATTAGAACTGATAGTCAACACATATTAACACAGAGTTGAGAATTTACCAACAGGCCAGGTCAATACCAGCTCCCTTAACAGCCCTTGCAAAGTCTCCCACCTTCTTTGACAGTTATATCAGATCTGTGCAGTCTTACTGCTTGCTGGCTACTTCTGGTATTTACGGAGTCTCATACCCAGCTTGCAGCAACTTTATCAGCTCTTGTGGCTTCTTAAGTCCTCCCTCAGATGGGTTCTCCCAAGATTTCAGAAATGGGAAAGATCAACCATTCACTCAACTCCAGTACACAGAATGAATCCCCAACTGTTTTCCTCTCCCTTCACTAGATTCCCTCCTACTCCCCTCTGCTGCCTGGGTTATGTGGAGCATGTCCATTGGTCAGGGGTGATGAAAATGATGATCAGATAGGTGGATCACTGTGGCTGGTGAATGCTGATGTTTACTTCTGGAGAAATCTCTTCTTCCTGCACTGGTGTCTACTAGGACGCAACCTTACTACCAGCACTATTTAAGAATCTGTGGTGCCCCTGGCTAAATTCCACTAAAAAATTGAAAGATTTATCCTGTGGATAAACTAAAATGAGAACTACGTGACTAGTAAGCAAGGGCTGGTGTGTTCATTAGATTTAAAAAAAAATTAAATAAAAACAATTCACCAATCTAGGTTAAGTTAGTAATTTTGAAAATAAATTTACTAAGAATTGTGTTTGGTCAAGAATGCATTCTCGTGTGAGATTAGCCAGTTTTTGAAACTCAGAAATTAACTAAAAGCCAAACATGGGTGTAAAAACAGGATTCTGTCATTGTGATCTGTGCAGTGCTTCTGTGTTTTACACTGAAATAAATGTGTGTCACCCCCCACCCCCCAAAAAAAATATATAAAAAGTATAATCAGCACTGGGCTCTATGAACCAGTCCTGGGCCTGGATATAATGAGGAAAAAAATCAATAAGTTTCCATATATGTGTAAAATTGTAATTTTTGTATATTTTTTCAGTTATTGTATTATGTAGTTTTTGCCATCAGAGCACTGGGAGCCCCAAATAGTTTCCGTTAGTGATGTGCACCGGAAATTTTTCGGGTTTTGTGTTTTGGTTTTGGATTCGGTTCCGTGGCCGTGTTTTTGATTCGGACGCGTTTTGGCAAAACCTCCCTGAAAATTTTTTGTCGGATTCGGGTGTGTTTTGGATTCGGGTGTTTTTTTACAAAAAACCCTCAAAAACAGCTTAAATCATAGAATTTGGGGGTCATTTTGCTCCCATAGTATTATTAACCTCAATAACCATAATTTACACTCATTTTCAGTCTATTCTGAACACCTCACACCTCACAATATTATTTTTAGTCCTAAAATTTGCACCGAGGTCGCTGGATGGCTAAGCTAAGCGACACAAGTGGCCGACACAAACACCTGGCCCATCTAGGAGTGGCACTGCAGTGTCAGGCAGGATAGCACTTCAAAAAAATTGTCCCCAAACAGCACATGATGCAAAGAAAAAAAGAGGCGCACCAAGGTCGCTGTGTGACTAAGCTAAGCGACACAAGTGGCCGACACAAACATCTGGCTCATCTAGGAGTGGCACTGCAGTGTCAGACAGGATGGCACTTCAAAAAAATTGTCCCCAAACAGCACATGATGCAAAGAAAAAAAGAGGCGCACCAAGGTCGCTGTGTGACTAAGCTAAGTGACACAAGTGGCCGAAACACACACCTGGCCCATCTAGGAGTGGCACTGCAGTGTCAGGCAGGATGGCACTTCAAAAAAATTGTCCCCAAACAGCACATGATGCAAAGAAAAAAAGAGGCGCACCAAGGTCGCTGTGTGACTAAGCTATGCGACACAAGTGGCCGACACAAACACCTGGCCCATCTAGGAGTGGCACTGCAGTGTCAGACAGGATGGTACTTCAAAAAAATTGTCCCCAAACAGCACATGATGCAAAGAAAAAAAGAGGCGCACCAAGGTCGCTGTGTGACTAAGCTCAGCAACACAAGTGGCCGACACAAACACCTGGCCCATCTAGGAGTGGCACTGCAGTGTCAGGCAGGATGGCACTTCAATAAAATTGTCCCCAAACAGCACATGATGCAAAGAAAAATGAAAGAAAAAAGAGGTGCAAGATGGAATTGTCCTTGGGCCATCCCACCCACCCTTATGTTGTATAAACAGGACATGCACACTTTAACGAACCCATCATTTCAGCGACAGGGTCTGCCACATGACTGTGACTGAAATGACTGGTTGGTTTGGGCCCCCACCAAAAAAGAAGCAATCAATCTCTCCTTGCACAAACTGGCTCTACAGAGGCAAAATGTCCACCTCATCATCATCCTCCGATTCCTCACCCCTTTCACTGTGTACATCCCCCTCCTCACAGATTATTAATTCGTCCCCACTGGAATCCACCATCTCAGATCCCTGTGTACTTTCTGGAGGCAATTGCTGGTGAATGTCTTCACGGAGGAATTGATTATAATTCATTTTGATGAACATCATCTTCTCCACATTTTCTGGAAGTAACCTCGTAAGCCGATTGCTGACAAGGTGAGCGGCTGCACTAAACACTCTCACGGAGTACACACTGGAGGGAGGGCAATTTAGGTAGAATAAAGCCAGTTTGTGCAAGGGCCTCCAAATTGCCTCTTTTTCCTGCCAGTATACGTACGGACTGTCTGACGGCACGTATACTTGGATGCGGTCACTCATATAATCCTCCACCATTCTTTCAATGGTGACCAAATCATATGCAGTGACAGTAGACGACATGTCAGTAATAATTGGCAGGTCCTTCAGTCCGGACCAGATGTCAGCACTCGCTCCAGACTGCCCTGCATCATCGCCAGTGGGTGGGCTCGGAATTCTTAGCCTTTTCCTCGCACCCCCAGTTGCGGGAGAATGTGAAGAAGGAGCTGTTGACGGGTCACGTTCCGCTTGACTTAAAAATTTTCTCACCAGCAGGTCTTTGAACCTGCCGGAAAGAGAGATACAACGTAGGTTTTAAATCTAGAATCGAGCACGGTGGCCAAAATGTAGTGCTCTGATTTCAACAGATTGACCACCCGTGAATCCTGGTTAAGCGAATTAAGGGCTCCGTCCACAAGTCCCACATGCCTAGCGGAATCGCTCTGTTTTAGCTCCTCCTTCAATGTCTCCAGCTTCTTCTGCAAAAGCCTGATGAGGGGAATGACCTGACTCAGGCTGGCAGTGTCTGAACTGACTTCACGTGTGGCAAGTTCAAAGAGTTGCAGAACCTTGCACAACGTTGAAATCATTTTCCACTGCGCTTGAGTCAGGTGCATTCCCCCTCCTTTGCCTATATCGTGGGCAGATGTATAGGCTTGAATGGCCTTTTGCTGCTCCTCCATCCTCTGAAGCATATAGAGGGTTGAATTCCACCTCGTTACCACCTCTTGCTTTAGATGATGGCAGGGCAGGTTCAGGAGTGTTTGCTGGTGCTTCAGTCTTCGGCACGCGGTGGCTGAATGCCAAAAGTGGCCCGCAATTCTTCGGGCCACCGACAGCATCTCTTGCACGCCCCTGTCATTTTTTAAATAATTCTGCACCACCAAATTCTATGTATGTGCAAAACATGGGACGTGCTGGAATTTTCCCAGGTGTAATGCATGCACAATATTGGTGGCGATTTCTGATGTCACAAATCCCCAGGAGAGTCCAATTGGGGTAAGCCATTCTGCGATGATGTTCCTCAGTTTCCGTAAGAGGTTGTCAGCTGTGTGCCTCTTCTGGAAAGCGGTGATACAAAGCGTAGCCTGCCTAGGAACGAGTTGGCGTTTGCGAGATGCTGCTACTGGTGCCGCCGCTGCTGTTCTTGCTGCTGGAGGCAATACATCTACCCAGTGGGCTGTCACAGTCATATAGTCCTGAGTCTGCCCTGCTCCACTTGTCCACATGTCCGTGGTTAAGTGGACATTGGGTACAACTGCATTTTTTAGGACACTGGTGACTCTTTTTCTGAGGTCTGTGTACATTTTCGGTATCGCCTGCCTAGAGAAATGGAATCTAGATGGTATTTGGTACTGGGGACACAGTACCACAAACAAGTCTCTAGTTGCCTCTGAATTAATGGTGGATACCGGAACCACGTTTCTCACCACCCAGGCTGACAAGACCTGAGTTATCCGCTTTGCAGCAGGATGACTGCTGTGATATTTCATCTTCCTCGCAAAGGACTGCTGGACAGTCAATTGCTTACTGGCTGTAGTACAAGTGGTCTTCCGACTTCCCCTCTGGGATGGCTATCGACTCCCAGCAGCAACAACAGCAGCGCCAGCAGCAGTAGGCGTTACTCTCAAGGATGCATCGGAGGAACCCCAGGCAGGAGAGGACTCGTCAGACTTGCCAGTGACATGGCCTGCAGGACTATTGGCTTTCCTGTGTAAGGTGGAAATTGACACTGAGGGAGTTGGTGGTGTGGTTTGCAGGAGCTTGGTTACAAGAGGAAGGGATTTAGTGGTCAGTGGACTGCTTCCGCTGTCATCCAAAGTTTTTGAAATTGTCACTGACTTCTGATGAATGCGTACCAGGTGACGTATAAGGGAGGATGTTCCTAGGTGGTTAACGTCCTTACCCCTACTTATTTCAGCTTGACAAAGGCAACACACGGCTTGGCACCTGTTGTCCGCATTTGTGTTGAAATAATTCCACACCGAAGAGCTGATTTTTTTTGTATTTTGACCAGGCATGTCAATGGCCATATTCGTCCCACAGACAACAGGTGTCTCCCCGGGTGCCTGACTTAAACAAACCACCTCACCATCAGAATCCTCCTTGTCAATTTCCTCCCCAGCGCCAGCAACACCCATATCCTCATCCTGGTGTACTTCAACAGTGACATCTTCAATTTGACTATCAGAAACTGGACTGCGGGTGCTCCTACCAGCACTTGCAGGGGGCGTGCAAATGGTGGAGGGTGCAAGCTCTTCCTGTCCAGTGTTGGGAAGGTCAGGCATCGCAACCGACACAATTGGACTCTCCTTGGGGATTTGTGATTTAGAAGAACGCACAGTTCTTTGCTGTGCTTTTGCCAGCTTAAGTCTTTTAATTTTTCTAGCGAGAGGATGAGTGCTTCCATCCTCATGTGAAGCTGAACCACTAGCCATAAACATAGGCCAGGGCCTCAGCCGTTCCTTGCCACTCCGTGTCGTAAATGGCATATTGCCAAGTTTACGCTTCTCATCAGACGCTTTCAATTTTGATTTTTGGGTCATTTTACTGAACTTTTGTTTTTTTTGGATTTTACATGCTCTCTACTATGACATTGGGCATCGGCCTTGGCAGACGACGTTGATGGCATTCCATCATCTCGGCCATGACTAGTAGCAGCAGCTTCAGCACGAGGTTGAAGTGGACCTTGATCTTTCCCTATTTTAACCTCCACATTTTTGTTCTCCATTTTTTAATGTGTGGAATTATATGCCAGTATCAATAGCAAGGGCCTACTACTATATATACTGCGCACAACTGAAATGCACCACAGGTATGGATGGATAGTATACTTGATGACACAGAGGTAGGTAGAGCAGTGGCCTTCCGTACCATACTGCTATATATACTGGTGGTCACTGTCAGCAAACTGCAAAACTAAAATGCACCACAGGTATTGAATCTAGATGGATAGTATACTTGACGACACAGAGGTAGGTAGAGCAGTGGCCTTTCGTACCGTACTGCTATATATATATATATATACTGGTGGTCACTGGTCAGCAAAACTCTGCACTGTACTCCTCCTATATAATATACTGGTGGTACCCAGTCCCCACAATAAAGCAGTGTGAGCACAGATATATGCAGCACACTGAGCACAGATATGGAGTGTTTTTAAGGCAGACAACGTATACTGGTGGTCATTGGTCAGCAAAACTCTGCACTGTACTCCTCCTATATAATACTGCTGCTCCCCAGTCCCCACAATAAAGCAGTGTGAGCACAGATATATGCAGCACACTGAGCACAGATATGGAGTGTTTTTCAGGCAGACAACATATACTGGTGGTCACTGGTCTGCAAAACTCTGCACTGTACTCCTCCTATATAATATACTGGTGGTCCCCAGTACCCACAATAAAGCAGTGTGAGCACAGATATATGCAGCACACTGAGCACAGATATGGAGTGTTTTTCAGGCAGACAACGTATACTGGTGGTCACTGGTCAGCAAAACTCTGCACTGTACTCCTCCTATATAATATACTGGTGGTCCCCAGTCCCCACAATAAAGCAGTGTGAGCACAGATATATGCAGCACACTGAGCACAGATATGGAGTGTTTTTCAGGCAGACAACATATACTGGTGGTCACTGGTCAGCAAAACTCTGCACTGTACTCCTCCTATATAATACTGCTGCTCCCCAGTCCCCACAATCAAGCAGTGTGAGCACAGATATATGCAGCACACTGAGCACAGATATGGAGTGTTTTTCAGGCAGACAACGTATACTGGTGGTCACTGTCAGCAAAACTCTGCACTGTACTCCTCCTATATAATACAGCTGCTCCCCAGTCCCCACAATTAAGCAGTGTGAGCACAGATATATGCAGCACACTGAGCACAGATATGGAGTGTTTTTCAGGCAGACAACGTACATTGGTGGTCACTGGTCAGCAAAACTCTGCACTGTACTCCTCCTATATAATACAGCTGCTCCCCAGTCCCCACAATTAAGCAATAAGCACAAATATTTTTGCATCAAGAATTCAAGATTAATAAACGGAGAGGACGCCAGCCACGTCCTCTCCCTAACATTTCCAATGCACGAGTGAAACTGGCGGCGACGCGCGGCTGCTTATATAGAATCTGAATCTCACGAGAATCCGACAGCGGGATGATGACGTTCGGGCGCGCTCGGATTAACCGAGCCATACGGGAGAATCCGAGTATGCCTCAGACCCGTGTAAAACGGGTGAAGTTCGGGGGTGTTCGGTTTCCGAGGAACCGAACCCGCTCATCACTAGTTTCCGTGTCACCTTACTCTGCTACCGCTGTGCTTAGCAGAGGTTACTATTCCCAGCCATAGTCAATGTGCGCGGTAAAGTATGAAAAGGAGGGAAAAATGCAAAAAAAAAACTTAAAAAGTTGTATCATCCACATGTCTGTGTACCTTTGTCATGTCAAACATTTGAACCTGTAGACCTTTTGTACCTGTCGACCATAAGTACTGTCAACCTTTTACACGTTGACCTAATGAACATGTCGATTTTTTACATGTTGACATATTGACCATGTCGAACTTTTTACATGACGATCTAATGCATGTCGAACATTAGTGGTTGAACTTTGACTGTCGACCCTTTCGCAGTCGACCTATTATCCAGAAATCATCACAGTGTACCACCAATCTTTTTTGTTTTATATTCAGTTCATTTTACAGTTTAAATAATGTTGACCAGAGTTCCTATTGTGAAAACAATTGGTGTATTTCTAACCAATGGTGGCCCCAGATGTGGAGCGCAGTCCAAAATGCAAAGCTACACCAACTATCAGTGATTCCCAGCCAGCGATGTTGGCAGTGTTTGGATTGGCAGTTGGTGTGGCTCCCTTATTTGAATATTGTACTTCACTGCAGCCCCACTTCTGGAACTGTCAATGTTTATAACAATTGTTTTTTATATCCAGTGAAGCATCATAGTGCATTGCCTGTTAATGAGCACTCACAAATTTACTGTGTTAAGTCATAAATACTAAATTGATCTTTTGTGAGAATACTTAATTATCTAACTACAATCTATTAACTACTTGTTAACAATTCCGTAGTATACAAAATTAAGTAATTGTTCTTTATGAAAAATATTGTTTTTCTAAAAGTGATTTTATACATATTGATTGATACTGAACATACGTTGGATGACAACCTTTCTATTACCACATTATTATTCATATTAATTTCTATGAGTAAAATCAATATATAAATAAAAAAAAGTAATATACAGTATACAGTATTTATCCTATCACTGCAACCAAATTAAACTTTTAAAAACACACTGTTGGTAATTTATCATGTTTCTCTTTGTTTTTTAAATGAATACCTTAATTTATTTTGTGCATCTGAAGTTAATGAAACCAATATGAATT
This sequence comes from Pseudophryne corroboree, assembly GCF_028390025.1. Taxonomy (NCBI): domain Eukaryota; kingdom Metazoa; phylum Chordata; class Amphibia; order Anura; family Myobatrachidae; genus Pseudophryne; species Pseudophryne corroboree. Next base: position 487,617,338 of record NC_086448.1, read on the forward strand.
CTAATACTCTATAGGCTAAATATTTTTTTTCTGAGCATGTTTATACAGAGACAGGGGTGTAGTAAAGGTTGCTCCGGTGGCACTGAAAAAGTTAGAGGACGCGCTGCTGTCTGCCACCCACCTTTCCCGTGGACCACTGTACTGACAGCCTCAGAGCATTAGGAGGAGAAACAGAGGGGGTGCACACTGACTTGGACTCAGAGGCTAAGTAGGGAACAGGGCAGGCCAAAGGTGACAGCAGGAGACACTGACAGCTAACAGGTGCTGGAGCTCTACCTGCCCTCTTTATATGTCTCACTCTCTATTTGCAGCTGTGCAGCAGGGCTACATCTGTCCTGCAGCACCACTCTCTACACCTACTGCTGCATCACCTCTCTCTTTCCTGGAAGCTGCAGCACATGTCTCTATTTCAGATGCTGCAGCGGAACCCTATGCCCTAGCTGTTGCAGCACCCTTTTCCACCCCATCTTCTGCAGAACCTCTCTCTGCCCTGACTGCTGCAGCACTTCTCTGTACATTGATGCTACAGAACCTCGCTGCTGCAGCCAGTGGTGCCAAGAGGGGGGCTGAGCAGGTACAAATTACCTGGACATGGGCTGCTGGAGGGGCCCAAGTCTAATACACCCCCCCAGTATACCTGTGCTATTGCTGGCATCAGTGGTGCCATCTTCTCTGTGATCCCTTCGGGAAGATGGCACTGTACACCAAAGGCAAAGACTCTGGAACTGTGCTAGAGTCTTTGCTCTCAGTGACCAGCGTCATCTTCACAAATATCACTGGTAAGATGGCACTCAAAAGTAAAGAAGATATTATCTGCGCAAACTCCTTAAAGAAAAAGGATAAGATTTAAATATGCAGCCATGGAACAGACCGGTGCCCTTACTGGTTATAGATTTACAATATGAATTCCTGGCGCAGCATTTAAATAGAAGGGAAGAAAAGAAGAAAGAATCTAGGGAAATATCAGACTGAATGAATTAAATTAAAACACATTTATTCATCACAATTAATTAAAATTCTGTATAAGCACAATAAAATCAATATACCCAACTCATAACTGAAATCTTTTTCCAGTATCAGTCCAAAAACTTATCCACAAAGTCACAGCCTAATCGGCTTCAAGTGTCCTGAGACCTGGTTTCCTTTGCCTCAAGGGCTTCCGTTAATTAAAAAAAATATATATATTTTTTTTATAAAACGTGCTTATATGCAAAGAGTAGTGTGCTTGTGGAGTCACACTCTGGTCTCGTATGGTGCTTGTGGAAGTGGACCAAAGCAATAGGACCTTATAAACCCTTCTTGAATTTATATATGCTGACACAGTTTTTTCCTGATCGCAGTTAGCACTGCTCGTGTACCTTTTATCCTCCGCTTCATCTGCCGGATCTCCGTTCTTGTCCGGACCCCCTCCTCAGTAGTTAGCCGGCCGTCGCCTCCCAGAGCCGCAGTGCTTCTCCGTTCTGCACTGCTCGTGGGCTTTGGAACGCACCACTGTGGCTTCCGGTTTCGCGGTCCGTGGCTTCCGGGGGTGTGAGCGAGGTGTGTACAGTCAGCGTCAGCGTCTGCTCGGGTGAATAGGTCCTCTGAGTGCAGCTCCAATGCGTTTCCCCCCCTCAGGGGCTTCGTCAGGGATAGCTGCATTCCCAATCTATTTTCTTTATATAGGCTAGATATATGCCTTGATTGAACTTAATTATCCAATCAATTATTAACCATTGAGTTGTTCCGCTTATTTACACCACATTCAGTCTGACATAAAAGGAAAGAAAAAGGACAGAATAGAAAGAAAGGAAAAAACGGGATATAACTGGGGTAGTGATTTCCTGGTGTATAATGAATCATTATATTATTGATTCACAAAAAGGCAGCTAGATCAAAATCTATGTTCAAACCCTTTGGTGCAATAGTGTCAATCTGATAAATCCATTTCGCTTCTTCCTTGGATATCTCTACTGTCTTATCACCACCTCTCCAATTGTTCCTGATCTTTTTGATACCCACAAATTTCAAACCTGTAGGGTCGCTATTATGGAATTTTTTAAAATGTACTGGGACGCTATGTGTTTCCACGTTCTTTCTTATATTTCGCATATGCTCAGCAATACGTATTTTTAGGGATCTGATAGTCCTCCCGATGTACTGTAGCCCACATGGGCATTCCAACAGATAGATGATTCCCTTCGTGTCACATGTAACGGAATCTTCAATTTTGAATTCTTTTTTATTGGTATTTGAACAGAAGGTCCGAATACTCCTTGTACTCGTTTGATTTGAATTTTTGCAGTTCTGGCATCGTAAACAATAATGGAAACCCTTTCTTTCCCCGCTGTTCATCCAGGTCTTCTTTTCCATCTTATTTGTGTTGGATTGTAGGGCACTTTTTACTAATGAAGATCTAAGGTTTCTCGCTCTTCTATATATTAAGCGTGGTTTCCTGGGGAGTATTCTATTCAATTTCTCATCCTTTAATAGAATCGGCCAATATTTGGTCAGAATTCCTTCCAAATCTCTTGCCTGGGAGCTATATTGAGTAATAAATGGCACTTCGTTTTTCATCCTGTTTTCTTTCTTTTCGGTATTGGGAATCATAAGACTATTTCTGTCTAATTTACCTACTTCTTCGTGGTTCCTTCTTAGGTCGGTTTTATCATAACCCTTTTCCAAAAACCTTTTCGCCATTTCCTCTGCCTGTTTCTGATATTCATCGTTCTTAGAGCAATTTCTTTTTAATCGCTTGAACTGGCCCTTCGGGATGTTTCGGAGCCAGTTTGGATGATGGGCACTAGTCTTCTCAATGTAGGTGTTACAATAAACTTCCTTTACATGGGTTCGGGTCTCGAGTTGATTGTTCTCCTCATAAATTTCCAGATCTAAAAAAACAACTTTTTCTTTACTGTAATCCGCAGTGAAGCAAAGATTCAGTTCATTATGGTTCATGTATGTAATGAATCCCTCCAGGTCCTCTTGTGTCCCTGACCAGACGAATATCACATCATCTATGAATCTTTTCCACAATTTTACATTGTCTCGCATTGGATTATTGTTCCAGATCCTTCGGTTTTCCCATTCTGCCACAAACAGGTTTGCGTACCCCGGTGCGAACTTCGTTCCCATCGCGGTCCCGCGAACCTGCCTGTAGTAGGTGTCCTCGAACAAAAATTAGTTGTGGCTCAGAATAAATCTAATTGCCTCAATGATAAAATTAATCTGTCGGTGATGGATGGTGTTGTCCTCACAAAGAATTCTTTCCACGTATTCGCATCCCTCTTCATGCTCAATCACACTATATAGCGAGGTGATATCGCAGGTGACTAGAATGTAACCTTCTTCCCAATCAAACTCCTCTAGGGTTTGCAGGATATCCGTAGAATCCCTTAGATGACTCTGTTGTTTTGATACTAGTGGCTGGAGAAATTGATCGATGTACTCTGAAAGATTGCTGGTGAGAGAATCTATTCCAGCCACTATAGGCCTGCCTGGTGGATTCCTCTTATCCTTATGGATCTTAGGCAGGATATAGAAGACTGGTAGTTTCGGATGGTCTTGAAAGATGTAGTCGTACTCCTTTTTATTCAGAATCCCCAAATGGAATGCTTCTTTTAGCATACTTTCCAGTTTCACTTTGTATTCCCCCGTGGGGTCCTTAGGAAGCTTTTCATAGGTGAAGGTGTCTCCTAAGATTTTCATGGCTTCTCCTACATACTGTGACCTATCCATAATCACTAAACCACCTCCCTTGTCTGCTGGTTTAATGCATATATCTGAATTGGCTTCCAATTCTTTTAGTGCCTTTTGCTCTTGTATTGTCAAGTTGTACTTGGTAAGATGGCACTGGCCAGAGAGGAGGGACCCGATAAATATTTTAATAGCAAAGGGTGTTCCCATGATTCCTTTTTAAGCCCCGCCCCCTTTACCGGGGCCCAGCATGGCTCTCTACAGCTCTTGCTGCAGCACCTCTCTCTATCTTTCAGGTAGCCGCAGCACCTCTCTCTGCCCCTCAGGCTACTGCAGCATCACTCTCTGCCCTTCAGGCTGCTGCGGTGCAGCTCTCCTGCCCCTCAGGTGCCTGTGACACAGCCCTTCAGACAATTCTGGGACATTATTTTCATTGTAGCATATTAGTATTATCAAGTCTGGGATGGCAGTTTCTAGGGTGTTATTTGCATTGAGGCATTAAATTATCAAATTGGGGGGAGGGGGGAGCAAATTTGTTGCAATAGTTTTATTCAGAGTTTGGGGATTTATCAGGTATGTGGGGGGTCACATTTGGGAGATTATAAGGTTAGGTAAATTGGTGCATATACAGTGTTTTTAATTTATTTGAATTAAATAATTAAATAGTTAAATACGGCTACTTCCATAATGGCTCTACTATGGTGCAATGTGTATAAGGGGCTCAACCTATTGGCGTTTCTTTAAAGGATGCAATGTGTGCGGTGCAGGGGGGCCCACACCACACACACCTCACCTATATTTAAAAGCGTAACTTTCCGGAGTTAAGTGTCGGGTGCTGCAATCACTGCAAAAATCACAGTCAAAATGGCGTCAGCGCATGTGCAGTAGACAAATTGGTCTACGGACCATGGTGGGCACCATGTTTCCAGAGACCTGTGCATGTGCAGTAGACTCCGGCAAATTCCAGAGACTACTGTACCGTGTAGTTGAAACGCCTCTGGTTAAACCATAGTAATGTGTATAAAGGGCTCTACTGTGTTATGTAATGTGTATAAGGGGCTCTACTGTTTGGAATAATGTGTATATGGAGCTCTACTGTGTGACACAATGTGTATAAAGGGCTCTAGTGTGTGGAATATCGTGAATAAAGGGTACAACTGTGTGGTGTAAAGTGAATAATGGACACTACTGTGCAGTATAATATGAATTGTTACTATTTTGTGGCCACACACCTTCCCATTATTTATTTATTATTACCAGTTTTTTTATATAGCACATACAGAGAATATTTCACCATTTACATAAGTACTTGCCCCATGAGAGCTTAATTTTTGTTGGGAGCCAATTATCCTAGCAATATATTTTTGTATTGTGGGAGGAAACTGGAGAACCCAGAGGGGGTGGTATTCATGTGACCGGCGGTCGGGAGACCGACAGTCACATGACCTCCTCCAGCATCCCAACCCTCACTATCCCGATGGTTGGCATGCCGACCAACAGGGACTATTTCCACTCGTGGGTGTCCACGACACCCATAGAGTGGGAATAGAACCTGTGGCAACTGCAGGTTGCCACCGAGCCCGCAAAGGCTTACTGCACTCGCCCCTCCCCGCCAGGATCCCGGCGTCGGTATGCTGCCGGGATCCCGGTGTCAGTATGCTGACCGGCGGTCTCCTGACCACTGGTCAGCCATACTACACCCCCAGAGGAAATTCACGTAAGCACGGGAGATACAAACTCTATTCAGTTAGGGACATGGTGGGAATCAAACCCATGACCTCAGTGCTGTGAAGCAGTAATGAAAACCATTATACTATCTGTACTGCCATACCCCTATTTTGTTTTTTCAAGGTCTAGAACCGGCCCTGTCACAATTTAGGATTTTTAAATATTGTTTCTTTTCAAATGTAACATGCCACCACATGTTGGCTAGCCCCCAATTCAGTACAGAGGAGGGGGTAGCCACAACATACTATGTGTCACAACATATGCCACAACATATGTTCTTGCACTGGGCACTATGGCGCCTAGCTACACCTCTGTATAGAGAGTACTATACAGTACATGAAATTTAATATTAGAAGGATGAGTTTTTTCTCTTGGTCAGTGGTTCTCAAACTGTGTGCCTAAGTACCCTGAGGTGCCATGAGGCTCTTGCAGGAGTATCTCAGGTTGGTAGTCCAGGACGAAATCAAATTATGTATCGTCAAATTGATTGGCCATACCAGTGCTAGTGGCTGCCAATCATAAAACATTTGGACAAACAGAAGCACAACTGTAAACCACCACATAACTAAACCTAAGGATATCAGGTAGGCAAAATTTACTTAATGTAATATTTCTTTAGAAATTTCTCATCAATAAAAAATGTTTATCCTAGGTGTGCCATGAAAAAAATGCTGATACTCTAGGACGCCGTGAGTTAAGAAAGTTCTGGAACCAATGCTTTAGGTAATACTTTTTTTTTTACTAAAACTGGGGGAGTTGTACTAAGCCTTGGGGAGTGACCGTTACAATTCCAAATTGTCCGCCTCATATCAAATTTATTGAGACCTTAATACAGTATGTTACATGCCAGCCTGGGGAATCATGAGCTTTTGTTCACTGGCTGTTATCGGTAATTCACTATGCAGCATTTTAAAGTATAGCTTCTCTCATTTTTTTTTTTTGAGAAACATAATGACATCTCTTGATAGCATTATGTGTTTTTTTTCTCCATATGGATGTGTATGAAACTGAGGAGTTTCTTCTGCAGCATCTTGCAACTATCCCCAGCTTCCTGCACAGCCCAATAAGCAGCCTGCAGTATTTCTCATATGCAGCCCCTTCTGTACAGCTATAAAGAGTGCTGTGTCCCTACTACAGCAGACCACTAAATACAGACAACCCCTATCCGCTGCTACCTGCAACTTAAATGATGCACCAGGAGATGCGCCAGGAGATGAGAGCAGCATGGCACAGGGACTCAGGAGGAACTCTCTGCAGCTGGCTTCTAGCACCTGGGGTCAAAGTAAGTACTTTCAGAGTATAAAGATTTGCATATACAAAACAAACAAATAAAGAAACTTCTCTGCTGTGGCAGCCCTTTATCGCTGGGTTGTATCAGCAGGGAGTCACTCGATATTCTGGCTGTTGGGATCCCGGTGCTCTGCATACCGGCACCACAACACCTCTGGAGGGAGAATAAATAGTGTGGCCACAGCGTGGAGAGCGCAGCAAGGGAGCTCTTTTGCTTTCATCCCGCTGCTGGCATTCCGGCGATCGGGATCCCGGCATCGGTATGCTGGGTGTCGGGATCCCAAACACCGGTATCTCGTAGTACACCCATCAGTATACTGATTTATATAAATATGGCAAAACACATGATACAATAAAATATTTCGATAGAAACCACTTTTGTTTAATAAATATACCCCTCTGTCCAGTCATAGTTTATGACAATAACAGTAGAAAGTGATAGGAAAGCTTTATGAGATATTTACCTACAGTATAGCAATCCAGCTTTCCCTTAAAGATAAATATGCTTACAATGTATGTACTTAAATTCCCCCAGAACATCAAGAGGGTTATTTAGAATGGATTGCAGATTTTGCTAAAAGCAATATCTGCAATCTGTTCCTTCATATGCTGGGGGCCACCCATCGCTGGGAAAGGCCACCCAACATGCAAAAGTGCCTGCCCAGTGGCTGCGATCACAATTTGATTGCAGTTGTAGCAACTGTGGATGACCCTCTGCAGCCACAGTTCGGTTTCATATGCAGAAGGTCCACCGCCATTTTTTAGATCGGGTGCGGCTGCGTGTGATGTCGCGCAGCTGACAAAAAATGCAGCTGACCTGTCCCCATTTTCCCCGTGCCACCCTGCAACGCTCCGCCGCCCCACCCCACCCCACTCTTGACCTGCAAACGCCTCTGCCTGTCAACAGGCTGAGGCATTTGCAGCCAATGTGATCACATCACATTAATCAGTTGCACACGTGCAGGACAGTACCAAGTAGGGTTTATTTCCCTAAGGTAACCTTAGAGTTATGCAGGATTCTAAGTGGGCAGTTTCTATATACTTGATTTTAACTCAATTGTGACCTGAAATAATTAGCATTTAACAAACTATAGACTGCCTCATGAAAAATGCAGTCTAGGTAATACTTTACACAAATACAGGGACCGAGTTGTTTGCTTTTTTTTCACCATGGACTTGGGGACCATTCTATAATCCAAGTCCCATCCTTTGCAGAGCATTGAATCAAGCCTAGGATCCAGAAGAACCTAGCAATTTTTCAAAACATGTCAGCCAGTAATGAATATATATGTGAACCAACAAAAAGACCTGTAAACCTCATTCAAAAGGTCAATGAGGACTGGGGTTGGGAAACACTGGTATATATTACAGTCTATATTGAGACTTGAGTTGACAATTTTCTCACTAGCAGTTCTTTGAACCTCCGCAGACTTGTGTCTGCCGGAAAGATAAATACAACATAGGTTTTAAACCTAGGATTGATCATAGTGGCCAAAATGTAGTGCTCTGATTTCAACAGATTGACCACCCTTGAACCCTGGCAAAGCGAATGAAGGGCTCCATCCACAAGTCCCACATACTTAGCTGAATTGCTCCGTGTTAGCTACTCCTTTAATTTCTCCAGCTGCTTCTGCAAAAGCCTGATGAGGGGCATGACCTGACTCAAGCTGGCAGTGTCTGAACTGACTTCACGTATGGCAAGTTTGAAGAACCTTGCACAACATGGAAATCATTTTCCGCTGCACTTGAGTCAGGTGTATTCCCACTCTGTCGAAGTCAAAAATATTACATAGAGAGAACATACAGACTCCACATATTATGAGTCGCTATGCTTGCAAATAGGTGCAGCGAGCACAGCAATATATGGTAACATACGCATTTACACAGACATGCCACAGAGATAGATTTGACACATATTTCATACAGCACATAATTATAACATATCAAGCGCCAGACATCATAATGATTTAAAATGATAAAATAGAGTAACGTCATGTATGTGTATTATTGGAGCAGAGCAAGATAGACATGTTGTGCTTGGTATTACAGTAACCAGATTAATGTGTAGATTCAGTTGATGCTTGTTATTAAGTTGTAGGACATTGCTATGAGTAGTTATGATTAAATGTATGAAAGCTAAAGTCACTCTTATTAGAACAATGGACAGGTCAGCCCTTTTGATGTCTTCAAGGCTGAAATTTGTTAGCATACGAACAGACCAGTGACTCATCACGAATGAAAAAGTTCCCTCCCTTAGACTAGTCTGTGCACTCCCCCAAACTAGATAGCACATTGCTGATGAGACACACAGGAGTTGCTCTTTTAGTCCCAGACGATGATGGAGATGCTGCCAGACCAGTGCCTATATGATTTTACAGAGAGAGAGAGAGAGAGTGATATGGAGGGAATACTTTATATGAAAAATATGATGGTGATGTATTTGCTGGCCTGTAACTGTATGTATTTGATTTAGTTTGTATTAACTGCTTACTGTATAAATTGTAACCATGTAACTATATATATATATATATATACTGTACATTGTGATATATTGAATACATATCCTTTTAATAACAAATATATACATCAATGAGCTTTGGAACTCAGATAATGTGTGGGTGTATTGTTTTCTCTTAAGGGATGTAGTGTTTTGCGATGTAAAGCGCACTTTTATCGTATATGGTATTAAGATGCGCCTGGCGTCCGCAGTATAAATTAGAGCGGGCATTTTAAATATTTGTTAGAAAGCAATTTGGTATTTACACCTCCTTTGCCTATATCGCAGGTAGGTGTATATGCTTGAATGGCTTTTGCTGCTCCTCCATCCTCTGAAGCATTTAGAGTGTTGAATTCCACCTCGTTGACACCTCTTGCTTCAGGTGATGACAGGGAAGATTCAGATGATGACAGGGAAGATTCAGGTATTCTGGTGCTCCAGTCTTCAGCACGCAGTTGCTGAATGTCGAAAGTGGCCTGCAATTTTTCGGGCCACCGGCAGCATCTCCTGCATGCCCCTGTCATTTTGCAAAAAAATCTGCACCACCAAATTAATTGTATGTGCAAAACATGGTGGAATTTTCCCAGATGAAATGCACGCACAATATTAGTGTCATTGTCAGATGTCACAAATCCCCAGGAGTGTCTAAGTGGGGTATTCCATTATTCGATGATGTCCCTCAGTTTCCGTAAGAGGTTGTCATTGTTGTGCCTCTTATGGAAACTGGTGAAACACAGGGTAGCATGCCTAGGAACGAGTTGGCATTTGTGAGATGCTGCTACTGGCGCCGCTGCTGTTTTTGTTGCTGTGGGAGGCAATACTTCTACCCAGTGGGCTTTCACAGTCATGTAGTCCTTAGTTTGCCCTGCTCCACTTGTCCACATGTTTGTGGTTAAGTGAACACTGGGTCCAACTGCATTTTTCAGGACAATGAGGACACTTTTTATAATGTACAGTCCGTGAATCGCTTAACCAGTGAAGTGGAATCTAGACGGGAATTGGTACCGGGACACAGTACGTCCATCAACTGTCTAAATGCCACTGCACTAATGGCAGATACCGGATGCACGTCTACAACCAGCATAGCTGTTATGGTCACATTAATCCACTTTGCAACAGGATGACTGCTGTCATATTTCATCTTCCTTGCAAAGGACTGTTGAACAGTCAATTGCTTAGTTGAAGTAGTACAAGTGGTCTTCCAACTTCCCCTTTGGGATGACGATCGACTCCAAGCAGCAACAACAGCAGTGGCAGCAATAGCAGCAGGCGTACCACTCAAAGATCCTCCGGAGGAATACCAGTTAGGAGAGGACTCATCAGTCATGCCAGTGACATGGCCTGCAGGACTACTGATGTTCCTGACTGAGGAGGAAATTGACGTGGAGGGAGTTGGTGGTGTGACTTGCAGAAGCTTGGGTACAACAGGAAGAAGGGATTTAGGTGTCAGTGGACTGCTTACTTTCTTACCCAAAGTTTCTGAACTTGACAATGACTTTTGATGAATGCGCTGCAGGTGACGTATTAGGGAGGATGTTCCTAGGTGGTTAAAGTCCTTACCTCTACTTATTATGTATTGACAAAGGCAACAGATGGCTTGACAAATGTTGTTCGGTTTTGTGGAGAAATAATTCCACACCAAAGAGGTGGCTTTTTTGGTATTTTGCCCAAGCATGACAATGGGTTTTCTCATCCCATAGACAACAACTGTCTCCTCTGGTGTCTTATTCAAACAAACCACATCACCATTAGAATCCTCATCGTCAAATTCCTCCTCAGCGCCTGCTACACCAATATCATGCTTATGTTGGTGTATGTTTACAGTGACATCCTCAATCTCAATATCAGCAACTGGACTGACAGTGCTCCTCTCAGCACTTGCAGGGGGCTTGCAAATGGTGGTAGGAGCCTCCTCTTTCCATACAGTCTTGGGAAGGTCAGGCCTAGACATCACAACCGCGGACACACTTAGACTCTTCTTGGGGATTTGTGATATCTCTGAATGCACAGTTGTTTTTTCCTGTGCTTTAACAAGCTTAATTTTTTTTATATTTCAAGAGGGAGGTGGTCTTCCATCCTCACGAGAAGCTGAGCCACCAGTCATAAACACAGGCCAAGGCCTTAGCCTTTCCTTGTCACTTCATGTCATGAATGGCATATTGCCAATTTTACGTTTCTTATCAGATAATTTCTTTTTATTCTGATTATTCATTTTTGCTTCTTGGGTTTTACATGTCCTCTATGACATTGGGCATCGGCCTTAGCAGACGACGTTGATGGAATTGCATCGTCAATGTCATGACAGATGGTAGCAGCAGCTTCAGCACTAGTACTAGGAACTTGAAGTGGTTCTTGATTTTCCACTTTTTTCTCTCTAAATTGTTGTTCTCCATTTCATAGGACAGCACCCCTTTATTATTACAGCACACAGAATAGTGCTCCTTCGTTTTCACATCACGCCTGTATTCTTACAGCATACAGGACCAGTGTGCTTTTATTATATCAACTGCACCACTGTATTTTTACATCATACAGGACCAATGTAATATTATTTTAACAGCAGCACCCCTGTATTTTTACAGCATACAAGACTGGGCCATTACCCCGATATTTTCACAGCATACAGGACCAGTGTGCTTTTATTTTAACAACAGCAACACCCCTGAATTTATACAGCATACAAGACTAGGCCAGCACCCCTGTTTTATCACAGCATACAGGACCAGTGTGCTTTTATTTTAACAACAGCACCCCTACATTTTTACAGCATACAGGAGGACAGTGCCCCTGCCCCCTGTACAACACTGTGACAGCCAGGTCAGCAACAACACCCATCTACAGCTTCAGAACCCCTAACAGCACATGAAACACCAGTGAAAGCCAGGAAAGCACCCCTAACAGCACAGATACACCACAATGACAGGAGCAGCACCTTTTCAGAGCACACATTGACCCCACCCAACGCCACCACCCACAGAGAGACAGAGGTCTGTCTCCCTCACTCTCCAAGTCCAGAGTTAAAATGGTGGCAATGCACGGCTCCTTATATGAAATTCAAAACCTGCGAGAATCCGACAGCGGTATGATGACATTTTGCCTCATTCTGGTGTGCAAGTCTGGAGGGAAGTCCTGAGCCGGACTTGGATTCGGGCTCATTTGGGGGGGTTCGGATCTCGGAAATCCGAACACGCTCCTCTCTAGTATTAACATTTTTAAGTGATGGGGTCAGATCTTTCAGCAAAGTACATAAGATGACACTGTAGTTTTCTCTATGAAAACTGTCCCAGATGCCAGATGTCTACATGCAGAATATTAAAGTTTGTTACGAAGAGCTGAGTGCAAGTTCACCAAGAAAAGCAGTTGCATCTTACACTATGGGGAATTCAATTACCCATGACACATTTTCATGGTAATAAATTTAGGTAAAATCCCACTTTATTACTATATATTTTTTCAGGATAATTTAATTACCACCTTATTTTTTTGCAAATGTTTTCACATGAAAACACACTGAATCTGGGATAAGTTCCCACATCCATGTGTTTTTGCAGTACTGTTTAGAGTACACTTTAACTAAATTACAGGATTCAGCCATAGCTAGACTTTCCATTTTATAATATAACTATACTTTATTTACAAGAGGCAATCACAAGAGCAGCAGCAGGTAGTGAAGTCTGCACAGGTAGGAGAGAGTAGGACAGTCTGCTAGTAGTCCAAATTTGAATGTGGTAGTCCAAATATTGAGTTACTGCTATGCTCAGTCTAGACTATGTCAGGAACAGTTGGCAGGTACAGTATGTCCCACTTCTTGATACTATGCTTGTGAATGGTGAGCTGGGTGCACTTGTAGTTGTGCACATAGCATTGCTTGTGAATTTAAAGTATTTAAAAAGGGATGGAAGGGTTGAAGAAAGTTCCTACACTGCTTAATATAATTAGAGATGAGTAGTTCAGTTTGGATGAAAACTGAACACACCCAAAGTTTGGGGTAACTAGAAACTTTGCTCCCCCCAAGCCAAAAAAGTTTCCACTGTCTTCCCCCAATGCAAATAGAAGAGTAGAGAATTTGAGTGCACTCCAAAAGGGGGCGTGGCCTCACAACAATGGGTGTGGACTCAATGCAAGGGATGTGGGATTGCAGGAAAAGACTACCTTATACCCAGTTTTGCAACCTGTATACCCAGACATTGGGCGCCACAGGAAAAAAAAATTCTGAGTCATGCCTTACATTATTTGTCATTTTTTCTCCTTATAGAAATGCCCCTTACACATTATGCCACACACCACAATGCCAATTACACATTATACCAGACACCTTAATGCCCATGACACATTATATGACACACTCTAATGCCCCTTACACATTATGCCACACACCTTAATGCCCCTAACACATTATGCCATACACTGTAATACCCGTGATACATTATGCCACACACCACAATGCCCCTGAGACAATATACCACACACCGCAATGCCCGTGATACATTATGCCACACACCGCAATGCCTGTGACACATTATACCACACACCACAAAGTCCCTGGCATACTATACCACACAGGACAATGCTCGTGACACAGTATGCTACACACTGTAATGCCTGTGACACATTATGCCACACAGTGCAGTGCCCGTTATAGATTTTGCCACACACCACAATGCCCATTATACATTATGCCACATACTGCAATGCTCATAATACATTATGCCACACACCGCAATGCCCATTATAAATTATGCCAAAAGCCACAATGCCTCTTATACATTATGTCACACACCACAATTCCTGTGGTAAATGATGTCACACAAAATGTCCATTATACATTAATACTACTAATTACTGTACTTTGAAATTACCTGCTTGTTGCCAGGGGTTTCATGCTTTAGGTTTCATGTTTGTTGCCCAGGGGTTTCATGGTCTTGGTTCCATGCTAATTGCCAGGGGTTTGTAATGCTCATTGCCAGGGCGGTTTTAGTCTGTGAGTGTCTTGCTCATTGTTAGGAGTATTCAATGCTCGTTGTCAGGGGTTTTCATGGTCTGGGTGTCATTCTCATTGCTAGGAGTGTGTAATGCTCGTTGCCAGGGGTTTCCATGCTCTGGGTGTCATGCTCATTGTCAGGGGTGTGTAATGCTCATTGCCAGGGGTTTATATTCTGTAGGTGTCTTGCTCATTGCTAGGAGTATTTAATGCTTGTTGTCAGGGGGTTTTATGCCCTGGGTGTCATGCTCGTTGCTAGGAGTGTGTAATGCTCATTACCAGGGGTTTTCATGTTGTAGGTGTCATGCGCGTTGCAAGATATGTGTAATGCAAGATATGTGTAATGCTCAATGCCAAGGGTTTTAATGCTCATTAAAATGCTCAATGTTTAATGCTCATTGCCAAGGGTTTTCATGTTCTAGAGGTCATTGTGCTGCCAGCGCTATGCGCTCCCGACACTTCCTGGCTCCCTGTCAGACAGACGCTTGAGGTCAAGTATAACCTATAGCATCTGTCTTCTCCAAAGTGGCAGGCATTTTGGGAGGGATGGCTAGTCTGCATGGGAATCTGCAGTGTAAACAGAGGCAGCAGCCCTGTGCCTCCAAGCCTCTGCAGTGGCTGTGGGGGCTATAGTTACGCCACTGGTTCTGTCATAGGCGAGCGCAGCACATTTTATTAGGGGGTGCACCGTCGGAGGGGTGTGTCTAGCACCGCCTTTTGGGCGTGTCTAGCACCATCTATTGATGGTCAACGCAATATAAAATATCCACCCTTGTACCAATCCTAGTAATGAAGATGCATTGTCAGATGTTGTGGTGTGCGCCAAACAAACACCCCTGATGGCACTCACTGCAATTACACTGCTCCTCCTCAGCCTGGTCTGGCTTCCCCTCTCTTTCCCCTGCAAGCTGCAACAGCTTACTTACAAGTCAGTCACTCACTGACACTGACAGTCGCAGACTAGTACTGCTGCTGCTGGAAAAACGAGTGACGTGTCAGTGTTGCTGCCGACCGCCTGCCAGTATTGAATTTGTCTTCCTAAGAGGAACGCTGGCTGCATGGTGATCCTCATCAGTGGCTGGCGTTGGCATAGAATAGAAGGAGAGAGGTGGGCGTGTGGCGGGTGTGACGGGTGGGTGTGCGAGCAGCATGACGTCATCACGTCACATCACGCAGTTTTTGTACATGGAGATGGAGCCAGGAGTTTGAAAGCCAGTGGCAGTGGCACCCTTGATTAACCCTGGCGTCCGGTCAGTAATGCAGTCCTGACAGGGTGCAGCGCAGAGGGGACAGTAATCAGCCTGTTTTGCCATCGCTGCATCAGGCATGTGAGATCGGGGTGCTGGACATTAGGGGGTGCCTGTGCGCACCAGGCACCCCCCCTGCGCACACCTATGGGTTCTGTGTCAAACTGAGTCCCAACTCAGGTCATCTCAGCTGTTAGAATCTTGGATCTAAAAACTTTATTTTGCATGTTTTGGAAGATTTCAGGTGCCATTTCAAACTCTAAATGACTGGAAATCAATGTTATTGATTTTAATAATACCGTAGGAGCAAAAACAGGTCCAAATTATATTATTTTAGCTGTTTATATCAAATTTTAAGAAATGAGCTCTATATACAATCACAAAACAATGAGTACAGTTTTGCTAAAATCAAGACACTACAATTATTTAGAACTAAAACCAAAACACAGGGGAGGTTTATTCACAGTTCTATGATAATTTCAGCGCCAAAGCACTGTGCCACAAGGAAATAAGAATGTAGTGAGGTGACCAGGGCAAGTTTAATTCAGCTAGTGACCAAGAATATGCAGTGAGGTAAATGGCTCAGGAAGCACTGGCTAGTACCAGAGCCAGATTTACACACAATATATTAGCCAAAGGGTACATGTGGGCATTACACACAGGTGCAGAAGTATATACTGCAAGAAACTGGGTGAATTTTAATCAGAGATGTGTGGAAAAGATAGGCTGGGTGGCAGTGCCTCACCTGTCATAGACGTTTTACTCCATAGTTTTGACTTAAAAATTATTAGAATAATACCAAGAAGATATTTCTAATATATTTTGTATTTTTCATATACTTTATATAGTTAATACTCTGCCATATATGTTAGTATTAGAGATGAGCGCCTGAAATTTTTCGGGTTTTGTGTTTTGGTTTTGGGTTCGGTTCCGCGGCCGTGTTTTGGGTTCGACCGCGTTTTGGCAAAACCTCACCGAATTTTTTTTGTCGGATTCGGGTGTGTTTTGGATTCGGGTGTTTTTTTCAAAAAACCCTAAAAAACAGCTTAAATCATAGAATTTGGGGGTCATTTTGATCCCATATTATTATTAACCTCAAAAACCATAATTTCCACTCATTTTCAGTCTATTCTGAATACCTCACACCTCACAATATTATTTTTAGTCCTAAAATTTGCACCGAGGTCGCTGGATGACTAAGCTAAGCGACCCTAGTGGCCGACACAAACACCTGGCCCATCTAGGAGTGGCACTGCAGTGTCACGCAGGATGGCCCTTCCAAAAAACACTCCCCAAACAGCACATGACGCAAAGAAAAAAAGAGGTGCAATGAGGTAGCTGTGTGACTAAGCTCCGCGACCCAAGTGCCCGACACAAACACCTGGCCCATCTAGGAGTGGCACTGCAGTGTCACGCAGGATGTCCCTTCCAAAAAACCCTCCCCAAACAGCACATGACGCAAAGAAAAAAAGAGGCGCAATGAGGTAGCTGTGTGAGTAAGATTAGCGACACTAGTGGCCGACACAAACACCGGGCCCATCTAGGAGTGGCACTGCAGTGTCACGCAGGATGTCCCTTCCAAAAAACCCTCCCCAAACAGCACATGACGCAAAGAAAAATAAAAGAAAAAAGAGGTGCAAGATGGAATTGTCCTTGGGCCCTCCCACCCACCCTTATGTTGTATAAACAGGACATGCACACTTTAACCAACCCATCATTTCAGTGACAGGGTCTGCCACACGACTGTGACTGATATGACGGGTTGGTTTGGACCCCCACCAAAAAAGAAGCAATTAATCTCTCCTTGCACAAACTGGCTCTACAGAGGCAAGATGTCCACCTCATCATCATCCTCCGATATATCACCGTGTACATCCCCCTCCTCACAGATTATCAATTCGTCCCCACTGGAATCAACCATCTCAGCTCCCTGTGTACTTTGTGGAGGCAATTGCTGCTGGTCAATGTCTCCGCGGAGGAATTGATTATAATTCATTTTAATGAACATCATCTTCTCCACATTTTCTGGATGTAACCTCGTACGCTGATTGCTGACAAGGTGAGCGGCGGCACTAAACACTCTTTCGGAGTACACACTTGTGGGAGGGCAACTTAGGTAGAATAAAGCCAGTTTGTGCAAGGGCCTCCAAATTGCCTCTTTTTCCTGCCAGTATAAGTACGGACTGTGTGACGTGCCTACTTGGATGCGGTCACTCATATAATCCTCCACCATTCTTTCAATGTTGAGAGAATCATATGCAGTGACAGTAGACGACATGTCCGTAATCGTTGTCAGGTCCTTCAGTCCGGACCAGATGTCAGCATCAGCAGTCGCTCCAGACTGCCCTGCATCACCGCCAGCGGGTGGGCTCGGAATTCTGAGCCTTTTCCTCGCACCCCCAGTTGCGGGAGAATGTGAAGGAGGAGATGTTGACAGGTCGCGTTCCGCTTGACTTGACAATTTTGTCACCAGCAGGTCTTTGCACCCCAGCAGACTTGTGTCTGCCGGAAAGAGAGATCCAAGGTAGGTTTTAAATCTAGGATCGAGCACGGTGGCCAAAATGTAGTGCTCTGATTTCAACAGATTGACCACCCGTGAATCCTTGTTAAGCGAATTAAGGGCTGCATCCACAAGTCCCACATGCCTAGCGGAATCGCTCCCTTTTAGCTCCTTCTTCAATGCCTCCAGCTTCTTCTGCAAAAGCCTGATGAGGGGAATGACCTGACTCAGGCTGGCAGTGTCTGAACTGACTTCACGTGTGGCAAGTTCAAAGGGCATCAGAACCTTGCACAACGTTGAAATCATTCTCCACTGCACTTGAGACAGGTGCATTCCACCTCCTATATTGTGCTCAATTGTATAGGCTTGAATGGCCTTTTGCTGCTCCTCCAACCTCTGAAGCATATAGAGGGTTGAATTCCACCTCGTTACCACTTCTTGCTTCAGATGATGGCAGGGCAGGTTCAGTAGTTTTTGGTGGTGCTCCAGTCTTCTGTACGTGGTGCCTGTACGCCGAAAGTGTCCCGCAATTCTTCTGGCCACTGACAGCATCTCTTGCACGCCCCTGTCGTTTTTTAAAAAATTCTGCACCACCAAATTCAAGGTATGTGCAAAACATGGGACGTGCTGGAATTTGCCCATATTTAATGCACACACAATATTGCTGGCGTTGTCCGATGCCACAAATCCACAGGAGAGTCCAATTGGGGTAAGCCATTCTGCGATGATCTTCCTCAGTTGCCGTAAGAGGTTTTCAGCTGTGTGCGTATTCTGGAAAGCGGTGATACAAAGCGTAGCCTGCCTAGGAAAGAGTTGGCGTTTGCGAGATGCTGCTACTGGTGCCGCCGCTGCTGTTCTTGCGGCGGGAGTCCATACATCTACCCAGTGGGCTGTCACAGTCATATAGTCCTGACCCTGCCCTGCTCCACTTGTCCACATGTCCGTGGTTAAGTGGACATTGGGTACAACTGCATTTTTTAGGACACTGGTGAGTCTTTTTCTGACGTCCGTGTACATTCTCGGTATCGCCTGCCTACAGAAGTGGAACCTAGATGGTATTTGGTAACGGGGGCACACTGCCTCAATAAATTGTCTAGTTCCCTGTGAACTAACGGCGGATACCGGACGCAAGTCTAACACCAACATAGTTGTCAAGGACTCAGTTATCCGCTTTGCAACAGGATGACTGCTGTGATATTTCATCTTCCTCGCAAAGGACTGTTGGACAGTCAATTGCTTACTGGAAGTAGTACAAGTGGGCTTACGACTTCCCCTCTGGGATGACCATCGACTCCCAGCAGCAACAACAGCAGCGCCAGCAGCAGTAGGCGTTACACGCAAGGATGCATCGGAGGAATCCCGGGCAGGAGAGGACTCGTCAGAATTGCCAGTGACATGGCCTGCAGGACTATTGGCATTCCTGGGGAAGGAGGAAATTGACACTGAGGGAGTTGGTGGGGTGGTTTGCGTGAGCTTGGTTACAAGAGGAAGGGATTTACTGGTCAGTGGACTGCTTCCGCTGTCGGCCCAAGTTTTTGAACTTGTCACTGACTTATTATGAATGCGCTGCAGGTGACGTATAAGGGAGGATGTTCCGAGGTGGTTAACGTCCTTACCCCTACTTATTACAGCTTGACAAAGGGAACACACGGCTTGACACCTGTTGTCCGCATTTCTGGTGAAATACTTCCACACCGAAGAGCTGATTTTTTTGGTATTTTCACCAGGCATGTCAACGGCCCTATTCCTCCCACGGACAACAGGTGTCTCCCCAGGTGCCTGACTTAAACAAACCACCTCACCATCAGAATCCTCCTGGTCAATTTCCTCCCCAGCGCCAGCAACACCCATATCCTCCTCATCCTGGTGTACTTCAACACTGACATCTTCAATCTGACTATCAGGAACTGGACTGCGGGTGCTCCTTCCAGCACTTGCAGGGGGTGTGCAAATGGTGGAAGGCGCATGCTCTTCACGTCCAGTGTTGGGATGGTCAGGCATCGCAACCGACACAATTGGACTCTCCTTGTGGATTTGGGATTTCGAAGAACGCACAGTTCTTTGCGGTGCTACTGCTTTTGCCAGCTTGAGTCTTTTCATTTTTCTAGCGAGAGGCTGAGTGCCTCCATCCTCATGTGAAGCTGAACCACTAGCCATGAACATAGGCCAGGGCCTCAGCCGTTCCTTGCCACTCCGTGTGGTAAATGGCATATTGGCAAGTTTACGCTTCTCCTCCGACAATTTTATTTTAGGTTTTGGAATCCTTTTTTTACTGATATTTGGTGTTTTGGATTTGACATGCTCTGTACTATGACATTGGGCATCGGCCTTGGCAGACGACGTTGCTGGCATTTCATCGTCTCGGCCATGACTAGTGGCAGCAGCTTCAGCACGAGGTGGAAGTGGATCTTGATCTTTCCCTAATTTTGGAACCTCAACATTTTTGTTCTCCATATTTTAATAGGCACAACTAAAAGGCACCTCAGGTAAACAATGGAGATGGATGGATACTAGTATACTATTATGGATGGACTGCCGAGTGCCGACACAGAGGTAGCTACAGCCGTGGACTACCGTACTGTACTGTGTCTGCTGCTAATATAGACTGGTTGATAAAGAGATGTAGTAGTAGTATGTATGTATAAAGAAGAAAGAAAAAAAACCACGGGTAGGTGGTATACAATTATGGACGGACTGCCCAGTGCCGACACAGAGGTAGCTACAGCCGTGGACTACCATACTGTACTGTGTCTGCTGCTAATATAGACTGGTTGATAAAGAGATGTAGTAGTAGTATGTATGTATAAAGAAGAAAGAAAAAAAAACCACGGGTAGGTGGTATACAATTATGGACGGACTGCCCAGTGCCGACACAGAGGTAGCTACAGCCGTGGACTACCGTACTGTACTGTGTCTGCTGCTAATATAGACTGGTTGATAAAGAGATGTAGTAGTAGTATGTATGTATAAAGAAGAAAGAAAAAAAAAACCACGGGTAGGTGGTATACAATTATGGACGGACTGCCCAGTGCCGACACAGAGGTAGCTACAGCCGTGGACTACCGTACTGTACTGTGTCTGCTGCTAATATAGACTGGTTGATAAAGAGATGTAGTAGTAGTAGTATGTATGTATAAAGAAGAAAGAAAAAAAAACCACGGGTTGGTGGTATACAATTATGGACGGACTGCCGAGTGCCGACACAGAGGTAGCTACAGCCGTGGACTACCGTACTGTACTGTGTCTGCTGCTAATATAGACTGGTTGATAAAGAGATGTAGTAGTAGTATGTATGTATAAAGAAGAAAGAAAAAAAAAACCACGGGTAGGTGGTATACAATTATGGACGGACTGCCGAGTGCCGACACAGAGGTAGCTACAGCCGTGAACTACCGTACTGTGTCTGCTGCGACTGGATGATAAATAATGATATAAAAAATATATATATATCACTACTGCAGCCGGACAGGTATATATTATATAATGACGGACCTGCTGGACACTGTCTGTCAGCAGAATTAGTTTTTTATAGAATAAAAAAAAAAACACCACACAAGTGAAGTCACACGACGAGTGTTTAACTTTTTCAGGCAATCACAATATAGTATACTATACTACTAACTATACTGGTGGTCAGTGTGGTCAGGTCACTGGTCAGTCACACTGGCAGTGGCACTCCTGCAGCAAAAGTGTGCACTGTTTAATTTTAATAATAATATGTACTCCTGGCTCCTGCTATAACCTATAACTGGCACTGCAGTGCTCCCCAGTCTCCCCCACAATTATAAGATGTGTGAGCTGAGCACAGTCAGATACGAGTGTTTAACTTTTTCAGGCAATCACAATATAGTATACTATACTACTAACTATACTGGTGGTCAGTGTGGTCAGGTCACTGGTCAGTCACACTGGCAGTGGCACTCCTGCAGCAAAAGTGTGCACTGTTTAATTTTAATAATAATATGTACTCCTGGCTCCTGCTATAACCTATAACTGGCACTGCAGTGCTCCCCAGTCTCCCCCACAATTATAAGATGTGTGAGCTGAGCACAGTCAGATATATACATAGATGATGCAGCACACTGGGCTGAGCAGTGCTCACAGATATGGTATGTGACTGAGTCACTGTGTATCGTTTTTTTCAGGCAGAGAACGGATATATTAAATAAAACTGCACTGTCTGGTGGTCACTGTGGTCAGTCACTAGTAAACTCTGCACTCTCTACAGTTCTACAGTACTCCTAAGCTCCAGTAAATCAGGTCAATCTCTCTCTCTTCTAATCTAAATGGAGAGGACGCCAGCCACGTCCTCTCCCTATCAATCTCAATGCACGTGTGAAAATGGCGGCGACGCGCGGCTCCTTATATAGAATCCGAGTCTCGCGAGAATCCGACAGCATCATGATGACGTTCGGGCGCGCTCGGGTTAACCGAGCAAGGCGGGAAGATCCGAGTCGCTCGGACCTGTGAAAAAAAACATGAAGTTAGTGCGGGTTCGGATTCAGAGAAACCGAACCCGCTCATCTCTAGTTAGTATGACAGGAAAGGCCCTGCCCCACCTCACCGCATGTTACTGGTAGTAACAGGTCAATTATTCTTCTTTTATTGCATATTGTGGAGAAATTGCCATGCCTCTTCATTGCTGTGCTACATCCCATTAGTGACTAGCATCAATGCAGTTCAGCAGAACAGAACTAAGATAATAACACAACAATAATACAATACACAATTAACTAAGACACATCTTAGCACAGGGACATTGTAGGCAGTTACCAAGTAAGTTCCATTGCTGATGAATATATTGTACACATAGACAGGGGTGTATCTAGGGGTCCAAGCACCCCTGGCAAAGTAGGGACAGGCGCCCCTACCCCCATATCTGAAAAAGTGAAGTCGCCAAAAAAGTGGCGTGACCACACAATAGTACCCTTAATTCATATTGAGCCACAAAGAAGTGTCCCTTACTCACATTACACCGCACATTAATGTCGGTTATTCACATTATGCTACACAGTAGTACCCCTTGTCTAATACCCCATTTCTAACATTAACATGAATGCCTGCTACTTTACTACAGCCTGTATATATATACAGCAGCTACTTTACTACAGCCTATATATATATATATATATATATATGTGTATGTATATATATATATATATATATATATACATAGATATAGATATAGATATATATACACCACACTCTGGGTGCGGCACTCCTGGCTTAACAAAGATGCAAGACACAAGCGCAGTCAATAATGTTTCAGCTTTATTCAACTGTCATCAGATTCTGAATTTGATGACAGTTGAATATAACTGAAACGTTATTGACTACGCCAGTCACCAGTGTCTTGCATCTTTGTGAAGCCAGGAATGCAGCACCCAGAGAGTAGTATGAAAACAGTATATTGTGAGGGCACCAGCTGCATGCATGCATTTTTTAAGGGAGTGCTGTCCTTTTGCAGTTCATGTATATTGCACATTTCTGACTCTGTGACAAAGCTGGATTGTTGGACACCTTGAGAAAGGTCCTGAATGGGGACCGAAACGTTGGTGAGAGATTACCATTATATGTGGAACTGTTTTGACTTATTTTGCCCCTTTTTTTGAGTAAAGATATTACTTTGACTTCATCGTTTTTTGTCTGGAGAGTGCTATCATTTCCACGACTAGTGGAAAACTCTGCACTGTACTATGGGTACATCCCCTAGTAGGATGGGGCTTTGATTGGCACCCCAGCGGCTGTCTTTAGGTTGGGTGAGAGTGTGGGACATTTCTCTTTATATACTGTATGTATATGTATATGTGTGCATATATATATATATATATATATATATACTGTATGTATGTATGTATGTATGTATATATATTTATGCACACATATACATATACTGTATATACACATTTCTCTTTGAATAGGAGGCACCTGTGTCCCCATCAATGTCCCCCCTCCCGGGGCAGTTCCTCACACACAGGGATACCCAGCAATTACCACAGAAGGCTGCAGCGGCAGCCACTGTTCTTGGCACCGGGGTCCGACACTGCTCCGCAGTCACTCTACATCAAGTAACTGCAAAACTACAGCTCCCAGCAGCCATTGCTGAAGGGAGCTCACAGCAGCTATGGCTGCTGGGAGCTGTAGTTTTGCAGAGTTGCTTGATTGTAGTGTGGACTGTGGAGCAGTGCTGGACCCCAGCACCAAGTACAGTGGCTGCCGCTGCTGCCTTCTGTGGTCATTGCTGGGCATCCCTGTGGGTGGAGGACACAGGGGCACAGTTAATCTACCCTGGCAGTGGGTGGCACAGCCCCTCCATAGCTGGCGCCCCTGGTGAGTGCTATCCTGGCCAATGGGTAGATACGCCCTGCACATAGATCCCTGGCGGTTGATGATAGATGAGAGATACAGAAGGGAGATACAAGAGAATATGGAAATAGATATACTTTAGTATCTGCTTCGATATCTTAGAGGTTGAGGTTTAGGTACGGAAGTCTTCTGCTCAGTTCCAGACAGGACCATGCATATCCAAAAAGTAAATTTATTGTTAATCTTATTTAATTTTTTTTATTTCATGTTAATAGGATTTTGATGTCCAAAAATGTATGTTTTGATAAAAAAATAAACTTAAAAAATAAAAAAATTCTGTGGCATTTTCTTTAATTCATTCATCGCCATGTGACATCTACTATATTTTAATACTGCTGTTGTTGGCAGTCGACATTTCTAAATTTTGCATTTTAAACATACAAACTTTCATCAGAAAAACAAAAAACAGATGTGTTCATGCTCATCTCACACAAGATATGAATTACAGTGTCCGTAAAAGTTAGCCCTAACTTAATATAATATTGAAGACATAATAAATAATACAAATATGATAAATAGTGTACCTTACATAATCAAGGAGAATAAGAAAACCCTGCATAAAGAGAATGGAACACTTGTTTCTCTGAAATCTACATCTGCATTTTTGACCTGCTATTCAGAAAAACATAATTTTCACCTAATGCTAGCTCTATGTAGTATAGTTACTGGATGCACCCATTTATAGTTGATAGTTTATGCAGCATAAATAATGGTACAATTATTTATGCTACAGCAACACTAGGTGCAGATCTAAATATTTTTAGAATAAAATAAGATGGCCACATTAGGAAAGAACACTCTGTAAATGAAATATCTTATCTTTTTTTTATAATACATGAATTAATACTTGTATATACCAGTGGGAAACATATTATTTTGCTTAGCAACTAGGGACAGCTAAGAGTGACAAATGTCACAATATTGTCCACTGTAGCATTGAAATAAGGATATACCATAAAGTAGCACATTGTCAAAGAGTAATAAATAACAATCAGTTAACAACCATTTATTGTATTCATTAAAGTTTGCAAACCACAAAATATCAGTAGTTTGAGGATGTGCTTATGCTATGTGCCATATTGAAGGAACTTTGGGTGCCTCCAGATGAGATGGCTCTTAATTGAGAAATACATAAATGCATGACCTAAAGCAGGTGCTATTATCATGTAGTATAGGACCAGCAGAACAGAGATGCCTTACTGTTGCTTGTGACTTTCAGTACCATATGTTTACCAATGTTCTGTATGTGACTGAGATCTCTGCATTACTATTATCATGTAAGATGTATTGTATGCCTCTTTTGATGGTCTATTATGGTGTGCAGGTGCAATTTTTTTGTAGTCTAGATTAACTTCTTCTTTACATGTCACTGTTGTGAGAGGCATATATTGGAAAAGTAGTTGGAGAATATGCTTATCCGTGTAGTGCTATATTCAAAGGACCTTGGAGTGCCTCCAGATGAGTTGTCTATCCATTTATCAATACATAAATGTATGACCTAAAGTACAGTAGGTGCTATTATAATATGCAGTAGCATAAGAAGAGCAGAAACACCTTGCCATGGCTGGTGGCTAGCCATATGTTTGCAGATGCGATATCTGCATTACTATTATCATGAAGGGTGTACAGTATGTCTCTTTTGTTGGTCCATTATGGTGTGCTGGGGCGATTTTTTTTTTCTAGTTAAAATTAGCCACTCCTTCACATGCACCTGTGATTGACCAATAAATTGATTTGAGCAACTATCATAGTGTGTACACCACAAAATCTAAAAGAAGACAATACTGTTATATTTGACCAAATTTCCCTAATTGTCCAAAGTGATACAGTAAACTTCTCCACAGCACTTCTTAATTTTCCATGATCTGTTGTGGATCTGCATGCAGATATGCATGTGGGAAGTACATGTATCCTTTTTGTCCAGTATATTAGAACTTTTTTTTCACTTTGTTCATTTGTTTTCAGTTAACCATTTGTCTGGCATAGTCGCACCTGATGCGACCACACCAGGCCGTGCTTTCCCTGACATGGTCGCACACGATGTGACTTGCCAGAAAGCTCACTGTGCAGCTGCAGGACTGCAGTTGCCGCTATCAGAAGAACCTATGGTTCCTCTGCTTCCTGGTTCCCTCCCCCCCAGTGCCTGGGTTGGGGGTGTTGCACAGCCTGGCAGGACCCCTAGCCCAGCAGCTGTAGACATTATCAGCTGCTGGGAAAATAAAAAAAAATTCACCTTCCCTGAGGAGCCCCCGGAGTCTGCAGAGGGGATCAGGTGCTGGGAAACTGAAGTTATGATGGTCACAATATTCTGATCATCGATGGTCATGGTATTCCGAGCATCAATGTTGTACCACTGTTTTTTCCCCCCAATAAAATTGTATTAGAGCTACTTAAATAAATGTTCTTAACCTAATTCACTCATAAAAATGACAATTTCTGAGCGGTTTTTGGAAAATTATTAGTCAGTTCATTTTAACTTTGGTTCCAAATGTTGGGTTGCATATTTACGCTGAACTGCAAGTTTCTGCAAGTCCATTCTTGTTTCTTCCTTTTGGCTATGAATACATGGTTTGTAATGACTCTGCAAGTTTGAACTTGTTACTCTATTTTGGCTTTAAGTAGATGTTTAGAAGTGACTATGCAAGTCTGAATTTTCTTCTACCTTTTGGCTATAAATACATGATTTGAAATGATTCCTATTAAGTTTGAGATTGATCTGTGCACAATCAGTATCCACTATGGCTAATCAAAAATCTTTGACCGAGGCTGAGATTCATGTGCTTGTAGATGCATCTGATAGTGAAGATGTATCTGAGGAAGAAAATCATATAAGTGATGGACTTAAAGGTAATGATTCCAACAATTAGGATGACAGTGTACAGTAGATCAGCCATTTTCTACAACTCCATATGTTATTTACAAGGATAGTGAAATAAAATGAAAACTCAATCCTCCTCAACATCCAGCTTGTAGGTTCTCTAAAGCCAATTGTATCAAGAAATCTCCAGATGAAACAAAATATGCAGAAGCACGAAAAAAAATGATATAGAAAATGCATTCAGTGTTTAATTTTGTTTAAATGAAAATGATATAATGAAAGGACACTGTGTTTAAGTGTTATGAAACTCCTACACAATTACAATTACCTAGAGTTACTAGGGAGGACCTATAACAACCACCCATTGTCCCTTAGTGTTTTATACTCACATTTAGGATGTCACCAGGTCTCAAACCTCAAGGCAGGTAGGGCTTATACTGTGTAACCAGCAGGAGATTGCATGATATAGCTGGAGACGTAATGCAGGAAAATTCCAATATGGAAGAGAGATAATACTAATGCACTTTAAGTAATACCAGGATATTACAACGACAGTGAAACAAATGTGAATAAGAATACTTCCAGGGAATAATATGCATGTAGTATTCTCAACAAGTGAAATTAACACAGTTCCAAACAACGATTAGTAATAAAGTAGCAATAAGGTATCGTGGTTCATGTAAGTCACTGGTAGTACGTACAGCTGGTGGATTTAACACAGTTCCATAAAGCAACTACTAATGAAGCAACAGTAATAAGGTATCTTGGTTAATGTAAGATGCTGGTAGTAATATACAAAGATACAACTGATAGGAATAAGGCTATAAGCATGGTCAGGGCATCAAGACTCCATAAAATAAGTAGCCAGTAACAGGGACCAAATGACAGGGCTCCAGAAAGAAACTATCACCAGCAATGAAGTACATAACTGACTGTATTATAACAGAATCATGGGACAATCACACTGCTGCAGAGAGGTCAACCCATGATTACTCAAAGCAGTCACAGCTGAGTATGAGCATAGTATCACGGCTGCTTAGTAAAAGCTGTGAACAAAAGACACCATAGCCTCTCTGAGTTCCAGTTGCCTAGCAACCACAGAACCATCGATCACCAAGGCAGGTCTGATGTCCCGGTCACCTGGCACAATCAACTTATAAAATTAAGGCTAAAAGTGGCAAAATTTGGACACTGTTACTTCTCCAGCTTATGTTGGACTGTTACTATTGGTTGAAGTATATAAATCTTATGGTGAATCAAGAAAAAGCTTGTGAAATAGTGAAACTGTTAACAGCATTTTCTGAGTGACCATGTCACAGGACACCTGTAAAATTTTGCAAGTAATAAGTTTTGATGACAAATCTAGCTGTTGTGATAAAATGCACACACACAAACTTACTGCTGTAAAATAAATTTGGGAAAAATAAGCTGAATTTCTTCCAGAATTATATAACCCATTTGAAAATGTGACCATAGATGAACAATTACTGTAGTCGGATTTTAAGGGTGCTGCCCTTTAAAACCATACATTTCTTCCAAGACAGCAAAATATGTGAAGGAAATGTAAATTTTCACACAATGGGGGTAATTCCAAGTTGATCACAGCAGGAATTTTGTTAGCAGTTGGGCAAAACCATGTGCACTGCTGGAGAGGCAGATATAACATGTGCAGAAAGAGTTAGATTTGGGTGGGTTATTTTATTTCTGTGCAGGGTAAACACTGGCTACTTTATTTTTACACTGCAAATTAGTTTGCAGATTGAACACACCACACCCAAATCTAACTCTCTCTGCTCATATTAAATCTGCCTCCCCTGCAGTGCACATGGTTTTTCCCCAACTGCTAACAAAATTCCTGCTGCGATCAACTTGGAATTACCCCCAATAAAAGATGTGTTTGTCCCAAAACTCAGCCAATATAATAGCCTGCAAATATGTGAATTCAAGGCTATTACATTGTGCAAGTCCATGCGAATTGCGTCCTATGTTGGGAACCATAAGGTTGACATTTAGTAACCTTGTGGTTTCCTGCATAGGATATAATGTAGCAGTTCTCAACATTGAAGTCTATAGAGTGGAACCAATCCATGGACTTCAATGGGGAAATAGTGATTGACAGCCTGACTACACACAGCCAATCAGAGCGCTGTTGCTATGGTTGCAGCCACTGATTGGCTGCCAGATCTACAAGAGACAGCAATCACATGGAGACCAGCATTCAAGAGAGGAGTCCTATGTGTCAAATTTTGGACTACAAAATGACAGAAGGCACAGTGAACTTGTGAACACGTACACCTGCAAGTGAAAAATAAACCAGTGGCTAATGATAATATTTTATATTATCATTTACTGTATGTAACTGCATACAATGCCATTGTCCTGTGGACTTCCATAAACCCCAACTAGAATGGTAAGAAACTTACGAAGAGGAGCATATTTTTGGAAGTGTTGGAAAAGCACTCATCAAGCCCCATATATGCCATGGTCACAGGAGTCATATAAAATTGTGAAGAATATACATACTGTATATACTCATGGACCTCAACCAGGAGCAGTCAAACATGTCATATGCAAATGCTGTAGATAAAAAAAATTAAAAAATATTACATGTACCAAGTGCAACAAACATATTTGTAAATCCCATGTTACACATTACTGCCCAAATTGCACAAATGACTAAATACCTATATTAAACAATTTTTCTATTTTTATTTTCATTTTTTAAAGAATAATATCTTTATTTAACTCAATAAAAGTTTAGAGAATAGCACTTCTATATAATATTAATAATGATAATCTTATTATTTAATATAGGTCAAATTGACCTGAATAGTAGATATGAACAGAACAGCAGGGTTTAACAGTGGAATAACTTTGTTTGCTTTGTAAATATTGCTTAATTTGCATTTATACATTGTGAATTATTTTGGGTTATTATTCTATTACATTATATTAGAGTGTTGAATATAGGAGTAGGTTATCAATTTTTTCTGTATACGTTATTATCTGGGGAAAGAAATCTAACTCCTGATGAATTTAAGATTTTATTATTAATAGTTAAACATCAAAGTGGGTATAATGAACACATTTAACAGTATATAGAGAACTATATTCACTAATATGAATATTAATTTCAATAATTATTTGTTTGGCAAGAATTATCAACATTATAAGTCACATTTCAATACTGTAGCTATTCAATCCAAATAAAGGGAATCACATAGAAAATATCAGCAGAATATGTATGTGGCATAAAGTTGATGCAACATTATTTTTTTATTAATCCTTAGAATCCACTCAAATTAATTTTGTGCATCAAATATGAATACTGTCCTCAGTCCTTACAAATTCTATTGCAGAAAAGGTTGCAGAGTTTGCAATCTGTGTTCCCTTGAATTCATGTGCACTTCACAGACTGCACCACTGGGTTAAGGTGCAGAATATTAGCAATAAGCCCAATAGCAAAAGCATCCAGAGAAGCAGGTGATGGAAGAACCACGGGTTGGTAAATGGGTGGGGGGGGGGAGATGCTAAGAGCTAGCAGAGGAGAATATATGGGAAGTGAGGGGGGGACTTAGACTGCACATCCTATTAGTAAAGATATTATGAGGTACTAGCATGCTCACGACTGCAACAACTAATTTAGCTTCCTTATGTGAATAACAACTAAGGTGAATTTTTTGCATAGCATCAATTGTATTCACAACTTTCAAAGGCTGAGTGTGTTTACAACACTCATCCATCAAGGGTTGCTGGGTCTCACAAACCATGATAGATGTTAGGAGCTTTTAGGAGCTCCCCTGAACCATTTCTTAAACATACTCCTTTTGAATACAGTGTAAATTAATCTCTTTTATCCTGCCAACTACGCCAAAATGTTGTCAGTTGAAAAACTCAAGCGACCAGGTTCTGGGATACAGTGTGTTAATTAGGGAGACAGACACAGGACATTTCAAACAAGAAAAGCTTACAAGTAAGAACAAATTATACTCAGCTCTATTCTCAGATGTTTAAGGTCTGTCATCATTTACAGGTAAATCAAAGAACATTGTTCAGTAACCTCCAGGGCCATCTTATAACTCTGACTGAGTTAAAAGCTGAAATGGGTTTATAGGAAAACTGATCCCACTGCAGACAGAAAAAGCTCCAATCAGAACTGACTTTCTTAGTGTTGACCTCCAGACTTTATAGAACAAACTCAGATGTTTGGGACAATTCTGGGAATACACCCTAACATTGTCTTTAGAAATGAAATTATGTGTTTAAGAGGTATTTTTATCTACAATGTCTGTGAAACCAGGGACAGTGGTATTCACATGGAACTACCACCCCATAGTTTACCTTAAACCTTTCACACAGACAGTATTCCTCACTATGCAGTTTCAGATTGGGTCAAAAGACAGCTTGTTATTCACAGTAGGGAGTTTTAAGCTAGATATAGTTGTTTTTCCAGCTGGAAACACATTTTCAGTTTGACTTTGATGTTATAGCAGTTGCCAGATTCTCAGATTCTGGGTGATAGAGTAGGACTTGCAGTGATATAGAGTCGCTTGATGTTTGGCTGCAAGCTTAAATGCACTGCTCAATCCATGAGCCAAAACTACATCATTAATTTATTTATGTATTAAGTTGAGTGAGCTTATAATGGTGAGTGCTGAGAGTGCTGGGCTTTCTGGTATATATATATATATATATATATATATATATATATATAGTAGTGTTTGTCCAATTTTTATATTGGGTTGGGAATGGTTAAAAGATTGCATTCACATAACCTGATGTATCAATGTATTTTGTATTGAGAACATGTCTGTTGATGACAACTGGTTAGAAAGTTAGTTCCTTTGCTGGGAGATATTCATACACATCAGGAGTCCAGAGACAAAATGCTAATATCCTTATAATACTGAATGGAAGAGTGATCAAGAGGTTGGAGTTTGTGCAGTATAAAAAACAGCAGGGCTCAAACCAACAAACCACTTAGAGACACTATAGCCAGAAAAGTGTGACCTGTTCTTCTTGAGACAAGTAGTAAATACTAGTCCAGGCTGATTACAAAACCAATTCCCGCAACCATCAAACAGGCAATTAAAGATAAGGGAATCCAACCCTCCTAAAATGGATCTGAAACCCCAAAGTGTAAGTTGAGACTCAATAAAATCTGTTTTTTTTAAAGGTTAAAAATGAATCCCAAGGAGGTGGGAAACTCTCTCTTGTTCATTATCATTGAGGTGATATCCAGGGAGAGACTGGATCCTATAATGTTACCAGTGGATGCAGGGAGACCTCCCTCAACCAGTGTTCTGTACTGCAGGTGACTAGAACATTGTTTTTCTCCCTATTTTATTTGTTGAAATTGTAATTACTTGTGTGACTATTTAAACTATTAAATTCTTATAACCTTTCTTTTTCTGTAACTATAAGCATTGAAGTTTTTACTTGAATTAAAAATATTATGTTTAGTTATGTATTCTGTGTTTTCACACTGAACCTACGAGAGGCTCATGTTACCTAATTTTATATGTATTAACAATTGTGTGTGCGAGTGAGAGCAGGAGCACACCCTGGGCTTGACCCAAAAGGTACTTTTGCTGGTGGCATTACAATGTTGATTAACCACAGATGTAATCAGTAAGGTATAGCAGGCAGTGGTTCTCAGATTGGATTATCTGGAGAATGCCACACTGGTAATCGTGACATACATACAGTATGTATATATATATATATATATATATATATATACACACACACACACACACACACACACACACACACACATATATACAGAGAACCCAGCACTCTCCTCAGTAACCTCATCCACTTTCAAAACTTGAATACATAATTAGATAAATAATGGGGTTTTAGTTCATGAATTGTACAATGCATTTAAGCTTGCAGCTCACTTCACGGGACCCCATTTCCCTGCAAGTCCTACTCTATCACATACATTTTGTCACATATATTTATTGGAAACCTGTCCACTGCTATCCAATAAGAGAAAATGTGCTTTCCTGGTTTAAAGGTCACCTGCCAACACACTTTTTGGCTTTTAAAGGTAAGACAATCACCAACACAACTCCACTCGTGTTTACCTGGTTTAAAGCTCACCTGCCAACTGACTACTGGCTTTTAAAAGTGAGACAGTCACCAGCACAACAATGAAACAGTTGACACAGGTTTAAATCAAATGGGATTAGCAAGGGGTGCATGGGAGAGCTATGACCACAAAAAGGATAATTAAAAATGAACCCTATTCTACACATACAGGAATCCATTGCACTTGCCATTTCCAGGAATGGGGTGCACACATACTCTTTCTACCCTTAGGTTGCAGTTCAGTGGGCTGTGACCACCTGCTCACATATACATATACAGAGAACCCAGCACTGTGCTCAGTAACCTCATTCACTTCAAAACTAAACTACATAACTAGATAAATAATGGGGTTTTAGTTCATGAACTGTATAATGCATTCAAGCGTGCAGCCCACTTCACAGGACACCATTTCACTGCAAGTCCTACTGTGTTACATACATTTTGTCACATAGATTTATTGGAAACCTGGCCATTTTAAATGCAAAATCTTTGAACCTTGCTCAAAATGTAAAATTTGATTGCAATAATTATTATTAATCAATTGGTAGTGTTTGAATTGTGCACCTGCAACCTTGTCTTTGTATGCAAGTGTACATGTTCACAAGTTGATCTAGGGTATCCACTGTGACTTTTGTCATATTATAGTCCAAAATTATGCTTCTTGTCTGGCCTATCACTAACTCCTTTGTCATTCTGCAAGGTGCTTAAAAGAATGAATTTTTTTTTATGAACACAATTCACTACCATTATGTTTAAAGTGAAATTGAAAGATGAACTACTGTATGCCCCTACTTATTTGTGATTTGCTGAGGTTTATTTTTTCTTATAGTATTAATGGACATTTTTTAAAAGGGCAATCATTTACAAGGCAAGGTTTAGCCTTGTAAATGATTTCCCATTAAAAAAATATCCGAGTTTGGCCGGCATACCGCACAGCTGCCGAACTTGTACTTCATTACATCCCTCCATTGATGTTTTATTATCACACAAAGTTTAATTTTTCACACCGTATTTTGCTGATTTGGAATAAACGTATTCTTTGAAAGGGCAGCACACTTGTATATCAACTAATTGTTCATATATGGTCACATTTTCAAATGGGTTATATAATTTTGGAAGAAGTTTGACCCATTTTTCCCAGATTTCTCTTACAGCAGCAAATTTGTATGTGTGCCTTCTTTCATGACGCCTAGATTTGTCATCAAAACTTATTACTTGCAAAAGTTTATAGGTGTCCTTTGACTCGGATTTTTTTGCGACCAGTTTCACTATGCCACAAGCTTTTTGTTGATTCACCATAAGATGTATATTATCCAGCCAATAACAATAGTCCAATGTAAACCTGAACATAGTAACTTTCCAATTTTGCCATGTTTCATCATAAACATGGTGTTCTTCAATTTTTTGTATTTTATTATATCATTTTCTATGTAACTACACATATGACTGAATGCACTTTCCATATAATTTTTTAATGCTACTGCATATCTTGTTACACCAGGAATATTCTTGACAACATGACAGGCTTTAGAAAGCCAACCAGCATGGTGATGAACAGCATCAAATTCCCATTTTATTTGATTATCCTTGGAAAGAACATATGGAGTTTTAACAACAAGTTGATCTACAATGTCATCCCCATTGTTGGAATCATCACTTTCACTTTATTCATTTGTCTGATTTTCTTCCTTACATACATCTTCACTATCAAATGCTTCCACAAACACTTAAATCTCAGCATTAGTCAAAGGTTTTTGATTAGTAGTGGATATTGATTGTGCACAGATTATTCACAAATATAATAGGAGTCACTCCAAACCATGTATTTATTACCAAGAGGGAGGAATAAGAACAGACTTAAAGAAACTTGCAGTTCAGTGCAAATATACAGCTCAACATGTGGACTTGTTCAAAATTGTTTAACTGTGTGAATTCTTGAAATACTGTCACATATCAAATGTAAATTAAAAAAACTAACATTGTATGTATAATTTTTGGATTTTTTGCTGTGGAAAGCATGTGTTTACAAACATATAGAAAAAGGATATACAGCGCTAAACACTAGATATATGTAATAACGTGTTTTTATTAAACAGAATAAACTTTTGGTTGCAACCACATATGTAAAATATAATAAAATTAGTATAGTAGATAAAATAGGGCAAACACAGCACAGCACTTGGTTGTATATATTACCACTATTAGAGGCCAATCACAGTCTCCTGTATAGATCCTTTGGAAAGAAATGTGCCACAGTCCAAGGGGTGTATAAAACACTTGTAGAGATGTATAGTCCATACGAAGTGAATGGAGGACCTTGAAGCTTGATTATGGACAATTAAAGTCCTAGTGAAAGCATGGTCTCATACTCGTCTGTTGGACATCACAAGCTCCCCTTCGGCATAAGGACTTCTAGGCGTATTCCAGAATCAGGATGTTTGGCTGTAGTGGAGGCCTCTGCAAACCAACGCGTTTCGCTGTAACAAACAGCTTTATCAAGGTGTGTGTGTGTGTGTCCACTGTAAGGATGCCCTTTTTAAAGGCTGTGCTGATTGCCCATTGTTTGCAGATGTACCACATTTACAATCATTAAATAACATGAAAAATAAAATTATATCTAGTTTGGTTTATTACTCATATATGGAGACAAGTATATATGTGTGTAAAAACCACTTTTGGTTGTAAATACTTATATTCAATATTAAATTCTAAAGGACATTTCCTGATTCAAAATCACGGTCATGTGACCGCATGTGTATGCTTCCTGTCCTTGGAAGCATGTCCTTTAGAATTTAATATTGAATATAAGTATTTACAACCAAAAGTGGTTTTTACACACATATACACTTGCCTCCATATATGAGTAATAAACCAAACTAGATATAATTTTATTTTTCATGTTATTTAATGATTGTAAATGTGGTACAGCAGCAAACAATGGGCAATCAGCACAGCCTTTAAAAAGGGCATCCTTACAGTGGACACACACACACCTTGATAAAGCTGTTTGTTACAGCGAAACGCGTTGGTTTGCAGAGGCCTCCACTACAGCCAAACATCCTGATTCTGGAATACGCCTAGAAGTCCTTATGCCGAAGGGGAGCTTGTGATGTCCAACAGACGAGTATGAGACCATGCTTTCACTAGGATTTTAATTGTCCATAATCAAGCTTCAATGTCCTCCCTTCACTTCGTATGGACTATACATCTCTACAAGTGTTTTATACACCCCTTGGACTGTGGCATATTTCTTTCCAAAGGATCTATACAGGAGACTGTGATTGGCCTCTAATAGTGGTAATATATACAACCAAGAGCTGTGCTGTGTTTGCCCTATTTTATCTACTATACTAATTTTATTATATTTTACATATGTGGTTGCAACCAAAAGTTTATTCTGTTTAATAAAAACACGTTATTACATATATCTAGTGTTTAGCGCTGTATATCCTTTTCCTATTAGCATTTTTCAGGGATTGACTATCCCTGCAAACAGCTGCTTTGGGTCAAACAACACATTTTGAGGCGCCGGGTCTATTACCTTGGTAATTTTTCCTTGCATGTGTTTACAAACATGTATGATTGCTCAGTGTTAGAATTTTCACGTCGGGTCATATTGATAAGAATGGTACATTAGTACTAACTACACATAACTTAATTAAAATAAAAATAAAAACATTTCCATCTATCAGAACAACTATGTTCCTTAAAAATTAAATAGCATAATGTATGAAAATCATAGTTACATAAATAACAAACTGACACAAAAATAAATTCAGTTTTGGGTCAAATAGACCCTAACAGAACAGCTGGGTTAAATATATCTAATATATTTTGGAATTGACACGTTATGTCATATACAGTACAAGTTATTAAATTAAAAGGTAATGTTTGAAAGCCATATCAAGTTTGATCTCTGTTTTTCAAAAACTAGTTAAAGCATCATCCTGTTTTTTCATTTCCTCCTTTGAGAGATTTCATCAGCTTCCCAGAGGAGGCTGTATGTATACCAGTCTGTAAACAAGATCTCTTTCATCTTAAAACAAAACCCTAAGGTCCTGGTTCATCTGAATTTTGTCTGTCACATCTTTTCAAAGATAAGGTGCTTTGGTCCTCTGAGATGCAAATAGAAAGGTCTGAAATCCAGAAAAAAATACTTTATAAACACTGAACTTGGAGTATTCTAAATCTTTTGTACTTAATTTATAGAAAGTTATAAGAAAGCTTTAAATACAGTGGGAATTATGTTAAATGTATTTAATCGATTCAGTTTAGTTTATTCAACTAATCCTTTCTGTAAACTGAAATGTCACCTATCTTCAAGCTTAAGAACTGAAAATCTACAAAGAATTCACGTGGCCAGTAAAGCAAAGTAAATCACACAGGTGCACATGGTAGCAAACATTTCAAAAACTATGAGCAAATTCAATTTGTCATAGAATAAGTGGATGTGCAGACTTGCAGACCATTGATCTAATTTGAATAGGTCAAGCTATCAGAGTAAATGACTTTTGTGTTTGAAAGAGTTGTTTAAGAATTCTGAAAGTAGACTTAGAAAATAGGAGAAACATTACATTATATTTCCTTATCTTTATTTTGTCAGGACAGAAACAGTTTGAGGCCATTGTTGATGCATTATTATTACTAAAATGTTACTTATGTTTAATTCCCAATTATACCAATTAGTAACTTTGTCATAATATGACTATCTAAAATTTTAATTTAGACAAAAAAAGAATCAAATCGTAGCGTAAGTTTAAATAATATGTTGATAGAACTAATAAATAATTTGCCACATAGATCTGCCAAATCTTGTACTGGTTTTATCCTACTACTTTAGTCATAATATTACAATTCCTGGGTTACTAGTACATGGTATATTAAATATATAATGTTAATATAGCAATCACTCATAAGAGTCACATGATATCTGAAAAAAAACTAAATAGAGCTGATTGTTATTATATTGACTATGAAGCTACAAGAGAAGAGCATTGTGCTTATATACAGTAACTGCATTTCCTCTGAATTATGTTGGACATACAGTATGAGAGTAAATTTATTGCATGTACACAATGTGGTAATTGTCCATTTGAAATAAAACTAGTTTATGAGGTTGTCTACTGTAGGTTTCAGTTTCAAACTTAATAGGCAATTATTTTTAAACATATCAGTAGGTATAACTAATATTTATTCAAATACAGTATAAAATAATTGAGGTTGGATATTTTGAACCTTTCTTATTCAATTTATCAAAGCTCACAAGTTAGGGTGAAAACTATTGAACAGTATGTTTCAGCTTGTAATGGTTACTACTAGCAGAAAGAGGTATATCACTAACATACTACAGAGTAATTTAATCATATCAAAAAGCCTTGTGATGATCTCAAACCACCAATCACACCAAGCTTGCTGAAAAACTAGTGATTGACAAGCACAGAGTGTCTGGGTGCCCAGAAGTATAATTAAATACAATTATATGCCTAACTTTGAGAGTAACAACATATGACTCCTATTATATTTGTGAATGATCTGTGCACAATCAATATCCACTGTTGCTAATCAAAAACCTTTGAATAATGCTGAGATTAAAGTGTTTGTGGAAGCATTTGATAGTGAAGATGTATGTGAGGAAGAAAATCAGACAAATGAGAAAAGTGAACGTGATGATTCCAACAATGAAGAAATATAACAAGCATCAAAACACATCTTCTGCTACCCTTAACCCTCTAAATGCATTGCAGGTATATTAGTTATTCATAATATAGACACCACAATGACCATCAGATACAATAATTAGACAACCAAAATATTGCATGTCACCAATATAGGCAGTTAAAATGTCAACATTTAAATATAAAGCAGTGGTATGGTGGACACTAGAATGTCAACAGTGTCAAAATTTTAACAGTGAAATTGAATACAGTCATAATAAAATAACATAGCCACTGCAATAAACAACAACCTGGCATCACAGAAAGCCTTTTTAAGACATCAGGCTAGGAGCAGCAAACTACAGTGGTTACAGTTAAAAAAAAAATAATGTGTGAGGTCCCACCCAAATTCAGAACTCTCATCCTTGGCATGCATTTAAATTAGTAGAAAAAATGCCCCACAATGGCGCATTTACAGTACAAATAATTAGAGATGAGCGGGTTCGGTTCCTCGGAATCCGAACCCGCCCGAACTTCAGCTTTTTTTACACGGATCCGAGCGACTCGGATCTTCCCGCCTTGCTCGGTTAACCCGAGCGCGCCCGAACGTCATCATGACGCTGTCGGATTCTCGCGAGGCTCGGATTCTATCGCGAGACTCGGATTCTATATAAGGAGCCGCGCGTCGCCGCCATTTTACACGTGCATTGAGATTCATAGGGAGAGGACGTGGCTGGCGTCCTCTCCGTTTAGAGAAGAAATAGATAGGAGAGTGAGAGTGAGACAGTGACACTTCATTTACTGGAGCTTAGGAGGAGTACTCAGACAGAGAGTGCAGAATTTTGCTGATAGTATTAGTTAGTTATACTAGTGACAGAGTGAGACAGTGACACTTCATTTACTGGAGCTTAGGAGGAGTACTCAGACAGAGAGTGCAGAATTTTGCTGATAGTATTAGTTAGTTATACTAGTGACTGACCAGTGACCACCAGTGCAGTTTTATATTATTTAATATAATCCGTTCTCTGCCTGAAAAAACGATACACAGTGACTCAGTCACATACCATATCTGTGCTCAGCCCAGTGTGCTGCTGCATCATCTATGTATAATATCTGACTGTGCTCACACAGCTTAATTGTGGGGGAGACTGGGGAGCAGTTAGGTTATAGCAGGAGCCAGGAGTACATATTAAAATTAAACAGTGCACACTTTTTTTCTGCAGGAGTGCCACTGCCAGTGTGACTGACCAGTGACCTGACCACCAGTATATAGTATACTATATTGTATTGTGAATGTCTGCCTGTAAAAGTTAAACACACGTCGTGTGACTTGTGTGGTGTTTTTTTATTCTATAAAATAAAAAACTCATTCTGCTGACAGACAGTGTCCAGCAGGTCCGTCATTATATAATATATACCTGTCCGGCTGCAGTAGTGATTTATATATATATTTTTTGTATCATTATTTATCATCCAGTCGCAGCAGACACAGTACGGTAGTTCACGGCTGTAGCTACCTCTGTGTCGGCACTCGGCAGTCCATCCATAATTGTATACCACCTACCCATGGTTTTTTTTTTCTTTCTTCTTTATACATACTACATCTCATTATCATCCAGTCTATATTAGCAGCAGACACAGTACAGTACGGTAGTCCACGGCTGTAGCTACCTCTGTGTCGGCACTCGGCAGTCCGTCCATAATTGTATACCATCTACCCGTGTTTTTTTTTTTCTTCTTTATACATACTACATCTCATTATCAACCAGTCTATATTAGCAGCAGACACAGTACGGTAGTCCACGGCTGTAGCTACCTCTGTGTCGGCACTCGGCAGTCCATCCATAATTGTATACCACCTACCCGTGGTTTTTTTTTCTTTCTTCTTTATACATACTACATCTCATTATCATCCAGTCTATATTAGCAGCAGACACAGTACAGTACGGTAGTCCACGGCTGTAGCTACCTCTGTGTCGGCACTCGGCAGTCCATCCATAATTGTATACCACCTACCCGTGGTTTTTTTTTCTTTCTTCTTTATACATACTACATCTCATTATCATCCAGTCTATATTAGCAGCAGACACAGTACAGTACGGTAGTCCATGGCTGTAGCTACCTCTGTGTCGGCACTCGGCAGTCCGTCCATAATTGTATACCACCTACCCGTGGTTTTTTTTTTCTTTCTTCTTTATACATACTACATCTCATTATCATCCAGTCTATATTAGCAGCAGACACAGTACGGTAGTCCACGGCTGTAGCTACCTCTGTGTCGGCACTCGGCAGTCCATCCATAATTGTATACCACCTACCCGTGGTTTTTTTTTCTTTCTTCTTTATACATACTACATCTCATTATCATCCAGTCTATATTAGCAGCAGACACAGTACAGTACGGTAGTCCACGGCTGTAGCTACCTCTGTGTCGGCACTCGGCAGTCCATCCATAATTGTATACCACCTACCCGTGGTTTTTTTTTCTTTCTTCTTTATACATACTACATCTCATTATCATCCAGTCTATATTAGCAGCAGACACAGTACAGTACGGTAGTCCATGGCTGTAGCTACCTCTGTGTCGGCACTCGGCAGTCCGTCCATAATTGTATACCACCTACCCGTGGTTTTTTTTTTCTTTCTTATTTATACATACTACATCTCATTATCATCCAGTCTATATTAGCAGCAGACACAGTACAGTACGGTAGTCCACGGCTGTAGCTACCTCTGTGTCGGCACTCGGCAGTCCATCCATAATTGTATACCACCTACCCGTAGTTTTTTTTTCTTTCTTCTTTATACATACATACTACATCTCATTATCATCCAGTCTATATTAGCAGCAGACACAGTACAGTACAATAGTCCACGGCTGTAGCTACCTCTGTGTCGGCACTCGGCAGTCCATCCATAATTGTATACTAGTATCCATCCATCTCCATTGTTTACCTGAGGTGCCTTTTAGTTGTGCCTATTAAAATATGGAGAACAAAAATGTTGAGGTTCCAAAATTAGGAAAAGATCAAGATCCACTTCCACCTCGTGCTGAAGCTGCTGCCACTAGTCATGGCCGAGATGATGAAATGCCAGCAACGTCGTCTGCCAAGGCCGATGCCCAATGTCATAGTACAGAGCATGTCAAATCCAAAACACCAAATATCAGTAAAAAAAGGACTCCAAAACCTAAAATAAAATTGTCGGAGGAGAAGCGTAAACTTGCCAATATGCCATTTACCACACGGAGTGGCAAGGAACGGCTGAGGCCCTGGCCTATGTTCATGGCTAGTGGTTCAGCTTCACATGAGGATGGAAGCACTCAGCCTCTCGCTAGAAAACTGAAAAGACTCAAGCTGGCAAAAGCACCGCAAAGAACTGTGCGTTCTTCGAAATCCCAAATCCACAAGGAGAGTCCAATTGTGTCGGTTGCGATGCCTGACCTTCCCAACACTGGACGTGAAGAGCATGCGCCTTCCACCATTTGCACGCCCCCTGCAAGTGCTGGAAGGAGCACCCGCAGTCCAGTTCCTGATAGTCAGATTGAAGATGTCAGTGTTGAAGTACACCAGGATGAGGAGGATATGGGTGTTGCTGGCGCTGGGGAGGAAATTGACCAGGAGGATTCTGATGGTGAGGTGGTTTGTTTAAGTCAGGCACCCGGGGAGACACCTGTTGTCCGTGGGAGGAATATGGCCGTTGACATGCCTGGTGAAAATACCAAAAAAATCAGCTCTTCGGTGTGGACGTATTTCACCAGAAATGCGGATAACATTTGTCAAGCCGTGTGTTCCCTTTGTCAAGCTGTAATAAGTAGGGGTAAGGACGTTAACCACCTCGGAACATCCTCCCTTATACGTCACCTGCAGCGCATTCATAATAAGTCAGTGACAAGTTCAAAAACTTTGGGCGACAGCGGAAGCAGTCCACTGACCAGTAAATCCCTTCCTCTTGTAACCAAGCTCACGCAAACCACCCCACCAACTCCCTCAGTGTCAATTTCCTCCTTCCCCAGGAATGCCAATAGTCCTGCAGGCCATGTCACTGGCAATTCTGACGAGTCCTCTCCTGCCTGGGATTCCTCCGATGCATCCTTGCGTGTAACGCCTACTGCTGCTGGCGCTGCTGTTGTTGCTGCTGGGAGTCGATGGTCATCCCAGAGGGGAAGTCGTAAGCCCACTTGTACTACTTCCAGTAAGCAATTGACTGTCCAACAGTCCTTTGCGAGGAAGATGAAATATCACAGCAGTCATCCTGCTGCAAAGCGGATAACTGAGGCCTTGACAACTATGTTGGTGTTAGACGTGCGTCCGGTATCCGCCGTTAGTTCACAGGGAACTAGACAATTTATTGAGGCAGTGTGCCCCCGTTACCAAATACCATCTAGGTTCCACTTCTGTAGGCAGGCGATACCGAGAATGTACACGGACGTCAGAAAAAGACTCACCAGTGTCCTAAAAAATGCAGTTGTACCCAATGTCCACTTAACCACGGACATGTGGACAAGTGGAGCAGGGCAGGGTCAGGACTATATGACTGTGACAGCCCACTGGGTAGATGTATGGACTCCCGCCGCAAGAACAGCAGTGGCGGCACCAGTAGCAGCATCTCGCAAACGCCAACTCTTTCCTAGGCAGGCTACGCTTTGTATCACCGCTTTCCAGAATATGCACACAGCTAAAAACCTCTTACGGCAACTGAGGAAGATCATCGCAGAATGGCTTACCCCAATTGGACTCTCCTGTGGATTTGTGGCATCGGACAACGCCAGCAATATTGTGTGTGCATTAAATATGGGCAAATTCCAGCACGTCCCATGTTTTGCACATACCTTGAATTTGGTGGTGCAGAATTTTTTAAAAAACGACAGGGGCGTGCAAGAGATGCTGTCGGTGGCCAGAAGAATTGCGGGACACTTTCGGCGTACAGGCACCACGTACAGAAGACTGGAGCACCACCAAAAACTACTGAACCTGCCCTGCCATCATCTGAAGCAAGAAGTGGTAACGAGGTGGAATTCAACCCTCTATATGCTTCAGAGGTTGGAGGAGCAGCAAAAGGCCATTCAAGCCTATACAATTGAGCACGATATAGGAGGTGGAATGCACCTGTCTCAAGTGCAGTGGAGAATGATTTCAACGTTGTGCAAGGTTCTGATGCCCTTTGAACTTGCCACACGTGAAGTCAGTTCAGACACTGCCAGCCTGAGTCAGGTCATTCCCCTCATCAGGCTTTTGCAGAAGAAGCTGGAGGCATTGAAGAAGGAGCTAAAAGGGAGCGATTCCGCTAGGCATGTGGGACTTGTGGATGCAGCCCTTAATTCGCTTAACAAGGATTCACGGGTGGTCAATCTGTTGAAATCAGAGCACTACATTTTGGCCACCGTGCTCGATCCTAGATTTAAAACCTACCTTGGATCTCTCTTTCCGGCAGACACAAGTCTGCTGGGGTGCAAAGACCTGCTGGTGACAAAATTGTCAAGTCAAGCGGAACGCGACCTGTCAACATCTCCTCCTTCACATTCTCCCGCAACTGGGGGTGCGAGGAAAAGGCTCAGAATTCCGAGCCCACCCGCTGGCGGTGATGCAGGGCAGTCTGGAGCGA
This sequence comes from Pseudophryne corroboree, assembly GCF_028390025.1. Lineage (NCBI taxonomy): Eukaryota > Metazoa > Chordata > Amphibia > Anura > Myobatrachidae > Pseudophryne > Pseudophryne corroboree. The sequence continues at coordinate 487,661,794 of NC_086448.1, forward strand.
CTGCTGATGCTGACATCTGGTCCGGACTGAAGGACCTGACAACGATTACGGACATGTCGTCTACTGTCACTGCATATGATTCTCTCAACATTGAAAGAATGGTGGAGGATTATATGAGTGACCGCATCCAAGTAGGCACGTCACACAGTCCGTACTTATACTGGCAGGAAAAAGAGGCAATTTGGAGGCCCTTGCACAAACTGGCTTTATTCTACCTAAGTTGCCCTCCCACAAGTGTGTACTCCGAAAGAGTGTTTAGTGCCGCCGCTCACCTTGTCAGCAATCGGCGTACGAGGTTACATCCAGAAAATGTGGAGAAGATGATGTTCATTAAAATTAATTATAATCAATTCCTCCACGGAGACATTGACCAGCAGCAATTGCCTCCACAAAGTACACAGGGAGCTGAGATGGTGGATTCCAGTGGGGACGAATTGATAATCTGTGAGGAGGGGGATGTACACGGTGATATATCGGAGGATGATGATGAGGTGGACATCTTGCCTCTGTAGAGCCAGTTTGTGCAAGGAGAGATTAATTGCTTCTTTTTTGGGGGGGTCCAAACCAACCCGTCATATCAGTCACAGTCGTGTGGCAGACCCTGTCACTGAAATGATGGGTTGGTTAAAGTGTGCATGTCCTGTTTATACAACATAAGGGTGGGTGGGAGGGCCCAAGGACAATTCCATCTTGCACCTCTTTTTTCTTTTATTTTTCTTTGCGTCATGTGCTGTTTGGGGAGGGTTTTTTGGAAGGGCCATCCTGCGTGACACTGCAGTGCCACTCCTAGATGGGCCCGGTGTTTGTGTCGGCCACTAGGGTCGCTTATCTTACTCACACAGTCAGCTACCTCATTGCGCCTCTTTTTTTCTTTGCGTCATGTGCTGTTTGGGGAGGGTTTTTTGGAAGGGCCATCCTGCGTGACACTGCAGTGCCACTCCTAGATGGGCCCGGTGTTAGTGTCGGCCACTAGGGTCGCTTATCTTACTCACACAGTCAGCTACCTCATTGCGCCTCTTTTTTTCTTTGCGTCATGTGCTGTTTGGGGAGGGTTTTTTGGAAGGGCCATCCTGCGTGACACTGCAGTGCCACTCCTAGATGGGCCCGGTGTTTGTGTCGGCCACTTGGGTCGCTTATCTTACTCACACAGTCAGCTACCTCATTGCGCCTCTTTTTTTCTTTGCGTCATGTGCTGTTTGGGGAGGGTTTTTTGGAAGGGCCATCCTGCGTGACACTGCAGTGCCACTCCTAGATGGGCCCGGAGTTTGTGTCGGCCACTAGGGTCGCTTATCTTACTCACACAGTCAGCTACCTCATTGCGCCTCTTTTTTTCTTTGCGTCATGTGCTGTTTGGGGAGGGTTTTTTGGAAGGGCCATCCTGCGTGACACTGCAGTGCCACTCCTAGATGGGCCCGGTGTTTGTGTCGGCCACTAGGGTCGCTTATCTTACTCACACAGTCAGCTACCTCATTGCGCCTCTTTTTTTCTTTGCGTCATGTGCTGTTTGGGGAGGGTTTTTTGGAAGGGACATCCTGCGTGACACTGCAGTGCCACTCCTAGATGGGCCCGGTGTTTGTGTCGGCCACTAGGGTCGCTTATCTTACTCACACAGCTACCTCATTGCACCTCTTTTTTTCTTTGCGTCATGTGCTGTTTGGGGAGGGTTTTTTGGAAGGGACATCCTGCGTGACACTGCAGTGCCACTCCTAGATGGGCCCGGTGTTTGTGTCGGCCACTAGGGTCGCTTATCTTACTCACACAGCGACCTCGGTGCAAATTTTAGGACTAAAAATAATATTGTGAGGTGTGAGGTATTCAGAATAGACTGAAAATGAGTGGAAATTATGGTTTTTGAGGTTAATAATACTTTGGGAACAAAATGACCCCCAAATTCTATGATTTAAGCTGTTTTTTAGGGTTTTTTGAAAAAAACACCCGAATCCAAAACACACCCGAATCCGACAAAAAAATTCGGTGAGGTTTTGCCAAAATGCGGTCGAACCCAAAACACGGCCGCGGAACCGAACCCAAAACCAAAACACAAAACCCGAAAAATTTCCGGCGCTCATCTCTACAAATAATTCAATTTGACAAAATAAGTCTCACTCTTTGGGCCGGATTCAATTCTTTTCACCCCTTTACACACCCGTTCTGTTTCTGCCCTCAGGGACATTGTATCATTATTTCAGCTCTCTACCCCCGGAGTAGCGAGGCACCCAACCCTTTACACAGCTAAAACGGATTACTATGGGCACAATATGCACGATAACGGAGATTATTTTAGAAAGGAAATTGGGCGTGATATATCATTTGAATCTCACCCTTTGAGTGAATGAAACTTGATGTAATGTACTTATTTCCTTTTTCTACTTTGTGTTGTGGTTAAATGTAATCCAAGGCAATGTTTTCAATGCACACTCCCTATATAGCTATTTTTTTTACTCTCAAAGTCAAACAGAAAACGGAAAATAGTGCAATACTATCGCAAAAATGTTTAAAAATTATAGATCCACCACTCACATTTAAAATATATAAAAAAGTGTATACCACCACAATAGTGGTTAAGTTCCCAGGGGCCACTTGAAAACAGGTACCACATAATTATCCTAATCAAAAGGAAACAGAGCTGGAACTGCCGGTCCAGACATTAGTGCTCCTGCTCCCTTGTTAGGCAAAAGTAGTCCCCAGTGGTATCCCCAAGTCTCCAAATATCACCTGTTAGACATGTTTTGGACCAACATCCTTCATCAGAAACACAGACCCGACATATCAGCTATATACTGTAGTCCCCAGTGGTCTCCCTAAGTTTCCAAATATCACCTGTTAGACACGTTTTGGACCAACATCCTTCATCAGAAGCATGAAGACAGACTCAACAGATCAGCTATATATAACCCTGGTTTCTACAGTTAATGTTGCAGGAAATGACATAAAACCTAAAACAGGAAGAAGATCACTGCCATTTGCATTCCACCATGCATTCCACATGGTTTTAAACTAGAAACTTGAAGAAAATGACAGGGGAAAAAATTTCATGGGTTTCCTCCTAATTTCCAAAAACCAGCAATAGGCTGAACCAACTGGAGGACTGACACTATAGCAGGGAAACACACAGTGGGAAAACTCCTGCCATAATTGCAAGCATACCCATAATGGTTAGCCCAGGGCTGTAATCACTCAAAAAGTCAGGACCCCCCCAAAAAATGGATGTTCACCAAGTTGCTTGTCTATATTTTACATGTCGACTTTTTGACTGTGTCTGCATTGTCACTGCCAACTTTTTAAATGTTGACATTTTGACTGTCTACATTTTAACTGCACCTTATGACCCTGTGGAACTTATGTCTATCTTGATATTTGGTTTTCTACATTTTAACCATGTTGGCATTATGACAGTCAACATTTTGGTGTCTAAGTTTTGGTTGTCGAAGATATGCCTGCATCCCATTTGATCCCCTTGCATTTCAGCATACTTGGTCCAGGTACAACTTTTGGCAGACTAGTAAGAAAACAGCAAACAACAATTAATTTTTATTTACTGTAATTTCAAAATTCTTAGATTCACCTTGGAAGGGTAGGTTTACAAAGTCTTTCTCTATTTAATTAATGCACATAGGGGGTGATTTAGAGATGGGCACTAACAGGGACGGATTGGCCTATGAGGTTACCGGGAAGGATCCCGGGAGGCCGCCCGTGCTGCGGGGCCGATTGCCGCACGTGGCTCCACCCCCCCACATAGCGCGTCCCTCAGCACTATATCTGGCAGCCGCCAGAACCTATCAGAGGCCGCAGCTTGGAGGAGCTCTGTCACTGGATAGTCTGTCATCTCACGTGACAGAGCTCCTCCAGTCACCAATAACAGTTCCCGGCAGCCTCACAGCAGTGCACACAGGGTGAGTCTGTCTCCTCTCCTGCTTTCTCTGCTACACTCCTGACCCCTTCTCACACACACTCCACCCCCATCTGTTCCCTCCCCCACCCACAGCACCCCCCATCCCCCACTCGCGGCACCCCCCATCCCCCACCCGCGGCACTCCTCCCCCACTCGTGGCACCCCCTACCCTCGGCACCTCCCACTCGCGGCACCCCCTCCCCCACCTGCAGTATAATATGAGTAACGTATGTCGATATGCGCTGTAACGTGTTGCCTCTGTGTGCTGTAATGTGAGTAACAGTTGTCGCTGTGCGCTGTAACGTGACGCTGCTGTGCGCTGTAATGTGACCCCACTGTGCGCTGTAATGTGCAGCCACTGTGCGCTGTAATGTGAGTAATGGTTGTCGCTGTGCGCTGTAACGTGACGCTGCTGTGCGCTGTAATGTGACGCTGCTGTGCACTGTAATGTGAGTAACGGTTGTCGCTGTGCGCTGTAACGTGATGCTGCTGTGCGCTGTAATGTGATGCCACTGTGTGCTGTAATGTGAGTAACGGTTGTCGCTGTGTGCTGTAACGTGATGTTGCTGTGCGCTGTAATATGACACCGCTGTGTGCTGTAATGTGAGTAATGGTTGTCGCTGTGCGCTGTAACGTGACACTGCTGTGCGCTGTAATGTGACGCCACTGTGCACTGTAATGTGAGTAACGGTTGTCGCTGTGCGCTGTAACGTGACGCTGCTGTGCGCTGTAATGTGATGCCACTGTGCACTGTAATGTGAGTAACGGTTGTCGCTGTGCGCTGTAACGTGATGCTGCTGTGCGCTGTAATGTGATGCCACTGTGTGCTGTAATGTGAGTAACGGTTGTCGCTGTGTGCTGTAACGTGATGTTGCTGTGCGCTGTAATATGACACCGCTGTGTGCTGTAATGTGACGCCACTGTGCGCTTTAATGTGAGTTACGGATGTCGCTGTGCGCTGTAATGTGACGCCACTGTGCGCTGTAATATGACACTGCTGTGTGCTGTAATGTGATGCAGCTGTGCGATGTAATGTGAGTAATGGTTGTCGCTCTGCACTGTAATGTGATGCCGCTGTGCGCTGTAATGTGACGCAACTGTGCGCTGTAATGTGAGTAACGGTTGTTGCTGTGCGCTGTAATGTGTAGCCTGCTGTGCGCTGTAATGTGAGTAACGTTTGTCGCTGTGCACTTTAATGTGATGCGCTGTGCGCTTTAATGTGACACCCACTGTGCGCTGTAATGTGAGTAACGGTTGTCGCTGTGCGCTTTAATGTGATGCACTGTGTTCTGTAATGTGAACAACAGACATCGCTGTGTGCTGTAATGTGATGCCGCTGTGCGCTGTAATGTGAGTAACAGACATCGCTGGGTGTTGTAATGTGATGCCGCTGTGTGCTGTAATGTGATGGCGCTGTGTGCTGTAATGTGATGGCGCTGTGCGCTGTAATGTGAGTAATGGACGACGCAGTGTGCTGTAATGTGACGCTACTGTGCACTGTAATGTGACACCGCTGTGCGCTATAATGTGCTGCCACTGTGCACTGTAATGTGACGCCACTGTGCACTGTAATGTGACGCCACTGTGCACTGTAATATGAGTAATGGACGTCGCTGGGCATTTTAATGTGAGTAACGGATGCTGCTGGGCGGTGTAATGTGATGCTGCTGTACGCTGTAATGTGAATAACAGAAGCTGCCTTGCGGTGTATTGTGAATTGGAACTATTCTGCGGCCACAACCCCATATTTTTTGCCACACACCTTTGGTGCGCCCTGTCAATATTTTGGTTATGTGGTTACCCTGAGGCTGCAACATATGCGTTACTGGATAGGATATCCTATTCATTACAGCACAGAGAATTACAGGTCATCAGTGCAGAGGAATGCTGGCCATACACTAAGTACGAATACACAATATTGACGTTTGGATCGACCCATTGCATGTTTTGGGTGCGATTACGATGCGATGCGTGTCCCTGTGGGTCACACGTCGCATCAACTGATCATGTGGGCTGCACATATGATCTGTCGATCTGGTTGGGGGTCAATTTCAGATCATACGATAGATCGTAAGGTGCATAAACAACTTACGATCTATCGTACGTCAGGGAGCTTGGCGGGGGAGGTTGTCGGACAACACGCATCTAATGCGCGTCTTACTAATATATGGCCAGCAGAAGAGTATTTTAGTATAAACTTAATGGGATTCACAAATGAATACACAATTTGAATTTCCTGCATAGGATCTTAGATTTTGTAATACATACACATACAGGTATAATACATACACTTACAGGTGCAGGTCTGGAGGCACATGAAAAAAAAAGTTTAAATTCTAAGGCACAGTAGCAGTGCTGCCCCCAGTGCCCTTTCGTGATGGCACTGCTCGCAACCCATATTTATGGTCCTGTGTACTGATCCCGCCTACTTTAGTGTTGGTTCCACCTACCATTGATTTGGTGTCGCCCACATGGGGCCACTTCTATAAATTTTTCTAGGGCCACTTTTAGTTCCCAATCCGCCCCTGGGCACTAATTGCATTGGTGTTGCATCTTTGTACACAGCCACAATGTTAAAATATGCTAAAGCCACAGGATGCACCTGAAAGCAAAAAATGCCTACTGCCACCATCACAGATCTGAGTGGTATTTCCAAATATGCAGCATCAGATCACCATTGGTAATTGTGGTTGTAGAATCATATCAGCCATCTGAGTAAGCCATAGGCTACTGAATTTGGTTGCCCTGTTTGTGCTGAAGAGCCCCATAAATGTGCATCAGAAGATGCTGACACTGGCCTTGATACGCAAAGAAAATTGGTGTGACACACCCATAATTTTTGTGAATGCTACCAATGCTGCCATTAAATGGTGTAGCCAGGAGTATAATATAATAGCTAACAGGTCATCTCAAATAACTATTTATAGTTAATTCAATGAGAATCAACTATGGAGACATTGATAAATGCAAAGGTTATCAGAATATTAATTTGAGATTATCTACTTTTGTTGACAAAAGCCTGGAGGTATTCCATTTTTGCGTTATTTCTACTTGAGTTCACTCTGATGAAACAACTGCCTTCCAGAAAAAATTGAAGTGTGAACTTGACATTTGTAGTCATTAACACTTATTTTACTATACTGTTGTAGTGATTTAATTATTTAACCCAAAACTGGGCTGCAAATAAGACTGTAAGGTGTCCTGAAATAATTACATTCAAATGTCTAGAATTTCCAAATATCTATTATTGTTTTAAGTACATGAGTAGTTTGCAATAAAAGAAGTTAAAGATAAATTGGACCCTTTATTTCTTAAATACAATATATCAAACTGTCAGCCTGGAAATAAAAAGAAAATAAGTATTAATGACAGAAATATATTCTGGGAACCATTCCATACTCAATGCAATTTTCACTAAACATCTTTTCAGTCCATATCACTTAGTAAATCAGGTGAGTGTTTTGTTGGTTCTACACTAAGTACAATCAATAACTGGAAAAACAAAAAGGAAATCATGTAATAGATTTCTAGTTCAGTCGATTTAGGTCAAAGCGCTGTAAAGCAAAATGATTTAATATTACAGTGTTGCCGTGACTGTGCATGTTTCCAATTGAATGATGTTCTGTGACATTTCAAAGTATTCTCAGTGCAATATAGTGTGGCTGAATAAGTGTTGGCTGAAAAGTGAAAACAGAGCAAATTTGCTCCTTAGTAAAACTATGCTGCACCGCAGTTGGGGCAGATTTAAAAAGTGCAGAGAGATTATATTTGGGATTGGCATGATCCAAATGAAAATGACAGTGAAAAGTAAAGCTGTCAGAATTTATGGGCTATACGAAAAAGTATATTTACATTGCATACAAAAAAATAAATGCATGTATTTACACCCCTTCCATTGCAACATGGTTTCTAATTTTGCTAATGATATTTTATTAAATGAGCTGGTATGTGAGCTGGTGGTGAAATCCCTATCATTAAGTCATCATGGGCGATATTCAATTAATAATCACATCCGATCTCCCCTCTAACGTGATGGGAGAATGTGGCTGCGATATTCAATTGTGTCTGTTTTTTCGCTGATAGCGCCCTTAGAAGTTGGTTTTAGCCGCATAAAGCAGCTAAACCCAACCAAGTGCTGGGCACATTTATGAAAAGTGCCATTTGGATCTCCAAATGGGTCACTTTTGCACATTTCAGCACACCATCCCGGAGAGCAGACACTGACAGCCATCGTGACCGAATAGAGCTACAATTGAATCGCTCAGTTTGGGCACCATCTAGTGGCTGCCAGGGGATAAATATTTAAATTCTGCCCATTGACTGAATATTGGAAGATATGCTATGTTAATATATTTACCAATGTGTTTTTATATCTGTGTTGCAGACTCACTCTGTTACCTAGCAAACCCTTTTACATATGTACTCTCATTGGCAAAGTACTACATTCCCAGAGGGATCCTAGCCAATTGAAGATACAGAGCTACTATATACATATCACTGCAAATCATATTGGGACTCCTATTGGTCGTCCAATGTCAGGTGACAAATGGTCGAAATTAGAAACCAGATTAATGCATGCTTGTAAATGACATTAAAAGCAGTATTTTTTATGAATATTAATACATATTTTTAGGGTTCGACATGACTCTCTTGTGCTCAAATTAATTTTGAGAACAGGGCAGAGTTTGCAGCTCTGCAAGGTTTATATTTTAATGAACTATTTATATGTATTACTAGCTGTTCTACCCATTCTTCAAATGGGAGTTTCTGATTTTCATGCTTAGAAATATAAATGAGTGTTAAAAATTTGGTAAATATAAAGATGCAATTTTGAAAAGTATATATTAATCCATGGTTCTTGGTGTCACCCATAGCAGATACGGTAAAAAGTGACAGGAACATTTTTGTAGTTTGTTAAAATCTACACACTGGAGGTGCAATCCAAATTTTGATCCGATTGTCCGTTTGGGTGTTATCGTTCACACAATGGAAGCCATGCTTTGGTAGTGATGTCATTATGTCAATCCCGTTTTCATCCCCTTAGAGGAGGGTTATTAAAATTCTAATTATGTTTTCCTATTTCCCACCTGAAGAATACCTATGTTAAATTTCAGCTTCCTAACATATAGGGAAGTAAGAGAATTAGTGATGAATCAGTCAATGAGTGATTGAGCGAGGGCTATCGCATTTATATATATAGATTTGTTAGTGAGTGTTATGTGAGACAAGTTTAATGCTAATAAAAGGTAAATTTTAATCCATTTAAGGGTGCCCAAGCCAAAAAAGTTTTTTCCATCTTGCTAAATTTCTTTTATCTGTGGATAACCATGGGGGTCATTCCGAGTTGTTCGCTCTGTATTTTTTTCTCGCAACACAGCGATTAGTCGCTAATGCGCATGCGCAATGTCCGCAGTGCGACTGCGCCAAGTAAATGTGCTATGCAGTTAGTTATTTTACTCACGGCATTACGAGGTTTTTTCTTCGTTCTGGTGATCGTAATGTGATTGACAGGAAGTGGGTGTTTCTGGGCGGAAACTGGCCGTTTTATGGGAGTGTGTGTAAAAACGCTACAGTTTCTGGGAAAAACGCGGGAGTGGCTGGAGAAACGGAGGAGTGTATGGGCGAACGCTGGGTGTGTTTGTGACGTCAAACCAGGAACCAAACTGACTGAACTGATTGCAGATGCCGAGTAAGTCTGGAGCTACTCAGAAACTGCTAAGAAGTGTCTATTCGCAATTCTGTTAATCTTTTGTTCGCAATTTTGATAAGCTAAGATTCACTCCCAGTAGGCGGCGGCTTAGCGTGTGCAAAGCTGCTAAAAGCAGCTTGCGAGCGAACAACTCGGAATGACCCCCCATGTTCGGTAAAAAGTGTGCTAGGGAGAAATTTACTAAGAATCAATCTTTGGTGAGAACAGAAATCGCTCTTAATTGCCCCTTATCGGCCCTAATCACTGGAACAAAAATTGCACATTTACTAACAAGCATTTTTACTTGCATCTTTATCTTTCGTTGGTGCATGTTGTTGATTTGTTTCACCTGTTATTTGTGTTGATTTTAAGGCTTTTGCATGGAAAGTCACTTTATAAGTCACATTTAAATGCACCATAATTTGCAGAAGAATGCCTCTGAAGATACAAGCTATCTCAGAGGTAATCATATCTCAATTTGCATCATAAGTCGCACCTCAAATCACACCACAAGTTGCACCTTAATTCCCAAAATAAGTCACCATAAAGGGACAAAGTACCACATCACATTCTGAATAGGCAGAAAATCCACATACTACAGTGACCTCACCATGTTGTTTACAAAAAACACTCAAAAACAGCTTAAATCATAGAATTTGGGGGTCATTTTGATCCCATAGTATTATTTACCTCAATAACCATAATTTCCACTAATTTCCAGTCTATTTTGAACACCTCACAATATTATTTTTAGTCCTAAAATTTGTACCGAGGTCGCTGGATGACTAAGCTAAGCGACCCAAGTGGCCGACACAAACACCTGGCCCATCTAGGAGTGGCACTGCAGTGTCAGACAGGATGGCACTTCAAAAAATAGTCCCCAAACAGCACATGATGCAAAGAAAAAAAGAGGTGCACCAAGGTCGCTGGATGGCTAAGCTAAGCGACCCAAGTGGCCGACACAAACACCTGGCCCATCTAGGAGTGGCACTGCAGTGTCAGACAGGATGGCACTTTAAAAAATAGTCCCCAAACAGCACATGATGCAAAGAAAAAAAGAGGTGCAATGAGGTAGCTGTGTGACTAAGCTAAGCGACCCAAGTGGCCGACACAAACACCTGGCCCATCTAGGAGTGGCACTGCAGTGTCAGACAGGATGGCACTTCAAAAAATAGTCCCCAAACAGCACATTATGCAAAGAAAAAAAGAGGTGCACCAAGGTCGCTGGATGGCTAAGCTAAGCGACCCAATTGGCCGACACAAACACCTGGCCCATCTAGGAGTGGCACTGCAGTGTCAGACAGGATGGCACTTTAAAAAATAGTCCCCAAACAGCACTTGATGCAAAGAAAAAAAGAGGTGCAATGAGGTAGCTGTGTGACTAAGCTAAGCGACCCAAGTGGCCGACACAAACACCTGGCCCATCTAGGAGTGGCACTGCAGTGTCAGACAGGATGGCACTTCAAAAAATAGTCCTCAAACAGCACATGATGCAAAGAAAAAAAGAGGTGCACCAAGGTCGCTGGATGGCTAAGCTAAGCGACCCAAGTGGCCGACACAAACACCTGGCCCATCTAGGAGTGGCACTGCAGTGTCAGACAGGATGGCAGATTAAAAAAATAGTCCCCAAACAGCACATGATGCAAAGAAAAAAAGAGGTGCAATGAGGTAGCTGTGTGACTAAGCTAAGTGACCCAAGTGTCCGACACAAACACCTGGCCCATCTAGGAGTGGCACTGCAGTGTCAGACAGGACGGCACTTCAAAAAAAAATCCCAAAACAGCACATGATGCTAAGAAATATGAAAGAAAAAAGAGGTGCAAGATGGAATTGTCCTTGGGCCCTCCCACCCACCCTTATGTTGTATAAACAGGACATGCACACCTTAACAAACCCATCATTTCAGCTACAGGGTCTGCCACATGGCTGTGACTGAAATGACTGGTTGGTTTGGGCACCCACCAAAAAAGAACCAATCAATCTGTCCTTGCACAAACTGGCTCTACAGAGGCAAGATGTCCACCTCCTCCTCATCATCCGATTCCTCACCCCTTTCACTGTGTACATCCCCCTCCTCACAGATTATTAATTTGTCCCCACTGGAATCCACCATCTCAGGTCCCTGTGTACTTTCTGGAGGCAATTGCTGGTGAATGTCTCCAAGGAGGAATTGATTATAATTAATTTTGATGAACATCATCTACTCCACATTTTCTGGAAGTAACCTCATACGCCGATTGCTGACAAGGTGAGCGGCTGCACTGAACACTCTTTCGGCGTACACACTGGAGAGGTGACAACTTAGGTAAAATAAAGCCAGTTTGTGCAAGGGCCTCCAAATTGCCTCTTTTTCCTGCCAGTATACGTACGGACTGTCTGACGTGCCTACTTGGAAGCGGTCACTCATATATAATCCTTCACCATTCTTTCAATGGTGACTGAATCGTATGCAGTGACAGTAGACGACATGTCAGTAATCGTTGGCAGGTCCTTCAGTCCGGAACAGATGTCAGCACTCGCTCCAGACTGCCCTGCATCACCGCCAGCGGGTGGGCTCAGAATTCTTTGCCTTTTCCTCGCAGCCCAAGTTGCAGGAGAATGTGAAGGAGGAGCTGTTGACGGGTCTCATTCCGCTTGACTTGACAATTTTCTCACCAGCAGGTCTTTGAACCTCTGCAGACTTGTGTCTGCCGGAAAGAGAGATCCAACGTAGGTTTTAAATCTAGGATCGAGCACGGTGGCCAAAATGTAGTGCTCTGATTTCAACAGATTGACCACCCGTGAATCCTGGTTAAGCGAATTAAGGGCTCCATCCACAAGTCCCACATGCCTAGCGGAATCGCTCTGTTTAAGCTCCTCCTTCAATCTCTCCAGTTTCTTCTGCAAAAGCCTGATGAGGGGAATGACCTGACGCAGGCTGGCAGTGTCTAAACTGACTTCACGTGTGGCAAGTTCAAAGGGTTGCAGAACCTTGTACAAGGTTGAAATCATTCTCCACTGCGCTTGAGTCAGGTGCATTCCCCCTCCTTTGCCAGGTTCAGGGGTGTTTGCTGGTGCTCCAGTCTTCGGCACGCGGTGGCTGAATGCCGAAAGTGGCCCGCAATTCTTCGGGCCACCGACAGCATCTCTTGCACGCCCCTGACGTTTTTTAAATAATTCTGCACCACCAAATTCAATGTATGTGCAAAACATGGGACGTGCTAGAATATGTCCACATGTAATGCACGCACAATATTGGTGGCGTTGTTCGATGTCACAAATCCCCAGGAGAGTCCAATTGGGGTAAGCCATTCTACGATGATGTTCCTCAGTTTCCGTAAGAGGTTGTCAGCTGTGTGCCTCTTATGGAAAGCAGTAATACAAAGCGTAGCCTGCCTAGGATCGAGTTGGCATTTGCGAGATGCTGCTACTGGTGCCGCCGCTGCTGTTCTTGCTGCGGGAGGCAATACATCTACCCAGTGGGCTGTCACAGTCATATAGTCCTTAGTCTGCCCGGCTCCACTTGTCCACATGTCCGTGGTTAAGTGGACATTGGGTACAACTGCATTTTTTAGGACACTGGTGACTCTTTTTCTGACGTCTGTGTACATGTTCGGTATCGCCTGCCTAGAGAAATGGAACCTAGATGGTATTTGGTACCGGGGACACAGTACCTCAATCAATTCTCTAGTTCCCTGTGAATTAACGGTGGATACCGGAAACACGTTTTTCACCACCCAGGCTGCCAAGGCCTGAGTAATCCGCTTTGCAGCAGGATGACTGCTGTGATATTTCATCTTCCTCGCAAAGGACTGTTGGACAGTCAATTGCTTACTGGAAGTAGTACAAGTGGTCTTCCGACTTCCCCTCTGGGATGACGATCGACTCCAAGCAGCAACAACAGCAGCACCAGCAGCAGTAGGCATTACACTCAAGGATGCATCGGAGGAATCCCAGGCAGGAGAGGACTCGTCAGACTTGACAGTGACATGGCGTCAGGACTATTGGCTTTTCTATCTAAGGAGGAAATTGACACTGAGGGAGTTGGTGGTGTGGTTTGCAGGAGCTTGGTTACAAGAGGAATGGATTTGTTGGCAGTGGACTGCTTCCGCTGTCACCCAAAGTTTTTGAACTTGTCAATGACTTCTGATGAATGCGCTCCAGGTGACGTATAAGGGAGGATGTTCCTAGGTGGTTAACATCCTTACCCCTACTTATTACAGCTTGACAAAGGCAACACACGGCTTGACACCAGTTGTCTGCATTTCTGTTAAAATAATTCCACATCGAAGAGTTGATTTTTTTGTAATTTGACAGGCATGTCAATGGCCATATTTGTCCCACGGACAGCAGGTGTCTCCCCGGGTGCCTGACTTAAACAAACCACCTCACCATCAGAATCCTCCTTGTCAATTTCCTCCCCAGCGCCAGCAACACCCATATCCTCATCCTAGTGTACTTCAACAGTGACATCTTCAATTTGACTCTCAGGAACTGGACTGCGGGTGCTCCTTCCAGCACTTGCAGGGGGCGTGCAAATGGTGGAAGGCGCCACCTGTTCCCGTCCAGTGTTGGGAAGGTCAGGCATCGCAACTGACACAATTGGACTCTCCTTGGGTATTTGCGATTTAGAATAATGCACAGTTCTTTGCTGTGCTTTTTCCAGCTTAAGTCTTTTCATTTTTCTAGTCGGAGGATGAGTGCTTCCATCCTCATGTGAAGCTGACCCACTAGTCATGAGGAACATAGGAGAGGGCCTCAGCCGTTCCTTGCCACTCCGTGTCATAAATGGCATATTGGCAAGTTAACGCTTCCCTTCAGACGCTTTTAGTTTAGATTTTTGGGTCATTTAACTGAACTTTTGTTTTTTGGAATTTACATGCTCTCTACTATGACATTGGGCATCGGCCTTGGCAGATGACGTTGATGGCATTTCATCGTCTCGGCCATGACTAGTGGCAGCAGCTTCAGCACGTGGTGGAAGTGGATCTTGATCTTTTCATATTTTACCCTCCACATTTTTGTTCTCCATTTTTTAATGTGTGGAATGATATGCCAGTAATATATCAATAGCAATGGCCTACTACTATATATACTGCGCACAAAAACTTAAATGCACCACAGGTATGGATGGAAAGTTGACTTGACGACACAGAGGTAGGTAGAGCAGTGGCCTAGTGTACCGTACTGCTATATATTATATACTGGTGGTCATCAAAATTATGCACTGTCCTACTACTGTATATATATATACTGCGCACAAAAACTTAAATGCACCACAGGTATGGATGGATAGTATACTTGACGACACAGAGGTAGGTAGAGCAGTGGCCTACTGTACTGTACTGCTATATATTATATACTGGTGGTCAGCAAAATTATGCACTGTCCTACTACTGTATATATATATATATACTGCGCACAAAAACTTAAATGCACCACGGGAATGGATGGATAGTATACTTGACGACACAGAGGTAGGTAGAGCAGTGGCCTACTGTACCGTACTGCTGTATATTATATACTGGTGGTCAGCAAAATTATGCACTGTCCTACTACTGTATATATATATACTGCGCACAAAAACTTAAATGCACCACAGGTATGGATGGATAGTATACTTGACGACACAGAGGTAGGTAGAGCAGTGGACTACTGTACCGTACTGATATAATTCTGGTGGTCACTGGTCAGCAAAATTCTGCACTGTCCTCCTACTATATACTACAATGCAGCACAGATATGGAGCGTTTTTCAGGCAGAGAACGTACAATACTGGTGGTCACTGGTCAACAAAACGCTGCACTGTCCTCCTACTATATAATACTGGTGGTCCCCAGTCCCCACAATAAAGCACACTGAGCACAGATATTTGCAGCACACTTAGCACAGATATGGAGCGTTTTTCAGGCAGAGAACGTAGATATTTGCAGCACACTGAGCACAGATATTTGCAGCACACTGAGCACAGATATTTGCAGCAAACTGAGCACAGATATTTGCAGCACACTGAACACAGAAACTTATTTGGTACCCTTACACCAAGGGGACTGAACATTGATTATGAGTTAATGACTTTCTTATGAGTAGAAATTAGAGTAAATTATATTGAGGTAGGGATAAAATAGATTGGTTTGATTGTATATGAGTTAGGTAGAAATGTATAACGATTTTTAGTATATTTATTGAGATTATATTAGGAATATGTGGATCTTTTAGGGAATAGGTGAAAGTTTTCAGATGATGAATTTGGATAAGTGGGGATAGAAAATTTCCTTATGATTGTTTTTTTTTTTTTGGTATTGTACCCCTATGATGTGGATCAATACCCCTCCTCCATAGTGCTGCATTGTAGTAATTAGCCCTCTCTTTAGTTTGTTTTTTAAGAAAAGTCATTAGAATTTTATGAGCACTGTTTGTTGTTGATGTCTTTTTGTGGTGGTGGTGGTGTTAGATTGCCCCTCTTTGGAATGGATTCTATGCATTTCTAGACAAGCTGACAGAAAGAATAGGGCAGGAATATATCCCTTATATCAGGAAGTATATAGTGGAACGCATAATACCATTTGGAACGTATACAGGAAAAGGAAACTATGACTGGATGTCCTATATAACTGGTGAAGGGAGACTGAGTGAGTATTCTGCAATCCTGACGAAGCCTTCTGCAGGCGAAACGCGTCGATCGCAGAGAGCATCGATCCCGAGCAACGCTGTGTAGCGCTACAAGCAGCGTGCACGGGACTTCCGCCGGCGGACTCCGGGCTCCGTTCATCAGTGCTGAGGATTACACAGCCAGGGAGCCTTCCCGTGTGAAAAGATATAACTTGGACGTCCCTATAAGGTATTTCATTACCGGAAATGATCTTTAAATATTGCAATAGAGGTTGAGTATCCCATATCCAAATATTCCGAAATACGGAATATTCCGAAATACAGACTTTTTTGAGTGAGAGTGAGATAGTGAAACCTTTGTTTTTTGATGGCTCAATGTACACAAACTTTGTTTAATACACAAAGTTATTAAAATATTGTATTAAATGACCTTCAGGCTGTGTGTATAAGGTGTATATGAAACATAAATTAATTGTGTGAATGTAGACACACTTTGTTTAATGCACAAAGTTATAAAAAATATTGGCTAAAATTACCATCAGGCCGTGTGTATAAGGTGTATATGTGACATAAATGCATTCTGTGCTTAGATTTAGGTCCCATCACCATGATATCTCATTATGGTATGCAATTATTCCAAAATACGGAAAAATCCCATATCCAAAATACCTCTGGTCCCAAGCATTTTGGATAAGGGAGACTCAACCTGTACCAAGTGACCGTACGGATGCACTTTACTGTGACTGGGAGGATTAACAACATCTGGTGATTTAAAACATAACCGAGAGGGTGCCCATGTAAGGATTATCTTTGGAAAGTTTATCAGTAGTGACTAACTCATTTACTATAGAGGGAGTAAGTCGCAGATAAGCGCGTCCCATCTATTAGAACAATTTATATCCAACTCATGTACTGGAGACTACCAAAGTACTGTGGGCATAATAATCATTCAAAAATCATTTACTAATCTTTCGTCCCCATTCATATATGTTTTATGTTTGTTCCTGTTACATCCTTGTTTACTGGTAATAGGTAGTCACACGTTTACAATTTTATGTGGTTTTAAGCTGGAAATTCAATTACTTTTGAATTTTTCAAAAAAATAGAATTGGGAATACAAAATAAATTATTGTATTCAGTGGTTATTAAATTGTTTACATTCTATTCTGTTCTGTGCGCTGGGGAAAAATCTTGTGTTTATGTGTTTCCAATTTAGTGGAGCAAGGTAGTAGCCCCACTCCTTTCAGTACCGTACAGGATTAACTTATTTATTTTCTATAGCGCAGTTCCACAACCTTTTCTTTTTGTGGATCTTTGTACTACCAGGGTACAGCAGCTGTAGCTAAAGAATACGTTTTAGTTTTTATACTAGTGTTTGTTTATTAATTTGTATTGAAATAGTATAAAATGGCTTTCAGGAGAGAGATAAGATCAAAACATTTGGATATGTTTCCTATAAAAGGGAAGAAGGTATCTAGAGACACTCCAGTTTTGGAGGAAACATTTTGTGATCTTTACCTATCATTAGAGAAATTAGAAATAAGTGAGATGAAACAATGGTGGGAAAGTACAACTTTAACAAAATATATGGAGCATAATATGATACCGTGAGGGTTAAGAATAATTAAGAAACCTACGTTCCGTTCTGTTGATGAAACTTTTCTAGACAAATGGAATAAGGCCTTGGATGAGTGTTCCTACAACCTTATTAGACTTATCGTAGAGGATAGGAGGGTATCCCGACGGAAAATTGAGGGAGACATCAGTAACATAAGAAAACGCTTAGAACCTTTGGAAAATTTGGAAGATTTCTCCAAATTAGAGACCCTTACAGAGAATAAACTGAAGAAAATGGAAATGGATATAATAGATCAAAAGAAAAGGAAATTTATGAGGGATACTGAGGATTATGAAAGGGATTACAGAAATTGGAGGCAAGAGAGGATATTTAAACCAAACAATTATCGGATGGAAGAAAGATATGAAGCAAGAGAGAATTACAGTAAATATCCCCCTAGATATGATATGAGGAATCAAAACTATAGAACAACTAAGTACCGGGAAAGGAATCATATACCATCTTATGATGATAGAGATATCCATAGAGATCATTTTGGACAAAAGATGTCTGGGCAGCATTTGAAGGAAAGAACATCTACTTGGAACATACAAAACGATGGATCCAAGATGAGGAAGATAAGAGATGAGGAACGATATAGGAGAAGATCCCCCTCCAGTAGACGTATAGAGAATCAACGGTACCCCACCAATAGAGATCTTGTGACAGTTTTAATAAGGGAAGAAGAGATAGGGAGGAAGAATCGAATACTTCCGCAAAGAGTCTGGTTAATCGGATCAGTGATAAATTGTCCTCATTAGTACAAATAAATGATGTAGTATATGGATTGGGGTCGAAAGAAACGGAGGAAGATGAAGCTGACAGATATATGGGTGCTTTTTTAGAGTTGGCACACAATGGAAATCAAAGTATGGATCAAGGAGCAATCCCCAAAAGAAAGATGAACAGGGGGGCGTGGTTTGGCAGCCATTAAGAGAAGAAGCGTGCATCAGGGGCTCCTGCTATTTAGACTGCTTTTAGTGGTCATATATCCCCCAGCCACACTCCAAACCCTTGTACCTGATTCCCCCCCCCTCTCTACCTGCGGGTGAACGGTGTTCGCGGAGCCGGGAGGGGCTCTAGGCCTCTCTGCGTGTTGCGGCCCGTCTCCCCCTCGTGGACCGGGACTTGGAGTTCCGGCCCTGCCCGGCACCCGAATCAGCGGCTCCGTCGGCATCCTGACCGCTCTCTGCGGCACTTGCGGCAGAGGACCCTGCACTCCCCCTCCTGTCTCAGCCCCTCGTGGCAGTGCCGGACTTACCTTCTCCCCTTGCCGCACGGATACTCATCATCCCACGGCTGACGGCTACCATCGCTGAACGCTGCGCTCCGGACCACGCAGTTGGGGAGCGACACCCTCCTCTCCAGCCTCACTCAGCAGACTGCGGTAGAGCCCGGCAGGGCTGGGGACGTAGATCTGAGGTATCAGCTGAAGGAGATCAACTCTAACTGGCATACCCCACGGCTGTGGGCTACGTTCTGAGTGGAGAGACCCTACCCGGTGGCCGCTGCACTGTTTTACAAAACACGGCCTAATCTGATCCTGCAAGCCGGGGCCTTGAGTTTGGGGCCTGCCGGACTCCGAGCTCCGGACCAGTGACTCGTGCTGTACGGGACCCGGGGAGACGGGCCTACCCACCTAGCCCTACCCGCAACCCTCTCCGCCCAGTGCCTGACCGCCGGCCGCTACATTTCCGAGATATCTCTTCTACCTCGCCGCAGGAGGTGTGTCAGCCGCACGGATCCCCCTGCTCGTCCCGCTGCTGGCGGCCATCTTGAGGTGAGAGCTGCTGCTGACCGCGGCTTGCCGCTGCACCACATACCAGCCTACCTCCCTCCATATCTCCCCCCTTGTCTGGGTGCCCTGACCTCCGGGACCCGCACATCAGGGGATAGACGCCGCAGGCGATGGCCCGCCGCGTGGTCCTTGAACCCTGGTTCCTCTCGTCCCGCCTGAGCACTGACGATCATTCTCACAGACAATACATCCTGAGCCCTACCCGCCAGGTGTCTCCCCGGAGCCCCGAGAATCGGAACACTCAAGTGAGGTGCCCGCCGGCCTGCGGCGCCCGTGAAGCGAGGGTAGCAGACATCTACCCCACCTCTCCCCCCACCAGACGCTCCAACCTGTGGGGATACACAGTCACCAGACTAGCTCACCCCCATACATTAGCACTGAAGGGGCACAATCTGAGAACTCCCCATTACCATCACCCACTATACGGAAAAGACGAAACCTGCATCTTGGGAGACACACTCAGAGAGAAACATAGTCATCCTCACATCTCCCGAAATTTGGAAGACAGAGAACACCAAATACCGTTGCCTAGCTGTCCCTAAAGGAGAAATCCCAACCCCCCCTGGAACCATTGATTTGAGTGCTAACCCACCCCACTCCGATCTTATCCTGTACTCTCAACCTAACAGCTCTGCGACCCTGATGTCCTGCATTTGCGAAACCTCCAAAATGTAAGAGCTCTTAGAGCCGACCACCGCCACTCATGTTTGTCTAAAACAACACGTACATATTATCAATGTGACTGAGTTCTCCTGTTTCACTATAATTCACTGATTGGACCCAGCCAAGAGGTGCACCTCTCAGTGCTTTCTGCGTACGCTCCTACCAGCGAGAAATGGCTCCTAAAAAACCCAAAGATGTAATACCTCCTAAGGTGTCCTCACCCCCCCAGAAGCCCCTCCAAATTTCCCCTCTACAAAATGTCTCTTCCCCTTCTGTCATGCTAGACCACTCGGGACCAAGTGTACTGGCTTCCGCTCTGTCAGTGTCTGGAGTGGACTGCGAATCGGACGCCCCCCTGACCATGAGATCCCTCTGCCAGATCCTCTCCGCCTTCAAGTCTGAACTTTCTAAGGATCTGACCTCTGCCATCCGCGAGGTCAAGACTGAGCTGGTGGCACTGGGGGACAGGACAGACCATTTAGAACGCAAGATGGAAGAACTGGTCACTTCCCACAATGATCTCCTCTCCTCCCATGATCGCCAACAAAAAGATCTGGACCAATTCAAGTCCAAGCTGGCAGATATGTAGGACAGATCACGGCGGAATAACGTCAAGATCAGAGGCATCCCAGACTCAGTCACCAACTCTGAACTGGAGTCTTATGCCACTGCTCTATTTAAGAAGCTTCTTCCAGCTGCGGACTCCGCAGAACTCCTGATCGACCGCATCCACCGACTCCCTAGACCACGCAACGTCTCATCTGACCTCCCTAAAGACACCCTCCTCCGAGTGCATTTCTTCCCGGTTAAGGAGCGTATTATGAGGGCCGTTAGAGAATCCAAGAACTCCGACACTTTAGGAGGCCTTCAAATATTTCAAGATTTCTCGGCTGCTACTATAGCAAAGAGACGTGCTTTTACTCCTATCACCCTCGCCCTCAGATCTCACGACATCCACTACCGCTGGGGATTCCCGGTCAAACTGATAGTCACCTGCGAAGATTCGACCTATATCATCTCCTCCCTAGACACTGGTGTGAAGCTATTACTAGGCTGGGACATATCTATCCAGAAGCCGGCTAATTCGTCCCGAGCTGCTGCCATCCGCCAGGAATGGTCGACTATTTGAACTTCTGGACTACTGTATCATGTCCTTTCAAATTTTTCTGTTGATATCTCCGGTTCACGGACAATGTAGACCTCTTACCCAGGGGTGTATCTACCCATTGGCCAGGATGGCACTCGCCAGGGGCGCCAGGCAAGGAGGGGGCGCCGCCTGGAGGTGCCACCCGTGGCCAAAGGGTAGAAGAGTAGTACTGTCAGATTGTACCTGGTGAAAGTCTGTCACTGCCGGCACAGAGCCGGTGTCCGTCAGCATCGCACTGCACTAGTGATCAGACTAGTGTCCGGCAGTAGCGCACTTGTAATCAGACTCAAAATAAACTACTGCTCCCAGCAGCCCTTGTTGCTGGGAGCTCCCGGCAGCAAGGGCTGCTAGTCTGATCACTAGTGCAGTGCCGTGCTGACGGACACCGGCAGTAACACACTCTCACCCAGAGCTGGCCCTAGCCAATAGGCATTTTAGGCAAATGTCTAGGGCATCTGGAATGCCCAGGGGCATCAGTTCCCAGGGCTAAGGCCAGCTCTGCAGCCAGCCAGGAGGAGAGAGGAGAGTTAAGGGCCCCATACACTTATACGACATGACGGCCGTAATTTCGTCTAGGATTTCCCTTAAACCTGCCGGGCGGCAGGATAGTAAAAGATACATCGTATGCGGTCCTTTTGTATACGATGTATCTTTTACTATCCCAGCCATTCCTGCGGGATCCGACAAATCACGAATGCAGCACTCGTGATATGTCGGATCTAGGGTGATCCAATCCGATGCTCACGGGAACGCGCATCGGATCGGATCAGGTGTAAAGCACAACGAAAATTCCTGATTTCACCCAATATATCGTCCCAAATGCCCGAATTGGGGTGAAATAGGGCATTATCGTTCTACTGTATGGGACCCTTTAGGACGGAGGCTGCTGCAGCAGCAGCAGCACACAGAGCCGGATCTCTGCTCACACAGGTAGGAAGCGACTTTACTTTCACTTTCTGCATGCCCTGTGGCTGAGCACAGACAGCAGCTGCAGAGGAAGCCAGGCACTGAACCTGCGGAGCCAGAACCCTGCCCCAGCACTCACAAAGGTGAGATATGGATGGAGTAACGTGCAGGGCCGGTGCAAGGTTTCTCGGCGCCCTAGGCAAAATTTCAGCCCACTGCTCCCCCCCCTCCATCAATATTTATGAAAGCGAATTCTAATAAACACGTGAAGTGTGAGTTGTGATATAGAAGCTGTGTAGTCTGATGCTGATCTTCCTGAAGCGGGACATAGCACAAAAAGAAAAACTTATGATTTATACAGTATTACATAAATGACATGTTAATATGAACCCAGTCCCAAAAACAGATAAGGTATAATACAGTACCACAGACTGATGTTTTATATTATAGATAGGCACTATCTCATTACTAATAACACAATACACACACACAGCCATAGGCGTGCGCAGCACATTTTATTAGGGGGTGCACCATCGGAGGGGCGTGTCTAGTGCCACCTAATGTCATTCCTTTCCATTTCAAATGCAGCTTACCCATTTGGTGGTTTCTCACAACAGGGAACCTCTGAAGAAATGTATTCTCCCTGGGCAGACAGCGTCTTCAGTCAGTATTCACTATCATGTAGGATAATACATGGTCCAGAAGATGCCTGTTTGTGTAGGAATATAACCAATGTCATCATCATACAACAGAGGTTCAGCCAGACTCATGTCACCTCCTGTCCTCTGCGTTTCTCAGCCACCCCATCTCCTGCCTGCGTCTCACAGCCCCATCATCATCTCCTCCCTGCGTCTCTCTGCACACCATCATCTCCCCCGAGTTGTCTCTCGGCCACACCATAATCACCTCCCTGTCTCTCAGCCACACCATCATAAGCTGCTCTGCATCTCCCTGCCACGCCATCACCTCCCATCTGCATCTTTCACCATCCCCCTTCACTCTGTGCCTCTCAGCCTCCCACCCTTCACTGTTTCTCAGCTTGCCCCCCTACACTATCTGCCTCTTGGCTTAACACCCACACTTACTCTAGGTCTCTCAACTGCTCCCCCTTCAGTCTGTGCCTCTCACCGTTGTGTCTCTCAGTCTGCCCCCCTTTCACTCTGTGCCTCTCAGCCTCCCACCTTTGTGTGTCTCACTCCCTCTGTTTTCTAAACCCCACTTTACTCACTATCTACTATAACTTACTGTCTGTTACTTTTCTTTCTCTTCCTGTCACTTTCATTTTGACATGTTTCTCACTCTTTTTATTCTGTAGTAGAGTGAGGGAGCTGAGATCTAGCAGGCCTGTCTGGGAATCTTGGGCAGCATGCAATTCATCACACAGAAGAATGTGTGCTTGCACCTGCTGAACGATACTCTGGAGGGGAGGAGCTGCATGGCATGGCTGTGAGGATATGCTGTTTTCCTCAGTACAGCTCGGCCTCATACTCTGCGGAGCACAACATGTGCCCCCCTTCAGGACCACCATGGATATGCAATCGCGTCTCTCTGAGGTTTCAGGGGAAACTTACAACTACTGAAACCTCCCTGTATGCGCACTTGTCAGCGCTGAGCGCTGACGGCATTTCAAATGTGGCGCCCGAGCTCACGTTCTGGCAGCCAATCGGAAGCTGCCGCTCCTGATTGGCTGCTGGTCTGTGGGCTCCAATTAGCTCGCGGCCGGTGCCACATTTCAAATGCTGCCAGCTGTCCTGTATCTCCATGGCTGCTAAGCATAGTAAGACGTTCCTGACCGGGTGTAGCATTGTGGCAGCGGGAGAAGAGGACACATGAATCGGCATTCTGCACTCTGATACTGCAGCAGCAGGCGCGTGTGTGTGGGGTGCCTGTGCGCACCAGGCACCCCCCGTGGCACGCCTATGAATACAGAATGCATTGCACATATATACACACACATACAGTATGCACATTTACAGTATATATACACACATACAGCATGCATTTCACATAGACACACACATACAGTATACACATACAGTATATATACACACACATACTGTACAGCCTACACATATACAGACACAGCTTTGCTCCTGTCTGCACTCTGTCCACTACCAGCCTTGTGCACCGCTGTTGTTACACAGGGTCTTCGGGTTAATATGGCACAGCAGGTAGAGGCCAGCAGGGCGCAGTGTCCTGACCTCCAGGATTCAGGCTGCTGATACACCACTGTCCACTGTCAAGCTACTGTACCTCTGTTCCCGTCCAGAGAAGCTGCGCCCCCCGAGCCCATCACTTCCCCACACAGCAATAGCATGCCCTGCTCCGCCGCCGCCTCCTCCGGTTCTTGCCGTCTCCGTCCAGGCAAGCAGCCCCTGAACCCGTCACTTCCGCACACATCAACCGCAGCAGCACGCTCGGCTCCGCCGCCGCTGCCTCCTCCACTCACCAGTGTCTCTGTCAAGAGAAAGTATACCCAGGCATCCCCCGAGCCTGTCACTCCCGCAAACGCTGCAGCATACACGGGTCCGCCGCCACCACCGCCACCTCCTCCGATCCCCTAGTCAAACAACAGATGCAGCTGTTTGAACAAAAAAGTTGTTTTAACAGGATCATACCGCCCTCCAGTGGCAGGCGCCCATAGGCAGCTGCCTAAAGCTGCCTAATGGTGGCGCCGGCCCTGGTAACGTGGGAGTTATGGGGAGAGGAAGGTGGCTAATAACATTGCTATGGGGGGGAGACCTATGAGGAGTGGGGGAAGGGAGGTAATGACACTGCTATGTGGGAGTGGGAGACCTATGGGGAAGGGGGTAATGACACTGCTATGTGGGAGTGGGAGACCTATGGGGAAGGGGGTAATGACACTGCTATGTGGGAGTGGGAGACCTATGGGGAGTGGGGGAAGAGGGGTAATGACACTGCTATGTGGGAGACCTATGGGGAGTAGGGGGAATGGAGGTAATGACACTGCTATGAGGGTAGAACTATGGAAAGTGGGGGCACAGGGGAATATGACACTGTTATTGGGGGAAGACATGGGGGTGTAGGAGCAGCTGATAACACTGCTATGTGGGAGTGGGAGTGGGGAAAGGGGGTAATGACACTGCTATGGGGGAGACCTATGGGGAGAGGGGTAATGACACTGCTATGTGGGAGTGGGAGCCCTATGGGGAGTGGGGGAATGGAGGTAATAACACTGCTATGAGGGGGAGAACTATGGAAAGTGGGGGCACAGGGGAATATGACACTGTTATTGGGGGAAGACATAGGGGTGTAGGAGCAGCTGATAACACTGCTATTAGGGGGTAGGGCATGAGGCAGAGACACATGGGGAGGGGGGGCTAATTGCTCTGCTATGGGGGAGGGGGCATAGGTATGCACACTGTGGGTGGCATGTGTGCACAGGCACAGCCTGAAGTTGGGCACACCCCACATGCCTAGTCAGACACTGCACAGATATTTAATATAGAACCAGCCCTGGCCAGCACTTGCTGACTAATTATACATTATACACACTATGCAGTCATGGTACCATCTCTTCCCGGCTTCCATTGACACTGTCCGCCGTGATTCCTAACCTGCCATTGTAGCGGACACCACATACCAGGAGAAGGTTCTGTGTGTGAGCTGTACTTGCTGATAGGGGAAGATTTATCTCAGGGGGATGGGGGAATCTTTTATATTGGGAAGAGGGGCCTATTCTGTGCGGGGGTGCAGGCATAAGTGATTATTAGGGCAGGTGCGGGTGGGAGTGTGGCTGTTTTTGGTGTCACCCCCTTGGAGGTGATACCTGGGTGCGGGCCGCACCCCCCACACCTCCCTTGTGACACCTCTGATTGGAAGCACTATTGTGTACATGCCCTTCCCCTCAAGACCATGCCGCATTTCCAGTACTCACACCTTATTTCAAATGTGTGTAGGGGGTGGGGTGGGGGCGCCTGCCCCTTACTTTGCCAGGGGCGCTCAGACCCCTAGATACACCCCTGCTCTTACCCTCTACTGAGAGGGGAAGGATTTTTTCCTTTTCTAACATCATTATATACCTAATTACATGTTTCATATCTAGGTCTATAAGTTACAGGTTTACGCTTTCACAAGTTGTTTAATCACTGTCCTCCCTTATGGGGCTTCAGTCTGTTTTGTTATTACTACCTAATGATTACCTGCTATTGCCCCATGCACACTCACCTGCTAATTAGTGAGGAATATACTATATGTACGTGCCTTAGTACTACCCTTTTAGAAGTTATATTAGAGTGGGGGTGCATGTTACTCCAGCCCACCCCCGCCTTTTTTCTGTACTACTGCAAACCCCTGAACCTTTTCCCCCTCCCTGCAGTAGTCATGCAGGTCCAATATACCGGACCTTTTTTTTTGTTGTTGTTGTTTACCTCCCACTTTCCCGATTTGACTCTTCCCCTCGTTATCCCCACATCCCTCCCTCCCCCCTGAGCTCCAGACATGGCTCACACCTCCATCCACAGCTGCACCCTAGTATTCGGTACATATCCTCTAAACTGGCCCAATATAGATCCCTATCCATCTGCTCTGATATATGTTTGCAATGCTGAACCTTTTATCCCTCAATGTCAAAGGCCTGAACTCGCCTAACAAGCGTAGACTGGCCCTCACATCCTTCCACCAACAAATAGCGGACGTGGTCGCACTGCAAGAAACACACTTCTCTTCTGTTAATCCTCCCCTTTTTAAGAACAGTCACTTCCCTGTGGGGTACTACGCAAATGGTCCATTTAAAAGGAACGGGGTGGCTATCCTTTTTAGCAAAAATGTCTCTTTTACCCTCCATTCCCAACTCTCAGACAAAAGTGGCCGCTATCTTATCCTCACTAGCCTGCTAGACGACAAGCCTGTCACATTGGTATCCCTATATGCACCTAATTCTAACCAAGTCCCCTTCCTGCGTAAATTATTCCTCACCATACGTAACACACTAAAGGGCTCCCTGGTTATTTTGGGTGATTATAACCTTGTTCTAGACCCGAAAATGGATAAATCCCGCCAACCCTCCCAATCTGCTTCCTCCGCTCACTCTGGCCCCTCCTCAGCCTTTCGTAATCTACTTGCGGAATTCGACCTTTACGATGTCTGGAGGACTCATAACCCCTCGGGTAGGGAATATACATTCCACTCCCTTGTCCATAATACCTACTCCAGAATAGACCTGATTCTATGCGACAAATGGTCTCTCCAGAGTACTAAAGACGTCGATATTTTGCCAATTACATGGTCTGACCACGCCCCAGTTCTCTGGAAATGGAACCTACACGACCTCCGCAATCCACCCCGCCAATGGCGCTTATACCCGTATCTCTTAAATAACCCTGTGTCTAAAAAAATTATATTTGACTCCATCAACTCTTACTTAGCCACTAATTCTCCCCAGGACACCTCCTCCATCAACCACTGGTGTGCCTTTAAGGCTGTCACTCGTGGAGCTGCTATTCAAGCAGGTGCCACCCTCAAAAAACAAGCCCGCCAACTGCAAGCGAATCTAGAAACTGAACTGTTAGATCTCAAAACTCAAAATATAGCCCATCCCTCTAGAACTCTTAAAAATGAAATCTCCAAGATTCAAGGTCAACTACAAAAATCACTTCTTGCCCGCACCCAAGCGGCTCTGAATAGGATTCGCCACAAATTCTACCTTCTTGGCAATAAAGCCGGCAGAATGTTGGCGCGTAAATTACGGGTTCAACAAGCCAGAAACAAGATTAAGTGTATCTACTCTCCCACCAAACAGAAAATATTAAACCCCAGAGACATAACGAGCCAATTTGCACAATATTACGCCAAACTATATAATCTAGCAATTGACCCTTCAACTCCTCAACCCACCTCTTCTTCTATCACTTCTTTTTTAGATAACCTCTCTTTCCCTACTCTCACCCAGGAGCAACTAACTACACTCAATGCCCCATGGTCGGCGGAGGAAATCTCGCAAGCTATTAAATCCACTCCTAGAAACAAGGCCCCAGGTCCAGACGGATTTGTCTACGATTTTTATGCCACTTTCCATGACGTTCTCTCCCCCCATCTAACTGCCCTCTTCAATGCATTTTCTAACCACGGCTCTCTCCCTCCAGAACTCCTGGAAGCGCGCATTGTTACCATCCCTAAACCCGGAAAAGACCCCGCTTATGTGCAAAATTATCGACCTATCGCCCTACTTAACTGCGACATCAAACTATATGCCAAAATGATTGCAACACGCATTAATAGATTCCTCCCACTGCTGGTACATCCGGACCAAACTGGCTTTGTGCCTGGAAGACAAGCGTCTGATAACACGCGTAGGGTCTTTAACCTGATAGACTCCCTGTCTAGGGATCAGGGCCTTCTCTTGCTGTCCTTAGATGCTGAGAAGGCCTTTGACAGATTAAATTGGGAATACATGCGGCAAGCCCTCCTCCGATTCGGTTTTAGAGACCGAATACTAACCTCTATTCTGGCACTATATAGCTCTCCTACGGCCCGGGTGTACAGCAATGGCTTCTTGTCCGATTCTTTCCCTATCACAAATGGTACTAGACAGGGTTGCCCTCTATCCCCCCTAATATTCGTCCTGTCAATCGAACCCCTTGCAATCACAATACGTGATAACCCCCTTATCCCGGCTCTACAATTTGGCTCATCCTCCCACAAACTGAGCCTCTTTGCAGACGATGTTCTCCTCTTTGTCTCTGAACCCGCTACAACTCTACCTGTCTTACACTCTATTCTCGATACCTATAGCCTAGCATCCTATTATAAACTCAACACTACCAAAACGGACGCCCTCCCCTTCAACATACCCCACTCCCTCCCAACCCTCCAATCCTCCTTTCCATACAATTGGCGGAAACACACAATAAAATATTTGGGTATAAACATCCCTATCTCCACTACTGACGTCTTCACCGTCAATCTCTCTCCCCTAATAGAGACACTAGAAGCCCTAACAAAATCCTGGTCATCCTATGAGGTCTCCTGGCTGGGACGTATGGCAGCATTCAAAATGTCCCTCCTACCCAAACTAATGTACCTTTTCCGCACAATCCCATATACTTTTCCAAAAAAGTCCCTACAGACATGTTCCTCTCTCATGTCTAAGTATGTCTGGTCTTCAAAACCACCCTCGCTGGCTCTCTCCAGAATGGTCCTCCCGCGAGCATTCGGAGGTCTCTGTCTGCCTAGTATTCCCCTATACCAGGAGGCCTCTCTTCTGGCCCCCGATAAATACTTTTTTGAGGCCCACTCACACCTAGGATGGGTGGAGCTGGAACAAAATTGAGCGATCCCAATCCCTCTAGCTGATCTATTTCGCATCCCAAAGCCGCTTCGACCCACCCTTATGACTCTTCTTCCCTCCACGCAAGCCACACTTCAAACCTGGGACAAATTATCTGCCAATCTTCCATCCCCTATTTCTCACATTTCTCAGATCTCCATTTCTACACTAGCACTAATGATACCCCATCTTAATCTATCCAAATGGAGACGTGCAGGTATACTCTGCCTAGGTGACCTACTTGACGGACTCTCTTTAATATCCTTCTCAGCTCTTCAGTCACAATTTTCCTTACCCACCACAGAACTCTTCCACTATATGCAAGTTGCGCACTGGTGGAAATCAATCCCCTCTACCTACTCAACACTACACACAACTTCATATACTCTCTTTTCTCGTCTTTCCCTAATTGAATCTAAAGGCGACATTACGTACTGGTACAAACTACTGATAACCCCTACCACCTACACCAAATCTAAGGCCAAATTGACTTGGGAACAAGACCTGGGAAGAACCCTGATGCCAAATGACTGGCGCCTCATTTTTTTAACTTCCTACTCCATGTCCAAATGCTTAAACCACACTGAAATGCATATAAAACTGATACACAGACTCTACCTGACCCCTGA
This sequence comes from Pseudophryne corroboree, assembly GCF_028390025.1. Taxonomy (NCBI): domain Eukaryota; kingdom Metazoa; phylum Chordata; class Amphibia; order Anura; family Myobatrachidae; genus Pseudophryne; species Pseudophryne corroboree. The sequence goes on from NC_086448.1 coordinate 487,692,015, forward strand.
TCGGCTCCACAAATTTTGGCCCTCCCATAGCAATAAGTGCTGGAGACTGTGTGGCTCGGTAGGCCATATCTACCATATATTCTGGTCGTGCCCAGTGATCGACGATTATTGGTCAAAGGTATTTGACCTGATAAACAAGGTTTTGTCCATTCATACCACGCCAGACCCGATCCTAGCACTATTTCACGTAGTCCCTCCCTCTGTCCCCCCATCTGCCAGATATGTTCTGGGTCACATCTTAATAGCCGCCCGCGCCAACCTGGCTCAACTCTGGAAACAATCCTCACCTCCTACCTTTCTAAAAGTTATCCATAAGATAAACCATCACTTTCTCATGGAAACGGAATATATCCCTCCTCCCACCGACACCACTCCCCTCAAAGCAAGCTGGTCCCTGTGGCGCCGCTATGTCTCCACTGATGAAGGATCCCAATATTTTCATAAACCACATACACACAACCCAACCCCATTTAGCTTAATTGAACAACCAGACATTATCTGAAGATATATAGTATTGATTGCTAGACTACTCTTCCCTACTAGCGTACCTCTATACCCCCCTACCTCAAACTGTGGCAACCCTAGGCTAGACTTTCCTCCCTACTTTCTACCAATCTATAACTATATGCATTGACCCCCAAGGCTAGAGCCATGTTTTTCCTGATGCAACGTAAAGGTTTCTCCTATACATAAATATAACCGTTGAATTATATGTATTTGGTTCTGATGTTCTAATCCCCACCCTTAGTCTGGATGCTCCCCCCTCCCCCCCACCCCCAATGTACCCCCTTCTATATCTGCCTCTATATTGTGTTGTTATGTAACCCCTCTTTTTGTTCTTTATCCCATAAAAGTGACTTCAATAAAAACTATTGATGTTAAAAAAAAAGAAAGATGAACATCAGATAGGAAAAGGGGAAAAGGAAGAGAGGAACCCACAGTTCAAATTCAAGCGAGGAAGGCGTGGGGGCCGTAAAGCCCAACAGCAACAACAAAACCAAAAGGAGAAAAGAACAAAGGAGCTGTAACAAAAGGGCATCTTCAACTTGAGTAGCCATAAACTTAGTGAGATAGAACTGAGTATACTCAGTAAAGGACTGAAGTATGCACCTTCAAATAGATTAGATAGATTCGATACTTTTATTGACTTACATAAGTTTGTTCGTAAGTTAACTTTAATGCATTTTTTTTAATAATAGTGATCAGGATATAACCCAAAGGAAAGATCCATCAGTAGACCCTTTTATGCATACAACATTATGGCAGAAATCGTCCTTTTATCCTCAACATTTTAAAAGTGCACAGATTAAGACGTTCCAGAAGTTGGTCGAGGCTGATATTGGAAAGATTGATGCAAAAATATCAACAAGGAAAACTAACTTCACAAAAAAAGAAAGATTGGTCCTTCAAGCACTAAAAAATAGAGATGAAATTATTATAAAGCCGGCAGATAAGGGGGGGGGTATTGTTGTACAAGACCGGGAGAAGTATAATCAAGAAGCTCTAAGACAACTCAAGGATGACTGTACGTATCTACCTTTGAAAAGAGATCCAACACCCAAATATTTAGAGGATTTGGGTATTTTATTGAGAAAGGGAAGAGATGAAGGTATTCTTAATAAGCATGAGTTTGATTTTTTAAATATAAAAAATCTGAATATCCCAGTCTTTTACCACCTCCCAAAGATCCACAAGGATAGTAAGGATCCCCCGGGCCGTCCAATTGTGGCAGGGGTAGGATCTCTAACGGCGAACCTATCTGGTTATGTAGACAAATTTCTACAACCTATAGTAATAAAACAAAAATGATATATAAAGGACACTACCCAGGTTTTAAATATGTTAAAAGAGATCCAATGGGAAAAATAATTTCTTCTGGCAACTTGTGATATAAAAGCACTTTATACTTGTATACAACATGAAATTGGCTGCCAATACGTTAGAAATAGAATTATGGAAGAGGGATGTCTTAGACAGGAACAAATAGATTTTATCATGGAATCAATTATGTTTATTCTTGATTACAATTTCTTTTTTTACAATGATACTTTTTATGCCCAACGTACTGGCACAGCGATGGGTACGAAATTTGCACCTTCTTACGCCAATCTGTTTTTAGCAGAGTGGGAAACAAAGAATATATGACAGAACGAGAAGTATGGAGATAAGTTACATCTTTGGGGCAGATATATCGATGATATCATCATTGTATGGAAAGGGGAACGGAACGAGCTTGAAAACTTTATACAAGCGATTAACAACAATTAAGTTAATTTGGAGTTCACCAGTACAAAAAGTGAGGAGACAATAAACGTTCTCAAACTTACAATCTGTGTGGAGAACAACAAGTTAGAAACCAAGACATATATATAACCTACAGATACTAACAGCTACTTGAACGCGAGAAGTAATCACCATAAGAGGTGGATTCAGAACATCCCGGGGGGACAAATGAAACGTTTGAAGCGTAATTGTTCTAAAAATGCGGATTTTGATGTACAAGTGGAAGAACTTATCAAAAATTTTGAGGAAAAGGATTTCGATAAAGGTCATTTAATAGAAGTAAAGAACCGTATAAAAGATATAGATCGGTCAGAACTTCTTAAGTACAAACAAAAAAAGATCTTGAATCAGAAGGAGGATGTATTATTTATTACTACCTTTTCAGCTCAAAACAATATGATAGAAGAGAGTATTCGCAAACATTGGCATATTTTATTATCCGATGATGTTTTAAAAGATCTACTCCCTGATAAACCGCGTATAATCTATAGGAGAGCACCCACTTTCAAGTCTGATTTAGTTAGAAGTCACCCAAAACCTGAAGTAAAGCTTAATGAGGGGGGCAAAGTAGGTTTCTCCAGATGTGGTGTCTGCACGGCCTGTCAAAAAACCAGAATGAATTCAGTGAAGATCGTTGAAATGGCTGCGTCTTTTTCTAATGGTGCAGAATTTAGGATCAAAGAACGCTTAAATTGCAATAGTACTGGTGTTATTTATTTGCTATCTTGCCCTTGTGGGCTACAGTATATAGGCCAGACTAAGCGTAAGTTGCACGTAAGGGTACAGGAACATCTGTGTAACATAAAAAATAGGAAAAAGGATCATAGTGTGTCTGCCCATTACTTAGAAAAACATCAAGGTAATCCGCATGTGTTGCAGTTTGTAGGATTGAAGAAGATCTCGGTACCATAGAGAGGGGGGCGTATGGAGGAACATTTGATTAGAGAAGAAACTAAATGAATATATTTATTTGGTACCCTTACACCAAGGATACTGAACATTGATTATGATTTAATGCCTTTCTTATGAGTAGAAATTAGATTACATTATATTGAGGTAGGGATAATATAGATTGGTTTGATTGTATATGTGTTAGGTAGAAATGTATAATGATTTTTAGTATATTTATTGAGATTATATTAGGAATATGTGGATCTTTTAGGGAATAGGTGAAAGTTTTCAGATGATGAATTTGGATAAGTGGGGATAGAAAATTTCCATATGATTTTTTTTTTTGTGGTACTGTACCCCTATGATGTGGATCAATACCCCTCCTCCGTAGCACTGCATTGTAGTAATTAGCCCTCTCTTTATTTTGTTTTTTAAGAAAAGTCATTAGAATTTTATGAGCACTGTTTGTTGTTGGTGTCTTTTTGTGGTGGTGGTGGTGGTGGTGGTGGTGGTGGTGGTGTTAGATTGCCCCTCTTTGGAATGGATTCTATGCATTTCTAGACAAGCTGACAGAAAGAATAGGGCAGGAATATATCCCTTAGATCAGGAAGTATATAGTGGAACGCATAATACCATTTGGAACGCATACAGGAAAAGGAAACTATGACTGGATGTCCTATATAACTGGTGAAGGGAGACGGAGCGAGTATTCTGCAATCCTGACGAAGCCTTCTGCAGGCGAAACGCGTCGATCACAGAGAACATCGATCCCGAGCAACGCTGTGTAGCGCTACAGGCAGCGTGCACGGGACTTCCGCCGGCAGACTCCGGGCTCCGTTCATCAGTGCTGAGGATTACACAGCCAGGGAGCCTTCCCGTGTGAAAAGATATCATTTGGACGTCCCTATAAGGTATTTTCGTACCGGAAAGGATCTTTAAATAGTGCAATACCAAGTGACCGTACGGATGCACTTTACTGTGACTGGGAGGATTAACAACGTCTGGTGATTTAAAACATAACCGAGAGGGTGCCCATGTAAGGATTATCTTTGGAAAGTGTATCAGTAGTGACTAACTCATTTACTATAGAGGGAGTAAGTCGCAGATTAGCGCGTCCCTTCTATTAGAACAATTTATATCCAACTCATATACTGGAACCTACCAAAGTACTGTGGGGCATAATAATCATTCAACAATCATTTACTAATCTTTCGTCCCCATTCATATATGTTTTGTTTGTTCCTGTTACGTCCTTGTTTACCGGTAATAGGTAGTCACACGTTTACAATTTTATGTGGTTTTAAGCTGGAAATCCAATTACTTTTGAATTTTTCAAAAAAATAGAATTGGGAATACAAAATAAATTATTGTATTCAGTGGTTATTAAATTGTTTACATTCTATTCTGTTCTGTGCGCTGGGGAAAAATCTTGTGTTTATGTGTTTCCAATTTAGTGGAGCAAGGTAGCAGCCCCACTCCTTTCAGCAGCACCATACAGGATTAAGTTATTTCTTTTCTTTAGTGCAGTACCACAACCTTTATTTTTTTGTCCCTCTTTAATGCTTGTTTGATTGTATTCTTTATGTTGTATGCTACCAAAAAAGAAACTTAATAAATATTATTGTTAAAAAATATATATATAATTAATACAAACTTGTTATGATGACCAAAAACAGTGTTAAAACTTTGCTGAATTAAAATAATTGTTCTGACATTATGCACAATTTGAAGCATTTAAAAACATAGACACCACGTTAATGTGAATTGACTAACATTATATGGTGGTGCTGAACAAACAAAACCTGTAAAAAGCCAGTTTCTTTGTATCCTTGCAATTTTTTGGCGTGTGAATCCTGTTGTCATGCAATTAGTTATTTGGAAACATTATGCACATTCAAAAAAGTAAAAACTTATTTTGGGTACTTTGTATGGGTTACAAATGTGTTACTACTCAGTTGCTTAATACAACAGATTTAAACAAAAGTGATATACTGTACTGTAGTATCATAAAATATTTACTATATAATGTATACACAGTATTTCACTTGATGTGGGAACCTAATGCAATTATATCTGATGACTGTTGAACAATTTAAAACAATTTTAAGCAATTTAAAACTTAAGCACAATATAAAAGAGAATGAATTTAAATAAATGTAGCACATTTGATTATTTTATATATCCTCAATCAGATAGAGTTTATATTACTTGTTGGCTATGAATAAATTGAAATACTTTGTCATTTTTCAAAGAACAAAATCTTAGAAAATGAATACTCCCACCGCACCAATAAATATTTCTTGCATTACAATGCTCCCAAGTAATATTGTTTCAATTCATTCTAACAATAATTAATGGAATAAAAAAATGTTTTGTAGCATTTTTTGTGATTTAGTACATCTATTTTTTTATGGCAGTAAAGCGAGGATTACAATTCCAGACAATGCTGATTGTGTGTGTGTGTATGTATATGTGCTTATATATATATATATATATATATATACTGTATATATATATAGATATATATATATATATATATATATATACCAAGCATAGGCGGCACTCAGGACGACTTGTAAGAATCACACGGACCCCAGCATAGAGTTCAACGTTTCAATCTTATTCACAGGTTTTCGTCAGGATACAGATAAGTAACACAACCCACATTTAAATACACCCATCAAGTGAAAAAACCACGCCCCCAGCCCGTCACAGACGTGGCTGAAATGACGTGAACATAACATGTGAAAACCATCATCATAATTACAAACAGACTGAGATACTAGAATATACACAGAAAAATACATCAATGTAGATTACCAAAATAACTAGCCATAGTGTTACAAAAATTTTAATTCAACTATAAATAAATACTATAAACAAGTTTGCTTGTTAGTAACAATACCTGTTACCCTGATTGCCCATAAAGCAAAATGAACAATCAGAAAAAGTTGTTTTCTAAAGGGAATAATAAGAATATATGTCACCATTCCCTTATAATGATTTAATCGCGATACATAGAGAATAATGAGCTATACACCAAACCCATAGCCAATTATAAAAATACATGTAGACCAGGATTCTCATTTAACCCCTTAGGAGCAAGGGTATTAAGTTTAAAAATCCACTCAGCTTCCCGCTGTAATAACAGACGTGATGCCCTAGAACCCGCAGTGGTGAATGATCGGTTCATGACATGTTGTTGTTGCTGCTAGGAGTCGATCGTCATCCAAGAGGGGAAGTCAGAAGACCACTTGTAGTACTTCAACTAAGTAATTGACTGTCCAACAGTCCTTTTCAAAGAAGATGAAATATGACAGCAGTCATCCTGCCCACGGTGCTGTGCAGTCGTGTGGGGATGCAGCATGATCAGTGGCAGAGGTGATGCAGGTTCTGGGACTCAAGAGTGCAGGCACCGAATGGCCAGAGGTACCTCTGTGTGTCTGCAGTATAGGAGGTGGCCATATTGGATACCAAATGAGCACCTGTGTGCACCTGTGGGTATGTGTTAGCCAATCCTGTACTTGTGCTACCTATAAGTAGGCTGGTATTAATTAACTCTTGGCCAGTGCTTTGTTGTAGCTACTCTGTACCTATGCACTGTGCTCTCCCTGTGGATTTCTGTGTAATTCCAGTGGTTCTGATATCGCCTCCACTCTTAGAGGTTTGCCTGCAGTCTTCACCGCAAGTGATCCACCAGCTCCCTACTGTGCTGTCAGTCAATCGCTCTCCAAGCAGCATAAAGTGGATTCCCGGAGGCCCGTGAGAGGTTACCCTATTCGTTCAGTGACTGCCTGCTATAATCACACAGCCTGTGGTTTCTACTTAATCCTGGTCCTCGTTCTCTCATCAGTCAGCTTAACCCATTCTTCACTGTTGTTGTCTGCTGCAACTCTTCATAGTGTTTCAAGTATAATCGTCACATCCGGCAAGTACTCCTTTCAGCATTGAATCTACATTTTGCATTATTCAAAGACAATTCTTCACAGTTCTTCAGTTCAGCATTTAAGCTTCAGTAAAAAGAGTTTACAGTTATTCATCTATGTCAACAATATCCAGTTAACACTTACCAATATCCAGTTTACAGTTAGGCACCAATCATTGCTTTATATTGGACAATTCTTCATTAATCTTCAGGCACGTTTTATCTTATTCATATGAACATTTCTTCAATGCATCTTTAATACTGATCCTGATTATCCTCCTGATTATCATTATGCCATTCATTGCAATACTTCAGTTTATATATGGTGACTAAATGATTGTCATATAACTCCGTATTGGAATTGTTGCCTTTAATAAATATATGAAACGGAACTATATTCGGCCTCCCTGTTTTCACCATAATCTAGCACCAACACCTTCAGTTGGTGCAAGATTAACGGATTCACAAAATCATTCGGTCCTGACAGTAAGTACTGGCCCCATGGATCCATTGTGTGACCAAACCACAGGAGGCAGTGCTATGGCAAATATTCTTTTCTGTCTGTGTTGCCCTGGGGTCACTCAGCTGCTTCATTTTGGGGGGTCCCGCACCCTAGATTTGTACCCCCCAAAATGTTAGGGACTTGCCCGACTAATGAGGTCACCTGGACGCGGTGGGCAAGCCGTTACTTATGGCCATAACTATGCGAAGAACCTCGCTTAAAATGCAAAATTTTATTGCAATTATTATTATTAATAAATTGGTAATGTTTGAATTGTGCACCTGCAACCTTTTTCTTTGTATGCAGTTCTACTGAAAGGTCTCCGCAGGGTCGCACCTCTCATTACCGGTGTGCACCCCAGGACCCCTCCCCTGTATACCTAATGCTGTGTATTCACATACACAATAGAAGGCCAGAGACCCCTTCTGCCTGGTGGTAGCACCCACGCCCACCTGTCCTATATATTGGTTTTAATTAGGTTCCTGACATTTCTTAGACTGCATGCAGAGCAAGGTGAGTCCTGCACAAATGTATATTGGATTATCAGATGGGGGGGCATTTCCGGGGTGTGGGTCCCCCTGAATTGTTGTGGCTGTTTTGCCTCAGGAGCAACACATATTAACACTTATTTTCATATTTACTTTCATCCCTATCGTGTGTTTTGTTTCAATGTAATTCATTTCCTACCTTCACTTTTGACTACTTTACCTCTCACTACTTTATCTCCCCCTTCACTACCTCTCACTAATTTACCCCTGCTGTTTTCAGCAGCCTCTCTCACTAACCTATTTTCACTTTTTCACTATATATTTTTTCACTTTTGTGTTGCCCTGGGGTCACTCAGCTGCTTCATTTTGGGGGGTCCCGCACCCTAGATTTGTACCCCCCAAAATGTTAGGGACTTGCCCGACTAATGAGGTCACCTGGACGCGGTGGGCAAGCCGTTACTTATGGCCATAACTATGCGAAGAACCTCGCTTAAAATGCAAAATTTTATTGCAATTATTATTATTAATAAATTGGTAATGTTTGAATTGTGCACCTGCAACCTTTTTCTTTGTATGCAGTTCTACTGAAAGGTCTCCGCAGGGTCGCACCTCTCATTACCGGTGTGCACCCCAGGACCCCTCCCCTGTATACCTAATGCTGTGTATTCACATACACAATAGAAGGCCAGAGACCCCTTCTGCCTGGTGGTAGCACCCACGCCCACCTGTCCTATATATTGGTTTTAATTAGGTTCCTGACATTTCTTAGACTGCATGCAGAGCAAGGTGAGTCCTGCACAAATGTATATTGGATTATCAGATGGGGGGGCATTTCCGGGGTGTGGGTCCCCCTGAATTGTTGTGGCTGTTTTGCCTCAGGAGCAACACATATTAACACTTATTTTCATATTTACTTTCATCCCTATCGTGTGTTTTGTTTCAATGTAATTCATTTCCTACCTTCACTTTTGACTACTTTACCTCTCACTACTTTATCTCCCCCTTCACTACCTCTCACTAATTTACCCCTGCTGTTTTCAGCAGCCTCTCTCACTAACCTATTTTCACTTTTTCACTATATATTTTTTCACTTTTGTGTTGCCCTGGGGTCACTCAGCTGCTTCATTTTGGGGGGTCCCGCACCCTAGATTTGTACCCCCCAAAATGTTAGGGACTTGCCCGACTAATGAGGTCACCTGGACGCGGTGGGCAAGCCGTTACTTATGGCCATAACTATGCGAAGAACCTCGCTTAAAATGCAAAATTTTATTGCAATTATTATTATTAATAAATTGGTAATGTTTGAATTGTGCACCTGCAACCTTTTTCTTTGTATGCAGTTCTACTGAAAGGTCTCCGCAGGGTCGCACCTCTCATTACCGGTGTGCACCCCAGGACCCCTCCCCTGTATACCTAATGCTGTGTATTCACATACACAATAGAAGGCCAGAGACCCCTTCTGCCTGGTGGTAGCACCCACGCCCACCTGTCCTATATATTGGTTTTAATTAGGTTCCTGACATTTCTTAGACTGCATGCAGAGCAAGGTGAGTCCTGCACAAATGTATATTGGATTATCAGATGGGGGGGCATTTCCGGGGTGTGGGTCCCCCTGAATTGTTGTGGCTGTTTTGCCTCAGGAGCAACACATATTAACACTTATTTTCATATTTACTTTCATCCCTATCGTGTGTTTTGTTTCAATGTAATTCATTTCCTACCTTCACTTTTGACTACTTTACCTCTCACTACTTTATCTCCCCCTTCACTACCTCTCACTAATTTACCCCTGCTGTTTTCAGCAGCCTCTCTCACTAACCTATTTTCACTTTTTCACTATATATTTTTTCACTTTTGTGTTGCCCTGGGGTCACTCAGCTGCTTCATTTTGGGGGGTCCCGCACCCTAGATTTGTACCCCCCAAAATGTTAGGGACTTGCCCGACTAATGAGGTCACCTGGACGCGGTGGGCAAGCCGTTACTTATGGCCATAACTATGCGAAGAACCTCGCTTAAAATGCAAAATTTTATTGCAATTATTATTATTAATAAATTGGTAATGTTTGAATTGTGCACCTGCAACCTTTTTCTTTGTATGCAGTTCTACTGAAAGGTCTCCGCAGGGTCGCACCTCTCATTACCGGTGTGCACCCCAGGACCCCTCCCCTGTATACCTAATGCTGTGTATTCACATACACAATAGAAGGCCAGAGACCCCTTCTGCCTGGTGGTAGCACCCACGCCCACCTGTCCTATATATTGGTTTTAATTAGGTTCCTGACATTTCTTAGACTGCATGCAGAGCAAGGTGAGTCCTGCACAAATGTATATTGGATTATCAGATGGGGGGGCATTTCCGGGGTGTGGGTCCCCCTGAATTGTTGTGGCTGTTTTGCCTCAGGAGCAACACATATTAACACTTATTTTCATATTTACTTTCATCCCTATCGTGTGTTTTGTTTCAATGTAATTCATTTCCTACCTTCACTTTTGACTACTTTACCTCTCACTACTTTATCTCCCCCTTCACTACCTCTCACTAATTTACCCCTGCTGTTTTCAGCAGCCTCTCTCACTAACCTATTTTCACTTTTTCACTATATATTTTTTCACTTTTGTGTTGCCCTGGGGTCACTCAGCTGCTTCATTTTGGGGGGTCCCGCACCCTAGATTTGTACCCCCCAAAATGTTAGGGACTTGCCCGACTAATGAGGTCACCTGGACGCGGTGGGCAAGCCGTTACTTATGGCCATAACTATGCGAAGAACCTCGCTTAAAATGCAAAATTTTATTGCAATTATTATTATTAATAAATTGGTAATGTTTGAATTGTGCACCTGCAACCTTTTTCTTTGTATGCAGTTCTACTGAAAGGTCTCCGCAGGGTCGCACCTCTCATTACCGGTGTGCACCCCAGGACCCCTCCCCTGTATACCTAATGCTGTGTATTCACATACACAATAGAAGGCCAGAGACCCCTTCTGCCTGGTGGTAGCACCCACGCCCACCTGTCCTATATATTGGTTTTAATTAGGTTCCTGACATTTCTTAGACTGCATGCAGAGCAAGGTGAGTCCTGCACAAATGTATATTGGATTATCAGATGGGGGGGCATTTCCGGGGTGTGGGTCCCCCTGAATTGTTGTGGCTGTTTTGCCTCAGGAGCAACACATATTAACACTTATTTTCATATTTACTTTCATCCCTATCGTGTGTTTTGTTTCAATGTAATTCATTTCCTACCTTCACTTTTGACTACTTTACCTCTCACTACTTTATCTCCCCCTTCACTACCTCTCACTAATTTACCCCTGCTGTTTTCAGCAGCCTCTCTCACTAACCTATTTTCACTTTTTCACTATATATTTTTTCACTTTTGTGTTGCCCTGGGGTCACTCAGCTGCTTCATTTTGGGGGGTCCCGCACCCTAGATTTGTACCCCCCAAAATGTTAGGGACTTGCCCGACTAATGAGGTCACCTGGACGCGGTGGGCAAGCCGTTACTTATGGCCATAACTATGCGAAGAACCTCGCTTAAAATGCAAAATTTTATTGCAATTATTATTATTAATAAATTGGTAATGTTTGAATTGTGCACCTGCAACCTTTTTCTTTGTATGCAGTTCTACTGAAAGGTCTCCGCAGGGTCGCACCTCTCATTACCGGTGTGCACCCCAGGACCCCTCCCCTGTATACCTAATGCTGTGTATTCACATACACAATAGAAGGCCAGAGACCCCTTCTGCCTGGTGGTAGCACCCACGCCCACCTGTCCTATATATTGGTTTTAATTAGGTTCCTGACATTTCTTAGACTGCATGCAGAGCAAGGTGAGTCCTGCACAAATGTATATTGGATTATCAGATGGGGGGGCATTTCCGGGGTGTGGGTCCCCCTGAATTGTTGTGGCTGTTTTGCCTCAGGAGCAACACATATTAACACTTATTTTCATATTTACTTTCATCCCTATCGTGTGTTTTGTTTCAATGTAATTCATTTCCTACCTTCACTTTTGACTACTTTACCTCTCACTACTTTATCTCCCCCTTCACTACCTCTCACTAATTTACCCCTGCTGTTTTCAGCAGCCTCTCTCACTAACCTATTTTCACTTTTTCACTATATATTTTTTCACTTTTGTGTTGCCCTGGGGTCACTCAGCTGCTTCATTTTGGGGGGTCCCGCACCCTAGATTTGTACCCCCCAAAATGTTAGGGACTTGCCCGACTAATGAGGTCACCTGGACGCGGTGGGCAAGCCGTTACTTATGGCCATAACTATGCGAAGAACCTCGCTTAAAATGCAAAATTTTATTGCAATTATTATTATTAATAAATTGGTAATGTTTGAATTGTGCACCTGCAACCTTTTTCTTTGTATGCAGTTCTACTGAAAGGTCTCCGCAGGGTCGCACCTCTCATTACCGGTGTGCACCCCAGGACCCCTCCCCTATATACCTAATGCTGTGTATTCACATACACAATAGAAGGCCAGAGACCCCTTCTGCCTGGTGGTAGCACCCACGCCCACCTGTCCTATATATTGGTTTTAATTAGGTTCCTGACATTTCTTAGACTGCATGCAGAGCAAGGTGAGTCCTGCACAAATGTATATTGGATTATCAGATGGGGGGGCATTTCCGGGGTGTGGGTCCCCCTGAATTGTTGTGGCTGTTTTGCCTCAGGAGCAACACATATTAACACTTATTTTCATATTTACTTTCATCCCTATCGTGTGTTTTGTTTCAATGTAATTCATTTCCTACCTTCACTTTTGACTACTTTACCTCTCACTACTTTATCTCCCCCTTCACTACCTCTCACTAATTTACCCCTGCTGTTTTCAGCAGCCTCTCTCACTAACCTATTTTCACTTTTTCACTATATATTTTTTCACTTTTGTGTTGCCCTGGGGTCACTCAGCTGCTTCATTTTGGGGGGTCCCGCACCCTAGATTTGTACCCCCCAAAATGTTAGGGACTTGCCCGACTAATGAGGTCACCTGGACGCGGTGGGCAAGCCGTTACTTATGGCCATAACTATGCGAAGAACCTCGCTTAAAATGCAAAATTTTATTGCAATTATTATTATTAATAAATTGGTAATGTTTGAATTGTGCACCTGCAACCTTTTTCTTTGTATGCAGTTCTACTGAAAGGTCTCCGCAGGGTCGCACCTCTCATTACCGGTGTGCACCCCAGGACCCCTCCCCTGTATACCTAATGCTGTGTATTCACATACACAATAGAAGGCCAGAGACCCCTTCTGCCTGGTGGTAGCACCCACGCCCACCTGTCCTATATATTGGTTTTAATTAGGTTCCTGACATTTCTTAGACTGCATGCAGAGCAAGGTGAGTCCTGCACAAATGTATATTGGATTATCAGATGGGGGGGCATTTCCGGGGTGTGGGTCCCCCTGAATTGTTGTGGCTGTTTTGCCTCAGGAGCAACACATATTAACACTTATTTTCATATTTACTTTCATCCCTATCGTGTGTTTTGTTTCAATGTAATTCATTTCCTACCTTCACTTTTGACTACTTTACCTCTCACTACTTTATCTCCCCCTTCACTACCTCTCACTAATTTACCCCTGCTGTTTTCAGCAGCCTCTCTCACTAACCTATTTTCACTTTTTCACTATATATTTTTTCACTTTTGTGTTGCCCTGGGGTCACTCAGCTGCTTCATTTTGGGGGGTCCCGCACCCTAGATTTGTACCCCCCAAAATGTTAGGGACTTGCCCGACTAATGAGGTCACCTGGACGCGGTGGGCAAGCCGTTACTTATGGCCATAACTATGCGAAGAACCTCGCTTAAAATGCAAAATTTTATTGCAATTATTATTATTAATAAATTGGTAATGTTTGAATTGTGCACCTGCAACCTTTTTCTTTGTATGCAGTTCTACTGAAAGGTCTCCGCAGGGTCGCACCTCTCATTACCGGTGTGCACCCCAGGACCCCTCCCCTGTATACCTAATGCTGTGTATTCACATACACAATAGAAGGCCAGAGACCCCTTCTGCCTGGTGGTAGCACCCACGCCCACCTGTCCTATATATTGGTTTTAATTAGGTTCCTGACATTTCTTAGACTGCATGCAGAGCAAGGTGAGTCCTGCACAAATGTATATTGGATTATCAGATGGGGGGGCATTTCCGGGGTGTGGGTCCCCCTGAATTGTTGTGGCTGTTTTGCCTCAGGAGCAACACATATTAACACTTATTTTCATATTTACTTTCATCCCTATCGTGTGTTTTGTTTCAATGTAATTCATTTCCTACCTTCACTTTTGACTACTTTACCTCTCACTACTTTATCTCCCCCTTCACTACCTCTCACTAATTTACCCCTGCTGTTTTCAGCAGCCTCTCTCACTAACCTATTTTCACTTTTTCACTATATATTTTTTCACTTTTGTGTTGCCCTGGGGTCACTCAGCTGCTTCATTTTGGGGGGTCCCGCACCCTAGATTTGTACCCCCCAAAATGTTAGGGACTTGCCCGACTAATGAGGTCACCTGGACGCGGTGGGCAAGCCGTTACTTATGGCCATAACTATGCGAAGAACCTCGCTTAAAATGCAAAATTTTATTGCAATTATTATTATTAATAAATTGGTAATGTTTGAATTGTGCACCTGCAACCTTTTTCTTTGTATGCAGTTCTACTGAAAGGTCTCCGCAGGGTCGCACCTCTCATTACCGGTGTGCACCCCAGGACCCCTCCCCTATATACCTAATGCTGTGTATTCACATACACAATAGAAGGCCAGAGACCCCTTCTGCCTGGTGGTAGCACCCACGCCCACCTGTCCTATATATTGGTTTTAATTAGGTTCCTGACATTTCTTAGACTGCATGCAGAGCAAGGTGAGTCCTGCACAAATGTATATTGGATTATCAGATGGGGGGGCATTTCCGGGGTGTGGGTCCCCCTGAATTGTTGTGGCTGTTTTGCCTCAGGAGCAACACATATTAACACTTATTTTCATATTTACTTTCATCCCTATCGTGTGTTTTGTTTCAATGTAATTCATTTCCTACCTTCACTTTTGACTACTTTACCTCTCACTACTTTATCTCCCCCTTCACTACCTCTCACTAATTTACCCCTGCTGTTTTCAGCAGCCTCTCTCACTAACCTATTTTCACTTTTTCACTATATATTTTTTCACTTTTGTGTTGCCCTGGGGTCACTCAGCTGCTTCATTTTGGGGGGTCCCGCACCCTAGATTTGTACCCCCCAAAATGTTAGGGACTTGCCCGACTAATGAGGTCACCTGGACGCGGTGGGCAAGCCGTTACTTATGGCCATAACTATGCGAAGAACCTCGCTTAAAATGCAAAATTTTATTGCAATTATTATTATTAATAAATTGGTAATGTTTGAATTGTGCACCTGCAACCTTTTTCTTTGTATGCAGTTCTACTGAAAGGTCTCCGCAGGGTCGCACCTCTCATTACCGGTGTGCACCCCAGGACCCCTCCCCTGTATACCTAATGCTGTGTATTCACATACACAATAGAAGGCCAGAGACCCCTTCTGCCTGGTGGTAGCACCCACGCCCACCTGTCCTATATATTGGTTTTAATTAGGTTCCTGACATTTCTTAGACTGCATGCAGAGCAAGGTGAGTCCTGCACAAATGTATATTGGATTATCAGATGGGGGGGCATTTCCGGGGTGTGGGTCCCCCTGAATTGTTGTGGCTGTTTTGCCTCAGGAGCAACACATATTAACACTTATTTTCATATTTACTTTCATCCCTATCGTGTGTTTTGTTTCAATGTAATTCATTTCCTACCTTCACTTTTGACTACTTTACCTCTCACTACTTTATCTCCCCCTTCACTACCTCTCACTAATTTACCCCTGCTGTTTTCAGCAGCCTCTCTCACTAACCTATTTTCACTTTTTCACTATATATTTTTTCACTTTTGTGTTGCCCTGGGGTCACTCAGCTGCTTCATTTTGGGGGGTCCCGCACCCTAGATTTGTACCCCCCAAAATGTTAGGGACTTGCCCGACTAATGAGGTCACCTGGACGCGGTGGGCAAGCCGTTACTTATGGCCATAACTATGCGAAGAACCTCGCTTAAAATGCAAAATTTTATTGCAATTATTATTATTAATAAATTGGTAATGTTTGAATTGTGCACCTGCAACCTTTTTCTTTGTATGCAGTTCTACTGAAAGGTCTCCGCAGGGTCGCACCTCTCATTACCGGTGTGCACCCCAGGACCCCTCCCCTGTATACCTAATGCTGTGTATTCACATACACAATAGAAGGCCAGAGACCCCTTCTGCCTGGTGGTAGCACCCACGCCCACCTGTCCTATATATTGGTTTTAATTAGGTTCCTGACATTTCTTAGACTGCATGCAGAGCAAGGTGAGTCCTGCACAAATGTATATTGGATTATCAGATGGGGGGGCATTTCCGGGGTGTGGGTCCCCCTGAATTGTTGTGGCTGTTTTGCCTCAGGAGCAACACATATTAACACTTATTTTCATATTTACTTTCATCCCTATCGTGTGTTTTGTTTCAATGTAATTCATTTCCTACCTTCACTTTTGACTACTTTACCTCTCACTACTTTATCTCCCCCTTCACTACCTCTCACTAATTTACCCCTGCTGTTTTCAGCAGCCTCTCTCACTAACCTATTTTCACTTTTTCACTATATATTTTTTCACTTTTGTGTTGCCCTGGGGTCACTCAGCTGCTTCATTTTGGGGGGTCCCGCACCCTAGATTTGTACCCCCCAAAATGTTAGGGACTTGCCCGACTAATGAGGTCACCTGGACGCGGTGGGCAAGCCGTTACTTATGGCCATAACTATGCGAAGAACCTCGCTTAAAATGCAAAATTTTATTGCAATTATTATTATTAATAAATTGGTAATGTTTGAATTGTGCACCTGCAACCTTTTTCTTTGTATGCAGTTCTACTGAAAGGTCTCCGCAGGGTCGCACCTCTCATTACCGGTGTGCACCCCAGGACCCCTCCCCTGTATACCTAATGCTGTGTATTCACATACACAATAGAAGGCCAGAGACCCCTTCTGCCTGGTGGTAGCACCCACGCCCACCTGTCCTATATATTGGTTTTAATTAGGTTCCTGACATTTCTTAGACTGCATGCAGAGCAAGGTGAGTCCTGCACAAATGTATATTGGATTATCAGATGGGGGGGCATTTCCGGGGTGTGGGTCCCCCTGAATTGTTGTGGCTGTTTTGCCTCAGGAGCAACACATATTAACACTTATTTTCATATTTACTTTCATCCCTATCGTGTGTTTTGTTTCAATGTAATTCATTTCCTACCTTCACTTTTGACTACTTTACCTCTCACTACTTTATCTCCCCCTTCACTACCTCTCACTAATTTACCCCTGCTGTTTTCAGCAGCCTCTCTCACTAACCTATTTTCACTTTTTCACTATATATTTTTTCACTTTTGTGTTGCCCTGGGGTCACTCAGCTGCTTCATTTTGGGGGGTCCCGCACCCTAGATTTGTACCCCCCAAAATGTTAGGGACTTGCCCGACTAATGAGGTCACCTGGACGCGGTGGGCAAGCCGTTACTTATGGCCATAACTATGCGAAGAACCTCGCTTAAAATGCAAAATTTTATTGCAATTATTATTATTAATAAATTGGTAATGTTTGAATTGTGCACCTGCAACCTTTTTCTTTGTATGCAGTTCTACTGAAAGGTCTCCGCAGGGTCGCACCTCTCATTACCGGTGTGCACCCCAGGACCCCTCCCCTGTATACCTAATGAGGAGTCCATACAGACACAAATAGTTCAGTTCATGCAAACTGGATGCTCTTCATACAGCTATAATGACACCACCATCTTAAGTTCCAACTCCAGTGGTCTCTACTTATGCAGCGGTTCCTCCAGTGATGGTGCCTATGTCTCATCTACAGTTGCCTGTGCCAAGCAAGTCTGATGGGATGCCAAAGCTTTGCAAATGATTTCTGAGTCCATGCGATATTCAGTTTGAACTGTTGTCTGCTAGTTTTCCATCAGCCTGTTCATGAACGCATATATCAGTGCTCTTCTGTCACGGTCAGGCTTTAAAGTGGGTGTCGCCAATGTGGTAGAGGGGATACCCTATTCTTTCTAATTATAATGAATTTGGATCATCCTTATGAAAAATGTTCGATGAACCGGGAAGAACCACCTTAGCGTCATTGGAGATTCTCTGTCTACGTCAAGGTTCACGCCCTGTTAGTCAATATATTATTCAATTTTGCACTTTGTCTTCAGAATTAAACTTAAATAAAGGGTCCCAGATCACAGCATTCTGGAATGGACTCTCAGATAGAATCAAGGATGATTTAACCATTCATGATGTACTAACTAAGCTGGACAAATTAATTTCCATCTGTAATAAACTTCCATCTGCAATAATCTGTGTTACAGAGAGCGTTGCTTAGAGAAATCCAAGGTTGAGTGATTTATCTTGCATTTTAGGCCATTGACCTCGACAAGATACTTCTTTGTCTCAGTCTCTTGTGATGACAGAAGAGCCTATGCAGATTGAATGCTCTTGTTTTACGGAAGAGGAACAAAATCATCTTCAACACGGTAACCTCTGCATGTACTGCATGTCCTCTAAACATTTCGTTAAGTTCTGCAAACTTTGGCTGGAAAACTTTCGTTCCTAGCTTATTCAAGGTAGGTTAAGCTAGGAGATAACTTGGAATCACGTTCCAGGAAGGAGCCAACTTTGCCTATTTGTTTAGACGTTCTGATTTCTAAAGTTAAAGATTCAGCTCTCCTAGATTACGGTGCAGCTGAGAATTTCATCACTTTAGCCTTTGTCATATAATCTAAAGTTCAAACCGTGCCTCTGGAAGTAGCAGTTTCTGTTACAGCAGTGGATGGAAGTCGAATTCCAGAAGGCATAATTACTCATCGAACCGTATGTCTCAAGATGAAAGTTGTTGTGCTCCATTCTGAATATATTTCCTTCCTCGTGATTCCCAAAGCCTCTTATGATGTGATACTTGGATTACCTTGGCTGCAGAGACATAATCCACAATTCAACTGGTAAACCATGGAAATATTTTTGTGGGGTGAATCTTGTACCAAGGATTGTTTAGCTTCAGTTAAACCGCTCCAGTTAGTCGGTCTTCTCGAGTTACCTTCAGTCTATCAATCTTTTGTAAACAAGTGGCTGACTCCTTACCCCCTCATCGCAAATGGGACTGCTCTATCAATTTGGTGCCAGGCAAAACACCTCCTAGGGGGAAAATTTACATGCTGTCTATTCCGGAGACTCAAGCTATGTCTGATTATATACAAGATAATTTATCAAAAGGATTTATTAGACCATCTTCTTCACCTGCACGAGCCAGATTCTTCTTTGCTAAGAATAAAGACAGTGGCATTTGACCATGCATAGATTATCGCGGACTTAACAAGATCACTGTGAAGAACAGGTACCAACTGCCATTATTTCCAGAAATATTGGACCGGGTAAAGGGAGCAACAGTTTTTACGAAACTAGATCTTTGTGGAGCCTACAATTTAATTTGTATCCGTGGAGGGGATGAATGGAAGACTGCCTATAATACCCGGGATGGGCATTACGAATACCTTGTAATGTCTTCTGGTCTTTGTAATGCTCCTGCAGTTTTCCAAAGCTACGTGAAATAACTTTTTTGAGATCTTCTCTACAAGTGTTTAGTAGTGTACTTGGATGTTATCTTAATATTCTCCAAGGATCTGAAGTCTCACCGTCTCCAAGTTAAAGATGTACTGACCCGTCTGAGGAAAAATCGACTATATTGCAAGTTGGAGAAGTGTACATGTGAAGTATTTTCTATACCGTTACTTGATTATATCATTTCCGGATCAGAGCTACATATGGATCCTGTTATGGTACAAGCTATCCGAGACTGGTACACTCCTGCAACTTTTAGGGGGATTCAGCAATTCCTTGGCTTTGCCAATTTTTATAGGAAATTCATTAAGAAGTACTCTACGTTGCTCGCTCCAATCACAGCCCTGACATGGAAGGGAGCAAATCCTATGAACTGGTCTTCTAAAGCAATCAAAGCCCTCTCCGATTTCACGCAAGCTTTTATGTCAGTTCCCATTCTTTGATAGCTAGATTTGCACTGTCCCTTTCTAGTGTAGGTAGCACGTGAGTTGAATGTTGGACACTCTCTTTTGTACTGACCATCTATCCAGGGACGCCTGTGGATTTTAAACATGCCTTTTTGTCTGTTGTTCGGCAGACATTAAGTTCTGGTGAGAGACCAATCTTAACCCATATCTGTTTTGTATTGTTTTAACCCTCTTAAATTGTGATGTGGAAAATCTATGCCTACTGCAAAATATTTTAAATATGATTGCGTTTTTGTCTGCAGATCTTGTAGATGATATATTCTGGTAAGAGTCTACAACTTACAGAAGTAGAAAGTTCATTAGTGGACTAATCAGTATTACACTATTGGAGTCTCTTTTTCTTCTCTTTATGTATGATATCGGGAAAATATTCAAGAGAAACGCCTGATGGACAATTGGGACCAGTAATATCCACATATCTCCTGTATGATGAATTTTGGTGAACATTTATATGTAGCGCCTTGAAACAGTATGTTTTTTGTTGGTGAAAAATTGGTGGAGGTGATTGGTGATACCTCGTTCACTGGGACTAGGCTGCTTATACATCTACACACTGGATTAGGACCATTCCTTTGTATAAAATGTATATGGCAGCACTGGACTGGACTTATAAGGCAGTACTCCTGGACTTATACGGCAGTACCCTGGACTTATACAGCAGTACCCTTGGACTTATACAGCAGTAGCCCTGGACTTATATGGCAGTATCACTGGACATATATGGCAGTACCCCATGACTTATACGGCAGTACCCCTGGACTTAAACGGCAGTACTGCTGGACTTATATGGCAGCACCACTGGACTGGACTTATACGGTAGCACCACTGGACTAGACTTATATGGCAGCAACACTGGACTGGACTTATATGGCAGCACCACTGGAATGGACTTATATGGCAGCAACACTGGACTGGACTTATACTGCAGCACCACTGGACTGAAATTATATGACTGTACCCCTGGACTTATATGGCACCACCACTGGACTTATACCGCAGCACCACTGGACTGCACATATATGTCAGTACTTTTGGACTTATATGGCAGCACCACTGGACTGGACCTATTTGGCAGTACCCCTGGACTTATAAAGCAGCAACCCTGGAATTAAGGCAGCAACAGTGGACTTATATGGCCACACCACTGGACTTGACTTATATGGCAGCACAACTGCACTGATTCGGCAGCACCACTGGACTGGACTTATACGGCAATACCCCTGGACTTATACAGCAGTACCACTGGACTTATATGGCAGTACCCCTGTACTTACATGGCAGTACCCATGGACTTATACAGCAGCACCACTGTACTTATATGGCAGAACCACTGGACTGGACTTATACAGCAATACTCCTGGACTTATACGGCAGTTCCCCTGAACTTATATAGCAGTACCACTCACTTGACTTATACGGCAGAACCACTGGACTTATTGCAGCATAGGACACCACCACTGGACTGATGCAGCACAACACAGCACCACTGGACTTATATATCAGCACCACCGAACCTATGGCAGCACAGGACACCACCACTGGACTTATGGAAGCATAGGACACCAACACTGGACTGATGCAGCACAAGACAGCACTAGAATGACACAAAAGGGCAGGTCGCCACCCCATGCGCCACACCACTTTTTGCACGGACACTCAGGAGACAAGTCCTCTCGCTACACTCTCCAGGACTGGAGTGAAAATGGTAGGGATGCGCGGCTTCTTATATGGAATCCAAAACCCATGAGAATCCAACAGCGAGATGATGAAATTTTGCCTTGTTCTGGTTTCCGAGTCTGGCGGTAAAACCCAAGCCAGACTCAGATCCGGGCTTGGGATGTGATGTTCAGGGGGGTTCAGTTCTCATGGAACCAAACCCACTTATTCCCAATAAATAAATAAATATCTATCTATCTATCTATCTATCTATCACGCATAGTACATAAATCGGGATATTGTTTCTATGAGATAGCTCCCCAACTTCAAATGTGCATACTCTCAAGTGTGTAGTGCCAGGATCGGGCAAATGATGGTTCGACTGATAATATAAATAAAGGCTGTGTGTATCTTAATAGGCATAAACTAGAGACCTGCTGGTAAAAAGCTATATGCAGTAAGGCGTTAATAAAATTATATTTATTTTAAAAGGTAGAACATTTGTGACATAGAGGGTAATTCAGAGTTGATCACAGCCACAAATTTGCTAGCAGGGGGAGAAGATATAACATGTGCAGAGGGAGTTAGATTTGGGTGGGGTGTGTTCAAACTGAAATCTTAATTGCAGTATTTACCGTGTGTAAAATAAAGCAGTCAGTAATTACCCTGCACAGAAACAAAATAACCCACCCAAATGTAACTCTCTCTGCAAATGTTATATCTGCCACACCTGCAGTTCACATGGGCCCTCATTCCGAGTTGATCGCACGCTACCGATTTCGCAGCGCAGTGATCAGGTTACTACTGCGCATGCATATGCACAACAATGCGCACACGCGTCGTACGGGTACAAACAGCATTGTTGCTGTGCAATGCTTCTAGCGACGATTCCTTTTGCACAGACGTTCGCAAGGATATTGACAGAAAGAGGGCATTTATTG
Organism: Pseudophryne corroboree; assembly: GCF_028390025.1. NCBI lineage: Eukaryota > Metazoa > Chordata > Amphibia > Anura > Myobatrachidae > Pseudophryne > Pseudophryne corroboree. The sequence goes on from NC_086448.1 coordinate 487,714,853, forward strand.
GTGTCAACTGACCGTTTTCTGTGAGTGGTTAGAAAAATGCAGGCGTGTCCAGGAGTTTGCAGGGCAGGTGTCTGACGTCAATTCCGGGACCGGACAGGCTGAAGTGATCGCAAGGTCCGAGTAAGTTCAGACCTACTCAGAAACTGCAAAAAACTTTTTTGTCCCGCTCGGCTGCACATGTGATCGCACACTTGCAAACTGAAAATACACTCCCCCTTGGGTGGCGACTATACGCTTGCACGGCTGCAAAAAGTAGCTAGCGAGCGATCAACTTGGAATGATGGCTATGACTTTGCCCAACTGCTAACAAATTTGCTGCTGCGATCAACTCTGAATTACCTCCATAGTTCAGATACAAAGAACAATAATAACACAATATATGCAGATAAATATATGATAAAATACTGGTCAAATGAATATAGAAATGATAAAGAGCAGCAAATTCAATGTCCTAAATGTAATTAGATAACAACTGTATCAAATATAGTATTACTGTGCCACTGTAACAATAATAAGTAAAAAGTCCTTGGGCATTAACCTATTAGAGGAGATAAAACATGCAAAAAATGTCAGCTTTTCACACTTTTTTTCAATGTTTCACCTATGTTTCTTAACAGGCTATCCAATTAGGATTGCCCATAAAAAAAACAACAGTTTCCCTCCCAAAAACACACAGGTTAGTTAAATCTGTGTGCTTTCAGTAGAAACAGCCCTGTTTTCACATGAAAAGGTTGGCTGTTTCCGGGAAGTTGGTTTTGCCTGCCTGAGGCAGGAGAAAAAAAATCCTGAGAAAACCGCAGCTCACGCTGGCTTAACGGGATAATAGAATAGCCCCCAATGAGACCTTTAGCAGTGGTAATTTACTGCAGCATATAGGATACTGCCCCTTGAGGTGTACTGTAAAATGTAAGTACTAGACTATCTAAGTGTTGACTCTCAAATGGTTGAACATCAGTCTTATAGTAACTGAAGGGGAAGCGGGGAGGGTGTGTGTGTTGAATAACAACTCTGCCTCTCTTATGATGGTGGGAGTAGATGTGTAGATGTGATGAGCCCCTTCTGAGATCATCCAAATGTGCTTGTTGGTAGGTGTGCTGCTATTAGCTCATCCCTTAATAATCAGGTCAGTGACTAGTAGGCTTATCTGCCACACACTCATTGCAGTTCTGATCTTTGGTGTTTAGTCCCTGCTGACTAAGCTCTTGCCACGAGACCTTTTGAGTGATGTTTGCAGCTGCTTTGTGGGTTCAGAGGTCTTTGCCACTTGTGCCTGTACAGGGAGGCATGTCCAATGCATTTTGCTCTGCAAATAGAACTGTGCTTCCTTACTGATATATTCCCTTATGAAGCATTACGTTATTGGCAATTCTAGCTTCCAGAAATCATGGTTCTTCTAGTCTTTCATATATGATCACCATAAATTAACCACTAAGATACCAAATAATTTGATAGATGAGACCAATTTATAAAGATCTACGTGCGGGATATAATACCTTATCCTTGGACTGCTTTATAATTTCAGAAATTTAGGGCCATACTTTGGTTATCATACATTATAACTAGTGAATAATTTATCAGATGCCATATGATTTGAAAAAAGGGGACTTCGTTGTTTCACAGATGTGTACACCTAAGTCTGCTAGTACCACAATTGGAGAGATAGAGCAGTTCTGGCGGGAGATGTACTAAGCCTTGAAAAGTAAAAAAAGTGGAGAGTGATAAAGTACCAGACAATCAGCTCCTAACTGCCATGCTACAGACTGTGTTTAAAAAATGGTAGTGGAGCTGACTGGCTGGTGATTTATCACTCTCCTCTTTATCACTTTTCAAGGCTTAGTACATCTGGCCCATTATAACTAATTGTCATGTGATTGCAGTATTTGTGCTGTGAGGGGCATGGCTTGATGACTCATCAGACTAGTAGCAAAATGATGGTATTATTCCTGCCCCTTATTGGTTTTAACAACAAAAAAAGCAACTGAGTAAATTGAAGATTAATTTTGCTCCATTTGAACTCCTGCATTGTTTAGAACGATTGGGGCTTATCCATAGCACTTTAATTGTACATCTGGTGGATGTTTCTGAAATGTTTAACAGTAATGGGGTTAAAAAGGCCAGCATTCATAATAAACTGGCCTTGCCCTACAGTATATGTGCATTGTATGATTGGGAATTTCTACAGATATCCACTCTGCCACTTCTTCATGTTCTCTAATTGGTGGCCTGAAGTTCTAATACTGCAGTGATGTACAGTGATGTAAATGGCTGGGGAGGCACTGGCTAGCATCGGAGCAAGATTTACACACACACACACACACACACACACACACACACACACACACGGTTCATGTGGACATTATACAAAGGTGCAGCAATATATACTGCTGGAATTTTTAGTGCAATATTATTTTTTTACTATTATTTTAAATGAATGTAGAACTGGAAAACCAAGAGAGGGCATTTAGTTCCACAGCAAATGTGCAGAAGGATGCATGATATCTGGCAAAATAAGAGTGCTTTAAACATTACCAGCTATTATTATTGGAACCTGAGTATCGCTAAGCTGCCCATGGAACTTTAAAAGAAAAATTGTGGAAATAAAAAGTTTTCTGTCACTGCAAAATTATTCAGAAAATTGACACATTTGTCTTCAATGTATACATTTGATTTAGAGATGAGCGGGTTCGGTTCGTCGAGATCCGAACCCCCCCGAACTTCACATATTTTACACGGGTCCGAGGCAGCCTCGGATCTTCCCACCTTGCTTGGTTAACCCGAACAAGGCCGAACATCATCATCCCGCTGTCGGATTCTCGCGAGATTCGTATTCCATATAAAGAGCCGCGCGTCGCCGCCATTTTTACTCGTGCATTGGAGATTGAATGGAGAGGACATTGCTATGTTCTCTGCCTGAAAAGCTCCATATCTTTGCTCAGTGTGCTGCAAATATTTGTGCTCAGTGTGCTGCAAATATCTGTGCTCAGTGTGCTGCAAATATCTGTGCTCAGTGTGCTGCAAATATCTGTGCTCAGTGTGCTGCAAATATCTGCGTTCTCTGCCTGAAAAGCTCCATATCTGTGCTCAGTGTGCTGCAAATATCTGTGCTCAGTGTGCTGCATTGTGGGGACCACCAGTATATAATTATAGTAGTACAGTACAGTAGGCCATTGCTGTATCTTGCAGCTCCGTGTCAGACTCAGTTCTAGACAGTATCCTGATCATCGGTGCTCAATATCTGCTGCATTGTTGTGTGACCAATATATACTATATCAAATTACCCCCAAATTCTATGATTTAAGCTGTTTTTGAGGGTTTTTTGAAAAAAAAAAAATCCAAAACACACCCGAATCCGACAAAAATTTTTAAGGTAGGTTTTGCCAAAACGCGTCCGAATCCAAAACACGGCCGCGGAACCAAATCCAAAACCAAAACACAAAACCCGAAAAATTTCCGGTGCACATCTCTAATTTGATTTGTACTTTCATATATTTTGATGACTCTGTTTACTGTAATTAATGAAATAAAAAAGCAACCCACATTAAAAAATACAATTTTATTAATACAATACACTTAAAATTTCAATTGCATAACATAATATAAAAGTTTATAAAAGTGGTTGAGGTTTTTCCTTTTTTTATATGTGTTATTGTAAAGTTAATATCAAAGAAACCTGCATGAAATGTCAAATAAAATAAAAGAAAGTTTAAAATGTAATATTACAATGCTAATACAGTATGCAATGCTAAAGATGGTACTCTGACAAAATGTTTATTCATTTAGTCATCATAGTCCTTGTACATGACATTTAAGGGTAGATTTTCAAAAGTCAAATTGATGAATCATATTTCACTTCATAAAGCAAATCTTTAGGATTCTGAAGACAGATATTTTGCTGCAGTTGATAAGATATATACTGTCAGCAACAGGTTTGTGTTCAAAATAATAATAGCAAAAAAAAAATATTTTTTCATTTTAACAAATATAAGTGAATCTATTATATTATTAGTCCAACTGATTGTTTTGTTAAATACAATGAAATAATTTTGTTCTGAGAGCTACGCGCACCTCTGTTATCCATTTTTGCTATCACCTTCCTAAACTATATATATTTATTTTGTCAGAAATAATGTTTTCACTTGGGTGGAAATGCAATTGCTGACCGCTGTAGTACAGGAACTAGCATATTCAAAATGAAATATTTATTTTCCTTGCATCAAGTTATGTAAATACTGATATCTGAAAAACGCATTATTTTATATATGGTCCTGTTTTTGTGGAAGGCTTAAAAAGTGTAATAACATAACATAGCATGGAAATTTACACCATCTCAGAGATGCAGAAAACAGTAATAAAAAGTGAGCTCCCAACTTCAGCCTGCACAGATAAATTACAAAAGTGAAAAACATGCATGAGTGCAGAACTTTTCTATTTGTGCCAATGTTCGTATTTGTCACTCATACATTAGATGCAAGCGTAAATCCTGATTTTAGAAAGCCTCCCCATAAAAGCAATCTCTCTTTCTGTTGTAGGATGCAAGATCCAATTTGAAAGGTACATGATATAAAAAGGGAAAACATAACTTTATAATTAATTTTACTATCGTGTTAGGACCATCTCATTCATAAAATTAAAAATATTTTCTACAAAAGCTAATTTTGCTTTAAATTAATCCTGAGCAAGGGGATGTTAGCACTTTATTTTTACATGGTATACCATTGTATTTTTTATGTTTTCTTACACTGGTCGAAATGTACAATTCCTTAAATGTGTCATGCATTTTTTGCGGTTTTATCTCTTCTACTGTAAGTTGTAAAATAAATTCCCATTTTTACATGTGGATGCTTATTTGGTATATTCATTTGCACATACTAATCCAGTATGCCATAGAGTACCCAAGATTCTACTGACAGATTATTCTACAATTTGGAGGATGCACTATATAAAACTTATTATTATTATAATTATTATTATGTAGTAGTAGTAGTAGTAGTAGTAGTAGTAGTAGTAGAAGTAGTAGTAGAAGCAGTAGCAGCAGTAGTAGTAGTAATAGTAGTAGAAGCAGTAGCAGTAAAAGAAGTAGTAACAGTAGTAGTAGTAGCAGCAGCAGCAGTAGTAGTAGTAGTAGTAGTAGTAGTAGTAGTAGCAGTAGTAGTAGTAGTAGCAGCAGCACTAGTAGTAGTAGTAGTAGTAGTAGTAGTAGTAGTAGTAGCAGCAGTAGCAGTAGTAGTAGTAGTAGTAGTAGTAGTAGCAGTAGTAGTAGTAGTAGCAGCAGCACTAGTAGTAGTAGTAGTAGTAGTAGTAGTAGTAGTAGTAGTAGTAGCAGCAGTAGCAGTAGTAGCAGCAGCAGCAGCAGCAGTAGTAGTAGTAGTAGTAGTAGTAGAAGTAGTAGCAGCTGTAGTAGTAGTAGCAGTAGTTGTAATAGTTGTAGAAGTTGTAGAAGTAGTAATAGCAGTATCAGCAGTAATAGTAGTAGTAGAAGCAGTAATAGTGGTGGTGGTAGAAGTAATAGTAACAGCACTTGTAGTAGTAATAGCAGCAGCAGCAGCAGTAGTTGTAGTAGTAGTAGTAGTAGTAGTAGTAGCAGCAGTAGTAGTAGTAGTAATAGCAGTAATTAGAATATATATATATATATATATATATATATATATATATATATATATCTTAGTGATGTGCACCGGAAATTTTTCGGGTTTTGAGTTTTGGGTTCGGTTCCGCGGCCGTGTTTTGGGTTCGAACGCGTTTTGGCAAAACCTCACCGAATTTTTTTTGTCGGATTCGGTTGTGTTTTGGATTCGGGTGTTTTTTTCAAAAAACAGCTTAAATCATAGAATTTGGGGGTCATTTTGATCCCATAGTATTATTAACCTCAATAACCATAATTTACACTCATTTCCTGTCTAATCTGAACACCTCACAATATTATTTTTAGTCCTAAAATTTGCACCGAGGTCGCTGGATGGCTAAGCTAAGCGACCCTAGTGGCCGACACAAACACCTGGCCCATCTAGGAGTGGCACTGCAGTGTCACGCTGGATGGCCCTTCAAAAAAATACTCCCCAAACAGCACATGACGCAAAGAAAAAAAGAGGCGCAATGAGGTAGCTGTGTGACTAAGCTAAGCGACCCAAGTGGCCGACACAAACACCTGGCCCATCTAGGAGTGGCACTACAGTGTCAGGCAGGATGGCCTTCAAAAAAATACTACCCAAACAGCACATGACACAAAGAAAAAAAGAGGCGCAATGAGGTAGCTGTGTGACTAAGCTAAGCGACCCTAGTGGCCGACACAAACACCTGGCCCATCTAGGAGTGGCACTGCAGTGTCAGGCAGGATGGCCCTTTAAAAAAATACTCCCCAAACAGCACATGACGCAAAGAAAAAAAGAGGCGCAATGAGGTAGCTGTGTGACTAAGCTAAGCGACCCAAGTGGCCGACACAAACACCTGGCCCATCTAGGAGTGGCACTGCAGTGTCATGCAGGATGGCCCTTCAAAAAAATACTCCCCAAACAGCACATGACGCAAAGAAAAAAAAGAGGCGCACTTGCAGGGGGCGTGCAAATGGTGGAAGGCGCAAGCTCTTCCCATCCAGTGTTGGGAAGGTCAGGCATCGCAACCGACACAATTGGACTCTCCTTGGGGATTTGTTATTTCGAAGAACGCACAGTTCTTTGCTGTGCTTTTGCCAGCTTAAGTCTTTTCTTTTTTCTAGCGAGAGGATGAGTGCTTCCATCCTCATGTGAAGCTGAACCACTAGCCATGAACATAGGCCAGGGCCTCAGCCGTTCCTTGCCACTCCGTGTCGTAAATGGCATATTGGCAAGTTTACGCTTCTCCTCAGACGCTTTTAATTTTGATTTTTGGGTCATTTTACTGATCTTTTGTGTTTTGGATTTTACATGCTCTGTACTATGACATTTGGCATCGGCCTTGGCAGATGACGTTGATGGCATTTCATCGTCTCAGCCATGACTAGTGGCAGCAGCTTCAGCATGAGGTGGAAGTGGATCTTAATCTTTCCCTATTTTTTTAACCTCCACATTTTTGTTCTCCATATTTTAATGCGCACAGCTAAAAGCCACCACAGGTATACAATGTAGATGGATGGATAGTATAGTATTATATTACTTATGGACGACGAGTGCACTGACGACACAGAGGTAGGTACAGCCGTGGCCTACCGTACTGCTGATATATATATAATATACTGTATAACGGACCTGGTGGACACTGTCAGCAGACTGCTAAACTAGTATGAAGAAAAAAAAAAGCCACCACAGGTATACAATGTAGATGGATGGATAGTATAGTTTTATATTACTTATGGACGACGAGTGCACTGACGACACAGAGGTAGGTACAGCCGTGGCCTACCGTACTGCTGCTTATATATATAATATACTGTATAATATAATAACGGACCTGGTGGACACTGTCAGCAGACTGCTAAACTAGTATGAAGAAAAAAAAAGCCACCACAGGTATACAATGTAGATAGATGGATAGGATAGTATTATATTACTTATGAACTACGACGAGTGCACTGACGACACAGAGGTAGGTACAGCCGTGGCCTACCGTACTGCTGCTTATATATATAATATACTGTATAATATAATAACGGACCTGGTGGACACTGTCAGCAGACTGCTAAACTAGTATGAAGAAAAAAAAAGCCACCACAGGTATACAATGTAGATGGATGGATAGGATAGTATTATATTACTTATGGACGACGAGTGCACTGAAGACACAGAGGTAGGAACAGCCGTGGCCTACCGTACTGCTTATATATATAATATACTGTATAACGGACCTGGTGGACACTGTCAGCAGACTGCTAAACTAGTATGAAGAAAAAAAAGCCACCACAGGTATACAATGTAGATGGATGGATAGTATAGTATTATATTACTTATGGACGACGAGTGCACTGACAACACAGAGGTAGGTACAGCCGTGGCCTACCGTACTGCTTATATATATAATATACTGTATAATGGACCTGGTGGACATTGTCAGCAGACTGCTAAACTAGTATGAAGAAAAAAAAAGCCACCACAGGTATACAATGTTGATGGATGGATAGTATAGTATTATATTACTTATGGACGACGAGTGCACTGACGACACAGAGGTAGGTACAGCCGTGGCCTACCGTACTGCTTATATATATATATAATATACTGTATAATATAATAACGGACCTGGTGGACACTGTCAGCAGACTGCTAAACTAGTATGAAGAAAAAAAAATCCACCACAGGTATACAATGTAGATGGATGGATAGGATAGTATTATATTACTTATGGACGACGAGTGCACTGACGACACAGAGGTAGGTACAGCCGTGGTCTACCGTACTGCTAGATATATATAAAATAAATATAATATACTGTATAATAAATAATAACGGACCTTGTGGACACTGTCAGCAGACTGCTAAACTAGTATGAAGAAAAAAAAAGCCACCACAGACAGGAGTGTTTTTCAGGCAGACAAACGTATACTGGACTGGTGGTCACTGTCAGCAAAACTGTGCACTGTACTCCTGCTATAACTGCTCCCCAGTCCCCACAATTAGGCAGTGTGAGCAGTGCACTCAGCACAGATATATCATGCAGCAGTGCAGCACACTGAGTGAGCACAGATATGGTGGAGCGTTTTTTTCAGGCAGAGAAACAAAGGATTAAACTCACTGGTGGTATAATCAAAACCCTGCACTGTACTCCCTAACAGCTGCTCCCCGTCCCCAATCCTCCCCACAATTATAAGTAAGTCACTCAGTCTTTATACTCAGTCTTTTTCTACTATAACGGAGAGGACGCCAGCCATGTCCTCTCCCTATCAATCTCAATGCACTTGTGAAAATGGCGGCGACGCGCTGCTCCTTATATAGAATCCGAATCTCCCGAGAATCCGACAGCGGGATGATGACGTTCGGGCGCGCTCGGGTTAACCGAGCAAGGCGGGAGGATCCGAGTCGCTCGGACCCGTGAAAAAAAAGGTGAAGTTCGGGCGGGTTCGGATCCCGAGGATCCGAACCCGCTCATCACTAATATATATACATATATAGCACAAGGAAAATAGTAGAGAAGCTTGCAGTAGCTATAGTAAGTAGGCAGTGAAAAGTTGCATGGGAAGGCACAACAGCTATCAATGTTCCCATACCCAATCAGCCCATTTTGTGTAATCTCTTCTAGAGGGAGACTACTCCACCAAGGTTAATCATATGCAGTGCACCTAAGATGGCTGCATTACCTGGTACCTTAGTAAGGGTCAAATTCAAAACCTGTAGAAGTTATTATTCAAAATGCCTACACCAATCCTGTATTATGCTTACCCCACAATCTAGATTGTCTTTTTTTATGTAAGTGTGGCTTGTCTATTGCTCTATTAATTAAATCTCCAGCATTATGTGGATTGCTATTGATGTCTGTAAAGCGCCGTGAGTCCTGTTGGAGAAAGAGCGCTATATAAATAAAATTATTATTATTGTACAGGCAAGAGTCATTGAAGGATAGAAGGAGAAGGAGTAAAGGTATTGAAAAATTAGTGCAAGGGAAGAATAAGAAGGAATTGTACATTGTACAAAAATAGGATAAACAGTTGGAATGAGAACTGAGAAGGAGAGAAGGTGGCTATGTTGAGGGAGTGAAGAAAGTATGTAAGAGGAGGGCTTGCAGAATTGATCAAAATGGTGTGTCTTAAGCCTGGGGAGACTAGAAAAAAGTCAAACTTTATAGAAAAGTTTGTTAAAGAAAAGGGAGTTTCTGTATGAGAAATCTTGCAGGTGGGCATTGGGGAAAGTAACCTGAGTGCAGAGCAAGTTGGAGAAGGAGCAGAGAGGTTAGCAGGAAGTAAAGATATACTTAAGCATGAGTTGTACTTTTGCAAAAAATAGCAAAACTACAACTCATTTCTCTAGCATGCAGGGGGCCACTCAGTACAGGGCAAGGTTGCCCTGCATGCTGGGTCCTCCCCCCCTGCTGAAATGCAAGCACATCACTAAATAGCTATGTGTTCGCATCTTAAGGGTTGCCCCCTGCCTACGCAGCCTAGCTGTGAAGGCAGTCACCAGGCAGCCATGTTTCGGGTCGCAGATGTCTTCAAAACACTGTATATACACCATGCTCCCCCATCGGGACTTAGACTGCGTTCACAGTTTAAGACCTCACACATGCACGCAGCGGTGTGTGCACAAGCGCAGAAGTGCTGAAATCACCAAATAGTGATTTCAGTAGTTTTACAGCCATGTTTCGGGTCGCAGATGTCTTCAAAACACTGTATATACACCCTGCTCCCCCATCGGGATTTAGACTGCGATCGCAGTTTAAGACCTCACGCATGCACGCAGCGGCGTGTGTGCATGCGCAGAAGTGCTGAAATCACAAAATAGTGATTTCAGAACTTTTACAGCTAATGCTGAATCAGCCCCATACGTCAGGTAAGATAGGTATCTAGGGAGAAGTACAAAAGCCATGTGCATACAAATTTATGTATTTATCTGTACTGCTCATAAAATACACAAGAAAAGCAAAAATATTAATTGAATCTGTCACATTAAAAAGCCATCTGAAAGTCCCAACATAAATATGTGTTGAGATTGGACCAGGGTCTGAAATGTTGTTGTTTATGTAAAAATAAAAAATTCTGCTTGGAATCCACAAGAAGTAGTCCAGTGGTTCTCAAACACGGTGCCTTGGCACTCTATGGTGCCATGGGACACTTGTAGGGGTGCCTCAGGTTGGTGGTCCAGGACCAATTCACACTATTTATCCTCAATGTAATAGGCAAAACTAGAGTTTGTGGTTTCCAATCATAAAACATGTAGACAAACATAAGCAAATCTTGTCCCTCACCACATAATTGAACCTAAGGATGACATATAAACATAATTGACATAATTTAATTTTTTTTTCTAAATTACTCAATAAGAAAAGTTTGGCCCAGGGGTGCTGTGAAAAAAATTCTGATTCTCTAGGGTGCCATGATTCAAAAAAGGTTTGTAACCACTGAAGTAGTCACTACTATTTGGGATTGCTTTTTGTTTTTGAAAACATCTGACTACAGTACAGAATTTCTGTAACAATGTCAATTTGCTTTTACAACCTTAAAATTCCTATCTGCATTGCCATTGCTTTTTAAATTCTTTCACTTATAAAACTTTTATTTTAGTTTTTAATTCCGGCCGATATGTCTGCTGAATTATTCCTCTTAAAAATACGCTATACACTGTTGTGCATAGATTTTAACTAACACTGTTTTTACATACACTTTTCCCAATATGCTGCACCTTCTCTATTTCACACAGCCTCCATTTGCACTTCCAATTTTGCCTCCCACTATTCATCCACACATATCACCTCCATGCTAAATCAAACCTGATAATTTGATTCACATCTCTCCCACTAATTCAGCCCCTCTCTTATGTGCCCCCTGACTGTAATAAACTGTTCTCCACCCATGACCCATTAATTTCCAACTCCCTAAATCTCCTAGCCATCACCAAAACCTAGATTTTCCACTCTTGCACCACTTCTCCCATGGCTCTCTCCACTTTAAGGTCTTACATTGTCACACACACCCTGGTCAGTGGGACACCATGGTGGTGGTGTTGGTGTCCTTTTATACTCTTGTTCTGTAGTGGTAAATAATCAGCCATCCAGCTGTTATAGAACTACACATTCAATGTGCCCTACCATAGTTTTGCTATTTGGCCATACTTAAATGCTGTAGTTAAACAACTGCTGGAGGGTAGCTTATGGCCCACCCTTGCTCTAGTTACTCATACCAACTCATACCCTAAGAGCCATGCCTTTTGTTAGAGGATCATACTATTTTCCACTGCCATCCAGGTAACCTTTGAGTAGCTGTCATCTTTCCTCCCCCTAGCCCAATAACAAAATATGTTTGCCACCTGCCTCTTCTACTTCCACCTCTCAGACCTTTTTTCCCTCATCTAGGGGGCTTCAATATACCTATTGATATCCCCACTGTTCCCCCTGCCTCTAAACTACTTACCCTTGCATCATCATTTGGCCCTACTCACCCTTCCATGTGAGTAGAAACTCACAGAAATATAAATATTAAGGCAGATAAGTACCGCTTGGCCCATCTAGTCTGCCCATGTGCATGCACAGACTTACACACAAGGGTTAATATTTAACTATTTTTTTCAGGAGACAACCTACCAGCAAGGTTTTGGATTGTGGGAGGAAACCAGAGCACCCAGAAGAAACCCACACAAGTAAAGGGAGAATATACAAACTCTACACAGTTAGTGCTATGGTGAGAATCAAGCCCATGACCTCAGTGCTGTAAGGCAGTAATGCTAACTATTACACCAGCCATACAATGGCGAGTGAAGATCATTATTCTGTCTTCCCCCACCAATATGATATTTCTGATATCACCAATTCCCCATTTTCCCTTTCTGACCATCATCTTCTCTCTTTTAACTTTTTTTCCATCATTCCTTCTTCACCTATGCCTCCCAAGGCTACCATCACTAAGTATAACCTTGAGGCTGACAGCACTGTATCCTCATCCTCCCTGCTCAACTCACTTCTCTCCTCCATTGTCTCCCACTCCTGCCTTGACCAAGCTTTTTTATTATACACTATCCCCATTACTTGTTGTCTTAATTGTGTTGCCTCATTGGTTACTACTCGCCCGTGCAGATCAACACCTCAACCTTGGCATTCCAAATGCACCAGATACCTGCAAAAGTTTTCTTTACCATTGAGTGACAGTGGAGAATATCAAGCTCCAATGCACATACCTCCATTTAAAATATATGCTCTCAACTTACAGTATGGATCTCTCACTCTATAAACAGTTAAATTTGTAGACCCCTATCTCCATCTCTTTGCAGTCAATCAACCAGCAGCTTCTCTTCACCACTTTGAACTCCCTACTCTGCCCCCTCCTCTTTCACACTCATTACTCTTTGACACCCACTTCACATCTACAATTTACTACAAACATCAGGACATCACTTCCCACCAGAGCCTCAGCACCCTATCCCTCATTTACCAGCCTACCTCACCCCATCCAATTTACCACCTCTCCCCAGTATCTTGATATGAAGTCTTGACCCTCATCTGGTCCTATCTTACTTCCAGCTCTCCTATTATCCACTTCCTGCATTCTCTGCTACCTCTTTCTTGTTGACTGTTCCCCTTTTGCCCGTCTCTTCAATCTCTATCTCTCATCATGCACTGCCCTCTGCATTCAAGCATGACCTTGTCCCCCATTTTAAAAAAAGCTACCTTAATCCTGACAGTCTCTCTAACTACTGTCTTATCTCTCACCTTCCATTTGCCTCCTAACTCCTTAAAACTGCATCTATAACCACCTTACCACCTTTCTTTCATTCCATTGCCTGCTTGATAGATTTCATTTTGGATTTGCCCTCACTAAATTCAACAATGATCTGCTTACTGTCCAAGCCAATGATCACTTCTCTCTGCTCATTCTCTTTAACCTCTCTGATGCTGTTGACACTGTGGACCACCCTCTCTTTCTGGAATTCCTTCATTGCCTCAGTCTGATTCTGTTCTGTCCTGGCTTTCCTCCTATCTTTCGGACTGTTCCCAAGGGATCCATAGTGCCTAACAAAGTACATAAACAAATAAGTACACAAGAAAATAGTGTCTAATAATCATGTTAGAAGTTAGAGAAAGTGGGGATTGGTAAAAAGCAATGGTAATTCAGACAGGAGACTTTTAAGGAAATAAATGCAAAATGGCATTAGTACAGATATATGTTATGTTTGTATAAAACAGGAACTACAGTATGCACATCTAGTTGCAAGTCAAGTGGTAATTTCTTGCTGTGTACAAGCAGCAAGTTCAGTGTAGAGTGGCTAGACAGCAGGTGTTTGTTATGACAAGATAGTGAACTCACATTTGTTGCTTCAAAGTTGTCCTTGTGTACTGTAGTTGTGTTGAATTTGAAAACTCATAACACTTAAAATACTAAATAACACAGCAGACATAATGGCCTAGTAGCCAAACCTATACTAAATAAATAAGGCTATATGCATGTGTGGATCATAATTGTAACCTCCTCCCACAACAAATTGTGCTAATCAAGTCTACACATTGAGAGGCCAGTATATCAACACTTACTCACTGTAATTTCCTGACTTACTACAGATTTGAAATAATTTACAGTATAGTATATCAACTACTGAGAATTTATCTATGCAATAAAATCATTACTATGCTCTAGAATCACAGAGCACTAGTATCTGATGGGAGTACTATTTACCTATGCAATTTAATCACTTCCCTCACATTTTCTCTGTTGGTAGGTGTTCCCAAGATTCTGTTCTTTGACCTCTCCTACTTTCTTTACACATCCTCCTTAGGTGAGCTCATCAGCTCTTTTGGACTCCAATATCATCTCTATGCTGATGACACTCAGATCTAGCTCTCCTCCCCTGACCTAACCCTTTCTTTCCTCTTGTGTATCTCCTACTGTCCGTCTACTATCTTTTCTGGATTCCCCAGCACTTTCTTAATCTTAACATGTCTAAGACTGAGCTGACTTCCCATCCTCCTGAATAACATCACCTTCAACAATTTCATAATCTGACAACAACCATTTCCTCTAGGCACAAAGTGCACTGTCTTGGAGTTATCATTTACTCCTCCCTTATTCTCCAAATCTCACATCTATCTCAGAAATATCAGACCCTTTCTCACCCTCATATACTCACTGGTCATCTCTAGATCGGATTACTGTGACCTCCTCTGATCTGGCCTCCCTACTTCCCACATCACCCCACTCCATTCTATCCTCAGTGCTGTTACCTGGCCAGGGCTGTTGTTGGGTTTCTAGGCACTCTAGACAAAGCTTCACATTGCCACCCCTGATTCCCCTTTACAGTACATAATTTCGGTCTATTTACATAAAAACATAATTACTGTACATATTTACAAAAGTCTATGACAACCGGGTGAGTAATTTTCTATATGCACTATGGGTAGTACAGATGGCATAATGGTTAGCATTACTGCCTCACAGCACTGAGGTCATGGTTTCAATTCCAATTATGGCCCTAACTGTGTGGAGTTTGTAATTTCTCTCTCTGCTTGCGTGGGTTTCCTCCAGGTATTCCAGTTTCCCACTGCAATCCAAAAACATACTGTTAGATTAATTGGCTCCAGCCAAAATTAACCGTAGCATAAATATGTGGGTGTGTACATATGTGTAAGCTCCGGGTGCTCTTGTTTCCTTGTACAGTCCAAAAAAATACTGGTAGTTTATTTAAAAAAAAAATAACAACCCTGGTGTGTAAGTGTGTGCATGTGCATGTAGTAGGGAATATAACCTGCAATCTCCACTATGGCATGGACTAATGTGAATGGCCAAAATATTCTCTATAAAGCACAGCAGAATGTGTGTGCACTATACAAATCATTAGTAATAATTAACAAATAATATGCACACCATTCCTGTAAATGTGCTATGCTTTGTTGCAGAACCAGAGCAAGCAATATGCCCTTTAACCTTCACCCCCATAAACTACATTTTCTAGTTCACCCCCCACTCAGCATGCACTGATTCCCCCATTGAGCAGTCATTAACCCAACTCCTCCCCTAGAATTAATTAATCAATTTGTTCTTCTTGCTCCCACTAACACATCCATCCACACTTTCAGCATCAATTAATGTCCCAACAGGAGACCATTTGTCCATTTGCCTCGAGCACCTGTTAATCCATTCACCTCACATGAGCACTCATTAACCAATTTCCCTCAAATCCATTAATCAATTTACCCACTCACCACTAAGTAGCCAGTTCCTTTCTCAGAATCCATTTGCCAATTTACCCTCACAGCACCCATTAACACATCTGTCCACCCTGTCAGCACCCATTAACCTCCCCCACCAAGTATCCATTAATACATTCACCCATTAATATGTTCTTCTCAAATACAATAATCAAATCATTCTCACAGTACTCATTAAAACATTCATACACACTATCAATACTCCTTACTGTCCCCCATTCAGCAAGCATTAATACATTCACCCCAAACACCCTTTGGTCCACCACCCCCAGTACTTGTTAACCCCAACTATTAAACAAGCATTAACCTCTCCCCACCCATTGCATATTAATCCATTTACCCCCAGTATTCATTAAACCCTTCACAGCACACATTAACCTTTCCCATCCCACCCAGCACCTCTTAATCTATTTTCTCTAAGCACACATTAACCATCCCCCAAGCAGACCAATTAATACATTCACTCTCAACACCCAATAACCTCCCCCACCCAGATCCATTACTACATTCACCCAAGCAATTGTTAGCACCCATTAACATCCCTCTTCCAGCACATTTTAATATATTTACTCTTGACATGGATTTAACCGCACCTCACAGAACCTTTTATTCCATTCATTATCAGCACCTATTAACCACACACTCACAGAACCTCTAAACATACTGCATATGCCTCCACTTTCCTTCAAGGCTTGCACTGGCTCCTATTCCCCTTCAGAACCCAATTCAAATGTCTTACACTCACAAAGACCTATTCCAATTCCTTATTCTCACTCCCACTCAACTTCACTCCACAAATGAATGCTGCCTCTCCTCCCAACTCATTACTTCCTCTCACTCATCCTTCCTTTGCTGCATCCTACCTATTTCCCAATCAGACCCTTCACCTCTCTATAGAGAATCTTCAACCAGGCTCTCAAGACCCACTTCTTTATCAAAGCCTTCCAGATCTCATCTTAACCTATTGCTCCATGCTCCTTGTTCTTTGTCTCCACCTTATGGGTCACTACTGTCTGTCTGCCCTGCTCCTGTTTAGAATGTAAACTTTCATGAGCAGGGATTACCCTTCCCTTGCCTATACCATTACTTATACCATAAAATTCTCCCTACCTCCTGCAATGGTGCCTAACCCTTGGTTTCTGCCACCCTACTTCTTATTTGAGTATTATGACTGCTGATGCAGCAGTGTTTAAAACCCATGTCATCCAATGTTCCATAGTGTAAGACACATTTGTCCACATATTTCCAATGCCAGATTTGTATAATTTGGTAAATATTAATGATTATACAGATGAAACAAATCTGACAACCTTCAATGAAAAGCTACATACAGTATGCACATAAAAAGAATTATTGCAAAAGTTTAGGCATGCACCAATGTGTACAGTAAAACACAAAAACAAATGTTCATTTGTATCATTATGTACTTAGCAAGGTTGATGAGATGGTGGCCATATATATTAGGCAGATTACATTTGTACTGCATTATTTTTCTTCCTTTCCTGAGGACAATTAAACAGTTTATTAAAACAATATATTAGATAGTATGATCAAATACATAGGTAAAATGTTAGATAAGCATAGTGACCTTCTACACAGTCAAGTCACATTATTATGACCAGCTAATAGACAGAGTAACCGCAATGTGCAGCACAGGCAGCAGCTAGAGAAGCTGAAGTGTCATTTTAGACACAAGTCTGATAGCCCCCAGGTTCATTTTCACGGTGAGCTGCTCCATTGTAGCATGTCGGTCGGTCTTCACACTCCTTCTTAGCCCACTTTCATTTCTCACATCAATAGCATGTGGGGCACTGCAGTTTACATGTAGGTTATTCGCAATAGTGCCATTTGTCCAGTCACGATACACCTTCACCACGGCGGCACGCGAACAGTTCACAAACTGCACTGTTTCAGAAATACTGCCACAAGCCAATAATCATCCCTTTTTGTAACTCTGATAAATCACCCCTTTTACCCATGGCAGCGATGAGTCATATGTGTGCAGATGGCCTATTGCACACCTCATACATAAGCCAATATACATATACCCAACAAGCCAGTGCACGACATGTGATGTACTTCATGGGCTATGCTCTGCCAATGTCAAATGTAGGAGGAGGTCATAATAATGTGACTCGACTGTGTATATTAATTCACTGCAATTAAAACTAATGTGGTTACAGTTAAAACTATTAGACTGTATAATGGGGCTAATAAAGTGTTACTTTACCACCTGAAATGTATGTTATCTAAGTTACTTTAAAACTGAAATAACTGATCTTATCATTGCGGAGTATTCACTTCCTTCATATAAGCTGAGCATTAGAGTTCTTAGTACAACACTACGGATGGTGAAATGAAATGAAATGATATACTGTAATATAGTAGATGTACCGAACCACTGATGTGAGTGTTATGGAAAATGACAACAGCTTTAAATGCAGATTGTAAAACATATATAAGATTTCTAAATATTGGACCTTAATTAATACTTTAGAGCAACCTTTCTTTCAGACCACAAATAATGATTTCTACATGATTGTGTGTACTCTAGCTACCTTTTAAGCCAAAGGCGTTTCTATAATTGGTGCAGTGTGTGTAGTTTACATGGGCCCCTGGGTCCAAGGGGGCCCACACCGCTCACCCTGCACCCATATATTATACTTACCCCTCCGGAGTCCGGCAGCAGCGGTGGCCCTACAATGCGGACACAAATCACTTGGAAAATGCCCGCCACGGCCATTTTCGAGTGATTTGTCCATACGCACTAGAAATGTCCCCGGGAACAAGGCGAGGATGCCATGTTCATGGAGACCTGCGCATGCGCAGTAGACTCTGACTTTATGCCAGAGTCTACTAGCTACCGGAAAGGAGGGGGCCTGCAATAGAGGCTGCATGCAGAACCCCTTCTCTCTTAAGATGCCCCTGCTTTAAGCTAAACATCAGGCATAATAATAGACCTATTTTTTCAGTTTTTCAGAACTCAGCTACAAAAGTATAAAACCATTACAGTAGAAGCATAGTGTCAAAGACAATGGCACAGCAAAGGCATAGATAAAGAATAATGTATAAGAGG
Organism: Pseudophryne corroboree; assembly: GCF_028390025.1. Classification (NCBI taxonomy): domain Eukaryota; kingdom Metazoa; phylum Chordata; class Amphibia; order Anura; family Myobatrachidae; genus Pseudophryne; species Pseudophryne corroboree. The sequence goes on from NC_086448.1 coordinate 487,733,736, forward strand.
AAATATACAAGTATTCCATATATATGGCCAATATTGTTAAAGAAAAAAGTAAATAAACAGAATAGTGTTCTGTGATGTAACAATGGAAGAGAAGGAAGAGGAAAAAGAGGAAATGAGTGGAGGAGAGTATAATGGAGAAAGCCTAAACTGGGTCCTCAACACACAATGGGCCTAATTCTGAGTTGATCGCAGCAGCAATTTTGTTAGCAGTTTGGCAAAACCATGGCCCTCATTCCGAGTTGTTCACTCGCAAGCTGCTTTTAGCAGCTTTGCACATGCTAAGCCACCGCCTACTGGGAGTGAATCTTAGCTTATCAAAATTGCGAACGAAAGATTCGCAATATTGCAAAAAGACTTCTCTGTGCAGTTTCTGAGTAGCTCGAGACTTACTCTTCCAGGTGGTCATTCCGAGTTGTTCGCTCGGTAATTTTCTTCGCATCGCAGCGATTTTCCGCTAATTGCGCATGCGCAATGTTCGCACTGCGACTGCTCCAAGTAAATTTGCTAAGAAGTTTGGTATTTTACTCACGGCATTACAAGGTTTTTTCTTCGTTCTGGTGATCGTAATGTGATTGACAGGAAGTGGGTGTTTCTGGGCGGCAACTGGCCGTTTTATGGGAGTGTGTGAAAAAACGCTACCGTTTCTGAGAAAAACGCGGGAGTGGCTGGAGAAACGGAGGAGTGTCTGGGCGAACGCTGGGTGTGTTTGTGACGTCAAACCAGGAACGAAACTGACTGAACTGATCGCAGTGGCAGAGTAAGTCTTGAGCTACTCAGAAACTGCAAAGAAATTTCTATTCGCAATTTTGAGAATATTTCGTTCGCAATTCTGCTAAGCTAAGATTCACTCCCAGTAGGCGACGGCTTAGCGTGTGCAATGCTGCTAAAAGCTGCTTGCGAGCGAACAACTCGGAATGAGGGCCCCAGTGCGATCCGTACAGTGCTTGTCGTTCCTGGTTTGACGTCACAAACACACCCAGCGTTCGCTCACACACACCTCCGTTTCTCCAGCCACTCCCGCGTTTTTCCCAGAAACGGTAGCGTTTTTTCAAACACTCCCATAAAACGGCCTGTTTCCGCCCAGAAACACCCACGTCCTGTCAATCACATTACGATCACCAGAACGAAGAAAAAACCTTGTAATGCCGTGAGTAAAATACCTAACTGCATAGCAAATTTACTTGGCGCAGTCGCAGTGCGAACATTGCGCATGCGCAGTTAGCGGAAAATCGATGCGATGCGAAAAAAAATTCAGAGCGAACAACTCAGAATGACCACCCATGTCCACTGCAGGGGAGGCAGATATAACATGTGCAGAGAGAGTTAGATTTGGGTGTGGTGTGTTCAATCTGCAATCTAAATTGCAGTATAAAAATAAAGCAGGCAGTATTTACCCTGCACAGAACCAAAATAACCCACCCAAATCTAACTCTTTCTGCACATGTTATATCTTCCTCCCCTGCAGTGCACATGGTTTTGCCCAACTGCTAACAAAGTTCCTGCTGCGATCATCTCAGAATTACCCCCACTAGCAGGGAGGAGTAAAAAGCCCTTCAAAGAAAGTAGTAGTAAATCTCAGTAGATAAGCACTAGGATTGCAAAAATAAGTTAAAAAAAAGTACAAAGGAAGGACTCAATGAGGTGTAGAGCTAGTATAAACAATCCAATCACACCAAACCTAAAGGAATTCATGAGATGCATTATGCATGTACGCAGATATTTTCTCCATGGATGCCAGATACCAAAATGTATTGTTAGTAGAAATGAGAATCTGGGAATTTCCAATATACAGTATTCTAGCACTCAGCAGCATTCAAAATTTGTCAGCAAATTTTTCCAAACCTTTCAAGATATAGACAAGGAATATATTGGTCATTTTTTGGATGTTGGAACATTACTAATGTAACCCCCCTTTAACCCATAAAGAAACTCTAGGTTACCATTAATCTTGCTGCCTATGAGGTACCCACCCTTAACCTTCCATTAATGGGTTTCTCTCACCTATCAGTGCCTCCACCCAAGTATAGGTAAGTAGTAAAGTTATATACAGATGGAGTCGCGCTCATCTGAGGCGGCTACATTGCAAACGAGAACTCCCGGCGTGACTAGGTGATCCGTCCTCCTATTCACGCGAGGAGTGCACAGAGACGCTCCCATTCAGAGACGCTCTCATTCAGAGCGTCTCTGTCTGGGCGCACGGATGGAGACGCTTTCCATTCAAGTGAATGGGCCGAAACTCCACCGTGCCCGCCCATGCCCATGCAGAGGGGGACGCTCCCGGCACTAGGCATGCCCCTAGTCACAGACGAACCCTCTCTCTTATTAGAAGTGGCAGTGTAAGTGTGGTTTAACACTAGAACTGCTAATTGGACATTTTTGCCAATTTTGTTGCTGATTTTACAGATTTTTCTACATAGTTGGGGTCTACATAGCACTATTTACATGTGGAGTTTTCAAGATTTGATAGTGGTTTGACACTTCACACTTTTTCTTTCATAAGAACATAAACAAAGGGACAGACCCTTCCGAAACACTGCAGCATGGCTCGATGTCATGTCATTACATACGAGAAGCTCATGAGCTTGCTAAATGCACTTCCAGAACATTAAACTCAAGGCAAAGATGGAGACGGTATTTGTAGTAGTGATGAGCGGGTTTAGATCCTCGGTCGGATTCTCGCGAGATTCGTATTCTATATAAGGAGCCGCGCGTCGCCGCCATTTTTCACTCGTGCATTGGAGATGATCGTGAGAGGACGTGGCTGGCGTCCTCTCAGTTTCTATGTTCAGTGGGCTGCAAATATCTGTGCTCAGTGTGCTGCAAATATCTGTGCTCAGTGTGCTGCAAATATCTGTGCTCAGTGTGCTGCAAGTGCAAATATCTACGTTCTCTGCCTGAAAAACGCTCCATATCTGCGCTCAGTGTGCTGCAAATATCTGTGCTCAGTGTGCTAATTGCTTTATTGTGGGGACTGGAGACCAGCAGTATTATATAGTAGGAGGACAGTGCAGAGTTTTGCTGACCAGTGACCACCAGTATTATACGTTCTCTGCCTGAAAAACGCTCCATATCTGTGCTGCATTGTAGTATATAGTATGAGGACAGTGTAGAATTTTGCTGACCACCAGTATAACTATATATATAGCAGTACGGTACAGTAGTCCACTGCTATACCTACCTCTGTGTCGACAAGTATACTATCCATCCATACCTGTGGTGCATTTCAGTTTTGCACAGTTTGCTGACCACCAATATATAATATATAGCAGTACGGTACAGAAGGCCACTGCTCTACCTACCTCTGTGTCGACAAGTATACTATCCATCCATACCTGTGGTGCATTTTAGTTTTGCACAGTTTGCTGACCACCAATATATAATATATAGCAGTACGGTACAGTAGGCCACTGCTCTACCTACCTCTGTGTCGTCAAGTATACTATCCATCCATACCTGTGGTGCATTTCAGTTGTGCACAGTATATATAGTAGTAGGCCATTGCTATTGATATATTACTGGCATATAATTCCACACATTAAAAAATGGAGAACAAAAATGTGGAGGGTAAAATAGGGAAAGATCAAGATCCACTTCCACCTCATGCTGAAGATGCTGCCACTAGTCATGGCCGAGACGATGAAATGCCATCAACGTCGTCTGCCAAGGCCGATGCCCAATGTCATAGTAGAGAGCATGTAAAATCCCAAAAAATAAAGCACAGTAAAATGACCCAAAAATCTAAATCAAAATCGTCTGAGGAGAAGCGTAAACTTGCCAATGTGTCATTTACGACACGGAGTGGCAAGGAACGGCTGAGGGCCAGGCCTATGTTCATGGCTAGTGGTTCAGCTTCACATGAGGATGGAAGCACTCATCCTCCTGCTAGAAAACTTAAAAGAGTTAAGATGGCAAAAGCACAGCAAAGAACTGTGCGTTCTTCTAAATCACAAATCCCCAAGGAGAGTCAAATTGTGTCGGTTGCGATGCATGACCTTCCCAACACTGGACGGGAAGAGGTTGCGCCTTCCACCATTAGCACGCCCCCTGCAAGTGCTGGAAGGAGCACCCGCAGTCCAGTTCCTGATAGTCAAATTGAAGATGTCGCTGTTGAAGTACACCACGATGAGGATATGGGTGTTGCTGGCACTGGGGAGAAAATGGACAAGGAGGATTCTGATGGTGAGGTGGTTTGTTTAAGTCAGGCACTCGGGGAGACACCTGTTGTCCATGGGACGAATATGGCCATTGACATGCCTGGTCAAAATACAAAAAAAAAATCACCTCTTCGGTGTGGAATTATTTCAACAGAAATGCGGACAACTGGTGTCAAGCCATGTGTTGCCTTTGTCAAGCTGTAATAAGTAGAAGTAAGTACGTTAACCACCTAGTAACATCCTCCCTTATACGTCACCTGGACCGCATTCATCAGAAGTCAGTGACAAGTTTAAAAACTTTGGATGACAGCGGAAGCAGTCCACTGACCACTAAATCCCTTCCTCTTGTAACCAAGCTCCTGTAAACCACACCACCAACTCCCTCAGTGTCAATTTCCTCCTTAGACAGGAAAGCCAATAGTCCTGCAGGCCATGTCACTGTCAAGTCTGATGAGTTATCTCCTGCCTGGGATTCCTCCGATACATCCTTGAGTGTAACGCCTACTGCTGCTGGCGCTGCTGTTGTTGCTGCTGGGAGTCGATCGTCATCCCAGAGGGGAAGTCGGAAGACCACTTGTACTACTTCTAGTAAGCAATTGACTGTCCAACAGTCCTTTGCGAGGAAGATGAAATATCACAGCAGTCATCCTGCTGCAAAGCAGATAACTCAGGCCTTGGCAGCCTGGGTGGTGAGAAACGTGTTTCCGGTATCCACCATTAATTCACTGGGAACTAGAGACTTGATTGAGGTACTGTGTCCCCGATACCAAATACCATCTAGGTTCCATTTCTCTAGGCAGGTGATACCGAAAATGTACACAGACGTCAGAAAAAGAGTCACCAGTGTCCTAAAAAATGCAGTTGTACCCAATGTCCACTTAACCACGGACATGTGGACAAGTGGAGCAGGGCAGACTCAGGACTATATGACTGTGACAGCCCACTGGGTAGATGTATTGCCTCCCGCAGCAAGAACAGCAGCGGCGGCACCAGTAGCAGCATCTCGCAAATTCCAACTCGTTCCTAGGCAGGCTACACTTTGTATCACCGCTTTCGATAAGAGGTACACAGCTGACAACCTCTTACGGAAACTGAGGAACATCATAGCAGAATGGCTTACCCCAATTGGACTCTCCTGGGGATTTGTGACATCAGACAACGCCACCAATATTGTGCGTGCATTACATCTGGGCAAATTTCAGCACATCCCATGGTTTGCACATACATTGAATTTGGTGCTGCAGAATTATTTAAAAAACGACAGGGGCATGCAAGAGATGCTGTCGGTGGCCCGAAGAATTGCGGGCCTTTTTCGGCATTCAGCCACGGCGTGCCGAAGACTGGAGCACCAGCAAACAGTCCTGAACCTGCCCTGCCATCATCTGAAGCAAGAGGTGGTAACGAGGTTAAATTCAACCCTCTATATGCTTCAGAGGATGGAGGAGCAGCAAAAGGCCATTCAAGCCTATACATCTGCCTACGATATAGGCAAAGGAGGGGGAATGCACCTGACTCAAGCGCAGTGGAGAATGATTTCAACGTTGTGCTAGGTTCTGCAACCCTTTGAACTTGCCACACGTCAAGTCAGTTCAGACACTGCCAACCTGAGTCAGGTCATTCCCCTCATCAGGCTTTTGCAGAAGAAGCTGGAGACATTGAAGGAGGAGCTAAAACAGAGCGATTCTGCTAGGCATGTGGGACTTGTGGATGGAGCCCTTAATTCGCTTAACCAGGATTCACGGGTGGTCAATCTGCTGAAATCAGAGCACTACATTTTGGCCACCGTGCTCGATCCTAGATTTAAAACCTACATTGTATCTCTCTTTCTGGCAGACACAAGTCTGCAGAGGTTCAAAGACCTGCTGGTGAGAAAATTGTCAAGTCAAGCGGAACGTGACCCATCAACAGCTCCTCCTTCACATTCTCCCACAACTGGGGGTGCGAGGAAAAGGCTAAGAATTCCGAGCCCACCCGCTGGCGGTGATGCTGGGCAGTCTGGAGCGAGTGCTGACATCTGGTCCGGACTGAAGGACCTGCCAACGATTACTGACATGTCGTCTACTGTCACTGCATATGATTCTGTCACCATTGAAAGTATGGTGGAGGATTATATGAGTGACCGCATCCAAGTAGGCATGTCAGACAGTCCGTACGTATACTAGCAGGAAAAACAGGCAATTTGGAGGCCTTTGCACAAACTGGCTTTATTTTACCTAAGTTGCCCCCCCCCCCTCCTGTGTGTACTCCGAAAGAGTGTTTAGTGCAGCCGCTCACATTGTCAGCAATTGGTATACGAGGTTACTTCCAGAAAATGTGGAGAAGATGATGTTCATCAAAATGAATTATTATCAATTCCTCCGTGGAGACATTCACCAGCAATTGCCTCCTGAAAGTACACAGGGACCTGAGATGGTGGATTCCAGTGGGGACAAATTAATAATCTGTGAGGAGGGGGATGTACACAGTGAAAGGGGTGAGGAATCGGAGGAAGAGGAGGAGGTGGACATCTTGCCTCTGTAGAGCCAGTTTGTGCAAGGAGAGATTGATTGCTTCTTTTTTGGTGGGGGCCCAAACCAACCAGTCATTTCAGTCACAGTCGTGTGGCAGACCCTGTCGCTGAAATGATGGGTTTGTTAAAGTGTGCATGTCCTGTTTATAAAACATAAGGGTGGGTGGGAGGGCCCAAGGACAATTCCATCTTGAACCTCTTTTTTCTTTCCTTTTTCTTTGCATCATGTGCTGTTTGGGCACTATTTTTGGAAGTGCCATCCTGTCTGACACTGCAGTGCCACTCCTAGATGGGCCAGGTGTTTGTGTCGGCCACTTGTGTCGCTTAGCTTAGCCATCCAGTGACCTTGGTGCACCTCTTTTTTTCTTTGCATCATGTGCTGTTTGGGGACTATTTTTTAAATCTGCCATCCTGTCTGGCACTGCAGTGCCACTCCTAGATGGGCCAGGTGTTTGTGTCGGCCACTTGTGTCGCTTAGCTTAGTCACACAGCTACCTCATTGCGCCTCTTTTTTTCTTTGCATCATGTGCTGTTTGGGGACTATTTTTTTGAAGTGCCATCCTGTCTTACACTGCAGTGCCACTCCTAGATGGGCCAGGTGTTTGTGTCGGCCACTTGGGTCGCTTACCTTAGTCATCCAGCGACCTCGGTGCAAATTTTAGGACTAAAAATAATTTTGTGAGGTGTTCAGAATAGACTGAAAATGAGTGGAAATTATGGTTATTGAGGTTAATAATACTATGGGATCAAAATGACCCCCAAATTCTATGATTTAAGCTGTTTTTGAGGGTTTTTTTGTAAAAAAAACACCCGAATCCAAAACACACCCGAATTCGTCAAAAAATGTTCAGAGAGGTTTTGCCAAAACGCGTCCGAATCCAAAACACGGCCGCGGAACCGAATCCAAAACCAAACCACAAAACCCGAAAAATTTCCGGTGCACATCACTAATTTGAAGTAACAGTGATTCTGATTATTTTGCAAGAGAGAACAATGTAAGTATTCAGAAAACTTGGGGGAGAGTGACAAAGATGATCCTGATGATCCTCCACCTGTGTGTGGTCGCAGAAAAGGTAAGGAATAAGAAAATAATCTGTCAATCAAATGTCTTTATTTTGCCATTCTTGGCGAAGCTCATGACAACACTCATGTTGGAAATAATGCAGATGTGAATCGCATCCCTGCAAATAGACAGCAAAGGTCAGGTAATCGAGACTATCTTAGCAAATTGACTGTTGCTATGGAAGTTGAGACTCCTGCTGGGACAAAGTGGGAAGTAGTCTCTACTAATGTTGCAGTAGCTGGAAGGCATGGCAGCAGAATGTGTTCTTCTTCATAAGCAAAAAGACATCTCAGTAATTTACTTGCCTCAAGTGCATGGTGTTCATTTCTGAAGAATCCATTCTCAAGCACATTAAAAAATGAACTGAAACAGAGGCACATATGTTGTTGGGAGATGATGATTATTCCTTGCCATTGAAAGATCTTAATGCATTTCTTGTTATTCTCTATGTGAGGGGGTGCTACTGAATCCAAAGGAATAGAGGTGTATTTCTCAGGTCAGAGAAATTGTTTATACCATTCTGCAAATCAGTAATGTCACATAATCACTTTAGGGACAACATGAGGCTCCTGAGGTTTAATTTGAGGTCAACACATTCAAAGCAATGGAAAGATGAAAAATTTGCTGTCATGTCAGACGTATGGGATAGTCATAGCGAACTGTCAAAACAAGTACATACCTGGCCAATACATTTCTTTAGATGAACAGCTGTTCCTATCAAAGTGTAGGTATCGATTCACTCAGTTCATGACGAACAAGCCTGACAAATATGAAATGAAATATTGGATGGCTGTAGATAAAGATTCAAAATACGTGTTGAATTCCTTCCCTTAGCTTGGTAAAGATGGAACTCACCCTGGTGCTTAATGTTTTAGTGGCTGTTGTCATGTTATCATGCACGCACTTGGAGTATTTACTGTATATATTTATCAAGGGTCTGAGGCCATGCACTTGCTAAAGGTTAGGCAAGCTTCTAAGCATAGGCTCCAGGTGGGGCCTTCATGACCCAGTCCAATACTGCATATTATAATTAAATGAAGTACGAGCTTGATGTTGTTTACCAGATAACCTGCAAGTACTCAGTTAAAGCTGGTGTAGGTAGGTGGCCTGTCTATAGCTTTTACAATGTTGCAGACTTGGCAGGTATCAAAGCATGGGTTACCTACAGAGAAACTACAGATTACAAAATAAGGTGAAATTTCCTTCTTAAACTTGCTTATGAACTTCCCAAAGAGTATGCAGAAACTAGGGTAAATGCACTAACCCCTTGTATGGAACCATCAGAGGTAGGTTTTACTTGTTACCGCTGCCATCTGCAAAAATCCTGTAAAAGGCAAATGTTCTTATGAATGTGCATCATGTCACAGTGTGCAAGGGGTGTACTACGAATCACCGGCACCGGGATCCCGACCACCGGAATGCAAGCAGCGGTGCTAGCGCAAAAGAGCCACTTGCAGGCATAGTGGGGCGCTACGTGTGCCACGCTATTTATTATCCCTCCAGGGGTGTCGTGGACACCCCAAGAGGGAGAATAGTTGTCGGTGTCCCGGCTGTCAGGATCCCTACATCGGTATGCAGAGTGCCGGTATAAGGACAGCCAGGAGATTGAGTGCCTCCCATGTGCAAGAAATGTGTCACTGCAGTTTGTGCATCTTGTAATCCTCAATCTACTGGTGTCTGCAAGGTCTGTACTTACCTATTCAGACTGCCATACTGTATATGCCTGTGGGAAAAATAATGTTAATAAGGCTGATATGTCATTTGTATCATTATTCATTTATGTTTTTACTTATCTGTAGTTTGTTTCACTCTGTGATGAAAACTGCTTGACTTGACTAAACTTAATTGCAGTCATAGAAATGTCAATAGAGAGTAGCAGTGGTAGAGGCTGATAAGGGGAAAAAGACATGCCCCCACACTGACAATGCAAATGGCAAACCAACAAGGAAATGCCAGCAGCAGTGGGAGAAGTCAGTGAGTGAAACACTCACCACTGACAGGGGCTCAGGGAAAGTCAACCACTTCCAGTCCAGATGAAACAGATCTCATTGGATAGTACAGACTCTCTGCTAGTTCACTTCAAGTGTTAACAGGTGGGTTGGTAGAGCAAAGTAAGGGATAAGATGGGTAGAGACTCTAACTCCACTGAGCTCTCACAGACACATCTGCCTATCTTGCCTGTCAAATCATAACCACACTAAAAGACGTCTTAACTACAATTTTAAAAAAAAGTCTCTCAACAAAATTTTGCAATAAAAACAAACTATAAATCCCAAATAAATTGTTTTCTATATAATCCATACATTTTTAACTTTATGGTGGGTTAGGCGCAATTTCCAAGAGATGTTGAAAATAGTTGAATTAATTTTTGACACAAACACTCATTCCTTATGTCTTTAATACAGAAACTAAACCCAAAAAAAGTGAAAACAGAAATAATATGAAAAAACAAATAAAACAATAATTATTTTTTGAGGCTGAACACCCTCTGCCCCTATCTGCCCCTTCAGGCAAACCTCCATGTGTGTGCACACTGTGCCTAGGGGGAGTGACTGGTGAAGCTGTTTGGGGAATGCAATCTGGCTACTAACTGTCAGCATAGCAAGAGTTTCCCTTGTGGCTCTGTGTCCTGCTAACGCCCTTTGGAGGTTGATTATTTTCTCTGTTTGGTCCCTGATAGCCTGCATAATTTCGAACACGTTCATATTAAGGTTTGTTGCCATCCTGGTTTCTGGTCTTCTGGGCCACTCTGGTCACATAATTTAATTTTCACAGTTGGTGGCTGATTCATCTGCACAGGCTGAGTCTGCATGAGTGAGATCTGGGCTTGTCAAAAGGAGTGCAGGAACTGTGCAATTTCCTCTGCATATGACGTCATGTGACCTGCCCTAGCAACGGTCCGGACATGCCCCCGTTGCGCGGACATCCCCCCTTAACCGAAGCATCGACACTCATAAAACACGGTGTCGATGCCCCCTCCAACCCCCTCCAGGTCTCTCAGACTGTGTTCTGAAGAGAATGCAGATTAAGACATTGCATATGCGCATACATGTGTACATGCATGCGCAGATGTGCTGAGATTGCTCCATAGCGATTTTAGCAGATCAGAGTCTGATGCTGAATTAGCCCCATTATTTGTTAATGGACTTGCATTGACAACTATACTGTTTGGTTGTTTTAGGGTGCACATTGCACACATTTGCAAATGTCCCTTACTCTGCTAGAGTGGCTCACACTCATCCGGATGAAGGGATAACACTCACAGCATTTATATTCTGTAACTGTTTATTTAAATGAACCTCTTCAGGGATACTTGCACATATGTGTAATAGAGATGAGCGGGTTCGGTTTCTTTGAATCCGAACCCGCACGAACTTCACTTTTTTTTTCACGGGTCCGAGCGACTCGGATCTTCCCGCCTTGCTCGGTTAACCCGAGCGCGCCCGAACGTCATCATGACGCTGTCGGATTCTCGCGAGACTCGGATTCTATATAAGGAGCCGCGCGTCGCCGCCATTTTCACACGTGCATTGAGATTGATAGGGAGAGGACGTGGCTGGCGTCCTCTCCATTTAGATTAGATTTAGAAGAGAGAGAGAGATTGCTGTGATACTGTAGATTAGAAGAGAGTGCAGACAGAGTTTAGTGACTGACGACCACAGTGACCAGTGACCACCAGAGACAGTGCAGTTGTTTGTTTTATTTAATATATCCGTTCTCTGCCTGAAAAAAACGATACACAGTCACACAGTGACTCAGTCTGTGTGCACTGCTCAGCCCAGTGTGCTGCACATCAATGTATTGTATATAAAGCTTATAATTGTGGGGGAGACTGGGGAGCACTGCAGGTTGTTATAGCAGGAGCCAGGAGTACATGATAAATAATATTATATTAAAATTAAACAGTGCACACTTTTGCTGCAGGAGTGCCACTGCCAGTGTGACTAGTGGTGACCAGTGCCTGACCACCAGTATATTAGTAGTATTGTATACTATCTCTTTATCAACCAGTCTATATTAGCAGCAGACACAGTACAGTGCGGTAGTTCACGGCTGTGGCTACCTCTGTGTCGGCACTCGGCAGGCAGTCCGTCCATCCATAATTGTATTATAATATATACCACCTAACCGTGGTTTTTTTTTCATTCTTTATACCGTCGTCATACTAGTTGTTACGAGTATACTACTATCTCTTTATCAACCAGTGTACAGTGCGGTAGTTCACGGCTGTGGCTACCTCTGTGTCGGCACTCGGCAGGCAGTCCGTCCAACCATAATTGTATTATATACCACCTAACCGTGTTTTTTTTTTCATTCTTTATACCGTCGTCATACTAGTTGTTACGAGTATACTACTATCTCTTTATCAACCAGTGTACAGTGCGGTAGTTCACGGCTGTGGCTACCTCTGTGTCGGCACTCGGCAGGCAGTCCGTCCATCCATAATTGTATTATAATATATACCACCTAACCGTGGTTTTTTTTCCATTCTTTATACCGTCGTCATACTAGTTGTTACGAGTATACTACTATCTCTTTATCAACCAGTGTACAGTGCGGTAGTTCACGGCTGTGGCTACCTCTGTGTCGGCACTCGGCAGGCAGTCCGTCCAACCATAATTGTATTATAATATATACCACCTAACCGTGGTTTTTTTTTCATTCTTTATACCGTCGTCATACTAGTTGTTACGAGTATACTACTATCTCTTTATCAACCAGTGTACAGTGCGGTAGTTCACGGCTGTGGCTACCTCTGTGTCGGCACTCGGCAGGCAGTCCGTCCAACCATAATTGTATTATATACCACCTAACCGTGGTTTTTTTTTCATTCTTTATACCGTCGTCATACTAGTTGTTACGAGTATACTACTATCTCTTTATCAACCAGTGTACAGTGCGGTAGTTCACGGCTGTGGCTACCTCTGTGTCGGCACTCGGCAGGCAGTCCGTCCAACCATAATTGTATTATAATATATACCACCTAACCGTGGTTTTTTTTTCATTCTTTATACCGTCGTCATACTAGTTGTTACGAGTATACTACTATCTCTTTATCAACCTGTGTACAGTGCGGTAGTTCACGGCTGTGGCTACCTCTGTGTCGGCACTCGGCAGGCAGTCCGTCCATCCATAATTGTATTATAATATATACCACCTAACCGTGGTTTTTTTTTCATTCTTTATACCGTCGTCATACTAGTTGTTACGAGTATACTACTATCTCTTTATCAACCAGTGTACAGTGCGGTAGTTCACGGCTGTGGCTACCTCTGTGTCAGCACTCGGCAGGCAGTCCGTCCAACCATAATTGTATTATAATATATACCACCTAACCGTGGTTTTTTTTTCATTCTTTATACCGTCGTCATACTAGTTGTTACGAGTATACTACTATCTCTTTATCAACCAGTGTACAGTGCGGTAGTTCACGGCTGTGGCTACCTCTGTGTCGGCACTCGGCAGGCAGTCCGTCCAACCATAATTGTATTATAATATATACCACCTAACCGTGGTTTTTTTTTCATTCTTTATACCGTCGTCATACTAGTTGTTACGAGTATACTACTATCTCTTTATCAACCAGTGTACAGTGCGGTAGTTCACGGCTGTGGCTACCTCTGTGTCGGCACTCGGCAGGCAGTCCGTCCAACCATAATTGTATTATATACCACCTAACCGTGTTTTTTTTTTCATTCTTTATACCGTCGTCATACTAGTTGTTACGAGTATACTACTATCTCTTTATCAACCAGTGTACAGTGCGGTAGTTCACGGCTGTGGCTACCTCTGTGTCGGCACTCGGCAGGCAGTCCGTCCATCCATAATTGTATTATAATATATACCACCTAACCGTGGTTTTTTTTTCATTCTTTATACCGTCGTCATACTAGTTGTTACGAGTATACTACTATCTCTTTATCAACCAGTGTACAGTGCGTTAGTTCACGGCTGTGGCTACCTCTGTGTCGGCACTCGGCAGGCAGTCCGTCCAACCATAATTGTATTATAATATATACCACCTAACCGTGGTTTTTTTTTCATTCTTTATACCGTCGTCATACTAGTTGTTACGAGTATACTACTATCTCTTTATCAACCAGTGTACAGTGCGGTAGTTCACGGCTGTGGCTACCTCTGTGTCGGCACTCGGCAGGCAGTCCGTCCATCCATAATTGTATTATAATATATACCACCTAACCGTGGTTTTTTTTTCATTCTTTATACCGTCGTCATACTAGTTGTTACGAGTATACTACTATCTCTTTATCAACCAGTGTACAGTGCGGTAGTTCGCGGCTGTGGCTACCTCTGTGTCGGCACTCGGCAGGCAGTCCGTCCAACCATAATTGTATTATAATATATACCACCTAACCGTGTTTTTTTTTTCATTCTTTATACCGTCGTCATACTAGTTGTTACGAGTATACTACTATCTCTTTATCAACCAGTGTACAGTGCGGTAGTTCACGGCTGTGGCTACCTCTGTGTCGGCACTCGGCAGGCAGTCCGTCCAACCATAATTGTATTATAATATATACCACCTAACCGTGGTTTTTTTTTCATTCTTTATACCGTCGTCATACTAGTTGTTACGAGTATACTACTATCTCTTTATCAACCAGTGTACAGTGCGGTAGTTCACGGCTGTGGCTACCTCTGTGTCGGCACTCGGCAGGCAGTCCGTCCATCCATAATTGTATTATATACCACCTAACCGTGGTTTTTTTATACCACCTAACCGTGGCAGTCCGTCCATAATTGTATACTAGTATCCAATCCATCTCCATTGTTTACCTGAGGTGCCTTTTAGTTCTGCCTATAAAATATGGAGAACAAAAAAGTTGAGGTTCCAAAATTAGGGAAAGATCAAGATCCACTTCCACCTCGTGCTGAAGCTGCTGCCACTAGTCATGGCCGAGACGATGAAATGCCAGCAACGTCGTCTGCCAAGGCCGATGCCCAATGTCATAGTACAGAGCATGTCAAATCCAAAACACCAAATATCAGAAAAAAAAGGACTCCAAAACCTAAAATAAAATTGTCGGAGGAGAAGCGTAAACTTGCCAATATGCCATTTACCACACGGAGTGGCAAGGAACGGCTGAGGCCCTGGCCTATGTTCATGGCTAGTGGTTCAGCTTCACATGAGGATGGAAGCACTCAGCCTCTCGCTAGAAAACTGAAAAGACTCAAGCTGGCAAAAGCACCGCAAAGAACTGTGCGTTCTTTGAAATCCCAAATCCACAAGGAGAGTCCAATTGTGTCGGTTGCGATGCCTGACCTTCCCAACACTGGACGTGAAGAGCATGCGCCTTCCACCATTTGCACGCCCCCTGCAAGTGCTGGAAGGAGCACCCGCAGTCCAGTTCCTGATAGTCAGATTGAAGATGTCAGTGTTGAAGTACACCAGGATGATGAGGATATGGGTGTTGCTGGCGCTGGGGAGGAAATTGACCAGGAGGATTCTGATGGTGAGGTGGTTTGTTTAAGTCAGGCACCCGGGGAGACACCTGTTGTCCGTGGGAGGAATATGGCCGTTGACATGCCAGGTGAAAATACCCAAAAAATCAGCTCTTCGGTGTGGAGGTATTTCACCAGAAATGCGGACAACAGGTGTCAAGCCGTGTGTTCCCTTTGTCAAGCTGTAATAAGTAGGGGTAAGGACGTTAACCACCTCGGAACATCCTCCCTTATACGTCACCTGCAGCGCATTCATAATAAGTCAGTGACAAGTTCAAAAACTTTGGGTGACAGCGGAAGCAGTCCACTGACCAGTAAATCCCTTCCTCTTGTAACCAAGCTCACGCAAACCACCCCACCAACTCCCTCAGTGTCAATTTCCTCCTTCCCCAGGAATGCCAATAGTCCTGCAGGCCATGTCACTGGCAAGTCTGACGAGTCCTCTCCTGCCTGGGATTCCTCCGATGCATCCTTGCGTGTAACGCCTACTGCTGCTGGCGCTGCTGTTGTTGCCGCTGGGAGTCGATGGTCATCCCAGAGGGGAAGTCGTAAGCCCACTTGTACTACTTCCAGTAAGCAATTGACTGTTCAACAGTCCTTTGCGAGGAAGATGAAATATCACAGCAGTCATCCTACTGCAAAGCGGATAACTGAGTCCTTGACAACTATGTTGGTGTTAGACGTGCGTCCGGTATCCGCCGTTAGTTCACAGGGAACTAGACAATTTATTGAGGCAGTGTGCCCCCGTTACCAAATACCATCTAGGTTCCACTTCTCTAGGCAGGCGATACCGAGAATGTACACGGACGTCAGAAAAAGACTCACCAGTGTCCTAAAAAATGCAGTTGTACCCAATGTCCACTTAACCACGGACATGTGGACAAGTGGAGCAGGGCAGGGTCAGGACTATATGACTGTGACAGCCCACTGGGTAGATGTATGGACTCCCGCCGCAAGAACAGCAGCGGCGGCACCAGTAGCAGCATCTCGCAAACGCCAACTCTTTCCTAGGCAGGCTACGCTTTGTATCACCGCTTTCCAGAATACGCACACAGCTGAAAACCTCTTACGGCAACTGAGGAAGATCATCGCGGAATGGCTTACCCCAATTGGACGCTCCTGTGGATTTGTGGCATCGGACAACGCCAGCAATATTGTGTGTGCATTAAATATGGGCAAATTCCAGCACGTCCCATGTTTTGCACATACCTTGAATTTGGTGGTGCAGAATTTTTTAAAAAACGACAGGGGCGTGCAAGAGATGCTGTCGGTGGCCAGAAAAATTGCGGGACACTTTCGGCGTACAGGCACCACGTACAGAAGACTGGAGCACCACCAAAAACTACTGAACCTGCCCTGCCATCATCTGAAGCAAGAAGTGGTAACGAGGTGGAATTCAACCCTCTATATGCTTCAGAGGTTGGAGGAGCAGCAAAAGGCCATTCAAGCCTATACAATTGAGCACGATATAGGAGATGGAATGCACCTGTCTCAAGTGCAGTGGAGAATGATTTCAACGTTGTGCAAGGTTCTGATGCCCTTTGAACTTGCCACACGTGAAGTCAGTTCAGACACTGCCAGCCTGAGTCAGGTCATTCCCCTCATCAGGCTTTTGCAGAAGAAGCTGGAGGCATTGAAGAAGGAGCTAACACGGAGCGATTCCGCTAGGCATGTGGGACTTGTGGATGCAGCCCTTAATTCGCTTAACAAGGATTCACGGGTGGTCAATCTGTTGAAATCAGAGCACTACATTTTGGCCACCGTGCTCGATCCTAGATTTAAAGCCTACCTTGGATCTCTCTTTCCGGCAGACACAGGTCTGCTGGGGTTGAAAGACCTGCTGGTGACAAAATTGTCAAGTCAAGCGGAACGCGACCTGTCAACATCTCCTCCTTCACATTCTCCCGCAACTGGGGGTGCGAGGAAAAGGCTCAGAATTCCGAGCCCACCCGCTGGCGGTGATGCAGGGCAGTCTGGAGCGACTGCTGATGCTGACATCTGGTCCGGACTGAAGGACCTGACAACGATTACGGACATGTCGTCTACTGTCACTGCATATGATTCTCTCAACATTGATAGAATGGTGGAGGATTATATGAGTGACCGCATCCAAGTAGGCACGTCACACAGTCCGTACTTATACTGGCAGGAAAAAGAGGCAATTTGGAGGCCCTTGCACAAACTGGCTTTATTCTACCTAAGTTGCCCTCCCACAAGTGTGTACTCCGAAAGAGTGTTTAGTGCCGCCGCTCACCTTGTCAGCAATCGGCGTACGAGGTTACATCCAGAAAATGTGGAGAAGATGATGTTCATTAAAATGAATTATAATCAATTCCTCCGCGGAGACATTGACCAGCAGCAATTGCCTCCACAAAGTACACAGGGAGCTGAGGTGGTGGATTCCAGTGGGGACGAATTGATAATCTGTGAGGAGGGGGATGTACACGGTGATATATCGGAGGGTGAAGATGAGGTGGACATCTTGCCTCTGTAGAGCCAGTTTGTGCAAGGAGAGATTAATTGCTTCTTTTTTGGGGGGGGTCCAAACCAACCCGTCATATCAGTCACAGTCGTGTGGCAGACCCTGTCACTGAAATGATGGGTTGGTTAAAGTGTGCATGTCCTGTTTTGTTTATACAACATAAGGGTGGGTGGGAGGGCCCAAGGATAATTCCATCTTGCACCTCTTTTTTCTTTTCTTTTTCTTTGCATCATGTGCTGATTGGGGAGGGTTTTTTGGAAGGGACATCCTGCGTGACACTGCAGTGCCACTCCTAGATGGGCCCGGTGTTTGTGTCGGCCACTAGGGTCGCTAATCTTACTCACACAGCTACCTCATTGCGCCTCTTTTTTTCTTTGCGTCATGTGCTGTTTGGGGAGGGTTTTTTGGAAGGGACATCCTGCGTGACACTGCAGTGCCACTCCTAGATGTGCCCGGTGTTTGTGTCGGCCACTAGGGTCGCTAATCTTACTCACACAGCTACCTCATTGCGCCTCTTTTTTTCTTTGCGTCATGTGCTGTTTGGGGAGGGTTTTTTGGAAGGGACATCCTGCGTGACACTGCAGTGCCACTCCTAGATGTGCCCGGTGTTTGTGTCGGCCACTAGGGTCGCTAATCTTACTCACACAGTCAGCTACCTCATTGCGCCTCTTTTTTTCTTTGCGTCATGTGCTGTTTGGGGAGGGTTTTTTGGAAGGGCCATCCTGCGTGACACTGCAGTGCCACTCCTAGATGGGCCCGGTGTTTGTGTCGGCCACTAGGGTCGCTAATCTTACTCACACAGCTACCTCATTGCGCCTCTTTTTTTCTTTGCGTCATGTGCTGTTTGGGGAGGGTTTTTTGGAAGGGACATCCTGCGTGACACTGCAGTGCCACTCCTAGATGTGCCCGGTGTTTGTGTCGGCCACTAGGGTCGCTAATCTTACTCACACAGCTACCTCATTGCGCCTCTTTTTTTCTTTGCGTCATGTGCTGTTTGGGGAGGGTTTTTTGGAAGGGACATCCTGCGTGACACTGCAGTGCCACTCCTAGATGTGCCCGGTGTTTGTGTCGGCCACTAGGGTCGCTAATCTTACTCACACAGTCAGCTACCTCATTGCGCCTCTTTTTTTCTTTGCGTCATGTGCTGTTTGGGGAGGGTTTTTTGGAAGGGCCATCCTGCGTGACACTGCAGTGCCACTCCTAGATGGGCCCGGTGTTTGTGTCGGCCACTAGGGTCGCTAATCTTACTCACACAGCTACCTCATTGCGCCTCTTTTTTTCTTTGCGTCATGTGCTGTTTGGGGAGGGTTTTTTGGAAGGGACATCCTGCGTGACACTGCAGTGCCACTCCTAGATGGGCCCGGTGTTTGTGTCGGCCACTAGGGTCGCTTATCTTACTCACACAGCGACCTCGGTGCAAATTTTAGGACTAAAAATAATATTGTGAGGTGTGAGGTATTCAGAATAGACTGAAAATGAGTGTAAATTATGGTTTTTGAGGTTAATAATACTTTGGGATCAAAATGACCCCCAAATTCTATGATTTAAGCTGTTTTTTAGTGTTTTTGGAAAAAAACACCCGAATCCAAAACACACCCGAATCCGACAAAAATAATTCGGTGAGGTTTTGCCAAAACGCGTTCGAACCCAAAACACGGCCGCGGAACCGAACCCAAAACCAAAACACAAAACCCGAAAAATTTCAGGCGCTCATCTCTAATGTGTAAGTTGAATTTTATTTAAAAATAATGGTTATTTATAATTTCAAAATGTTTTGAAGTTTGAATATATATTTGTAACTAAATTGGGCAATATAATCAATATTAAAATCTACAGTATTTACAAACAATGCTGTTAAAAAAGTACTGTATATCTAAACTTAAATTGTCCCTGAAGAGGTTACTAATAGTTCCCACTGATTTAGGTTGGCACAGTTAAAAGGGGATAATTGTTTGTTTTATCAGGATGCCTTTGTGTTGGTTGTGGTCAGTATCCCCAATGTTGGTGTGCCAGGCAGTGTTTATGGAGGGATGACCTGTTTTAGCTCATCTTCATAACCTGTGTAATGGACGGTAACTACTCAACCAACCCCTTTTCTGCAAGATTTGTGCAGTTACTCAGCCATCTTCACCTTTAAGACGCATTTGAACTCTTCTTGATGGTATCGACTTCATGATGGCAGGAGCTGACTGCATTCACCACATCTGTGAAGGACTGCCACATTTGCTCCTTGCAGTCTGCAGTTGTCTTGTGTGTAGGAGCGCCATTAAGCCATCAAAAAACATGTACCATCGCATGGACAAGTACGCAATTTTCATCATATTAAAAATGGACATTTCTGCCAGTGTGCAGCTTCCCAAGGCAGAAACAGCTGGCTTTTGTCGAAGTCAAATTACATATTTCGATATTTGGAATGCACTATGGCATTTATTAATGGATGCATCTACGATGCATGCGTCAAATATGCATGCTATCAAAGGATGCATTTGTTAATAGATATCATACTGTACTCAAAACAGAAAATATTTCTTACAGACACTCAAATGTGGGACATCCAGGAATACAAATCAAACAGTGTCTTAAACATTTCAGATTGTCTTGTTCAAGCAGACATTGTGTTCAAGCAGGCATTGTGGAAGATGGACCATTGTTTACCTCAATTGTTGTCATTGTCTCTAACAAACAAGAAGCCAGATACGATACAATAGCATAAGGACATGCAGATTCCAGGTGACCATGAAGTCATACTGATATTGATATGTCATATGTAGTATGTATTCTGGCTTTATAGTTTACACAGCACTGACCTGTCCCCTACACAATGAGTTATACATAACCTTTACACAACTGTATATATATATATATGTATTGTTACATTAAATATCAAGGACACCATGTAAGGACCCCGTGTGTGGGATCAAATTGTTCAGGATCACATAAGTAATAATTCGGTGGTTGCGAGGATATTGTCACATATTGTGGCAACAAGTTATTAGCGATACCGGATTAATGAATATTCCTGTATGATACTGTGGTCAGTTTGAACTGGTCTTTAGGTGGGAGCCCAGAAGGTAAACAACTGTAATCACATCACAAGATTTGGTATCTCCCAGTATTTGAACTGACCAATAACACACAATTAATGAGAAACCTCCCCCTCCTGGACCAATAGCAGAAGCCCCAGCCCCAGACGTGTACCTTCTCCAATACACGGTTTATAAGTACTTTCCCTTAACCAGGAAGCTCAGTGTTGCTGATTCTAAATGGTGATGACTGTCCACTGAGCTATGGGTGATGTTTACTGACTGTAACTATTTTCTTATGTGGCTGTAACTATTTATTATGTAACTGTAACTCTGTACCACTTACTTAGGCTTATATATGTTATACTGAATTATATACTGTACATATGTTATTTTGTATGCATACCTTTTAATATCATATATATATATATATATATATATATATATATATATGAGCGTTGGACCTCAGTAAATCATGTGTGCGACTACTTGCTTTCTCTTAAGGGACATAGTGATGCGACATTTAGCAGTCTATTATGGTATATCGTAATTAGACGCAACTTGCGTTTTCAGTATATAATAACACTAGTATGTAAATGTTTATTTCAAATAATGGAATTTCACACTCTAAATCCCCCTGGCTCTCCTCTTCCTACTTCTCCTTCTACTCTAAGTACTATGCTCCTCCTCACTGTCATGCTGAGTGAGAATCACCTCCTCCTCTTCCTCCTCCTGGCTCTTCTTAACCCTTGCTTTCAATCTGAAAAACATGCTGCGAGGGGCTGTGAAGTACAACTCATGTGACTTTTGGGTGACAATATGTGACTTTCTTTTAAACTGTGCATCGTGCATTATGAAACTTGCATGCCGGATGGCGGCATTCTTGCAGGCATCCCTTTGACAAATATTGTGTGCTAACACATGTGAGTTACATAGACCTTGCACCCTATTACAGTAAATTGTGTGAGTTGCAGGACAAAGTTGCACCAAACTCACTGCAAGTAGGTGCGAGTTTGTACTTGCAACATAACTCACACCCTATTACATCCCACCATTTTCTCTTTAAAAAGTAAATATGAAAATGTCCCCTGAGGATATAAGAGGAGAAAATATGGCACCCATAGCATTTCCAATAATTTATGAATACAATTGATCCCTACAGAAGAATAATTATCAGTTAAGGAAGATACATAAACTGTATATATGTCTCAATCCAACATTGATAAATAATATACTGTATGTATGAGAAGGTACCTAAAAGAAACAGCAACCGTGTTCTAGAGGGCACTTGTAGTACAGGCTTCTGCCACTAGATGAATGTTTGCGGAACCCTCCTGAGCCAGTATCTCTGCTGACATTGCAGGGAAAGGTAGCGTTTGACTGCAATGATTTTCTTTTCCAATGAGTTATTCACTCTTTTTCCTATTTTCGTGATGGCTGATTCACACGAACAACATGCTACAGTGAAGTTTTATTTTGATTGCTGTTTTGTTTCTGGATTGTAACTGTAGCACCAAGATTCCTCTCTTGTTCTGATTTTGGAAAAAAAAATCAGGGTCTGCTTCAAAGCACTTCATGCAGCCAGGCGGTTGTTTCTCTGGTCATCAGTGAGAACGTGAGGCATGCATTGTGTTGCAAGTCATTTAATGCCCAAGTCCTCAGTTAAAATGAGTTAATCAATGGTCTGATGGTGATCTTCCAGAATGGCTTCATGAATTTTCATAAAATATTTATCGTTTATAGCATAACAACTATTTCCATCATACACAGCAGCACATTGTTTGTGTGAATCAGCCATCACAAAAATAGGCGAAAGAGTAAATAACTCTGAAAATATCAGTGGGGATACTGGCTCAGAAGGGTTCCACAAACATTCACCTAGCGACAGATGCCTGTACTACATGCGCCCCACCCTCTAGAACACAATTCTTGCTTATTTTGGGTACACCCGCCTCATACAGTATTACTTTGTTCTTCATTGATATCTATGTATTGAGAGGTATACAGTATTCACAGTATAAAAGTGGAAAGAGTGAGCACAAATGGAGTGAATGATGAGATTTATTCAATAAGAATGAAAGACAAAAACAATCAAATAATAATCTAAACCTACATTAAAATCGGCATATGCAGATAAATTAGCTATATAAAAAAAAATATAAAAAAGAATAAAAACTATAATAAAATAAGCTAGCACATATAGGCGCACAGGGTGCACAATCAATATATGGCCTCGAGTCCTTAAGCAATATTATGCTCCTGGCACTCAGTGTTATGGCACATACATATTGGATTTAAATAATGTCCTCAATGGAACCTTTTAATGCGCAATATAGTTGGTTTGTAATTTTAACAAATCTCCCAAGAATGTTACAATGTTCCACCACTTTCAAAATTAGTAGCACACATCAGAAAAGTAATAAGTGTGCACTTGGAGAAAGTATCTCTTATGGAATTTACCAATTTTGTATTTACTGTTTCAAGGCTAGTCTCAGGGGAAACCATATGTTTGATAAACCTTTACATACAGGACAGACTCCAATGTAATGAGTACTCACAATACTAGTTTCTTAATTCTGAGCTGTTCTTTGCAAACCAAATAGAACTGCAGCTGCTGTGGTTTTAGAAGCACTGGCAGTACAGGAACTTATAGGAAATTTGTCCGTGTGTCCCAGGTTGTGGTGACACTAATACTGCAAACTCTAGTCATGGCTGCAACTGTGGTGTCAGTTCTCAGAGGGAGAATCCTTAGATCATGTGAGCCATGAAATGGTTTCAGGTTCCGGCAGTACAGTGTGACACTCCTAATGACAGATGTGCTGCAAATGAATGATCCACCTGGAAAGGATCCTAATGTTTTTCTTGGACATGTACACTTGGCTGTTTCTTCAGAGGGAATGTAAGAAACAGCCAAGTAATGCAATATACTAGAATATGTAATGCAATATACTAATTTGTCTTATAAAGGGGGATTCAATTACCAGTTGCCATTGCTTCAGCATTTAAATGCCATCAAACAGAGCCGGCCTTAGCTATAGGCAGGCTAGGCATTTGCCTAGGGCATTCAAGCATGTCTAGGGGCATCCAAGCATGTCCCTGCAGCATCTCATGCTGAGAGGGACAGTCCGCAAACTAACTGTTACTTTCCAAATGTATTCAATCAGTACTTGTATACACTGCTGTTTACATTTGTCAAAAAAAAGCACACTGTGCCTTAAACTTCCTCTGACATGCTTGAATGCCCCTGACTAGTGAGACCTCAGACAGACAGCAGAAGCCCAGTAAATGCAATTCCTGGACCTGTGACATTTTTACTGACTATATAAGGTTATTACTGGATGGCTTCTTATGATAACACATGTGTATTTTGGAAGACTGCTTCACAGAAACCTGACATCACCTATACTGCTTGTGCACATGGGGGAGGGGGACCCTGCCATCCTGTGTGTGTCCCTTATCCCTGTGCAAACCCCAGGTGTCTGCAGGGACATAACATGGGTAGTGTTCTCCCCACACTTTATTTCCTAGTCAGTCCATACCGTAAAATTCCCCTGCCATCTAGCACTGTAACGTGGTCAGTAAGTTGCGTTGTGCTATTTCTATATGAAACATCAGTGCAGCGTGAGTTTTGGACACATCAGACTGGAGGGCAGAGCATTTAGCTCCCACAGTATAAAGTAAAGTGCATGCAGTTAACGGGAGTAACAGACACCAACAAACACACTGAATAGTGAAGAGAATGGACAGTTTCTACATGTTTGATACTGATCTTTTTGTATAACCAGCAAGTGTGGCAGTATCTGTGGCAGTATATGTGTATTATGGGCATTACTAATGTGGGGCATATGTGTAAGGTGCATTACTGTGTGGCATTATGTGTATTATGGGCATTACTAATGTGGGGCATATGTGTAAGGTTCCTTTACTGTGTGGAATTATATGTATTATGGTCATTACTGTGTGGCATTGTGCAGAGTTGAACTGGCCCACAGGGTAACCCCCCGGTGGGCCCCACTACCTGAGCGTTGCAGGTACAGATGCAGAACTAGCGGCGGAGCTAGGGGGCACCAGACAAAACTTTGCCTAGGGCATCAAATTGGCTAGGGCCGGCTCTGCCATCAAAGGCACCCCGACTCGCAACCTTATCCTGGCTGAATCACTCCCTTATTCGCTCTTGCCAAGCACTTTTAGCAAGATCCTGGGTGTCATGCAGATTCAGTTTGCATCATTTGAATTCCCCCCACAGCCAGGTGCGGATTTAGGGGTTATGTCGCCCCTAGGTACAACAGTAATGGCTGCCCCCTCTGCTTAACTTTATTATTTTCATTGATTGGTTATTATAAGCCCTTATTTGATGATTGCCAATTTAATATAATAATAAAAAAGCCATGAACTATGACATTTTATTTTTATTATCTATGCATATCTAGTAAGTAGGACATCTTACAGGGACAGTCTCTGCATGTCCTATCCATTTACAAACTAGTCAAGATCCCGTATGGTACAGTAGAATAGAAATATTTTGCAGTTACTGGTAAATTTGGGTCTGACAGCACTAAAACAAGCATCCAAGTGCCTCCCCTAGGCACGTGCCTTATGTGCCTAATGGGAAATTCACCACTGCCCAAAGCCTCAAGGAAGGGCAAGCATGGTTAATCTATATTCACAGTACCCAATATGTGCCCTTCTTGCCATTGTGTACTTCTGAATGTATTTTTATGTGCAAACACAGCAGTCAAATCAAACTGAAGTGGTGATTGGAACTTACAGGAGATGTCTAAAAGAAGTCAGATGGGTCTTTCATACAAATGTCTTCATTCCTCATGGACTTAATGCAGAAATTTTACTTTTTATATTAGTTCTGATTATACTCACGTCAAATTCAAACTTAGCGAGCACCTTTATTTCCCTTTTTTTCCTTCCTATTACCTATTTCCAAGTATCTTTGGGTCAAGTGACACTCTATCCTATTGTATATTTATCCTCCCTCTCCTTTTTATATAATCTGTATTTCATATACTGCATGTTTCTAAAGTAATACAATAATGTATTCATTGTTGATTCTAATATACCCAAACTTTCTGTCTCATCTAACTTTACTTTTCTTTTAGCAGATGTCTAAGGACAGCCCATCCAATTTACATTATGCTATATTATTTCGCATTCAATGCACATACTGTATTTACAAATGTAAATATGTTTCTCTTTATAACCATGGTTGTTAGAAATATCACATCAATGGATATTCCATATACACAAAATATTATATATGTTAAGTAACTTCCTTTTTTATATCTGTAATATTCTGTACAATAATTATTGTTTCTTGTTTATGTTGACATTTCTGCATATTAATCTGTTTACATTTATTTCTAAACTGAATATATCCATTCCATATGTTGAAAATATTTGTTTTAATATAATAATGAGACAAGTAATCCATTGTTGTAATAATGAAAAAAGAACACTGTGATGAAACCATTTACGTATTATCCAAATCCAATTATGAAACCAATTAAGCTATGAAGAAACCATTTCTCAGTGCAATTAATCAAGAGAGGGTTTCAATTAAGTAATTATTTCCTGATTTAAAGATCAGAATGACTGACATTAGCGTCACAGCTTTAAAAAGGGGACATATCCCAAAATATATCTTAGTACCACTAAATATTTGGAAGTAGATCCATCTCTGAATCAGATTGCTGCTAGAAAACTATAACTTACATGATGTTTGCTACAAAATCCACTTTATTGGATTGGAATTGCTAGTATTTAACATATTTTCATCATATTTGTGGTTTAAGATCTCCACAATATGTCCAGATAACATGTTTCCATGAATTACCACTATAATATCAAAAAGATACATTTTATATGCATTAATATTACATATTAATAACATACAGTAGTAGGACAGTGTACTTATCTTAGTTACTGTACAGTATAGTCCTTTTGTATTTGACTGGGTCATCTATTTCATTGTGCATTCTGTATACAGTATACTGTATCCACATAATTTTCTTCTAATCATATGTTTTTATATCACAATGCAGCAAATGGAGTACAATAAAAAAAATGATAAAATACAGTATGTATGCATACCCTTCTCCAAATCTTAAAACGTTCCCCATACCTCCCAACACGAAAACTCACCTCTTCAGGAAAGCTTATCGAATTCCAGACTACCCACATTAACCTTCAATGCTTCCCCATCTAATTACATCCCCTCTGTACAAATTGGAAAAGTGGAGGAACTTGTTGGGTGCTAGAAAGGGAATGGGCAGCCTTGGATACACATGGGGGATTTCCTTCTCCCCCCAAAGAAACACATACAGAAATGTAAAATGGTGTAGCCTGGGCGCCCACTTTCAGTGGCTGAATGATGTCTGTACAGAAACCAAGACAATGGTTTCCTTCAGCTAAAAAGGTATTTAGACTGAGTGGGTCATAAATTTATACCTTCAGTAAGTATAAAGCAGTTGCAGTATTAAAGTGAAAAAACATGTCAATTTAATATAATATAAAACATAATTAGGGATATATATCCCAATTTCTTCATAAAACAATTCGTACCAAAAAGGTAGCAAAGGAGCCGCAGGTGGTATATGCGGCAGGGTGGTCCAAACTTCACCCTGCTCTGGCTCCTGAGCTTACCAATAAAGTTTGTCTGCAGTAGAATCCAGTGGGTAAATGGTTGTAGTCCCAACGTGCGAATGTCCTGTATCCAACGCGTTTCGTGATCTGCAATCTCTTCCTCAGGGCTTGATAGTTTCCCTAGTTGTCCAAAAAAGCTTTTTAAAGATGGTAGGTAAGTACTTCCGGCTCAGGGTTCACTGGAACGGGAAGTGGGAACTCAAAATACTAGATGGCTAAATAGCTATATTTTTAACTCTAGTATATGGTGATTTTGAGAGTGAACATCCTTATGGATGTACAGTATGTCTATGTCAGAGACTGAATAAACATAATAGCTGGTGGGGTACTGAGAAGATGGCCGTGTGGCCGGAAGTGACGATATCTGGAAGTGCCATCGACCAGAAGTGAAGAACCGGAAGTGGGGCAATGACGCCGCTGGTATGGAAAAAATGATGGCGCAAGTGACTTAACCGGAAGTGGGGCACCCACAATTTCTTTTAGAATAACACTTCTGTTTTGTTCTATTACCGTTGTTCCAATTGTAAAACGCAATGGATTATGAGGCGCTATATACAAAACTGTTTAAAAATAAATACATACTTTGCCTAGTATACAACCTCATCATCTTTGCTAAGTGTATACTAATACTATCTGAACATTTTTACCACACTGTAAGTAGTATTAACACTTACAGTATTAGTATATGACAACATAACCACAACGTATATTTTTCCAGGTGGCCATGTTATTCCATCTTATAAACACTTAGATATATTAATTGCATGTAATGATTGTATGGTATCCAGATGATAAGTCAACGATGATAAGGTCGAAAACCAAGAGGTCAACATGAAATAGTCAACATCATCAAAAGGTCGACATGTCAATGGTCGACACATGAAAAAGTCACCATGGGTTTTTCAGAATTTTTTAATTTTCAAGACTTCATCTCAGTTGCCCGGCGGCAAGATAAATGTTGTGTGCCCCCTCTCCCCACAAAAAAAGATTAGTATATTAACTGACCCTTCTATACCCACCACTACATTACTGACCATGTGCCTCTATACCCTACACTAAATCACTGACACCTTTATACCCTACACTAAATCATTGACACCTCAATACCCTACACTAAATCACTGACTAAATCAGTGTCCATTATTTTAAACAGCACAGTAGCATCCGTTACATTACACTGCACAGTAGTGTCCATTATTCAGATTACACCGTACAGTAGCATCCATTATTCGCATAACACTGTACAGTAGCATCGACTATTCGCATTACACCACACAGTAGCATCCGTTACTCACATTTCACCGCCCAGTAGTGTCCATTACTCACATTGCACAACACAGTAGTGTCAGTTACTCACATTGCACCGCATAGTTGTGTCCGTTACTCACATTGCACCACACAGTAGTGTCCATTACTCACATTGCACCACACAGTAGTCTGTTACTCACACTGCACCGCACAGTAGTGTCCACTACTCAAATTGCACTGCACAGTAGTATCCGTTACTCCCATTACACTGCACAATAGTCTCCGTTACTCACATTGCACGGCACAGTAGTGTCGGTTACTCACATTGCACCACACAGTAGTGTCCGTCAGTCACATTACACTGCACAGTAGTGTCCGTTATTCACATTACACTGCACAGTAGTGCCCAATACTCACATTACAATACACAGTAGTATCCATTACTCACATTGCACCGCACAGTAGTGTCTGTTACTCACATTACACTGCACAGTAGTGTCCATTACTCACATTGCACCACACAGTAGTGTCTGTCAGTCACATTACACTGCACAGTAGTGTCTGTTATTCACATTACACTGCACAGTAGCGTCCGGTACACGCACTCCACTGACCAGTAGCGCCCGTTACTCACATTTCACCTCACAGTGGTGTCCGTTATTCACACTACACTGCACAGTAGTGGCCATTACTCACATTGCACCGCATAGTAGTGTCTGTTACTCACATTGCACCGCACATTAGTGTCCGTTACTCACATTGCACCACACAGTAGCATCTGTTACTCACATTGCACTGCACAGTAGTGTCTGTCAGTCACATTACACTGTACAGTAGCGTCCATTATTCACATAAAACTGCACAGTAGCGTCCGTTACTCACATTACACCACACAGTAATGTTCGTTACTCACATTGCACCGCACAGTAGTGTACGTTACTCACATTGCACCGCACAGTAGTGTCCGTTACACACATTACACTGCACATTAGTGTCCGTTACTCACATTGCAACGCACTGTAGTGTCTGTCAGTCACATTACACTGCATAGTAGCGTCTGTTATGCACAATATACTGCACGGTAGCGTCCATTATGCACATTATACTGTACTCACATTACACCACACAGTAGTTTCCGTTACTCACATTGCACAGCACAGTAGTGTCCATTACTCACATTACACCACACAGTAGTGTACGTCACTCACATTACGCTGCACAGTAGTGTCCGTCGGTCACATCACACTACACAGTAGCATCCGTTACTCACATTACACCACACAGTAGTCTCTGTTACTCACATTGCACCGCACAGTAGTGTCCATTACTCAAATTGCACTGCATAGTAATATCCGTTACTCACATTACACTGCACAATAGTCTCCGTTACTCACATTGCACGGCACAGTAGTGTCCGTCAGTCACATTACACTGCACAGTAGTCTCCGTTATTCACATTACACTGCACAGTAGTCTCCGTTATTCACATTACACTGCACAGTAGCGTTCGTTACTCACATTACACCGCACAGTAGTGCCAGATACTCACATTACACTACACAGTAGTATCCATTACTCACATTGCACCGCACAGTCGTGTCTGTTACTCACATTACACTGCACAGTAGTGTCCATTACTCACATTGCACCACACAGTAGTGTCTGTCAATCACATTACACTGCACAGTAGTGTCTGTTATTCACATTACACTGCACAGTAGCGTCCGGTACATGCACTCCACTGACCAGTAGCGCCTGTTACTCACATTACACCTCACAGTAGTGTCCGTTACTCACACTACACTGCATGGTAGTGGCCATTACTCACATTGCACCGCATAGTAGTGTCTGTTACTCACATTGTACCGCACATTAGTGTCCGTTATTCACATTGCACCACACAGTAGCATCTGTTACTAACATTGCACCGCACAGTAGTGTCTGTCAGTCACATTACACTGTACAGTAGCGTCCATTATTCACATAGAACTGCACAGTAGCGTCCGTTACTCACATTACACCACACAGTAATGTTCGTTACTCACATTACACCGCACAGTAGTGTCCGATACTCACATTGCAACGCACAGTAGTGTCTGTCTGTCACATTACACTGCACAGTAGCGTCTGTTATGCACAATATACTGCACGTTAGCATCCATTATGCACATTATACTGTACTCACATTACACCACACAGTAGTTTCCGTTACTCACATTGCTCAGCACAGTAGTGTCCATTACTCACATTACACCACACAGTAGTGTACGTTACTCACATTACACTGCACAGTAGTGTCCGTCAGTCACATCACACTACACAGTAGCATCCGTTACTCACATTACACTGCACAGTAGTCTCTGTTACTCACATTGCACCGCACAGTAGTGTCCATTACTCAAATTGCATTGCATAGTAGTATCCGTTACTCACATTACACTGCCCAATAGTCTCCGTTACTCACATTGCACGGCACAGTAGTGTTGGTTACTCACATTGCACCACACAGTAGTGTCCGTCAGTCAGATTACACTGCACAGTAGTGTCCGTTATTCACATTACACTGCACAGTAGCGTTCGTTACTCACATTACACCGCACAGTAGTGCCCGATTCTCACATTACACTACACAGTAGTATCTATTACTCACATTGCACCGCACAGTAGTGTATGTTACTCACATTACACTGCACAGTAGTGTCCATTACTCACATTGCACCGCACAGTAGTGTACGTTACTCACATTGCAATGCACAGTAGTGTTGCTCACATTGCTTCGCACAATAGTGTCTGTCAGTCACATTACACTGCACAGTTGCATCCATTATTAACATTACACTGCACAGTAGTGTCTATTACTCACATTACACCGCACAGTAGTGTCCATTACTCACATTGCTTCGCACAGTAGTGACTGTCAGTCACATTACACTGCACAGTTGCATCCATTATTAACATTACACTGCACAGCAGCGTCCGTTACTCACATTACACTGCACAGTAGTGTCCGTTACTCACATTACACCACACAGTAGTTTCCGTTACTCACATTGCACCGCACAGTAATGTCTGTTACATTACACCGCACAATAGTGTCCGTAACTCACATTACACCGCACAGTAATGTCTGTTACTCACATTACACCGCACAATATTGTCCGTAACTCACATTACACCGCACAGTAGTGTACGTTACTCACATTACACTGCACAGTAGTGTCCGTCAGTCACATCACACTACACAGTAGTATCCGTTACTCACATTACACCACACAGTAGTGTCTTTTACTCACATTGCACCACACAGTAGTGTCCATTACTCACATTGCACCGCACAGTAGTCTCTGTTACTCACATTGCACTGCACAGTAGTGTCCATTACTCAAATTGCACTGCACAGTAATATCCGTTACTCACATTATACTGCACAATAGTCTCCGTTACTCACATTGCATGGCACAGTAGTGTCGGTTACTCACATTGCACAACATAGTAGTGTCCATTACTCACATTGCACCGCACAGTAGTGTTGTTACTCCCATTACACTGCACAGTAGTGTCCATTACTCACATTGCACAGCACAGTAATGTCTGTTACTCACATTACACCGCACAGTAGTGTCCATTACTCACATTACACCACACAGTAGTGTCCGTTACTCACATTACACCGTAGAGTAGTGTCCGTTACTCACATTGCACCGCACAGTAGTGTCCGTTACTCACATTACACCGCACAGTAGTGTCCATTACTCACATTGCACAGCACAGTAATGTCTGTTACTCACATTATACCGCACAGTTAAGTCCGTTATTCACATTACACTGCAGAGTAGTGTCCGTTACTCACATTGCACCGCACAGTTGTGTCCGTTACTCACATTACACCGCACAGTAGTGTACGTTACTCACATTGCACCGCACAGTAATGTCTGTTACTTACATTACACCGCACAATATTGTCCGTAACTCTCATTATACCGCACAGTAGTGTACGTTACTCACATTACACTGCACAGTAGTGTCCGTCAGTCACATTACACTGCACAGTTGCATCCATTATTAACATTACACTGCACAGTAGCGTCCGTTACTCACATTACACTGCACAGTTGTGTCCGTTACTCACATTACACTGCACAGTAGTGTCCGTCAGTCACATCACACTACACAGTAGCATCCGTTACTCACATTACACCACACAGTAGTGTCTGTTACTCACATTGCACCACACAGTAGTGTCCATTACTCACATTGCACCACACAGTAGTCTCTGTTACTCACATTGCACTGCACAGTAGTGTCCATTACTCAAATTGCACTGCACAGTAATATCCGTTACTCACATTATACTGCACAATAGTCTCCGTTACTCACATTGCATGGCACAGTAGTGTCGGTTACTCACATTGCACAACATAGTAGTGTCCATTACTCACATTGCACCGCACAGTAGTGTTGTTACTCCCATTACACTGCACAGTAGTGTCCATGACTCACATTGCACAGCACAGTAATGTCTGTTACTCACATTACACCGCACAGTAGTGTCCATTACTCACATTACACCGCACAGTAGTGTCCATTACTCACATTGCACAGCACAGTAATGTCTGTTACTCACATTACACCGCACAGTTAAGTACGTTATTCACATTACACTGCAGAGTAGTGTCCGTTACTCACATTGCACCGCACAGTTGTGTCCGTTACTCACATTACACCGCACAGTAGTGTACGTTACTCACATTACACTGCACAGTAGTGTCCGTCAGTCACATTACACTGCACAGTAGCTTCCGTTATTCACATTACACTGCACAGTAGCGTCCGTTACACACATTACACTGACAAGTAGCATCCGTTACTCACATTACACCGCACAGTAGTTTCTGTTACTCACATTGCACAGCACAGTAGTTGCCATTACTCACATTGCACCACATAGTAGTTTACATTACTCACATTGCACAGCACAGTAGTGTCTGTTACTCACATGACACTGCACAGTAGTGTCCGTTGCTCACATTGCACCGCACAGTAGTGTCCATTACTCACACTGCACTGCACAGTAGTGTCCATTACTCACATTGCATTGCACAGTAGTGTCTTTCAGTCACATTACACTGCACAGTAGCTTTCTTTATTCACATAACACTGCACAGTAGTGTCCGTTACTCAAATTACACCGCACAGTAGTGTCCGTTACTCACATTTCACCGCACAGTAGTTTCCATTACTCACATTACACAGCACAGTAGTGTCCGTAACTCACATTACACCGTACTGTAGTGTCCGTTACTCACATTACACCACACAGTAGTTTCCGTTACTCACATTGCACCGCACAGTAATGTCTGTTACTCACATTACAACGCACAATATTGTCCGTAACTCACATTACACCGCACAGTAGTGTACGTTACTCACATTACACTGCACAGTAGTGTCCGTCAGTCACATCACACTACACAGTAGTATCCGTTACTCACATTACACCACACAGTAGTGTCCGTTACTCACATTGCACCACACAGTAGTGTCCATTATTCACATTGCACCGCACAGTAGTCTCTATTACTCACATTGCACTGCACTGTAGTGTCCATTACTCAAATTGCACTGCACAGTAGTATCCGTTACTCACATTACACTGCACAATAGTCTCCGTTACTCACATTGCACGGCACAGTAGTGTCGGTTACTCACATTGCACCACATAGTAGTGTCCATTACTCACATTGCACCGCACAGTAGTGTTGTTACTCCCATTACACTGCACAGTAGTGTCCATTACTCACATTGCACAGCACAGTAATGTCTGTTACTCACATTACACCGCACAGTAGTGTCCATTACTCACATTACACCGCACAGTAATGTCCGTTACTCACATTACACCGCAGAGTAGTGTCCGTTACTCACATTGCACCGCACAGTAGTGTCCGTTACTCACATTACACCGCACAGTAGTGTCCATTACTCACATTGCACAGCACAGTAATGTCTGTTACTCACATTACACCGCACAGTAGTGTCCGTTACTCACATTACTCTGCAGAGTAGTGTCCATTACTCACATTGCACCACACAGTTGTGTCCGTTACTCACATTACACCGCACAGCAGTGTACGTTACTCACATTGCACTGCACAGTAGTGTCCGTCAGTCACATTACATGCACAGTAGCTTCCGTTATTCACATTACACTGCACAGTAGCATCCGTTACACACATTACACTGACACGTAGCATCCGTTACTCACATTACACCGCACAGTAGTTTATGTTACTCACATTGCACAGCACAGTAGTGGCCATTACTCACATTGCACCACATAGTAGTTTACATTACTCACATTGCACAGCACAGTAGTGTCTGTTACTCACATGACACTGCACAGTAGTGTCCATTACTCACACTGCACTGCACAGTAGTGTCCGTCAGTCACATCACACTACACAGTAGTATCCGTTACTCACATTACACCACACAGTAGTGTCCGTTACTCACATTGCACCACACAGTAGTGTCCATTATTCACATTGCACCGCACAGTAGTCTCTATTACTCACATTGCACTGCACTGTAGTGTCCATTACTCAAATTGCACTGCACAGTAGTATCCGTTACTCACATTACACTGCACAATAGTCTCCGTTACTCACATTGCACGGCACAGTAGTGTCGGTTACTCACATTGCACCACATAGTAGTGTCCATTACTCACATTGCACCGCACAGTAGTGTTGTTACTCCCATTACACTGCACAGTAGTGTCCATTACTCACATTGCACAGCACAGTAATGTCTGTTACTCACATTACACCGCACAGTAGTGTCCATTACTCACATTACACCGCACAGTAGTGTCCGTTACTCACATTACACCGCAGAGTAGTGTCCGTTACTCACATTGCACCGCACAGTAGTGTCCGTTACTCACATTACACCGCACAGTAGTGTCCATTACTCACATTGCACAGCACAGTAATGTCTGTTACTCACATTACACCGCACAGTAGTGTCCGTTACTCACATTACTCTGCAGAGTAGTGTCCATTACTCACATTGCACCACACAGTTGTGTCCGTTACTCACATTACACCGCACAGCAGTGTACGTTACTCACATTGCACTGCACAGTAGTGTCCGTCAGTCACATTACATGCACAGTAGCTTCCGTTATTCACATTACACTGCACAGTAGCATCCGTTACACACATTACACTGACACGTAGCATCCGTTACTCACATTACACCGCACAGTAGTTTATGTTACTCACATTGCACAGCACAGTAGTGGCCATTACTCACATTGCACCACATAGTAGTTTACATTACTCACATTGCACAGCACAGTAGTGTCTGTTACTCACATGACACTGCACAGTAGTGTCCATTACTCACACTGCACTGCACAGTAGTGTCCATTACTCACATTGCATTGCACAGTAGTGTCTTTCAGTCACATTACACTGCACAGTAGCGTTCTTTATTCACATAATACTGCACAGTAGCGTCCGTTACTCAAATTACACCGCACAGTAGTTTACATTACTCACATTACACAGCACAGTAGTGTCCGTTACTCACATTACACTGCACAGTAGTATCTGTTACTAACATTGCACAGCACAGTATTGTATGTCAGTCACATTACATTGCACAGTATCGTCCGTTTTTCACATTACACTGCACAGTAGCGTCTGTTATTCACATTTCACCACACAGTATTGTCCGTCAGTCACATTACTCTGCACAGTACCATCTATTATGCACATTATACTGCACAGTAGCGTCCGTTACACACATTACACTGCACATTAGCGTCCATTACTCACATTAATCCACACATTATTTTCCGTTACTCACATTGCACCACACAGTAGTGTCCATTACTAACATTGCACCACAGAGTAGTGTCCATTACTCACATTGCACCGCACAGTAGTGTCCGTTACTCACATTGCACCGCACAGTAGTGTCCATTACTTACATTGCACCGCACAGTAGTGTCCGTTACTCACATTACACTGCACAGTAGTGTCAGTTACTCACATTGCACCACACAGTAGTGTACGATACTCATATTGCAACGAACAGTAATGTCCGTTACTCACATTAGACCGCACAGTAGTGTCTGTTACTCACATTGCCCTGAACAGTAGTGTCCATTACTCAGATTACACAACACAGTTGTGTCTGTTACTCACATTACACCACACAGTAGTGTCCGTTACTCACATTTCACCACACAGTAGTGTCTGTCAGTCACATTATACTGCACAGTAGCATCTGTTATGCACATTATACTGCACAGTAGCGTCCGTAACACACATTACACTGCACAGTAGCGTCCGTCACTCACATTACACCGCATAGCAGTTTCCGTTACTCACATTGCACCACACAGTAGTGTCCATTACTCACATTGCACAGCACAGT
Organism: Pseudophryne corroboree; assembly: GCF_028390025.1. Lineage (NCBI taxonomy): Eukaryota > Metazoa > Chordata > Amphibia > Anura > Myobatrachidae > Pseudophryne > Pseudophryne corroboree. The sequence continues at coordinate 487,770,781 of NC_086448.1, forward strand.
AACGTCTGTTACTCAAATTACACCGCACAGTAGTGTCTATTACTCACATTACACTGCAGAGTAGTGTCCATTACTCACACTGCACCGAACCGTAGTGTCAGTTACTCACATTACACTGCACAGTAGTGTCCGTCAGTCACATTACACTGCACAGTAGCGTCCGTTACACACATTACACAGACCAGTAGCATCCGTTACTCACATTACACCGCAAGGTAGTGTCCGTTACTCACATTGCACTGCACAATAGTAGCCATTACTCACATTGCACCGCATAGCAGTGTCCATTACTCACATTGCACAGCACAGTAGTGTCTGTTACTCACATTACACTGCACAGTAGTGTCTGTTGCTCACATTGCAACGCACAGTAGTGTCCATTACTCACACTGCACTGCACAGTAGTGTCCATTACCCACATTGCACTGCACAGTAGTGTCTTTCAGTCACATTACACTGCACAGTAGTGTTCGTTATTCACATAACACTGCACAGTAGCGTTCGTTACTCAAATTACACCGCACAGTAGGGTGCGTTACTCACATTGCACCGCACAGTAGTTTCCATTACTCACATTACACAGCACAGTAGTGTCCGTTACTCACATTGCACTGCACAGTAATATATGTTACTCACATTGCACCAAACAGTAGTGTTCGTTACTCAGATTACACTGCACAGTAGTGTCTGTTACTCACATTACACCGCACAGTAGTGTCCGTTACTCACATTTCACCACACAGTAGTGTCCGTCAGTCACATTACACTGCACAGTTGCATCTGTTATGCACATTATACTGCACAGTCGCATCTGTTATGCACATTATACTGCAAGGTAGCATCTGTTACACACATTACACCGCACAGTAGCATCCGTTACTCACATTACACCACACAGTAGTTTCCATTACTCACATTGCACCACACAGTAGTGTCCATTACTCACATTGCACTGCACAGTAGTGTCCGTTACTCACATTGCACCAAACAGTAGTGTCCGTTACTCACATTGCACCACACAGTAGTGTCCATTACTCACATTACACCGCACAGTAGTGTCCGTTACTCACATTGCACCAAACAGTAGTGTCCGTTACTCACATTGCACTGCACAGTAGTGTCCGTTACTCACATTGCACTGCAAAGTAGTGTCTGTTGCTCACATTACACTGCACAGTAGTGTCCGTCAGTCACATTACACAGCACAGTAGTGTCCGTCAGTCAAATTACACCACACACTAGCGTCTGTTTTTTACATTACACTGCACAGTAGCGTCCGTTGCTCACATTACACCGCACAGTAGTGTCCATTACTCACGTTGCGCTGCACAATAGTGTCCATCAGTCACATTATACTGCACAGTAGCATCCGTTATTCACATTCCACTGCACAGTAGCAACCGTTACTCACATTGCACTGCAAAGTAGTATCCGTCAGTCACATTGCACTGCACAGTAGTGTCCGTTAGTTGTTTATACATGTTGCACCACAGCAGAGTCACTTATTAGGCAACAGTTTTAAAGTTAGTTGAGGAGGTAAAGACAGCAGAGAAGAGTGACCTTAGATTTGTACAGAAAACTATTTTTTTAAGACAGTAATGTAAAATAATCAGTTTAACTAACACTGCTTTTATTCTAAAATATTGGGTTGCATCTGAAAGCTGTACACGGGTGCTTCCCGGGTGCAACCTGGCAAGAGACCCCTTTCAGACAGAGGCCTGACCCGGCATGTTGCCGTATTGGTGATGTCTGCGGTGATGCATCGCAGAGGCTGTGCTCAGAGATGAGATGATCTCCAAGAGCTGGCAGCTTCCTATTGTGTGTATGGGTGCTGGGTTGCATTGGCACTGCACTGTGAGCCGGGTTGAATCCATGTTCAACCCTGCTCGCAACTTGGGTTGAAATACCAGGTCACTCGACCAGGGGGATTTCAACTGCGTGCTTTTACACCACATAATATGCCAGGTTGATGCTCGTTAACGATCAAAAACCTGGGCAGCAGTGGCACAAGTGATGTTTGTTAGGGAAAGGCTGTGGAGTGGGAAAAATTAAGATTAGGTTCTACCTGGGGGGTTAGGCTGCATTGAGGGGGTGTTAGGCACTACTGGGAGGGGGAGGTTTAGGTTTAAGCACTAAGGGGAGGGTTAGGGTTAGGCTGTGGTACCAGAGAGCAAGGGGTAGGGAGGCAAGCTATAATACTTACCTCCCACCTGTTGGGATCATCAACATTGTGATGCCAGCATCAGTATTCCAGCATCGGAATAGTGGGAGGGGGAGCAGAGAGGAGGGCCAACAGAAGACTTGTCAGAGTGTGCTGACACTTAAAGTGGGCCTTTTATGGACTGCTATAGAGCTAGCTCAGGCACTTTTGGGGGCATGGCCTAATCGCAGTCCATGAGGTCACACCCCCTCATGTAAAATATATGTATATATATTTATATATATATATATATATATATATAAGAAAAAAGGTGGTATTGGCGCTACTCCTCTCCTTAAAGCTCAGTGAAATGTCCTTTTTCCTCCTCTGTGGTGACAGGACTTTCCTTTTGGAAGTGCACTACCCGTATTGTATAGGGTGGCAGCCCTTTTCTCCTGTTGTTTGCTGTTCAGGCTAACCGTTCGAAATCTAAAAAACAAAAGATGAGAATAGGCGCCTCCTAGTGCATTAACTCACATAAACATGTGACCTCCACCTAAACATGTTGAATTCACCAGGGTGTTATTTAAGGTGGAGGTCACATGTTTATGTGAGTTAATGCACTAGGAGGCGCCTATTCTCATCTTTTGTTTTTTATATATATATATATATATATATATATATAATATATTGATGAATGGGGTGCCGCCATGAAAACCACTAAGACAGAATCAAGTCCAGGGAAAGTGGGAGAAGCACAATCAGTGTGATCACCCACCATTCCTCCCCTGCACAGACAGAGGCTGTGGCTGATGATCTCTGGCAGCGGACTCCCTATAAACACTGCAACCCAGCACAGCTCTGTAGAGACAGCTAGAGGAGGGAGTGGGAGAGGGGAAGGGTATGGATGGGAGGTAGTGGGACAGACTCCTGGAGCTACTCGCTGACTTGTGTGGTGTGGACACCAAGATGATCCAGCTGCTTTTCACTGTGTGCTGTTTCAGTGTGACGGGGGAGTAAAAAAGAGGAAACGGTTTGATAGAATGTTGCAGAGTGAGTTTGCTGGCAGGGGGGCCAGTAGACTGTGGTGGTACCACATGTATAGGCAGGTGGCTGCAGATTGTGTGCCCACAGGACAAATGTGGTCTGAGCACCATCTGAACTACCCTAGTTATGGCCCTGCTGTCGGGGTGCAATAGAAAAGGCTGGTGCCAGGTGCCCCCTACAGGACTGGAGCCTGGCAGCAACTGACTCTGCTGCCTCCGGAAGTTCCGCCCCTGCATCCACATGGACTACAATTGGGAATAGTAACTTGCCCGAAGCACTAATTGGGGGTCCACGTGCTGAAAGAGAAAATTTGACACCCAAAAAAATGCATGTTGACCTTTTCATGTATCAACCTATCAACCCTGGTGTGACCGGGTGTAGTACGTTTGGCCAGCACTTGGGATCCCAGTTCCTAGCATACTGGCACTGGGATCCTGACTGCCGAAATGCCTGCAGCGGGGCAAGCACAAAATAGCCCCTTGCGGGCACGGTGGCGCAATACACATGCCACACTTTTTATTCTCCATCCAGGGGTGTCGTGGACACCCCAAGAGAGAGAATAGTTGTTGGTATACTGGCTGTCGGGATTCCGGCACTGGTATGCTGAGCGCCGAATCCCGACATCTGGTATATTGAGTGCCTTCCCTGGTGACCAAGTCGACATAATGACCATGTCAAACTACATTATGTCAACCTTCTGACTGTTGACTGATTGATCCATAACTGATTGTACGGTACATATCAAACCTTTTAGTATGAAAATATAAATTTGGATTATTGTTCTGTTATTTATACTTTCATATGGCAGCTAAAATCAATAGCAGTGTTAATACTGAATGTCATTAGGTACAACTTCAACTGATTTTGATCGCAAATTGACTCTCTTTTTCTCGTCAACAGGTATAAAATATACTACAGACTATTCCTACTGTTTTTACTGAAGTATTACTAGGTAAACAATATATTGCAGACTATTCCATCTTACATTGCATGGTTAAAACTTTATAAAGCTGTTCTAAGTGGATTTATAACTGTACTATGCAAAGAACTTATAGTGGTAGACTGTGGTTTACTGACCTTACATTTGTTAGATTTGATTAACACCTTTTGCTGGACGTGGAGGGTTGCTGTGTGGGGGAGAAGGTTGTAATCAGGTTGAACATGTGTCTGTAGACTTATTTATTCAGCATAGGTCAAGACGCCAGTCCTATAGCTTGCTGCAGTGCCTAGTATATAATGTGGCAGCTAAAATCAATAACAGTGTTATACCTGTAATAAACCGAAGGAATTCAGAAGGCAAACAAACTAACAAGATAACAGAAGAACTCCTCGCCTCTACCATGAGAACTCTAGGAACAGGCTTACCACCTCTCCGGCTGAGAACATCAAGTCTGTCCCTGGGCCTAACCCTCAAGATGAGCAGGGAACTGTGGGGGCACAGCACCAGGACCAGGCTCAGCAGGGACATCCCCGTTGCTTCTGCGTGTGCCCCCCACATTCTCCTACCCACCCGTACTAAGATCTGATCAAAATAATGTTATCCTAATTTTCCTTCTTCCACTGGTTACCTGCAATTGTTTTTCCACCGTTTTTTCTCTCTTCCACCACACCGTGTGCTAGTCCTGTAATGTTTACCTCCACTGATTGCACACCCTGCCACTGCGCCCTACATACAGGGTACATCATACTACTACACAAGTGTCAGTTTTCCCATATATGCACTTGGCCCTTGTATGGCTCACCTACCACAGTGTAACCTTCGAAGTAGTGATGAGCGGGTTCGGTTCCTCGGAAACCGAACCCCCCCGAACTTCACCCATTTTACACGGGTCCGAGGCACACTCGGATTCTCCCGTATGGCTCGGTTAACCCGAGCGCGCCCGAACGTCATCATCCCGCTGTCGGATTCTCGCGAGATTCGGATTCTATAAAAGCAGCCGCGCGTCGCCGCCATTTTAACTCGTGCATTGGAAATGTTAGGGAGAGGACGTGGCTGGCGTCCTCTCCATTTATTAATCTTGAATTCTTGATGCAAAAATATTTGTGCTTATTGCTTAATTGTGGGGACTGGGGAGCAGCTGTATTATATAGGAGGAGTACAGTGCAGAGTTTTGCTGACAGTGACCACCAGTATACGTTGTCTGCCTGAAAAACACTCCATATCTGTGCTCAGTGTGCTGCATATATCTGTGCTCACACTGCTTAATTGTGGGGACTGGGGAGCAGCTGTATTATATAGGAGGAGTACAGTGCAGAGTTTTGCTGACAGTGACCACCAGTATACGTTGTCTGCCTGAAAAACACTCCATATCTGTGCTCAGTGTGCTGCATATATCTGTGCTCACACTGCTTTATTGTGGGGACTGGGGACCACCAGTATATTATATAAGAGGAGTACAGTGCAGAGTTTTGCTGACAGTGACCACCAACATACGTTGTCTGCCTGAAAAACACTCCAAGTCTGTGCTCAGTGTGCTGCATATATCTGTGCTCACACTGCTTTATTGTGGGGACTGGGGACCAGCAGTATTATATAAGAGGAGTACAGTGCAGAGTTTTGCTGACAGTGACCACCAGCATACGTTGTCTGCCTGAAAAACACTCCATATCTGTGCTCAGTGTGCTGCATATATCTGTGCTCACACTGCTTTATTGTGGGGACTGGGGACCAGCAGTATTATATAAGAGGAGTACAGTGCAGAGTTTTGCTGACAGTGACCACCAGCATACGTTGTCTGCCTGAAAAACACTCCATATCTGTGCTCAGTGTGCTGCATATATCTGTGCTCACACTGCTTTATTGTGGGGACTGGGGACCAGCAGTATTATATAAGAGGAGTACAGTGCAGAGTTTTGCTGACAGTGACCACCAGTATATATAGCAGTACGGTACGGAAGGCCACTGCTCTACCTACCTCTGTGTCGTCAAGTATACTGTCCATCTAGATTCTATACCTGTGGTGCATTTTAGTTTTGCAGTTTGCTGACAGTGACTACCAGTATATATAGCAGTATGGTACGGAAGGCCACTGCTCTACCTACCTCTGTGTCGTCAAGTATACTATCCATCTAGATTCTATACCTGTGGTGCATTTTAGTTTTGCAGTTTGCTGACAGTGACCACCAGTATATATAGCAGTACGGTACGGAAGGCCACTGCTCTACCTACCTCTGTGTCGTCAAGTATACTATCCATCTAGATTCTATACCTGTGGTGCATTTTAGTTTTGCAGTTTGCTGACAGTGACCACCAGTATATATAGCAGTACGGTACGGAAGGCCACTGCTCTACCTACCTCTGTGTCGTCAAGTATACTATCCATCTAGATTCTATACCTGTGGTGCATTTTAGTTTTGCAGTTTGCTGACAGTGGCCACCAGTATATATAGCAGTACGGTACGGAAGGCCACTGCTCTACCTACCTCTGTGTCGTCAAGTATACTATCCATCCATACCTGTGGTGCATTTCAGTTGTGCGCAGTAAATACAGTAGTAGGCCATTGCTATTGATACTGGCATATAATTCCACACATTAAAAAATGGAGAACAAAAATGTGGAGGTTAAAATAGGGAAAGATCAAGATCCACTTCCACCTCGTGCTGAAGCTGCTGCCACTAGTCATGGCCGAGACGATGAAATGTCATCAACGTTGTCTGCCAAGGCCGATGCCCAATGTCATAGTACAGAGCATGTAAAATCCAAAAAACAAAAGTTCAGTAAAATGACCCAAAAATCTAAATTATAAGCGTCTGATGAGAAGCGTAAACTTGCCAATATGCCATTTACGAGACGGAGTGTAAAGGAACGGCTGAGGCCCTGGCCTATGTTCATGGCTAGTGGTTCAGATTCACATGAGGATGGAAGCACTCAGCCTCTCGCTAGAAAAATGAAAAGACTTAAGCTGGCAAAAGCACAGCAAAGAACTGTGCGTTCTTCTAAATCACAAATCCCCAAGGAGAGTCCAATTGTGTCGGTTGCGATGCCTGACCATCCCAACACTGGACGGGAAGAGCTTGCGCCTTCCACCATTTGCACACCCCCTGCAAGTGCTGGAAGGAGCACCCGCAGTCCAGTTCCTGATAGTCAAATTGAAGATGTCACTGTTGAAGTACACCAGGATGAGGATATGGGTGTTGCTGGCGCTGGGGAGGAAATTGACAAGGAGGATTCTGATGGTGAGGTGGTTTGTTTAAGTCAGGCACCCGGGGAGACACCTGTTGTCCGTGGGACGAATATGGCCATTGAAATGCCTGGTCAAAATACAAAAAAAAATCACCTCTTCGGTGTGGTTATTTCAACACAAATGCGGACAACAGGTGTCAAGCCGTGTGTTGCCTTTGTCAAGCTGTAATAAGTAGGGGTAAGGACGTTAACCACCTAGGAACATCCTCCCTTATACGTCACCTGGTCCGCATTCATCAGAAGTCAGTGACAAGTTCAAAAACTTTGGATGACAGCTGAAGCAGTCCACTGACCACTAAATCCCTTCCTCTTGTAACCAAGCTCCTGCAAATCACACCACCAACTCCCTCAGTGTCAATTTCCACCTTACACAGGAAAGCCAATAGTCCTGCAGGCCATGTCACTGGCAAGTCTGACGAGTCCTCTCCTGCCTGGGATTCCTCTGATGCATCCTTGAGTGTAACGCCTACTGCTGCTGGCACTGCTGTTGTTGCTGCTGGGAGTCGATCGGCATCCCAGAGGGGAAGTCGGAAGACCACTTGTACTACTTCCAGTAAGCAATTGACTGTCCAACAGTCCTTTGCGAGGAAGATTAAATATCACAGCAGTCATCCTGCTGCAAAGCGGATAACTCAAGTCTTGTCAGCCTGGGTGGTGAGAAACGTGGTTCCGGTATCCACCGTTAATTCACAGGCAACTAGAGACTTGTTTGAGGTACTGTGTCCCCGGTACCAAATACCATCTAGGTTCCATTTCTCTAGGCAGGCGATACCGAAAATGTACACAGACGTCAGAAAAATAGTCACTAGTGTCCTAAAAAATGCAGTTGTACCCAATGTCCACTTAACCACGGACATGTGTACAAGTGGAGCAAGGCAGACTCAGGACTATATGACTGTGACAGCCCACTGGGTAGATGTATTGCCTCCCGCAGCAAGAACAGCAGTGGCGGCACCAGTAGCAGCATCTCGCAAACGCCAACTCGTTCCTAGGCAGGCTACGCTTTGTATCACCGCTTTCCATAAGAGGCACACAGCTGACAACCTCTTACGGAAACTGAGGAACATCATCGCAGAATGGCTTACCCCAATTGGACTCTCCAGGGGATTTGTGACATCGGACAACGCCACCAATATTGTGCGTGCATTACATCTGGGCAAATTCCAGCACGTTCCATGTTTTGCACATACATTGAATTTGGTGGTGCAGAATTATTTAAAAAATGACAGGGGCGTGCAAGAGATGCTGTCGGTGGCCCGAAGAATTGCGGGCCACTTTCGGCATTCAGCCACCGCGTGCCAAAGACTGGAGCACCAGCAAACAGTCCTGAACCTGCCCTGCCATCATCTGAAGCAAGAGGTGGTAACAAGGTGGAATTCAACCCTCTATATGCTTCAGAGGATGGAGGAGCAGCAAAAGGCCATTCAAGCCTATACATCTGCCCACGATATAGGCAAAGGAGGGGGAATGCACCTGACTCAAGCGCAGTGGAGAATGATTTCAACGTTGTGCAAGGTTCTGCAACCCTTTGAACTTGCCACACGTGAAGTCAGTTCAGACACTGCCAGCCTGAGTCAGGTCATTCCCCTCATCAGGCTTTTGCAGAAGAAGCTGGAGACAATGAAGGAGGAGCTAAAACAGAGCAATTCTGCTAGGCATGTGGGACTTGTGGATGGAGCCCTTTATTCGCTTAACCAGGATTCACGGGTGGTCAATCTGTTGAAATCAGAGCACTACATTTTGGCCACCGTGCTCGATCCTAGATTTAAAACCTACGTTGTATCTCTCTTTCAGGCAGACACAAGTCTGCAGAGGTTCAAAGACCTGCTGGTGAGAAAATTGTCAAGTCAAGCGGAACGTGACCCGTCAACAGCTCCTCCTTCACATTTTCCCGCGAGGTGAGAGGAAAAGGCTAAGAATTCCGAGCCCACCCGCAGGTGGTGATGCAGGGCAGTCTGGAGCGAGTGCTGACATCTGGTCCGGACTGAAGGACCTGCCAATGATTACTGACATGTCGTCTACTGTCACTGCATATGATTCTCTCACCATTGAAAGAATGGTGGAGGATTATATGAGTGACCGCATCCAAGTAGGCACGTCAGACAGTCCATACGTATACTGGCAGGAAAAAGGCAATTTGGAGGCCCTTGCACAAACTGGCTTTATTCTAACTTAATTGCCCTCCCTCCAGTGTGTACTCCGAAAGAGTGTTTAGTACAGCCGCTCACCTTGTCAGCAATCGGCATACGAGGTTACTTCCAGAAAATGTGGAGAAGATGATGTTCATCAAAATGAATTATAATCAATTCCTCCGTGGAGACATTCACCAGCAATTGCCTCCAGAAAGTACACAGGGACCTGAGATGCTGGATTCCAGTGGGGACGAATTAATACTCTGTGAGGAGGGGGATGTACACAGTGAAAGGGGTGAGGAATCGGAGGATGATGATGAGGTGGACATCTTGCCTCTGTAGAGCCAGTTTGTGCAAGGAAAGATTGATTGCTTCTTTTTTGGTGGGGGCCCAAACCAACCAGTCATTTCAGTCACAGTCGTGTGGCAGACCCTGTCGCTGAAATGATGGGTTCGTTAAAGTGTGCATGTCCTGTTTATACAACATAAGGGTTGATGGGTGGTCCCAAGGACAATTCCATCTTGCACCTCTTTTTTCTTTCATTTTTCTTTGCATCATGTGCTGTTTGGGGATAATTTTTTTGAAGTGCCATCCTGCCTGACACTGCAGTGCCACTCCTAGATGGGCCAGGTGTCTGTGTCGGCCACTTGTGTCGCTTAGCTTAGTCACACAGCGACCTTGGTGCGCCTCTTTTTTTTCTTTGCATCATGTGCTGTTTGGGGACAATTTTTTTGAAGTGCCATCCTGTCTGACTCTGCAGTGCCACTCCTAGATGGGCCAGGTGTTTGTGTCGGCCACATGTGTCGCTTAGCTTAGTCACACAGCGACCTTGGTGCACCTCTTTTTTTCTTTGCATCATGTGCTGTTTGGGGACAATTTTTTTGAAGTGCCATACTGCCTGACACTGCAGTGCCACTCCTAGATGGGCCAGGTGTTTGTGTCGGCCACTTGTGTCGCTTAGCTTAGCCATCCAGCGACCTTGGTGCAAATTTTAGGACTAAAAATAATATTGTATTAATAATATAATATTAATAATAATATTAATAATAATATTAATAATAATATTGTGAGGTGTGATGTGTTCAGAATAGACTGAAAATAAGTGGAAATTATGGTTATTGAGGTTAATAATACTATGGGATCAAAATGACCCCCAAATTCTATGATTTAAGCTGTTTTGAGGGTTTTTTGTAAAAAACACCCGAATCCAAAACACACCCGAATCCGACAAAACATTTTCAGGGAGGTTTTGCCAAAATGCGTCCGAATCCAAACACGGCCGTGGAACCGAATCCAAAACCAAAACACAAAACCCGAAAAATGTCCGGTGCACATCACTACAAGTTCGAAGTGTGCCCAACATGGCTGCCTCATATGGTACACTTGTGGATGGGATGTAAAATACATGGACCTGTTGGTTTTGTTGGAACCCTACTCTGAACTTTAGGACTCTGAAATCATCCCCATTTTGTGTCATCTCTTCTAGGGGTGGACAATTCCACTCTGGGTAATCCTACGCTGTGCACCCAAGATGGCTGCCACACATGGTACCTTGTGAGGGTGGAATACATAACCCTTGGAAGTCATTACCCAAAATGCCTACACAAATCATGCATTATGCTTTCTGTGTGCTTAAGTTTTTCTTTTATGTCTGTGTTGCTTATCTATTGCTGTATAACTTAGATCTGCTGTATTATGTGCATTGTTTTTGATGTCTGTAAAGTGCCTTGAGTCCTGTTGGAGAAAGAGCGCTATATAAATAAAATTATTATTATTATTGTTATTATCTTTGAATCGATTACTGATTTTTTTTCTTTAGCATTTTCCAAATGCATTTTAATCTAAATTGACTGCATTTTAAAATATATTCCACTATTTTTTTTTTCTGGGGCTGCTATTTTTATATCCATTTTTTTCCCCATTCATTTAGCTGATCTGAATACACAACAAGAGCAGTACCACTTAAATAAAGTTAGGTTATCGTAGCAAAAAAGAGTGACATTGTGTAATATGTTGTGAAAAGAGCTAAAATGTTTAAATAAATGACTGGACAAGCATGCAGCGTGGTGAGCACAGCAAGCCTGCAAGGGGCTTATTGTGCTCTAAACTCCCCCCCAGCCGTCATTCTCCAGCTGGGATCCCGGCATCAGGATGCTGAACACTGGGAATCCAGCCGCCGGTCACATGAGACACACCCTGAGAAACTGTTAATAAATATAATATATAGTTACACTATGCTTCTTAAGTTGTACTATTTGTAAAATATATGAACTCTAATGGGGTTTATTTATAGCTGGTAATGGATATTAGACACAGGCTGAATTTCAGGACAAGGAACTTACCGATAATATTAAAATAAGTTTACACAAAGGCACATGTGCTGGTGCAAGAGAGACTTCTAAGGTTTGTACAAAAAATATACACTGTATTAAATGACCTCATATCCATCATTTGGCCCTGATTGGTCCCCAGTAATTAGGTATCTGACTTCTGCGAGTTGTAGCGGCAGACAAAAAAATAAATAAATACTGGAGTTATTTAGTAATGCTTCAGTGTAAAGAGCGATCCTCATTAAAAGCTTCTGGTTCCTTTCATTGCTACTGTACCTATGGGATTTATCAGTAGCAGCAAATAATTTACACTCCCAGGTTTGACCTACAGTAGCAGCATCATGACATGGTATTGGGATCCTGATGCTTGGGTTGCTGGTGGTTAGATTACAGACAGTGGCATCCCAACATACAGGATCCCAACACCTGGTAGGTAAATAGTCTAACCAGAGGTGCCGATTTATGCTTTTTGCTGGTGGGTGCTCTAGCCAAAAATATAGGGGAGTGGCTTCACGGGGAAGGGGCATGGCCACAAAATAGTACCAATTCATGTTACACAGCACAAAAGTCTCCATCAGTAGCAGATCTTGCTACGGGCACACAGGATTTTTGGCCGGGGCGCCGCCTTCCAGAGGGTGCAGCTGCCATCTGGAAGGCGCTGCCGCCATCCAGAGGGTGCCGCCGCCATGGCAAGATCCGCTACTGGTGGTGCCCCCCTTCCCGGTGCCAGTACTGCTGTGTGGTGCGTGATGAAGTCATCGTGCACCGCACTGCATTGTGGGAGCGGAAATTAGACACTACGGGTCATGATTGACCTCTAGTGTCTATGCGGTTCTATGGGAGAGACGTCATGACTTCTCTCCCATAGATCAGAGGAGCGGCGCCAGCGACCAGAGACGGAGGACAGCAGCAGTCGGGAATCAGGAGCGGGGATGGTAAGTATTAATTTTTTTTATTTTTTTTTAAAAAGTGGCACAAACGTGGGCAATACTAATGGGGCCACAAACGGGGGCAATACTACTGGGGGCACATTTACCACACCCCTTTATAAAGCCACGCCCCTATTTTCACCCGGGGCGCCACAAGGGCAAGAACTGGCCCTGGTCTCCATTATTAAAATTATGGCAGCAGAGTCCCCCTCTTCACACATTATGGCAGCAGAGTCCCCCTCTTTATACATTACAGCAGCAGAGTCCCCCTTTTTACACATTACAGCAGCAATCACCCTTTTTAGACATTACAGTAGCAGAGTCCCCCATTTTACACACTGTACTACATTCCTGAAAATTAATTAAAATATCTCAGTGCCTCTCTCTATGTGAACTCACCATGAGTCCTCTCCCCAACGTAGCACCACCAGGCTAAGTAGAATGAGGGCAGCAGTGTGGAGTGGAAGGAGGAGGCAGGCTTGGTAAGCTGGACAGGAGACAGCAGGACTGGAAGGAAGAAGAGGGCGGGCTGAGGGGAAGAAGAGGATGGGCTAAGGGAATGAAGGGGGTTGGCCTGGTCTTACGGATGGGAAGGAGCAAGGTAGGGAGGGCGGGCTGAAGGTAAGCAGGGGGTGGGCCTGGCACTATGGATGAGGGGAAACGGGAAACTGCGGTAGTAGAAGAAAACAGGGTGGACTGCCGTTTCCATGGTTACAGGCACGTCCGTGCTGGCGGCTGTCAGGCAGCCTGTGCGGGTGTGCTGGAAAAAGGAGACTAACCACTGCTCTGCAGTGACCAGTGTAATTCCATGCTGAGGTGATGGACAGTGGCGTCTGTGCTTGCTGGATCCGTGGAGCATCCACCGCGCATGCTGCGATCCAGTGTCCCTAGTGGGTGCTTATCATTTTCTGTGGGTGCTATGGCCCGGGAGCACCCATGGAATTGGCACCTATGAGTCTAACCCCTACCCCCTAAACCTCCCTTCCCACAGCCTAACCCTGGGCCTCCCCAGTGGTGCTTAACTCTAACCTACCCTTCCCACAGCCTGACCCTAACCCTCCCTTCCCCACAGCCTAACCCTAATCCTCCCCGGTGGTGCCTAACCATAACTCTCCCTTCTTTGTGCCTAAACCTAATCATCCCCCCACAGTGTAACCCTAACCCTTCCTCCCACAGTCAAAACCTAACACATCACCTCCCCACAGACTGCCCATAACCCACCCTGGCATACTTACGATCAGGATGTGGGCAGTCGTGATACCGACAGATGGGATTCTGGTGCCACCATTGTGATCCATGTCGGGATTCTGGAATCCCTACACTCTGACAAGTGTGGGTGGGGGGTGGGGGATCTCTGAACTAACATCATGTGAAGATGGCATCAGTTCTGAAAACATTTAGCTGTAAGAGTTTGATGAATGTGATCCCCATACTATTGTATGGGGAATGAATGCAACATTATGAATACAAGGTAAGCAGGAGATAGCAGTGATATCACCTACATTATCTTTATTATGAGTAGCCCTTTTTAATTTCTACAAAATGAGGTAAACAATAATATTTATAACCCACAGTAAGCAATGTTGAATAGACCTTTGTAAAGTAGATGGGGATGAAATACAGTATGGGGGTAATTCCAAGTTGATCGCAGCAGGAATTTTTTTAGCAGTTGGGCAAAACCATGTGCACTGCAGGGGGGGGGGGGGGCAGATATAACATTTGCAGAGAGAGTTAGATTTGGGTGGGTTATTTTATTTCTGTGCAGGGTAAATACTGGCTGCTTTATTTTTATACTGCAAATTAGATAGCAGATTGAACACACCCCACCCAAATCTGGGCCCTCATTCCGAGTTGTTTGCTCGCTAGCTGCTTTTAGCAGCATTGCACACGCTAAGCAGCCGCCCTCTGGGAGTGTATCTTAGCTTAGCAGAATTGCGAACGAAAGATTCTCAAAATAGCGAATAGAAATTTCTTAGCAGTTTCTGAGTAGCTCGACACTTACTCTGCCACTGCGATCAGTTCAGTCAGTTTCGTTCCTGGTTTGACGTCACAAACACACCCAGCGTTCGCCCAGGCATTCCCCCGTTTCTCCAGCCACTCCCGCATTTTCCCCAGAAACGGCAGCGATTTTTCACACACACCCATAAAACGGCCAGTTTCCGCCCAGAAACACCCACTTCCTGTCAATCACACTCCGATCACCAGAACGAAGAAAAATCCTCGTAATGCCGTCAGTAAAATACCTAACTTTTGAGTAAAATAACTAAGCGCATGCGCTCTGCGAACATTGTGCATGCGCAGTAAGCGACTAATCGCAATAGCGAAATTCGGCAACGAGCGAACAACTCGGAATGAGGGCCATGGTTTTGCCCAAATGCTAACAGAATTCCTGCTGCGATCAACTTGGAAATACCCCCTATGTCATTTACTCTGCTCAGATGAATGCAAATTCTTATAAAATACTAACCATTTTTTTGTATGCCTGTAGCATCAATAGTAGGGTCTATAATGCTAAACAAAAGACTAAAATGTATTATATTTTGCATATTCTATCAAAAATATGCTTTACTTAGACACAGGTGAAATTATTTTGTAGAATTACAGTTGTTTACAAAAAAAATGACTATTATTTTTTATTAATGTTTGCTTAGAGAAAGACAGCATATTCATTGTGCTTTACAATTGGGAACAAAACAGTAAAAAAACAAAAAAGCAATAACAGAGCTAAAAGTCCCATAATCACAGGCTTAAGCATTTGGTACATGAAAGAAAGTGCTACACATTGCAAACAAAGTCAAGGAAAATTTCAGAGGTCCTTAGTGAGCTATGGGGGTAATTCAGACCTGATCGCAGATCTGCATAAAGATGCACATCTGCAATCAAATTCTTTGACATGCGGGGGGATGCCCAGCAAGTCAGCACCACATGCCCGGCCCTCCCCTTTCCCCCCCGCAGACATGCGAAAGCATCGCACGGCTATGATGCTTTTGCATGTTTTGAGCAGCCCCCTGCATATGCAGTCTAGCTGTGAGGACAGACAGCTACCCACCAAGGTCTGGACATGCCTTCATTGTCCGGACCGTGCCACTTAAACAGATCGTCGATGCACACAAAACACAGCATCGACACCCCGTACCCGTCCCCCTTCAGGTCATAAACTGCGTTCTGTTAGCAGTTGGGCAAAACCATGTGCACTGCAGGTGGGGCAGATATAACATTTGCAGAGAGAGTTAGATTTGGGTGGGTTATTTTGTTTTTGTGCAGGGTAAATATTGGCTGCTTTATTTTACACTGCAATTTAGATTTCATTTTGAACATACCCCACCCAAACCTAACTCTCTCTGCACATGTTATATCTGCCCCACCTGCAGTGCACATGGTTTTGCCCAACTGCTAACAAATTTTCTGCTGCGATCAACTCTGAATTACCCCTAATGTTAGGTGCGTATTTGTTGTGCTTTGCTTACAAATCTAATCAGGCCCTGCAGTATGTGTGTGAATGAGAGACACAGATCTTGTACAGAATGGATATATTAAGCTCAGAGATATATTATATTAAACATAGAGAGATATGTTGGTGTGATTTCATTGATAGCCTTATGTGTACAGATGTAGCCAGGCTCATCGTTTCTGCGATGCGTACGCTTATGCATACGTATTTCAGCAATAACTATCCGCGCCTGGCTGCTCATATTTGCACCAGTGACAAGGCAATGCAATGTGTATGCATCGTGGGTGCAAATATATCAACGAGACCATGGCCCTCATTCTGAGTTAATCACTCGCTAGCTACTTTTTGAAGCCGTGCAAACATATAGTTGCCGCCCATGGGGGAGTGTATTTTCACTTTGCAAGTGTGCAATCTCACGTGCAGCCGAGCAGGACGAAAAAGTTTTTTGCAGTTTCTGAGTAGGTCTGAACTTACTGAACCCTTGCGATCACTTCAGCATGTCCGGTCCCGGAATTGACGTCAGACACCCGCCCTGCAAATGCCTGGACACGCCTGCGTTTTCCCTACCACTCCCAAAAAACGGTCAGTTGACACCAATAAATGCCCTCTTTCTGTCAATCTCCTTGTGAACGGCTGTGCGAATGGAATCGTCGCTAGAAGCATTGCACAGCAACAATGCTGTTTGTACCCGTACGACGCATGTCTGCATTGCGGTGCATATGCATGCGCAGTAGTAACCTGATCGCTGCGCTGCAAAAATCGGCAGCATGCGATCAACTCGGAATGAGGGCCCATAGGGGTAATTCTGAGTTGATCGCAGCAGCAAGTTTGTTAGCAATTGGGCAAAACCATGTGCACTTCAGGGGGGGGGGGGGCAGATATAACATGTGCAGAGAGAATTAGATTTGGGTGGGTTATTTTGTTTCTGTGCAGGGTAAATCTGGCTGCTTTATTTTTACACTGCAATTTAGATTTCAGTTTGAATACACCCCACCCAAATCTATCTCTCTCTGCACATGTTATATCTGCCTCTCCTGCAGTGCACATGGTTTTGCTCAACTGCTAACAAAGTTGCTGCTGCGATCAATTCAGATTTAGGCCCCATATACGTGCATCATGGCAACATACAGGTAGTCGCGGTTGTGACTAGGTGCAGCCATAATGACAATGGGTACATCTGTATTATTTTATTTTGACTTTGGAAAGATACAGTCAACCAAAAAAAGGATTGACTGAACAAAGATGCAGAATGAAAGCAATTTGTGAAAAAGAAAAGTGTGATTCTTTGAATTAGACTTCATAGAGGGATCTATTTAAACTTGGATTTTTTTGTCAATTTATTTGAAAAGAAAATTAGCTGCTTTGTTAAAAATTAATGAAATGTTTGTTGTTTGCATATATTCCGAGCAACTTTAGTACCACAACATATATACAAAAAACTGCAAGTAATTACTAGGAAGTACCGACATGTTGTACTCATTGAATACACTATAGGGTATAATGGAAACATTTCTACATTCCCTTCTCAAACTTCTAGTAATGTTGCATCTTTTTTTATTTTTGTTGATGATCCAGTTTCTTAACTGAGCTTGTGCTCTAAACTTTGTATTGGTTATACTGATCTGCCTGTCAATATAGAGCAGGGTTTCCCAAATGGTCCTCAAGGAAACCTTGAGGTCCAGTTTTTAAGGATATCCATGCATGTCCTTAGATGGTATAATTAAACTGACTGAGGCACAAATGAAGGGCCTGATTCATGTTTGTACATACAGGGGCGTAGGGAGGGCGGTTCTGGTGGAGCTTGTGTTCCAGGCGCCCAAGATAGTATAGGGCACCGCAGCTCGACTCCGTCAGAACCTCCACCTGGCTGCAAGCAGCCTGCAGCCGCAGCTGTCAGTCATTGACAGTTGGAAGCCCGAGCTGCATCAAATCTCTCCCTCCCCTCCCTCCTCCCCTCTGCTGCCCTTCGCTCCATGACTTGTGTGTGATGCGTGACGTCACACACACGGGCGTCTGATGTCATGATGTCAGACGGGCGGAGATGCGGAGGTGGAGCAGCAGCAGTCAGGAATCAGGAGCGGGGCAGGTGAGTATTTTTTTTTCTTTAGTGTTTGTAAGCGGAGCTACCAGGGGGCACAGCTACAGGAGGCACAAACCAGGGGGCACAATTACTCTGGGCACAGCTACAGGGGGCACACCTACTGGGGGCATAGCTACAGGGGGCACATCTACTGGAGGCAAATCTATAGGGGTACAACTACTGGGGGCACAACTACTGGGTCCATTAATACAAGGGGCATAACTGTGGCCGCGCCCCTTCCCTATGAAGTCACGCTCCTATTTTTTATGTTTAACCTATGGGTGGGAGGGAGGCGCCAAAGGAAACTTTCACCCTGGATGCCACAAGGTCTACAACCAGCCCTGGTGGCCATGCCCCCAATTCAGTACAGGGGAGGGGGGCGCCGAAACATACCTTGCTCCAGGCACCATGACACCTTGCCACACCTCTGTGTACGTATAGCAAAAAAGAAAGCAAAACCATGTTGCACTGCAGGTGGGGCCCATGTAAAATGTGCAGAGAGATTCAGATTTGGTTGGGGTGTGTTCAAACTGAAATGTAAATTGCAGTGTAAAAATAAAGCTGTCTAACATTTGTAGGCTACATGCAAAAGAAGACAATATTTTTATCCTGCACATTAAAAATATAAATGTATTTGCTCCCCTTACATTACAACGTGCTTTATTAAAGACACAAAGGGGTATATTTACAAAGGTGTGAGTTTCATAGAAGTGGAGATGTTGACCAGAGCAACCAATCAGATTCTAGCTATTATATTCTAGAAGGTGCTAGATAAATGAGAAGTAGAATATGATTGGTTAAAATGGGCAACATTTCCACTTCTATGAAACTCACACCTTAGTAAATCTATCCCAAAGTCACATGCTTTTTTTGCATTACTTACAATCATGAATCTGTCTGTCAGGTGTTTAAGCCCAGATATTCTTAAATCCTGTACTTTTACGGTGCCTTGAGGACCAAGATTGGGAACCAGTGTCAGACTGGGGCATGAAGGGCCCACTGGGAAAATGCAGTGGTAGGAGTTGATGCTTAAGGGGTGTTGCCAGTTACCACATGGTGAGACCAGCCCTCACAGATGCTTGGACAGCTTTAGAGACCATGTAACTGACCCTCTAATAGAGTAACATTGTACAATTTGATTGCACTGTCTGGAACCTGACATTGGAGGAAGGGGTCGGACCATCAGTAAGTGGGGCTTACTGGGGTTTTCCCAAATGGGTCAGTCCAACGCTTTTGGTATAGTCTGATAAATAGTCTGGAATATGCTAACTGAAGGCACTAAGGATGATGCAGAGTTGGCAGTAAAACTTGCATCCAGGAAAGATAAAAAAATGCAGAGTGGAGAACTTTTCTAAGATACTATACAATCTACAACAATAGCAGTACATTTATATCAACTGCAAATACTGTACTTCATAAATATGCACATACAGTATGCTGTCAAGAGCGAAAAGTAGCAATGGTAGAAATCAAACTACTTTCTATTAGACATCTTTGCCCATACCTCCATTTCCATGTAAGGCTCTGTTTTGATATGAACTAAATGACATTACACATTTGACATAAGCACTGAGGAGTTATAGGCTTGTCAAACATCTCCATTTACACTATATTAGCTTTCTAAGCACTTTATACTTGTTATTTTTGAAAATTCCATATACTGTATTAAGGTTGTAATGCCAGCATAATTAAACTGCATTTTTTTCACTACTATGGAAGCAATATAAGCTAAAATCACTACAGTAGTAGATCTTTTTGTAATATTGTCATGATTGTGGAATCAACTTACAGATGTGTCCAGTGGCGGAACTAGCAAGTGGTGGGCCCAGGTGCGACAAAATGCTTTGCCCCCCCCCCCCCCTCCCAAGTCCACCCCCTCACCCCTTGAGAGGATCTGGTGAGGGGGACCTGCTCAGGGCCAGAGAAATGGATACCTAGCAACAGTGCCGTAACTAGACATTTTAGCACTGTGTGCAAGAAACGGCATCGGAGCCCCGCCCCTGCATGCAAAACAGGGGCAGTGCACGCCGTAGGCGCGTGCAAAAATACATAGTGGCGTGGCTTCGCGGGGAAGGGGTGTGGCCACAAAATAATACCAATTCCTAAAACGGTGCACAGTAGTCTCCATTCTTCAAATTACGCCGCACAGTAGCACCACTACACCAGGTAGAGACCCTTTTACACCTTACAGCAAACAGATTCCTCTTTTTACACATTACGGCAGACAGCATCCCCTTTTTACACATTACGGCAGACAGCGTCCCCCTTTTTATACATTACAGCAGACAGCGTCCCCTTTTTACACATAATGGCAGACAGCGTGCCCTTGTTACACATAGCGGCAGACAGCGTGCACTTTTTACACATTACGGCAGACAGCGTACACTTTTTACACATAACGGCAGACAGCGTGCCCTTGTGCCCTTTTACACATAGCGGAATACAGCGTACACTTTTTACACATAACGGCAGACAGCGTCCCCTTTTTACACATTACGGCAGACAGCGTCCCCTTTTTACACATTACGGCAGACAGCGTCCCCTTTTTACACATAACGGCAGACAACGTACACTTTTTACACATAGCGGCAGACAGCGTGCCCTTGTTACACATTACGGCAGACAGCGTGCCCTTGTTACACATTACGGCAGACAGCGTGCCCTTGTTACACATTACGGCAGACAGCGTACCCTTGTTACACATTACGGCAGGCAGATTCCCCCTTTTTACACGTTGCGGCAGGCAGATTCCCCATTTTTACACATTACGGCAGGCAGATTCTCCCTTTTTACACATAGCGGCAGGCAGATTCCCCATTTTTACACATTGCGGCAGGCAGATTCCCCATTTTTACACATTGCGGCAGGCAGTCCCCCCTTTTAACACATTGCGGCACGCAGTCCCCCATTTTTACACATAGCGGCAGGCAGTCCCCCATTTTTACACATAGCGGCAGGCAGTCCCAACAAATAAAGAAAGAAAGAGACAGAAAGAAATAAAGAAAGAAAGAGACAGAAAGAAAGAAAGAAATAAAGAGAAAGAAAGAAAGTAGAATCATACTTACCCTCTCCGCTGGCTCAGGCTCCTCGTGCAGCTTGACGATTCCCGGGCAGTAGACGAGGTGGAGGAGGGAGCCGCAGCAGCGCTGTGTTATTGGTGGAGGCGCTGCTGCTGCTGCCCCCCTGCTTCACTATAGGCTGTTCTCGGAAGACAGCCTATAGTGAAGCAGAGGGGCAGCAGCAGCAGCGCCTCCACCAGTAACAAAGCGCTGCTGCGGCTCCATCCTTCACCTCCGTCCTCCTCCTTCCCCCGTCCGTGCCGCTGCTCTTCTCCTCTGTGGGCGGCTGTGCTTCTCCTCTGTGGGCGACTCATTACATGCTTGGGCCCCTGGACAGAGGCGGGCCCCAGTGCAACGCACTGCTTGCCCTGCCGGTAGTTCCGCCTCTGGATGTGTCCTCATACATCTAGACTCAATGCCACAAAGCACGAGATACCTTGCATAAGTGAGTCACCAGGTTTCATGCAACTCTAGTAGCATGGGATTTTTTTTTGCCTAAAAGGCATCTTTGTTGCAGTTAGATATGACTAGGACACACCAGGAGACTGTGGCAATTAATTTGATATGTGACACTTGTATATCTGTGTGTGACCAGCAGAATCTCATAGGACCTGGCGGGCCGAGAGGGGATGTCTGGCTGGACTGTGGTATTGATGTATGAGAGCATACCTGTATAATAAAAATATATATATATGTGAAAAATATATGTGTTTCTGATATTACTGATATTATTATTATTATTGGATTTATTCGAGTACCAACATGTATAAATAATTTATAATAACACCATTTAAGAGTTTCACTAATATTTACATACACGTTAGATGACAAACAATTAAAAACAAAGAAGCAGACATGTAACCAAATATATA
The DNA here is from genome assembly GCF_028390025.1 of Pseudophryne corroboree. NCBI lineage: Eukaryota > Metazoa > Chordata > Amphibia > Anura > Myobatrachidae > Pseudophryne > Pseudophryne corroboree. The sequence continues at coordinate 487,793,005 of NC_086448.1, forward strand.
ATTTTTTTTTTTTTTTAGAAACTGTAGTTATAATGTTATATCAAATATTTTAACTGTGTTTGCATTTTAACTTTAAACATGACAGTAGGGATATGCTGACCAAATGTTTCAGGTTTGAGTTTCATTAAAGGTGGTCAAAAGGTAAAATCATGTAATTTGTATTTTTTTTTATTCCTACATTAATATTAATATCATTAGTGTTCACTTATAGGGTGAGAGATACATTTTCAGCGAGATAAAAAACCAACCAATTAGATTGTCTTTCTCTGATGTGTGAAAAGCCATGTGTTTTGGTTCTAAATAGAGATGAGCGGGTTTGGTTCTTTGAGAACTGAACACTACCGAACATCACGTCCCGAGCATGGATCCAAGTCTGGCCTGGGACTTCCTGCCAGACTCGGAAACCAGAATGAGGCAAAAAATTATCATCCCGCTATCGAATTCTCGTGGGTTTTGAATTCCATATAAAAAGCTGCGCGTTGCTGCCATTTTCACTCCAGTCCTGGAGAGTGTAGCTAGGGGACATGTCTCTCTTCTCGGGTGTGGTATGGAAGGTCGACAGTAACTAGGTCGAAAATGTTTAGGTCGACCACTATTGATCGACAGTAACTAGTTCGACAGGGTGTCTAGGTCGACAGGATCTTTAGGTTGACATGTTCTAGGTCGACAGGTCAATAGATCGACATGAGTTTTTTATGTTATTTTGGTGTCGTTTTCTTCGTAGAGTGACCGGGAACCCCAATTAGTGCACTGCGTCCCCTCGCATGGCTCGCTTCGCTCGCCATGCTTCGGTCAAGGGAACTTCGCTCCGCTACCATTTCGCTCGGCACAAATTACCGTTCCAATCGTAGTCCACGTGGATCGATAAGTATGAAAAGGTTCAAAAATAGATTTATTTTTTTTAAAACCCATGTCGACCTTTTCACCTGTCGACTTAGAACATGTCAACCTAAAGACCCGGTCGACCTAGACACCCTGTCGACCTAGTTACTTTCGATCAATTGTGGTCGACCTAGACATTTCGACCTAGTTACTGTCGACTTAGAGACCGGATCCCCTCTCCTCAGTGTTTATCTGTGCGGGGAAAGTGGTGTGGCGACCTGCTCTGTCTTATGTGTGTCATTCCTGTGCTGTCTTGTGCTGCATCAGTCAAGTGGTGGTGTCTTGTGCTGCATCAGTCCAGTCACAGTGGTGGTGTCTTCTGCTGCCATGTGTCCAGTGCTGCTGTATAAGTCCAGTCCAGTGGTGCTGTGTTGTGCTGCAGGAGTCCAGTGGTGGTGTCTTGTGCTGCATCAGTCCAGTCACAGTGGTGGTGTCCTCTGCTGCCATATGTCCAGTGCTGCTGTATAAGTCCAGTCCAGTGGTGAGGTGTTGTGCTGAATCAGTCCAGTGGTGGTGTCCTTGTGATGCTGTATAAGTCCAGTGGTACTGCCGTATATGTCCAGTGGTACTGCCGTATAAGTCCAGTGATACTGCCGTATAAATCCAGTCCAGTGGTACTGCCATATATGTCCAGTGGTACTGTCGTATATGTCCAGTGGTACTGCCGTATAAGTCCAGTGATAATTCCGTATAAGTCCAGTGATACTGCCGTATATATCCAGTGGTACTGCCATATAAGTCCAGTGATACTGCTGTACAAGTCCAGTGATACTGCGATATAAATCCAGTGGAACTGCCATATAAATCCAGTCCAGTGGTACTGCCGCATAAATCCAGTCCAGTGGTACTGCCGTATAAGATCAGTGATACTGCCGTATAAGTCCAGTGATACTGCCATACATGTCCAGTGGTACTGCTGCATAAGTCCAGTGATACTGCCTTATAAATCCAGTCATGTGGTACTACCATATTAATCCAGTGGTACTGCCATATAAATCAAGTCCAGTGGTACTGCTGTATAAATACAGTGATACTGCCATATAAATCCAGTCCAGTGATACTGCCATATAAATCCAGTCAAGTAGTACTACAGTATTAATCCAGTGGTACTGCCGTATAAATCCAGTCCAGTGGTACTGCCGTATAAATCCAGTTATACTGCCGTGTAAATCAATTTCAGTGGTACTGCTGTATAAATCCAGTGATACTGCCATATAAATCCAGTCCAGTGATACTGCCATATAAATCCAGTGATACTGCCATATAAGTCCAGTGATACTGCTATATAAGTCCAGTGATACTGCGTATATGTCCAGTGGTACTGCCGTATAAGTCCAGTGATACTGCCATATAAATCCAGTCCAGTGGTACTGCTGTATAAGTCCAGTGATACTGCCATATATGTCCAGTGGTACTGCTGTATAAATCCAGTGATACTGCCATATAAATCCAGTCCAGTGGTAGTGCCGTATAAATTTAGTGGTACTGCCGTATAAATCCAGTAATACTGTAGTATAAATCCAATCCAGTGGTGCTGCCATATAAGTACAGTGATACTTCCATATATGTCCAATCATACTGCCGTATATGTCCAATGGTACTGCCGTATATTTCCAGTGATACTGCCATATAAATCCAGTCCAGTGGTACTGCCGTAAAAGTCCAGTGATACGGCCATATAAGTCCAGTGATACTGCCGTATATTTCCAGTGGTACTTCCATACAAGTCCAGTGATACTGCCGTATAAATCCAGGGGTACTGCCGTATAAATTCAGGGGTACTGCCGTATAAATTCAGTCCAGTGGTACTGCCGTATAAATACAGTCCAGTGGTACTCCTGTATAAAGCCAGTCCAGTAGTACTGCCGTATAAATCCAGTGATACTGCCGTATAAATCCAGTCCAGTGGTACTGCCATATAAATCCAGTGATACTGCCATAGAAGTCCAGTGATACTGCTGGATAAATCCAGTCCAGTGGTACTGCCATATAAATCCAGTGGTACTGCCTTATAAATCCAGTCCAGTAGTACTACCGTATAAATTCAGTCCAGTGGTACTGCCGTATAAGTCCAGTGATACTGCTGTTTATGTCCAGTGGTGCTGCCATATAAGTCCAGTGATACTGTCATATATTCCAGTGGTACTGCTGTATAAGCATAGTTATACTGCCTTATAAATCCATTGGTACTGCCGTATAAGTCCAGTCCAGTGGTGCTGCCATATAAGTTCAGTGATGCTGTCCTGTGCTGTATATTATTTACTCCAAATAAAGGGGTTAATAATATTAAATCCAAATAATTTTTACAGGGTTTGCCCTGTGTGGTGTAGAGGTATGCTCTCCTGTGCTACATTATGTTGTTTAACTCCAGAAAAATAATGGAGAACAAAAATTTGGGGGATAAAATAGGAAAAGATCAAGAACCACTTCCTCCTACTTCTGCTGCGGTCGCTGCTGTTGTTTCTTCTGGAAGTCGATCGTCATCCCAGAGGGGATGTCGGAAGACCACTAGTTCTACTTCAACTAAGCAAATGACTGTCCAACAATCCTTTGCAAGGAAGATGAAATATGACAGCTGTCATCCTGTTGCAAAGCGGACAACTGAGGACTTGACAGCTATGTTGATGTTAGACATCCATGCTGTATCCAATATTAGTGCAGTGGCACTGCATTGCCACTCCTAGATGAGCCAGGTGTTGTGCCGCACAGTTTGTTGCTTAGATTAGTCATACAGCTACATCGTTGCACCTCTTTTACTTCTTGGCATGATGTGCTGTTTGGGGACTAGTTTTTTTATAAGTGAAATCCTGTCTGCCACTGCAGTGCCACTCCTAGGGGTACATTTACTAAGATTCGTATTTTCCAGAATCATGTCCAAGTTCAATCACGAATGACATCGACAGTGTAAAATTGCAACTTTTTGAATTGATTACGATGGATTTACTAAGCTGTCGTATTTGGGTTTTTCTTTTCTTCCGATGTCGATGTCATTCGTGGTTTTTTACCTATTTTTACGGCAGTGATTAGCAAAACACTGCCGACTTTTTTTACAATCAATCTCGGCCGGATCTGTGTGATCCGTGCTGGGGTTTATTATTATTTTTTTTTTTTTATTAAACACTGTAAAATAATAAAAAAAAATGCGTGGGGTCCCCCCTCCTAAGCATAACCAGCCTCGGGCTCTTTGAGCCGATCCTGGTTGCAAAAATATGGGGAAAAAAATGACAGGGGTTCCCCCATATTTAAGCAACCAGCATCGGGCTCTGCGCCTGGTCCTGGTCCCAAAAATACGGGGGACAAAAAGAGTAGGGGTCCCCCGTATTTTTAAAACCAGCACCGGGCTCCACTAGCTGGACAGATAATGCCACAGCCGGGGGTCACTTTTATATAGTGCCCTGCGGCCGTGGCATCAAAAATCCAACTAGTCACCCCTGGCCGGGGTACCCTGGGGGAGTGGGGACCCCTTCAATCAAGGGGTCCCCCCCCCCAGCCACCCAAGGGCCAGGGGTGAAGCCCGAGGCTGTCCCCCCCCATCCAATGGGCTGCGGATGGGGAGGCTGATAGCCTTTGTTGTAAAAGAAAAGATATTGTTTTTAGTAGCAGTACTACAAGGCCCAGCAAGCCTCCCCCGCATGCTGGTACTTGGAGAACCACAAGTACCAGCATGCGACGGAAAAACGGACCCGCTGGTACCTGTAGTACTACTACTAAAAAAATACCCAAAAAAAGACAAGACACACACACCGTGAAAGTATAATTTTATTACATACATACACACATACATACATACTTACCTTAAGTTCCCACGCAGGTCGGTCCTCTTCTCCAGTAGAATCCAAGGGGTACCTGTTGAAGAAATTATACTCACGAGATCCAGGGGTCCAGGCTCCTCGGGAAATCCAGGGGTAATCCACGTACTTGCATAAAATAAGAAAACGGAAAGCCGAGCCACGAACTGAAAGGGGCCCCATGTTTTCACATGGGACTCCTTTCCACGAATGCCAGAAACCCACTCTGACTGATGTCTAAGTGGGTTTCTTCAGCCAATCAGGGAGTGCCACGTTGTAGCACTCTCCTGATCGGCTGTGTGCTCTTGTCCTCACTGACAGGCAGCACACGGCAGTGTTACAATGTAGCGCCTATGCGCTCCATTGTAACCAATGATGGGAACTTTCTGCCCTGCGGTTGACCTAAAGTGACGTCACCGCTGAGCTGAAAGTTCCCATCATTGGTTACAATGTAGCGCATAGGCGCTACATTGTAACACTGCCGTGTGCTGCCTGTCAGTGAGGACAAGAGCACACAGCTGATCAGGAGAGTGCTACAACGTGGCGCTCCCTGATTGGCTGCAGAAACCCACTTAGACAGAAGTCAAAGTGGGTTTCTGGCATTCGTGGAAAGGTGACCCATGTGCAAACATGGGTCCCCTTTCAGTTCGTGGTCGGGACACCGTTTTTTTTTTTTTTTCCAAGTACGTGGATTAACCCTGGATTTGCCGAGGAGCCTGGACCCCTGGATCTCGTGAGTATAATTTCTTCAACAGGTACCCCTTGGATTCTACTGGAGAAGAGGACCGACCTGCGTGGGAACTTAAGGTAAGTATGTATGTATGTGTGTATGTATGTAATAAAATTATACTTTCACGGTGTGTGTGTCTTGTCTTTTTTTGGGTATTTTTTTAGTAGTAGTACTACAGGTACCAGCGGGCCCGTTTTTCCGTCGCATGCTGGTACTTGTGGTTCTCCAAGTACCAGCATGCGGGGGAGGCTTGCTGGGCCTTGTAGTACTGCTACTAAAAACAATATCTTTTCTTTTACAACAAAGGCTATCAGCCTCCCCATCCGCAGCCCATTGGATGGGGGGGGACAGCCTCGGGCTTCACCCCTGGCCCTTGGGTGGCTGGGGGGGGACCCCTTGATTGAAGGGGTCCCCACTCCCCCAGGGTACCCCGGCCAGGGGTGACTAGTTGGATTTTTGATGCCACGGCCGCAGGGCACTATATAAAAGTGACCCCCGGCTGTGGCATTATCTGTCCAGCTAGTGGAGCCCGGTGCTGGTTTTAAAAATACGGGGGACCCCTACTCTTTTTGTCCCCCGTATTTTTGGGACCAGGACCAGGCGCAGAGCCCGATGCTGGTTGCTTAAATATGGGGGAACCCCTGTCATTTTTTTCCCCATATTTCTGCAACCAGGATCGGCTCAAAGAGCCCGAGGCTGGTTATGCTTAGGAGGGGGGACCCCACGCAATTTTTTTTGAAAAAATAAGCACTTTCACACCCCTTCCCACTGATATACATGCACGGATCTCATGGATCCGTGCATGCCTATCCAATCACGAATAAAAAAAGCAGGTCTGTTTTTTTTTAGCACTTTTTTACGAGTTGTAATTTTTCACGGCAGTGTTTGTTCTTTTTTTGCTTTGCACTTCTTAGTAAATGACCGAGATTCATACTTAAACAGCCGCGTTTTGACCGATGGTGTATTCATTCGTAATTTTTTACCTGAACTTGCAAAAAATTACGAATGCCCTCATCACTGCCGTGATTAGTGCTTAGTAAATTACCGAGATGACACTTTGATGAAAAAACGGCATATCGGTCAAAATCGGGAGCTTAGTAAATTTCCCCCCTAGATGGACCAGGTGTTTGTGCTGCACACTTGTTTCGCTTAGCTTAGTCATACAGCTACCTCATTGCACCTCTTTTACTTCTTTGCATGATGTGCTGTTTGGGGCCTAGTTGTTTTAAATGCCATTCTGTCTGCCACTGCAGTGCCACTCCTATATGAGCCAGGTGTTTGTGCTGCACACTTGTGTCACTTAGCTTAGTCATACAGCTACCTCGGTGCAACTTTTAGGCCTAAAAACAATATTGTGTGGTGTACAGTGGAAATGAGTGGAAATTAATGTTATTGAGGTTAATAATACTTTAGGATTAAAATTATTCCCAAATTCTGTGATTTTAGCTGTTTTTATATATTTTATATATATTTTAAAAATAATCATCCAGATCCAAAACCAAAACCCGAAAGGGTGGTTTAGGCAAAACCTATCCAGATCCAAAACATGAGCGGGGATCCAGATCCAAAACTAAAACACAAAAAGTTCCCGCCGCACATCTCTAGTTCTATATCATTATCATGTTTTGTTTTTGTAAAACCAGCCTTAAGTGTTTTGGATTTGGTTTTAGGTTTGGGTTTGGATATGGGTTTCTTTAATGTTCAGTAAAAATCTTTGAAAACAGCTAAAATCATGTAACTTTGACCTGTATTTGGTCCAATAGTATAATTAACATCAATAACACTAATTTTCATTAATTTACAGTCAGTTTTACCCACCTCACCATATACTCTCCCGAGTGAAATGGCACCTGAAATCATGAGGGAGGGACTTACTTGCAATACAAAACTCGAGATTCAGTTTTTAAATATGAGTTCTCGATGGAAAAACCGAGTAGTCTCACCAAAATTTATCAGAGCTGGGTTGACCAAAAGTTTTCAACAAAACTGAACCGCTCATTTCTACATTTTTCCAACTTAGCCTGTGGAATGTCAGAAGCTGAATAGTTAGTACTTTATCGCTCTCCACTTTATCTCTCTCAAAGACTTTATACATCTCACCCATAGTCATTTAGACTTAATTTTACAGTTATAATTGAACACCTTAAAACTTCAATATTTTTTTATTTTTCATTAATATTATCTAAAGGAGGGGTGGGCAATTATTTCAGCTGAGGGGCCACTTGACACTTTTCTGTCAGTTTTCGAGGGCCGCACACAAAATAGCAGCTCCCCTATGTGCCAAAAATATAGGGACGTGGCTTCATGGGGAAGGGGTGTGGCCAAAAAATAATACAGATTCATTTTAGGCTGCACAATAGTCTCCATTATTCAAATTACGCCACACAGTAGCGCCACTTAAACAGATTATTCCAGGTAGAGTCCCTGTCACACATTACGCCAGGTAGAGCTCTCTTTTACACATTACAGCAGGTAGAGCCCCCTTTTACACATTACGGAAGGTAGAACCCCCTTTTACACATTACGGCAGGTAGAGTCCCCTTTTACACATTAACATTTTATTTGGGATAATCATTGCACAGCAAGCAAATTATCCAGTGTCTTATGGCCCCTGGGGAAAGGTGTGACACAGTGACAGAACACGGGGGTGGGACACGGTGATGGAACACAGGGTATGACACGGTGACAGAACACGGGGGGGTGACACGGTGACAGAACGCGGGGAAATGACACAGTGATAGAACGCAGGGGGGTGACACAGTGACAGAACATGGGGGGTGACACAGTGACAGAACACGGGAGGTGACACGGTAACAACACGGCGGGGTAACTTAGTGACAGAACACAGGGGGGTGACACGGTGACAGAACACGGGGGGGTGACACGGTGACAGAACACGGGGGGGTGACAGTGACAGAACACGGGGGGGAGACAGTGACAGAACACGGGGGGGTGACACAGTGACAGAACACGGGGGGGTGACACAGTGACAGAACATGGGAGGTGACACGGTAACAACACGGCGGGGAGACTTAGTGACAGAACACGGGGGTGACACAGTGACAGAACACGGGGGGGGGGTGACACCGTGACAGAACATGGGGGGGGGCTGACTCAGTGGCAGAACACGGGGGTGACACAGTAACAGAACGTGGGGGGGTGTCACGGTGACAGAACACGGGGGTGACAGGACACGGTGACAGAACACGGGAGGTGACACGGTAACAACACGGGGGGTGACTTAGTGACAGAACATGGGGGGTGACACGGTGAAAGAATCCAGGGGGGGGGTTAGGGGGTGGTACAGCTAGCGTTAAAGATCTCCCCCCTAATCTAAAAACAGTCTGGAGCCACTGCCCGCACACACAAACATATACACACACACACTCTCTCATACACACACACACACACACACACACACACACACACACACACACACACACACACACACAATACACTTTCTTTACCTCACTTTTTCCATTAACTTACTGATCTGTGTCTGGCTGGCAGTGGCATGGAGGATGGATCTGTAGCAGTGGCTTATGTCCCATGTAGCTCCGCCCCATAAAGTCCTGCGTAGCCCCGCCCCCTCGTCTCCGCATAGCTCTGCCCCTTTTTGTCTGATCGCTGCCTTTGTCAAAGGGGACTCTGGAGGATGAGTGTGTCAGGCGCCGTGCAGCAGCAGCAGGGGAGACAGGTGCCGGCAGCTTGGAGTACTGCAGAGCAATGACAAGCAGCTCAGTCAGTCGGGCCGCTTGTCACTGCATGCTGGTGGGAAGCAGTGGGCAGGTCAGGATCGGTTTGCGTGTTGCATCCGGCCCGTGGGACGTATTTTGCCCACCCCTAGTCTAAAGGCTGCAGGGAACTGGCTGTCTAACCTTAGTGATAGAGCAGTGGCACAAACACATAGCAATTTAATTCCAAATACAACACTTATAAGATACAATAAAAATAAATAGAAGCATTGTACTTTTGTAAAACTGACACAGAAATGAACTGGTGGCAGACTAAGTGGCCTCTTTCTTTTAAAATATAGATACTGATGAGTAGAAAAAACAGTCCTGTTGAGAACTTGTAGATTGGATAGTTAAACTCTTATCCTTTTGTTTCGGATCAAGTGTAGAATGAATTTGTCATTAGTAGTTTATAAATATATCTTTTCCACCACAGAGAAGATGCACTACAAAACAACAGATAAAAAAATCACATACAAGGTGCTATTTAACAAGAAAAGATCACATGTGGATCCAGGAACATTATACACTGCTCAAAAAAATAAAGGGAACACTAAAATAATACATCCTAGATCTGAATGAATGAAATATTCTTATTAAATACTTTGTTCTTTACATAGTTGAATGTGCTGACAACAAAATCACACAAACATTATCAATGGAAATCAAATTTATTAACCCATGGAGGTCTGGATTTGGAGTCACACTCAAAATTAAAGTGGAAAAACACACTACAGGCTGATCCAACTTTGATGTAATGTCCTTAAAACAAGTCAAAATGAGGCTCAGTAGTGTGTGTGGCCTCCACATGCCTGTATGACCTCCCTACAATGCCTGGGCATGCTCCTGATGAGGTGGCGTATGGTCTCCTAGGGATCTCCTCCCAGACCTGGACTAAAGCATCCGCCAACATATGGACAATCTGTGGTGCAACTGTGTTGGTGGATGGAACGAGACATGAGTCCCAGATGTGCTCAATTGGATTCAGGTCTGGGGAATGGGCGGGCCAGTCCGTAGCATCAATGCCTTCGCCTTGCAGGAACTGCTGACACACTCCAGCCACATGAGGTCTAGCATTGTCTTGCATTAGGAGGAACCCAGGGCCAACCGCACCAGCATATGGTTTCACAAAGGGTCTGAGGATCTCATCTTGGTACCTAATGGCAGTCAGGCTACTTCAGGCGAGCACATGGAGGGCTGTGTGGCCCCCCAAAGAAATGCCGCCACACACAATTACTGACCCACTGCCAAACCGGTCATGCTGGAGGATGTTGCTGGCAGCAGAACGTTCTCCTTGGCATCTCCAGACTCTGTCACGTCTGTCACATGTGCTCAGTGAGAACCTGCTTTCATCTGTGAAGAGCACAGGGCGCCAGTGGCAAATTTGCCAATTTTGGTGTTCTCTGGCAAATGCCAAACGTCCTGCACGGTGTTGGGCTGTAAGCACAACCCCCACCTGTGGATGTCGGGCCCTCATACCACCCTCATGGAGTCTGTTTCTGATCGTTTGAGTAGACACATGCACATTTGTGGCTTGCTGGAGGCCATTTTGCAGGGCTCTGGCAGTGCTCCTCCTGTTCCTCCTTGCACAAAGGCGGAGGTAGTGGTACTGCTGCTAGGTTTTTCCCTCCTATGGCCTCCTCCACGTCTCCTGATGTACTGGCCTGTCTCCTGGTAGCGCCTCCATGCTCTGGACACTACGCTGACAGACACAGCAAACCTTGCCACAGCTCGCATTGATGTGCCATCCTGGATGAGCTGCACTACCTGAGCCACTTGTGTGGGTTGTAGACTCTGTCTCATGCTACCACTAGAGTGAAAGCACCACCAGCTTTCAAAAGTGACCAAAACATCAGCCAGAAAGCATAGGAGCTGAGTAGTGGTCTGTGGTCACCACCTGCACTACAACTCCTTTATTGGGGGTGTCTTGCTAACTGCCTATAATTTCCACCTGTTGTCTATTCCATTTGCACAACAGCATGTGAAATTGATTGTCAATCAGTGTTGCTTCGTAAGTAGACAGTTTGATTTCACAGAAGTACGATTGACTTGGAGTTACATTGTGTTGTTTAAGTGTTCCCTTTATTTTTTTGAGCAGTGTACAACTTGGTAACCACAAGATGTGTACATCCTGGAGCTAATACTGTATGTATGGCACACCTTTAGTTGTATACAAATAAAAATATACTAAATGAAAGTTAGATGTGGAAAAGAACACATGTTAGAAAGTTTTGAAAATTATAGTACCAAAAGAAGACATACCACATTTCAACACAAGAGTCATCTATTGTAGATGTGAATTTTGAAGGAAGCTCTAATACCAGCTACCAAACTGGTCATCAGTAGCAAAACAGTCTTCTTTGTTAAAACAATGTGTCTAGTATTGAAGAAAAGGAGACCATTAATGAGAATTTGGTTTTGAGATAAGGTATTTATCTAAAAAATTTAATGTCTATAGTATAGTTTATGAAGAAACAAAATAAGTATTCATCATTCTTGACATTAAATAAAAATGATAGAGATGCAAAGGTGTTTAGAAAAGTTATCAAGTGAGAAAAATGCAGTAGATTCTAGAAAGCTGTGCACATATAACAAATACTATAAAATGTTTGTAAATAAATTAGAAATAAGAATAAATTAGAAAATTGCAAAAAGAGGTAAGACGGTTAAAATAGCTTTCACAAAATCTGGGAGCTCAGTTAGTCAGTGGTGAGATGGACCTCCAAGAAAGAAGAGCTCAAGCAAGAAGCCTTTGGGAACAGCAGAAGAATACTGTCCCTCATTCCGAGTTGTTCGCTCGCAAGCTGCTTTTAGCAGCATTGCACACGCTAAGCCGCCGCCTACTGGGAGTGAATCTTAGCTTAGCAAAATTGCGAACGAAAGATTCTCTAAATTGTGATTAGAAATTTCTTTGCAGTTTCTGAGTAGCTCGATACTTACTCTGCCACTGCGATCAGTTCAGTCAGTTTCGTTCCTGGTTTGACGTCACAAACACACCCAGCGTTCGCCCAGACACTACCCCGTTTCTCCAGCTACTCCCGCATTTTCCCAGAAACTGCAGCGTTTTTTCACACACTCCCATAAAACGGCCAGTTTCCGCCCAGAAACACCCACTTCCTGTCAATCACACTACGATCACCAGAATGAAGAAAAAACCTTGTAATGCCGTGAGTAAAATACCAAACTTCTTAGCAAATTTACTTGGCGCAGTCGCAGTGCGAACATTGCGCATGCGCAATTAGCGGAAAATTGCTGCAATGCAAAGAAAATTACAGAGCGAACAACTCGGAATGAGGGCCACTGTTAGATGAAACCTGACCCTTGAGGAGAGCAGCAGTACCTCCTATGAAAAAAGAAGCTGAAGACTGGGAAGGCTTGTGGTGGTGGAATGCAAGACAATTTAATGTAACTCTCCCAGTCATTCCTTCAATATAGGTTAGATGCCTGTGGGTCCTTTCCACCTACCTTTAACCCCACTAGACCACCAGATAAATGTGGGTTAGGACCACACCACCCCCAAGTCCCCCAAATCTAGAATGGGCACTAGGTCCATGCCCCTAAGTTAGAATAGGCAGTAAGCCTGCACTCTGTGGTTAGTCAACAGGCACATGCCAAATTAGTAAGTCAGACAAGAGGCCTATTTAGTAAATCAGTTGTGTAGAGCTGGCTACCACACACTGTGGCCACATTTTCCTGATAAATATGGTAGAAAAGCCCAAATATAGATAGATAAGAAGGTTCCAGGTAATACAAAAGAACAGGGCACGTGGTATGGTGTATAGAGGAACTTCAAAAGAAACTTGTTACTTGTTTTTCCTATGTATTTGTCTGTTGCCTGTGTATAAGATAGATTGCCTACATATCTGTACACACATGGGACTCCAGCTGAACACACCACAATACAATGGCTGACTGCTTGAATTAGCAGGTACTATTCCCCATTCAGGGGCTTGCTTACCAGGAGAAATATACCCTTTGTTGAACCCTGTTCTGTTATATCAGCAGGGTTCATGAGGACACAATAGCCCACCAAGGCTTGTCCCTCTTCACTTATATATTTGGTGCCCCAATGGAATTTCTCACCTAGTGGCCCTCATTCCGAGTTGTTCGCTCGCAAGGCGAATGTAGCAGAGTTACACACGCTAAGCCGCCGCCTACTGGGAGTGAATCTTAGCTTCTTAAAATTGCGACCGACGTACGCGCAATATTGCGATTACAAACGAGTTAGCAGTTTCAGAGTAGCTCCAGACTTACTCTGCCTGTGCGATCATTTCAGTGCTTGTCGTTCCTGGTTGTCGTCACAAACACACCCAGCGTTCGCCCAGGCACTCCCACCGTTTCCCCGGCCACTCCTGCGTTTTTTCCGGAAACGGTAGCGTTTTCAGCCACACGCCCCTGAAACGCCGTGTATCCGCCCAGTAACACCCATTTCCTGTCAATCACATTACGATCGCCGGAGCGAAGAAAAAGCCGTGAGTAAAAATACTTTCTTCATAGTAAAGTTACTTGGCGCAGTCGCAGTGCGAACATTGCGCATGCGTACTAAGCGGATTTTCACTGCGATGCGATGAAAAATACCGAGCGAACAACTCGGAATGAGGGCCAGTGTTCACAAACACTAGGGAAGCAGCATCTGATTCTGACCATCCAGCTATATTGCATTACACTGCTGCTCTGTCTTTCTTTCTTCAGTATGCAGTTCTACCAAACTTTACAGATGAAAAAAGGGCCTCCTTGATAGCACCAGTCAGTAACTTAGAGCTTCTCTCCTTAGTCAAAGCTTTACACAAGGGTAAGTCCCCAGGGCAAGATGGTTTTGGACCAGAGTATTATCAAATATTGGCTCCTCATCTTTTGCTTTAGTTCACCTCCCTCTTCAATTCTATCTTAGAAGGAAATGAGCTACCAGCTATCTTTAATGATGCATGTATCATTGTGTTGCCCAAGCAGAGGTGAGACCTTAAACTAGTGCAGTTGTAATGGCCAATATCTCAAATGAACCAAGTTTAAAATGATTTACCAGATTTCTTGCAGTCCTTTTTCAAACATTTCTTTGATCACTCTTATACCCAGAACAGACTGCTTTTGTTCAGGGCTGCACAATAGTCACCTCTTGGTAGCTGTTTTAACTCAGTCTCAATTACAAGGCCAAAACATTGATAATATAGTTAGCTGTGAAGCAGACAAAGCCTCCAACCATGTCTCCTAGTCTCTCATCCTATGGGTTTACAAATGGCCAATAATTTAAACTAGACTTTATACATACCTTCACATTCTCTATCTTCAGATCCCTGGCTTTTTAACACTTAATGGGTTAAACACTGTTTCTTTTAAACTTCAATGGGGACCAGACATGGGTGTCCATTGTCCCCATTAATTTTTGATTTCGCCCTTGAACCTCTCATACAATATTGTATTAGGGACTGTCTTTGGAAGGGCATCTCAGTTGAGGCTCATTATATTAAAATATCTGCTTTTGCAGATAATTTATTGTTGTACTTAGTGAGCCCAAAGGAGCAGTCCTCCATTGCACAATTTTCACTAATTTCTGGTTTCCAGATTAATTTCTCAAAAACCAAGGCTCTGGCTCTGCTTCTCAACTCCATGTTAGGTTGGTGTAATTCCTTTCCCTTTAAGTGGGCTGGGGATTCCATCATCCAACCTCATCCATCTCAACTATATTCGGATACTTTCACAGACTTTGTATGCTGGCTGATTTCTGAAAATTGGAACATCTCTCTGTTTCTTACCTGGTTTGCTGTCACTTATTTAAAATAATTCACTTTCTCTCTCTTTTATATTCATTACAGCTGCTCATTTTCATACTTACAGTACAAAGAAAGACCAACATTTAATTACTACACGTTTGACTATATAACAACTGAGGGCTGAGGCTGACCTGGGGAAGCCTCAGATGTAGGAGCTGGCATGTAGGTGAACCGGGAAGGTAGTATTGGGTTCCTAGACATACAGGAGATTTAGTACCATTTGCCCAAAAGCGTGACCACAACGAAGTTGTAAAAAGCATAGTCAGTTTTATTGAACACACAGCTTTAGACACCTTGAAGAAGCAATAACTGCACAGTAGATGTGCAGTGATAAGTTACAGTACAGTTCCCAAAAGCGCAGAGGTAATTAGTGCTGTGGCTTTGCAGAATAAAATGTTATTGAGTCCTTGCCAGAACTGGAGATGATAAGTCTGTATGCCACAGCTAACCGCTGAGAAGAGATATGAACTAGTACTGCCCAGCAGATGGTATACAGAGGCTGGAGTAACACAGATGCACAGAAGTAGATGGTACTTGGAACAATTGCAGAGAATGCCGGATGGAACCGGTAAGAATGAAAGGTGTGTAGAACTCACCACTGTAGTTAGAGTCCGATGGAGTGCATCGATGGAAACTGTGGTTCAATGGTAGAATGGTCACAGATGCGAAAGATATGGGAATACTGCTGATAACGCTGAAATGAACTGAAGAAATGTAGAGCACCATTTGCAGATTACCAGGAGACTCAGGAGTGCTGTGGAAAGCTTGATAGGCCATGGTAAAAGCGCTGTAAAGTATGGAGAATTGTGCTGCAGGAGGTAGAAGTTGGAAATGATATCAGGACACCGCTGTAGGCTGGAGGCGAAGCAGGACCAACCCTGTGAGCAGGAAGCCGGTGTCTGATCGTAGCAAGTAACAAGGAGCAATGCTGGGACACTGCAGAAGTCATGCTGCACTGCAGGATGGAAACAGGTGCGGGTCTCTTAGTGGTGCTGAATCACAGGAGCTGGAATACCTTGAGAAACAAGCAGTAGAATCCACAAGCAGGAGAGACATGTGTACAGGTTAGTCAACCAAAGCACTGACGATTATCCAGCCCAAGAGCAGGATATTTATACCAGCTGGGAAGTAGGCATGGGCTGGATAATTAGGCAGAATCCAGAGTGCAGCGGACAGGTTGTAGAATGACATGTGATGAGAAAAACATGGCTGTGCCCATGTTTGCATTTGGAGGGATTGTCTGTTTGTATATTTCATGTGGTAAACAGCAGTAATAATAGCGGAGGCAATGAGGTTCCTGAAGAACTAAGACACCTGAAGAGAAACTGGAAGATTACAATCGCATGAAGATGGAGAGGAGTTCATTACTCTTAGCCGGCCCTCTCTTTGACTGGCTAGGATTTGGAATTTCCCTGACGCTTTGGACAAGCGTTGATGAAATGAGAAGGAGCAGCACAATATAGACACAGGTGTTTGGACAGGCGTCTTCTACGCTCTGCAGGCGACAGATGACAGTGATTGATCTGCATGGGCTCATATTTGGGCGGAGATAGCTGACGAGGAAGAGTAATAGTAGAGGTCTTAGGAAGTGTGGACCTTCCTCGCTCAATCGCCCTTTCGCGGAATCGGAGATCAACTTTGGTGCAGAGAGATATGAGCTCATCTAGTTTTGGAGGTAAGTCTCTAGTAGCAAGGTCATCCTTAATTTGTTCGGATAACCCATGCCAGAAAGCTGCATAGAGAGCATCATCATTACAGGAAAGTTCAGATGCTAGGAATTGTACCAGATATTGACCGACTGTCCATGTCCCCTGACATAGCCAGAGTAGATCAGTGGAGGCAGATGACACACATCCTGGTTTGTCAAAGATGAGCATGAAGGTTGCCACAAAATCTGCATATGAAGAGAGCAGGGCATCGGATTTCTACCATAGAGGTGATGCCCAATCCAGTGCGGAGCCACTGAGGAGGGAGATGATGTAGGCAACCTTGGTGCGGTCAGTTGGGAAATTGCCAGGCTGTAACTCAAAGTGTATTTCACACTGATTTAGGAAACCATGACAGGCTTTAGGGAAACCATCGAATTTGGCTGGTGTCGGTAAATGGAGACGAGGAGCAGAAATGGGAATGGTGGGTGGGGTTACCACCAGAGGTACTGTAGTCAGAACACTGGACGCCCCTGAACCACGGAGGGTTGCTTGGATTCCATCCAGCCGGGTGGAGAGGTCCTGGAGACAGCGAATCACGTGACCCTGTGCAGCTTCCTGATGTTCTAAGCAGGCTGCAAGTTGTTGCATCGAGTTGGTCTCTTGGACCTGGTCTCCGGCTGGATCCATTAGGTCAGTGCTTACTGTCACAACTGAGGACTGAAGCTGATCTGAGGAAGCCTCAGATGTAGGGGCTGGCATGTAGGTGAACCGGGGAGGTAGTATTGGGTTCCCAGACATACAGGAGATTTAGTACCATTTGCCCGAAGGCGTGACCACGACAGTGAAGTTGTAAAAAGCAAAGTCAGTTTTATTGAACACAGCTTTAGACACCTTGGATATGCAATAACTTCACAGTAGATGTGCAGTGATAAATTACAGTACAGTTCCCAAAAGCGCAGAGGTAATTAGTGCTGTGGCTTTGCAAAACAGAATGTTATTGAGTCCTTGCCAGAACTGGAGATGGTAAGTCCATATGCCACAGCTAACCGCTGAGGAGAAGTATGTACTAGTACTGCCCAGCAGATGGTATACAGAGGCTGGAGGAACACAGAAACACAGAAGTAGATGGTACTTGGAACAATTGCAGAGAATGCTGTATGGAACCGGTATGAATGAAAGGTGTGTAGAACTCACCACTGTAGTTAGAGTCCAATGATGAGCATCGATGGAAACTGTGGTACGATGGTAGAATAGTCACAGATGCGAACGATATGGGAATACCGCTGATAACGTTGAAATTAAATGAAAAACTGTAGAGCACTGTTTGCAGATTACCAGGCGACTCAGGAGTGCTGTTGAAAGCTTAGTAGGCTGTGGTAAATGCACTGTAAAGTATGGAGAATGGTGCTGCAGAAAGGAGATGTTGGAAACGATATCAGGACACCGCTGGAGGCGAAGCAGGACCAACGCTGTGAGCAGGAAGCCGGTGTCTGATCGTAGCAAGTAACCAGGAGCAATGCTGGAACACTGCAGAAGTCAGGCTGCACCGCAGGTTGGAAACAGGTGCGGATCTGTTAGTGGCACTGAATCACAGGAGCTGGAATACCTGGAGAAACAAGCAGTAGAATCCACAAGCAGGAGAGACATGTGTACAGGTTAGTCAACCAAAGCACTGACGATTATCCAGCCCAGGAGCAGGATATTTATACCAGCTGGGAAGCAGGCATTGGCTGGATAATTAGGCAGAATCCAGAGTGCAGCGGATAGATTGTAGAATGACATGTGATGAGAAAAACATGGCTGCGCCCATGTTTGCATTTGGAGGGAAAGTCTGTTTGTGTATTCCTTGTGGTAAACAGCAGTAATGGCGGCGGAGGTTGCGGAGGGCAGGAGATGCCATTCTTACAAACAGTGCAACTAAACTGTAAGGCTGCCATGACAGCGCTGCGGGATCACAGGGAAGAGACTAGAGGTAATGATATACAGCGTGCTGCACGCAGACAGCGCAGATGGAATCCCATTTTGGAACGCTGAGCCAGTCTCAGGATACACTTGGAAGGTAAATAATGATGTCCAATTACCCGGATCGTGACAGACTAAATTCATTTGGATCAGCAAACACCCCATAGCTAACTATCATTATGTCTTATATTGGATTGGAGAGTGTGGTAACTTTGTGTACCGTCCAAATGAACAGGAATGTAGACCCCATATTAATTTAGTCTACTGCGAATCATACTAGACTTTCATCCACCCTATTAAGTAACCCACTGATTGCCACTAACTGCTATGTTTGGTGTACTATATGTCTCCCATTCTCTATTTTAACTCACTGACTTTCAGGATGGTGACACTACTAGTGTGGTACATTTTCTGCATCTCCATGGGTTGTGCTTAGTTTATCAGTGTTTGGATGCTGACTGGTCTTTACTCTCTCCCAACTTAAAGACAGATATCCCCACTTGAACTTTTCTCTATTATATACTTTCAGATAAATAGTTATGTAAGTCAACCACAATCCTGCTTAACACGGTCTACACTGACCTGCCCACTGCATGGTGCCTTATGTAATAGGCTAGTGGCACTCTATTATTTGCCTCCAAAGTAGACGAGTAATAGATTTAACTACTTTGAAGTGTGGTGTAGCTAGATGGAAATACCATTTTCTTTGGGGGAGATTTGCAAGTTGTTTTTAAATCGTGTGAATTTAAACATAAAATTGGTGTCCTCATCATATTCTTAGATGCACTATAAACAGCTTCATAGAGCTTAATACACCCTCACATTGAGATGTCTGATGGATGTCTCATCTGTTTCAAAAGTTTTAAATGGGCTTAGCTTGATGCCAACCTATTACATTGTATGTGGTTCTGTGTCAAGGTTTGGGAGTTTTGGCTAAAGGTCCAGAATTACATACTGTAGTTATGGAAATGGGTAGAGATTTTCTATAGATATGGCATGGACTATGTGAGATATTCATACTACTTCACTCATACAACACCATTAAAAGCACATGACCATACTCTTGGCTCGCATCACAGCGGCTGCTAAGAAAATATTAAACCAGTGGATTATTGCAGATGCAGTACCAATATCATTGATATTTTCTAGGTTGACATTCCTTTACCAAATGTAATGGATAAAAGGTTCACTTGGTATTGACGCCAGAGGTGAAAATATTTTTGGCATATGGCTCCCTTATTTTATATATGACTTCCTTCTACATAAGAATATACACGACAAGTAGGGTTGCCACCTCATTCCTTTAATTGTGGACACATATTAATTACACAGGTTCTGTGGCTGGCTGACTTCAAGACTCCATTTCACCTGGTTTTAATCAGCCACGGAACCTGTGTAATTAATATGTGTCTATAATTAAAGGGATTAATTATATTTTACCAGTGTTTTTTTCCCTTGCACTTTTCTTTCCTGCCTCCCCAATGGTCCGTGTTACTGCTGTTCTTTAGTTTGTAGGGTTTTAATGTATCTCTTTTCACCAACCCGATTTGCACTATTTAGATGTTAGTTGGAACAAATAAATGTAATAAATGTATTTAAAAAAAAAAAACACGTGAACAGAGAAATATTGTAAAATTATGTTTAGCCTGCTTCACCTCATGTTTGGCTTATGCGATAAAAATTACTCAAGATTTCCAAGAAATTGTTGTTTTACTATATCTCATGACAAGGTCTGATTTTGCTGCACAGATTTGAGTCATAACCAGGGCCATAGAGAGACACACCAGGACCCCGTAAAGGGGGCGTGGCTGAAAAAGGGTCGTGATGACTCCCTTTACTATAAAAATATTAATACATAAATATAATTGCCCAGCGTGCTCCACATGGGCGCACATTTTTAATTTGGGGGGGACATGGGGAGAGGAGAGTATGGGGGAGGGCCCCCTGCTTCCTGCCTTACCTGAATGGGAAGTGAATCCCTCCACTTCAGCCAGTGCTATCTTACCAGTGATATTCGGGAAGATGTCGCAGGCCACTATAGAGCACAGTGACAGAGTCTTTGCTTTCTATGTGTGGCACCATCTTCCCAGGATCACTGGGAAGACGGCACCACCAATGCCAGAAAGATGTATACTTCAGTAACGTGCGGTGAGGTGAGGCAGGTGAGGCAGAGCCTTTCCTGTCATACTAACTTTTGTGCCAGAGTTTTGACTGTATAAAGTGTATCAAAAATACAAAGAAAATGTTTGAAATATCTTCTTTGCATTATTATAATCATTTTTATAACCAAAATTCTGGAGTAAAAAGTCTATGGCAGGTGGCTAACTTTTCCGCACACCTCTGATCAAAGCTCACCGAATTTCAAGGAGTTTATACTGGTACACCTGTGTATAATGCCCAGATGTACGTTTTGGATCATATATTGCATGTAAATCTAGCTCTGGTGCTAGCCAGTGTCTCCTGAGCTATTTAGCTCACCACACGTCAATGGTATACTTGTGGGGGGGATCGGACCTGGGCCCCCACCGGGCCCCTCCAGCAGCCCGGGCAATTTGTACCCCCCCTCTCAGTGCCACTGGTCATAACTTTTCAAATTTTTCTGATTCTGAACGACCCATCACTAAATGATAGTAAAGCATCAAGTTTAAAGTTATAATTCTGACATGTTTAAAATTATTTAAATAACATTACAACCACTTTGGAATTCTACCATTGGACATTACGGATTATTCACAGCATTACCCTGGGCAAAACAGATGTAACCCAAAAGGCAGTTGATACATTGTCAATGTTTGTTAAAGAGTGGCAGTAACCAACTACAGTGCACAATATACTATTTTCAAAAAACTTAAATCCACTTTGATTTACAACAATATAATGAACTTCTTCATAGCATATTAATTTTAACCCCCCCCCCCCCCCCAAAAAAAAAAAAAATGCAGGGAATTACGGAAAGATTATGTTCAACTGGTTCACAATATCTGCAAAACTGCTTGTAGACATTGGGGGTAATTCTGAGTTGATCGCTGCAGCAACAAGTTTGTTAGCAATTGGGCAAAACCATGTGCATTGCAGTGGGGGTAGATATAACATGTGCAAAGAGAGTTAGATTTGGGTGGGTAATATTGTTTCTGTGCAGGGTAAATACTGGCTGCTTTATTTTTACACTGCAATTTAGATTTCAGTTTGAATACTCCTTACCCAAATTTAACTCTCTTTGCACATGTTATATTTGCCCCCCCTGCAGTGCACATGGTTTTGCCCAACTGCTAACAAATTTGCTGCTGCGATCAACTCAGAATTAGGCCCATTGGCCATATTTGTGTGAACATGCTCTTCGTATACTGTACATGACATACATAAGAACACCTTTTCAGAAAACATAATCAATCTCTTTGGTTGCTGTTTGCAAGATGCATTTGAATCTGTAATTCTTTATTTACATGCATTCTCATTCTGGGCATTCACAAGATATGCTATGCCAAGTAACACACTATATCAGCCCCTTCGTACCAGAAAACATAGTAGCACACTGAACTGCAGTACTAAAAAAAAATACCTGGCTAAGCATTAATACAAATTAATAAGTAAAATGTAACAACATAGCAGAGGAGTCATTTTATAACTTCTGGAATAGACATTAAAAAGAATATCACAGCTTTGCACACTTTATTAATTTTATAGTGTCAATGTTTTCCAAATACATGCATACTGTATTGCTTCTTAGAATATGTAAAATAATTCAACCTGAATAAGTCACAATTATTGGAAAGGTAATACTAGTGAGGCATGCCTGTAATTATAACAGTATATAGCAATGTTTATATTCCCCTGATTTAAACATCTTAAAGCCAATATAGTTCAAAAAGCTCCATACCATTATAGCTCCTCCAGAAAACTTTACAGTTGGCATAATGCAGTCAGGTAGGTCACATTTTTCCCTTCTTCTGCCAAACCCAGACTCACCCATCTGCCTGCCAAACAGAGATGCGTGATTTATCACTCCACAGAACACATTTTCTCTGCTCCATGGATAAGTGTCGGTGTTGTTTACACCACTTCATCCGGCGCTTGGCATTGGACTTGGTGATGTGAGGCTTGCATGCAGCTGCTCGCCCATGGAAACCCATTCTATTAAGCTCTCGCCACAAAGTATTGTGCTTACATTATTGCCAGTGGAAGTTTGGAATTCTACAGCTATGGAATGTTGGTGACTTTTACGCACCATGCGGCTTAGCAGTCGTTGACCCCGTACTTTAATTTTATGTTGTCATCCGCTTTGTTGTTCCTAAACGCTACCACTTTGTAATAATATCACTTACAGTCAGTGTCGGACTAGGGCATGTAGGGCCCACCAGGGAAATACAATCACAGGGGCCCACTAAGGGGTGTTGCGATATGCTGGAAGGGGTGAGGCCAAATGACCAGAGAGGAGTGGCCAGATATTATCAGCGCCACCTAGTATAGTATATAAAGAAAAAGAGCTCTACCTCACTGCCCTTTTCAAGCTGTTGTGTATGTGCCTGGGTTACACTGGGAGAGAACAGTAGTATATGCACCTGCTTTATACCGGGAGAGAACAGTAGTATACGCTCCTGGATTACCCCGGGAGAGAACAGTAGTATATGTGCCTGAGTTACACCAGGAGAGAACAGTAGTAAATGTACCTGGGTTACACCAGGAGAGAGCAGTTGTAAATGTACCTGGCTTACACCAGGAGAGGACAGTAGTGTATGCGCCTGGGTTACATGATGAGAGAACAGTAGTATACATGCCTAGTTTACACCGGGAGAGAACAGTAGTATACACACCTGGGTTACACCAGGAGAGAGCAGTAGAGAGCAGTAGTATACGCACCTGCGTTACACCAGGAGAGAACAGTAGTATACACGCCTGGGTTACACCAGGAGAGAACAGTAGATACAAATAATGACCACCAGTAGTGCCAGATACACATAATGACCCAGTATAGTGCCAGATAAACAAATGACCCCAGTAGTGCAATGCCAGATACACATATGCTCCCAGTAGTGCAGTGCCAGATACATATATACCCCCCGTAGGGCAGTGCCAGATACACATATGCCCCAGTAGTGCAGTGCCAGATACACATATGTCCCAGTAGTGCCAGATACACATACACCCCTAGCAGTGCCAGATACACATATGCCCCCACAAGTGCCAAATACACATACACCCCTAGCAGTGCCAGATACACATATGCCCCCCAAGTGCCAGATACACATACGCCCCTAGCAGTGCTAGATACACATACATCCCAGCAGTGCCAGATACACATCTGCCCCAGCAGTCCTAGATACACATATGCCCCCAGCAGTGACAGATACACATACGCCCCCAGTAGTGCCAGATACACATATGCTGCCCCCAGCAGTGCCAGATACACATATGCTGCCCTCAGCAGTGCCAGATACACATATGCTCCCTGCAGTGCCAGATACACATATGCTGCCCCCAGCAGTGCCAGATACACATATGCTGCCCTCAGCAGTGCCAGATACACATATGCCCCCTGCAGTGCCAGATACACATATGCCCCCTGCAGTGCCAGATACACAGATACTGCCCCCACAGTGCTAGATACACAGGTACTTTACCCCACAGTGCTGCTCAACACCGCCGCCTGAGCTCTGCTGCCGCTCCTGCTGCTGCTCCTGCTGCCTACTTCTCCGTCTGAGGGCTAGGGAGAAGAGCGCAGCACGCGCCTCTCCTCCCTCCAGTCTGACTTTCTACAGTCACAGCCACCACCCAGGATCACCTGCTGAGGGATGGAGATAAGAGCACGAGTCTCTCCTCCCCTCAGTCCGATTCTGACTGCAGATGTTCCTGGGATTCTGTAAGCACCGTTGGCCTAGTAATGATGAGTTGCCTGCATCCCAAATTGCAGGTGTACAATGTGTACAATAAAAAAAAAACACAATTACTGTTATTTGCAAAGTTTCAAATACTACAAGGTTCATGCAGGGCAGCACCAGTTGGTTAAGCTCCTGGTATGTGCCAGGCATCTGTCTGATTGCCTGGCTTATGTAAGGCCCTCAAGATTCACACCCCCTCTGGAAAGAAATGAAAAAATACTATTGCAGTGCAACACACTTTAAAGGGGGACATTTTCCCCCAGCTACGCTATGTTACTCTTTTCTTCTGTAGCTGGCTCACTACTGCATAAATTCCCTGTAGCCTGTGGGTTAAGACCATGCTCAAGCCCATATACTACAGATATGATTATTTCTCTAGAGAACTTTCAGAACCATGTGCCATTCTTACATACCTTCTAAAAGCAGGTTTTACTCCTGCTACTAAGTACTTACCACATACGCAGTCCCCCTCACATATATCACTCAATGCCACCGCCCGGGTTCAGCTGCTCCCGTGGCTGAGGGACTTGGAGGAGAGTGCAGCGTGCTCCTCTCCTCCCATCAGTCCGACACCGCATCACTGCCACTGCCCGTGATCGCCCTGCTGGTCCTGTGGCTGGGAAGGAGAGCGCAGGACACTTCTCCTCCCCTCAGTCCGACACTTGTTGGCCCCGTCCTCATACAAAAGAGGGCATGGCTAATACTTGGCAGGGCCTACCGGTGAGCTCCCCTGCTCCCTGGTGGCCTAGTCCGAGCCTGCTTACAGTTGAACGTGGAATATTCAGCAGGGATGAAATTTAACGAGCTGTCTTATCACAAAGTTGGCATCTTATCACAATACCACACTGAAAGTCACTCAGCTCTTCAGAATGACCCATTTGTTTCACAAGTGTTTGCAAATGGAGACTGCATGGCTAGGTGCTTGATTTTATACACCTGTGGCAATGGATCTTATTGAAACAACTGAATTAAATAATTAACATGTATGGGCAAATACTTTTGTACATATAGTGTATATACAGTAGTTCAATAAATGTTCCATATAACTGCTTTGCAAATGCAAATGTCAATGAAAACTTTAGAAGATATCAAGATCCACATTTCATTAAGACTTTAAAAAATTCATACAGTATCCAAGTATGTTCCAATGTTATGGGGGGGGGGAAATATTTTCAAATAGGTGAGATAATTCCTGCATTACCTTGACTTCAGTAACAAAATGATCTTGAGACATGTTTTTATCCAAGCTATCGAAGGAAGAGAAAACATGCAGTACTGTATGCAAAGGATATTCCTTATACTTTCGAAGCATAAACTCTGTTAATACAGTATAGCGGAGATCTCAAATAATAGGGCTAAGTCTATAAATCCACAATGGAAAGTGAAGATGAAAGAAAAGTAGCATGACAAAAGAAGTTGTGATATAACAAGATTATTTTTTATTTTAAAACTAAGTAATGCATCAAAAAAATTCAAGGCCATAATGACAACAGTTCATAATAGTCTATTCTAATAAATGAAATGAAATGATTCAAATAATTCTACTGTATATATATATATGTACTATGCTAGGTATTGACAATCTGTCACTGCTGCAACTTTGACATCCACCCATTACATGCTTTTTGTACTATGCTAGGTATTGACAATCTCTCACTGCTGCAACTTTGACATCCACCCATTACATGCTTTTTGTACTATGCTAGGTATTGACAATCTCTCACTGCTGCAACTTTGACATCCACCCATTACATGCTTTTGTACTGAGGGGGTCATTCCGAGTTGTTCGCTCATTATTTTTTTTCGCAACGGAGCGATTAGTCGCTATTGCGCATGCGCAATGTCAGCAGTGCGACTGCGCCAAGTAAATTTGCTATGCAGTTAGGTATTTTACTCACGGCATTACAAGGTTTTTTCTTCGTTCTGGTGATCGGAGTGTGATTGACAGGAAGTGGGTGTTTCTGGGCGGAAACTGGCCGTTTTATGGGTGTGTGCGAAAAAACGCTACCGTTTCTGGGAAAAACGCGGGAGTGGCTGGAGAAACGGAGGAGTGTCTGGGCAAACGCTGGGTGTGTTTGTGACGTCAAACCAGGAACAAAACTGACTAAACTGATCGCAGATGCCGAGTAAGTCTGGAGCTACTCAGAAACTGCTAAGAAGTGTCTATTCGCAATTCTGCTAATCTTTCGTTCGCAATTTTGATAAGCTAAGATTCACTCCCAGTAGGCGGCGGCTTAGCGTGTGCAAAGCTGCTAAAAGCAGCTTGCGAGCGAACAACTCGGAATGACCCCCTATGCTAGGTATTGACAATCTCTCACTGCTGCAACTTTGACATCCACCCATTACATGCTTTTTGTACTATGCTAGGTATTGACAATCTCTCACTGCTGCAACTTTGACATCCACCCATTACATGCTTTTTGTACTATGCTAGGTATTGACAATCTCTCACTGCTGCAACTTTACCATCCACCCATTACATGCTTTTTGTACTATGCTAGGTATTGGCAATCTCTCACTCCTGCAACTTTGACATCCACCCATTACATGCTTTTTGTACTATGCTAGGTATTGACAATCTCTCACTGCTGCAACTTTGACATCCACCCATTACATGCTTTTTGTACTATGCTAGGTTTCCAATTGACTCTCTGCAATCTCCTCCTGGATGTCTGAACGCTCTCTAAAGCTCAACATGGACAAAACGGAACTCATCATCTTCCCCCCATCCAGAGCAACACCCCCGACCAATATCTCCATCATTGTTGACAACACCACCATCTCCCCCGTTCCCCAACTCCGCTGCCTGGGCGTCACTCTTGATTCCTCCCTCTCCTTTGCACCCCACATCCAAGCTCTGGCACAATACTGTCGTTTCCAGCTACGCAACATTGCTCGTATCAGGCCATATCTCTCCCAGAGTGCAACTAAACTCATTATCCACTCACTGGTCATCTCACGACTTGACTACTGTAATGTCCTCCTCACTGGCCTCGGTTGCTCCCATCTTGCTCCCCTCCAATCTGTCCTGAACTCCGCAGCTAGGCTTATCTTCCTCTCCCGCCGCACCACATCTGCCACTCCCCTTCAACAAAATCTACACTGGCTCCCATTTCCCTACAGAATCCTCTTCAAACTCCTCACCCTCACATACAAGGCCATCTCTAATTCCACTGCTCCCTACATCTCCAACCTCCTATCCCTTCATACTCCCTCCCGCCCCCTACGGTCGACTAATGACCGTCGCCTCTTCACCGCCCTGGTCACTGCTTCCCATGCACGAGTTCAGGATTTAGCCCGTGCTGCACCCCTTCAGTGGAACGCACTCCCCCGCTCCATTAGACTCTCCCCAACCTTGCAAAGCTTCAAACGGGCACTAAAAACCCACCTATTCATCAAAGCATACCCTCCCAATGCATAACCCAGTGCTGAAGCCGCGCCTCCACCCCCCTGCCTCATGCCATGAACATCTCAGCTTTGCTTGCATACTGCCATCAGGCTACCTCCCACTTGCCTGCACCTCTTGTCATCTGTCTGTCGCCCCTCCCCATTAGATTGTTAGCTCTTCAGAGCAGGGCCCTCTTTCCTCTTGTTATCTAAGCCCTCATCTCAACACATTTCACTCACAGCTCTCCCCTACTCAACGACCATCTTTATCCTGCTAGTAAAGGCTCATCTCCATCTATGGCCACCAGCCTCTAGTAGTACGATGATCACTCCCTCGATACTTACATCTTAGCTGTATTATGTCTTGAGAATGTGTGGTGCTCTGTTACCTGTACTCTATTTCTGTTATTTATTTACTGTAATGCAATGTTTTGTCCCCTGTATTGTCCTTTGTACGGCGCTGCAAAACACATGTGGCGCCTTATAAATAAAATGTAATAATAATAATAATATATATATATATATATATATATATATATATATATACATATATATGTAATTTAGAGATGTGCGGTGGGAACTTTAAGTGTTTTGTGTTTTGATTTTGGTTCTTGTTCCATCCTCCTGTTTTGGATCTGGATTGGTTTTGCCAAAACCACCCTTTCGTGTTTTGGTTCTGGATCTAGATGATTTATGAAAAAAACATAAAAACAGCGAAAATCACAGAACTTAGGGGTAATTTTGATCCTACGGTATTATTAACCTCAATAACATTAATTTCCACTCATTTACAGTCTGATCTGAACACCTCACACCTCACAATATTGTTTTTAGGCCTAAAAGTTGCACCGAGGTGGCTGTATGACTAAGCACTGTATTGGCAGACAGGATGGCAAATTTAAAAAATAGCCCACAAACAGCATATCATGCAATGTAAAAGAGGTGCAATGTGGTAGCTGTATGACTAAGCTAAGCGACCCAAGTGTCTGGCACAAACACCTGGCCCATCTAGGAGTGGCACTGCAGTTGCAGACAGGAAGGTACTTAAAAAAACTAGGCTCCAAACAGCACATCATGCAAAGAAGTAAAAGAGGTGATATGAGGTAGCTGTATGACTAAGCTAAGCGACAAAAGTGTGCGGCACAAACAACATGGGATGTGCTGGAAATTGCCCAGATGTAATACACGCACAATATTGGTGGCACAGGATAGCGTACCTCTAAACCACACACGCGGCAAAGCCTATAAAATTAATTTGGGTAATAATAACCTTTTTATGTGGAGCTATTATAATAATATGCAGCACAGGCGAGCGCACCACTACACCACACAGGGCAAGCCCTGTAAAAAATATTTGGATAATAATATAAGTAATGTATATAACCCATTTATTTGGAGTAAATAATATACAGTACAGGACACCACTACTTTACTGAAGCAGCACAAGACAGCACCACTGGACTGGACTTATGCAACAGTACCCATGGACTTATACAGCAGTACCCCTGGAGTTGTATGGTAGTGACAGACAGGATGGCACTTTAAAAAACTAGGCCCCAAACAGCACATGATGATAAGAAAAAAAAAGGTGCAAGATGGTATTGTCCTTGGGCCCTCCCACCCGCCCTTATGTTGTATAAACAGGACATGCACACTTTAACAAACCAATCATTTCGGCGACAGGGTCTGCCACACGACTATGGCTGAAATGACTGGTTTGTTTGGGCCCCCACCAAAAAAGAAGCAATCATTCTATCCTTGCACAAACTGGCCCTACAGAGGCAAGACGTCAACCTCATCCTCATCCTCCAATTCCTCACCCCTTTCAGTGTGTACATCCTCCTCCCTACAGAGTATTAATTTGTCCCCACTGGAAACCACCATCACAGGTCCCTGTGTACTTTCTGGAGGCAATTACTGGTAAAGGTCTTTCCGGAGGAATTTATAATTCATTTTGATGAACATCATCTTCTCCACATTTTGTGGAAGTAACCTCTAACGCCGATCGCTGACAAGGTTACCAGCTGCACTAAACACTCTTTCGAAGTACAAACTGGAG
Organism: Pseudophryne corroboree; assembly: GCF_028390025.1. Taxonomy (NCBI): domain Eukaryota; kingdom Metazoa; phylum Chordata; class Amphibia; order Anura; family Myobatrachidae; genus Pseudophryne; species Pseudophryne corroboree. Next base: position 487,822,840 of record NC_086448.1, read on the forward strand.
GGGGGCAACTTAGGTAAAATAAAGCCAGTTTGTGCAAGGGCATCCAAATTGCCTCTTTTTCCAGCAAGTATACGTACGGACTGTCTGGCATGCCTCCTTGGATGCTGTCACTCATATAATCTTCCACCATTCTTTCAATGGTGACAGAATCATATGCAGTGATAGAAGACATGTCAGTAATCGTTGGCAGGTCCTTCAGTCCGGACCAGATGTCAGCACTTGCTCTTAACTGCCCTGCATCACCGCCAGCGGGTGGGATAGGAAATCTTATCCTTTTCCTCGCAGCCCCAGTTGCGGGAGAAAGTGAAGGAGGAGCTGTTGACGGGTCACATTCCACTTTAGTTGACAATTTTCTCATCAGCAGGTCTTTGAACCTCTGCAGACTTGTTTCTGCCAGAAAGAGAGATACAATGTAGGCTTTAAACCTAGGATCGAGCACGGTGGACAAAATGTAGTGCTGTGATTTCAAAAGATTGACCACCCTTGAATCCTGGCAAAGCGAATGAAGCACTCCATCCACAAGTCCCACATACTTTGTGGAATTGCTCCGTCTTAGCTCCTACTTCAATTTTTCCAGCTGCTTCTGCATAAGCCTGATGGGGGGAATGACCTGACTCAAGCTTTGCAGTGTCTGAACTGACTTCACGTGTGGAAAGTTTGAAGGGTTGGAGAACCTTGCACAAGACAGAATTAATTTTCCACTGCAAATGAGTCAGGTGCATTTCCCCTCCTTTGCCTATATCGTAGGTGGATGTATAGGCTTGAATGGCCTTTTGCTGCTCCTCCATCCTCTGAAGCATATAGAATGTTGAATTCCACCTCGTTACCACATCTTGCTTCAGGTGATGGCAGGGCAGGTTCAGGAGTGTTTGCTGGCGCTTCAGTCTTCAGCACGCAGTGGCTGAATGTCGAAAGTGTCCCGCAATTTTTCGGCCCACTGACAGCATCACGTGCACACCAATGTCATTTTCCAAAAACTTTTGCACCACCAAATTAATTATATGTGCAAGACATGGGACATGCTGGAATTTGCCTACATGTAATGCTGCACAATATTGGTGGCATTGTCCGATATCAAAAATCCCCAGGAGATTCTAATTGGAGTAAGCCATTGTGTGATGATGTCCCACAGTTTCTGTAAGAGGTTGTCAGCGGTGTGCCTCTTACGGAAAGTGGTGATACATAGCGTAGCCTGCCTGGGAACGAGTTGGCGTTTGCGAGATGCTGCTACTGGTGCCACTGCTGTTGTTGTTGCTGCGGGAGGCAATACATCTACCCAGTTGGCTGTCACAGTCATATAGTCCTTAGTCTGCTCTGTTCCACTTGTCCACATGTCCATGGTTAAGTGGACAGTGGGTAAAACTGCATTTTGTAGGACACTGAGGACACTTTTTCTGATGTCTCTGTACATTCTCGGTATCGCCTGCCTACTGAAGTGGAACCTAGATGGGATTTGGTACCGGGGACACACTACCTCAAACAATTCTCTAAGTCCTACTGAACCAATGGCGGATACCGGACGACGCACGTCTAACACCAACATAGCTGTCAAGGCCTCAGTTATCCGCTTTGCAACAGGATGACTGCTGTCATATTTCATCTTCCTCACAAAGGACTGTTGGACAGTCAATTGCTTAGTTGAAGTAGTACAAGTGGTCTTCCGTCTTCCCCTCTGGGATGACGAATGACTCCTAGCAGCAACAACAGCAGCGGAAGCAACAGCAGCAGTAGGCGTACCACTCAAGGATCGTCCGGAGGAATCCCAGTTAGGAGAGGACTCCTCAGTATTGCCAGTGACATGGCCTGCAGGACTACTGATGTTCCTGACTGAGGAGGAAGTTGACATTGAGGGAGTTGGTGGTGTGACTTGCAGGATCTTGGGTACAAGAGGAAGAAGGGATTTAGGTGTCAGTGGACTGCTTATGCTCTTACCCAAAGTTTCACAATTTAACACTGGTTTCTGATGAATGCGTTGCAGGTGACGTATAAGGGAGGATGTTCTTAGGTGGTTAACATCCTTACCCCTACTTATTACAGATTGACAGAGGTAACACATGGCTTGATATCTGTTGTCCGGATTTGTGGAGAAATAATTCCATACCGAAGAGGTGGCTTTTATTGGTATTTTGCCAAGGCATCACAATGGGCTTATTCATCCTATGGACAACAGGTGTCTACCCCAGTGACTGATTTAAACAAACTACATCACCATCAGAATCCTCCTCATCAACTTCCTCCTCAGTGCCAGCAAAACTCATATCCTCATCCTGGTGTACTTCAACAGAGACATCTTTAATTTGAATATCAGAAACTGGACTGTGGGTGCTCCCTCAAGCACTTTCAGAGGGCCTGTAAATGGTGGAAGGAGCCACCTCTTCCCATCCAGTGTTGGGAAGGTCAGGCATCACAACCGCCGACACACTTGGACTCTTCTTGGGGATTTGTGATACTATCTTAGAATACACAATTCTTTGCCTGTGCTTTCACCAGCTTAACTCTTTTCATTTTTCTAGTGGTAGTATGAGGGCTTCCATCATCATGTGAAACTGAACCACTGGTCATGTACATAGGCCAGGGCCTTAGCCGTTCCTTGACACTCGTGTCGTAAATGGCATATTGGCAAATTTAAGTTTCTCCTCAGACCATTTAAATTTATTTTATTGGGTCATTTTACTGAACTTTTGCTTTTTGGATTTGACATGCCCTCTAATATGACATTGGGCATTGGCCTTGGCAGATGATGTTGATGGCATTTCATCATCTTTCTCATGACTAGTGGCAGCAGCTTCAGCACTAAGAGGACATGGTTCTTGACCTTTCCCTATTTTATCCTACAAATTTTTGTTCACTATTATTTTTCTGGAGTTATATAACAATGGCCCTCATTCCGAGTTGATCGCTCGCAAGGCGATTTTAGCAGAGTTACACACGCTAAGCCGCCGCCTACTGGGAGTGAATCTTAGCTTCTTAAAATTGCGACCGATGTATTCGCAATATTGCGATTACAAACTACTTAGCAGTTTCAGAGTAGCTTCAGACTTACTCGGCATCTGCGATCAGTTCAGTGCTTGTCGTTCCTGGTTTGACGTCATAAACACACCCAGCGTTCGCCCAGACACTCCTCCGTTTCTCCGGCCACTCCTGCGTTTTTTCCGGAAACGGTAGCGTTTTTAACCACACGCCCCTGAAACGCCGTGTTTCCGCCCAGTAACACCCATTTCCTGTCAATCACATTACGATCGCCGGAGCGAAGAAAAAGCCGTGAGTAAAAATACTATCTTCATTGTTAAATTACTTGGCGCAGTCGCAGTGCGAATATTGCGCATGCGTACTAAGCGGAATTTCACTGCGATGCGATGAAATATACCGAGCGAACGACTCGGAATGAGGGCCAATATTCGGTAGAGGAGAGCATACCTCTACAACAGACTTGGCAAACCCTGTGAACATTATTTAGAATAAATATTAATAACCCCTTTATTTGGAGTAAATAATATACAGCAATGAACTTATATGGCAGCACCACTGGACTTGACTTATACGGCACTACCATTTGTTAAAGCTGATTAACTTACAGGACAGAAAAGCTATACCTTTTACACTAAAATTCTAGCCTCTGCGGCCGCTGGATGTAATCCTTAACCTACGTACTTTTTACCCAGTTAGCGCACACAGGCCCGTACCGTGTAAGAGCTTTGCGTACACACGCCGCAACGGATGTACAAAGTACACCCTTTGCGTACACACACCGACACACTGTAAGCACAATGCAGCTACACGTGTGGCAGGAAAACACTTTAAACCTTAGCAGGAAAGGGACACGACACTAATGTATTTAAAATATAGTGGGATCCGACCCACCAACAGTTATTTACTAAAAGGAGGTTACAATAGTAATACAATCACAATAAAAGATACAGGCTACAATAAATGATACATACGTTTGTCTCGCCAGCCCCACCCAGTCCCGGTCCTCAATCAATCAAGATAGATGACCTTCAGAGAATGTGTGTGGCCGGCCAGGTAGCTGGGCTTTTATACATTTGTCCAAAACATGATACAATAGAAACTGTAATCTCTTCACCTATAGGTCAAAGGGTTGGTCATTTACAGTACAGGAGGGGTCATAGGTCGGTTTTAATAGGTGGGCGATGCCTGGTCCAGGTGTACTTGCAGTTGGTCTCCACTGGGTTCCCCCCGAATATCAGGAGTACAGTAAATACAGTTAATATTAATATTCTGTTCCTGCGCATATCTATGCGCAGGAGCATGCTATATTCTGCAAACTGCTACCGGAATATTGCTCTTAAAACACCTGGCAGCTGGATACCAAACACCACCTCCTAACCTAATGCTGTCCCCTCATATCCTGTAAAGGTGAATCCCTTTGTTGTTGTACCCTTTAAGCAAGTGTACCTCACTGGTGTGGTGCATGTGGGCTATGTGTAAATCGTGCACTATGTGGATTAAATATGAAATATGTCTTTGTAGCTTTTCCATGCGAATATAAATGCTACCGTAATTACTCATACCACACGCTAATACGCATCACCGTGTGAGCGGTTATATGCAACTTGCGAGTATGCGCACGAATGGCAGAACAAGTACGCGCACGGAGGCCATCTGTGTGGTGTTTGTATGTGATGTGTATTGCTGTAATATTTTCCACATCGACAGTCCACCCTTTGGCAGTCATCAATAACTGCCACTTAACTACTAAACAGAAAATATTATCTATACATTATATATAAGTTTGGATGATCGGAGGAGAGTTGTAGGTGGGAAATGTATAGCCTAGTGGGATAGTAAAAAGCATGTATGTATGAATCAATGTCTGAGGGGCATGTATCATTGTGACGTTTATATTCTAAGTAAGCTTTGAGGTATTGCGAAGTATACATTAAATCCTTCTTATCTCGTATTAAGGGTCAGTACTTGGGCAAACAAACACTACCGATCTCTGTTCGGGCAAGGGCTTTCAACCCTCACCTTTTTGGCTTCTCATTCCAACAAATGGGGAGCACATTTATCTGATGATACATGGAGGGGGAACATATGTGAGTGCTAATATATGTGGATAACACCTGTCTACTATGTGTGCCATTAACTGAAGGTTGCAGTGATGAAGGTAAGACACATATATAAAAATACATTCACATAAAATTGGGTATGGTTGACGTCTTTTCTGGTGGGATGTTCTGGGTAAGGGGGGAAACAGAGAAATGTTGAAAGAAACAGACCATGAAATTCATTTGCAATCCTTATCATAACACTGTCTCTACGGATGGATCATAAATTAAATCTGCTGCTTTAACAACACCCTTGCTCCTTAGACTCATAAAATTTGTGCCATGCGTGCGCCGTGTCAAGATTCGAACACACCAATAATTATGATGACTCCCAGGATACAAAGGAGAAACTTTCCCAGACTCATAATAACATTCTGTACCCACTCTCCTAACTCTGAGAACCATTTGCATGGGTTTAACCATGAGACCCAGCCAGTCAGTTCATCACCCACAGCCGTCAAGGTAAGGTTGTGTTTCCTCCTGAACTCCCACTTCAACTGCAAGATCTCGTCCATCTTTTGATCCATGATCTCCGTGGGGTCGTCAGTGCTATTCGTAATATACGTACAGCACTTCACACCACATTGAGTTGCCAGGGTAACACAGTACCCACCTGTCACGGCCGTAACGTAACTAAGGACCATCCTGTGCTGGATAAATTCCTTCTTGTAGGCTTGTAACTCCCTACCCGTATACCTGAAGGTGTCATCATACATCTCGGTGATATTATCTATCAAGTTTGCCAGCGCATGGATGTACCTATAATTTATAGTTCCTCTGGCAGTACGGGTGATATCTAATGTGAGAAGGAACTGAATCCCGGTGGATTCATGGATCAAATCAGAGGCTGCATGCTCTGTTCTATCCATAAGGTGTCTCTTGATGATGTGTTCATAATGGGTATGAGTATAAGGAGTCTGAGCGTTGCGGTGAACGTCTTTCATTTTGTCGTGGGTTATGGTCATGACCTCTGGTAGTACTCTCCCAATATAACACAACCCTTAAGAGCTCGGAGTAAGCCACTTGTACACTTTCCTCCACATAAGAATTAGGCATCATCTGGGAGAACATAAGGGACAAAATGTAACAACACCATATCACAAATCTTTCTTATAAAGAAACCAATCCCTAGTTCTCTCATTTGCTCAGTACACGTATCAGGCTGGATGATGTGGGCACAATACTCCTGTGATACTTTTCCAACCCACATGGTTTTGATCCCACGTGTATACCTATGCTGAAAATACTTCCCACTGGTGGCTATCTTGCGTACAAGTTGATGGGAACATTATCAGCTCTATGTGAAAAGGTCATTGGCTGGTTATTCCAAATCACTTCCCAATTTCCTGGTTTTCAGAAATTGGATACATTAAAACACAACAGGGACCTACCTATGTTGTACTGGTGGAGCTTCAAGCTAGGGGGCCTAGATATATTGAATTTCTTGTCCACTGGTCTCCCACCCTGTAATTTGAGTACCTCATCTATTGTTATAGGGTATGGTACTAATCCTGACTTACTCTGTCCTTGAGGTACCTGTGATCACACCCAACAATCTGTTTGGTTTAAGACCTTACCCACTAATGAGTGGTAATCACTCAGTGGATGTTGGCCCCTGTCGGTATTCATGTTGGACTGACATCTTTGGATGCACCCATCTTCGACTATGTTCTCGCAATTTCTACATATACAATATTCGTCAGATAATAACCCATCACAGTGCCTCCGAGCTCCATGACTACCAGAGCGCTTACTGATAACAGCCTTTACTAGAGTGATGTGCTGCTCCTGAGATCCTACAAATCCGTACTCGCCATCAGAACCCATTCCATATCCTTGCTCGACGTCTCTGGGACCCTCACAAAAACAGATTGTCCTGATTAAAAACAGAGTTACCAGAAAAACCCGAAACGCAGTCTCTTGAGGTAGATCCATTTCGCTAAGGAGCAAAAAGAAAATAAGAGGGGAAATAAAAGAAAAATGCAGTGGGGGGTAAAAAAAGAAAAATGGTACAACAAACATCCTTGATCTTGTTCTCCACGCTCAGATGCCTTTCAACAGTCCTGCCTCTCAGCTTTCCCGGTATAGACTCTCTAGTGATTTGAGGTTCTCATCACCTTTATCTTTGTCACGAGTTTTCTCCAGGTCAGCGACCTTCTTGCAGTGGGACGAGTGAACCCAAGTCTCTCTCTCGGCAACCTTTAGTGCTGTCGTGCTGGTCAACAAAACTTGATACGGTCCTTCCCACCTGTCTATGAGGCAACCTGAGCATAAAAAAATTTGAATCATCACATAATCCCCAGGCTCAATGTCATGACAATTATTGTTCGGTAAGTCAGGAATCACCAGCTTTAGATTCCGTTGTTGATTTCTCAGCTGCTGGCTCATCCTAACCAAATATTGCACAGTTATTTCGTTATTGCACTTCAAATCATCCTGGGGGTCTATCATTACGTGGGGTTGTCGACAAAAAAGAACTTCGAAGGGTGATAAGTTAAGCGGTGACCTTGGAGTGGTTCTGATGCTGTACAACACTAGTGGCAAAGCTTCTGGCCACAACAATCCAGTTTCAGCCATTACTTTGCTCAGCTTATTCTTAATAGTGCTGTTCATTCTCTCCACCTTAGCACTTGCCTGTGGCCGGTAGGGAGTATGCAGCTTGCTATTAATTCCCATCAGTTTGCACATGACCTGAAAGACTTCACCTGTAAAATGGGTACCCCTATCACTTTCAATCATTCTAGGGATACCATATCTGCACACAAATTCCTGCACGATTTTCTTTGCAGTGAACACAGCAGTATTTGTGGCAGCGGGGAATGCTTCTACCCTGTTTGAAAACACATCAGTACATACTAACACTTGTTTTAAATTCCTACAGGGTAGTAACTGTATGAAGTCGATTTGTATTACCTGAAAAGGTCCTTCTGTATGAGGGATATGGGATGGCTCTGTTGGTATTGCCTTACCAATATTCTTCCTCAAGCATGTAAGACATGTCATTGCTTTCTTACCCACATGAGAAGAGAACCCTGGTGCACTCCAGTAGGCTCTCACCAGTTTGCACATACCTTCTTTACCTAGATGAGTCAGACCGTGTGCCGCCTCAGCTAGGCTTGGGAGATATGCTCTGGGGGCCACTGGCTTACCGTGTCCATCTGTCTAAAGTCCTGAGGGCTCCTGACCATATCCCTTCACCTTCCAGACTGCCTTTTCCTGTAGGGAACACAAATTTTGCATTTTGATTAACTGTTGTGTGTTAACTGTTTCAAATGTCATCAGATATGTGACGTTCGTTGGTATTGTGGTGCTTGCTGCAGATTTTGCCGTATATATATATTTGATACTGCCGTATATGTCCAGTGGTACTGCCATAAAAATCCAGTGATCCTGCCATATAGTTCCAGTGATCCTGGCATATTATTCCAGTGGTACTGGCGTATAGTTCCGGTCCAGTGATACTGCCGTATATGTCCAGTGATACTGACATATATGTCCATTGATGCTGCCGTATACTGTATGTCCAGCGGTACTGGTGTATAAATCCAGTTATCCTGCCATATAATTCCAGTGGTACTGGTGTATAAATACAGTCCTGTGATACTGCCGTATATGTCCAGTGATACTGTCATATATGTACATTGAAACTGCCGTATGTGTCCAGTGGTACTGCCGTATAAATACAGTGATCCTGCCATATATGTCTAGTGATCCTGCCATATAATTCCAGTGGTACTGGCGTATAAGTCCGGTCCAGTGATACTGCCGTATATGTCCAGTGATACTGCCATATATGTCCATTGATACTGCTGTATACAGTATGTCCAGAGGTACTGCCGTATATATCCAGTGATCCTGCCATATAATTCCAATGGTACTGGAGTATAAGTCCAGTCCAGTGATCCTGCCGTATATTACCAGTGGTACTGACATATAATTCCAGTGGTATGAGCGTATATATATACCCTGTTGCAAAGCGGATTACTGAGGCCATAACAACTATGCTGGTGTTAGACATACGTCCAGTATCCATCATTAGTGCAGTGGGACTGCGGTGTCAATCCTAGATGGGCCAGGTGTTTGTGCCGCACACTTGTGTCGCTTAGCTTAGTCATACAGCTACCTCATTGCCATCTTTTACTTCTTGGCATGATGTGCTGTTTGGGTACTATTTTATTTTAAGTTCCATCCTGTCTGACACTGCAATGCCACTGATAGATGGGTCAATTGTTTGTGTCACTTAGCTTAATCATACAGCTACCTCATTGCACCTCTTTTACTCCTTTGCATGATGTGGTGTTTGGGGCCTAGTTTTTTTAAGTGCCATCCTGTCTGCCACTGCAGTGCCACTCCTTGATGGGCCACGTGTTTGTGCCGCACACTTGTGTCACTTAGCTTAGTCATACAGCAACCTTGCTGCACCTCTTTTTCATCTTTGCATCATGTGCTGTTTGGTGCATGTTTTTTTAAAGTGCTATCCTGTCTGACACTGCCGTATAGGTCCAGGGATACTACTGTATTAGTCCAGGGGTACTTCCATATAAGTCCACCAATTGCAGAATTTTTGAACAATGACAGCGGCGTGCAGGATATGCTGTCAGTGGACTGAAAACTGCGGGCCACTTTCGACATTCTGCCACTGCATGCCACTACTAGATGGGCCAGGTGGTTGTGTCACTTAGCTTAGTCATACAGCAACCTTGGTGCACTTATTTTTCTTCTTTACATAATATGCTGTTTGGGGACTAGTTTTTTAAATCTGCCATCCTGTCTGACACTGCTTTGCCACTCCTAGATGGGACAATTGTTTGTGTCGCTTAGCTTAGTCATACAGCTACCTCATTGCACCTCTTTAAATCTTTGCATGATGTGCTGTTTGGGGCCTTTTTTTTATATCTGCCATCCTGTCTGCCACTGCAGTGCCACTCCTAGATGGTAATAGTACAACATAGGAAAAAGGGTGCAGGTGCACCATACACCATTAACATTATTATAACCATAATATAATATTTGAGGTTCATGGCATATATTGGCCAGTATATGAGCCTGCCCACCTGCTTCACAGTGACCTCATCGGACAGGTCCCTAACATTATAGGGGTTCACCTCCGGGACGCAGAGCACCCCCAGACCACCCCAGCCAAACCACCCCAGGGCATCACACAGAAAAAGGATAGGAGTGAAAGATCAGTGTTAAGCAAATGAAAGAGGCTGCTGAATGTGAAAGAAAAGAAGAGGACAGCAGTAAAGTGTCAGAGTGTTAGAATGTGAAGTTTAGCTGAGCAGTGTTATAAGTGTAAAAAATATGTGAAAAATGCTACATAAATATAAAACAAACACAATGTGATATAAGTGTTAAAAGTAAATGTAAGGTGGTAATGCCCCAAAGTGGCCCTGCCAGAGCAATATAGGGAGCTCCACGCCCCAAAAGCTCACCCCCAAACTGATTTTGTATATAATTAAAAGGATCATACCTATGTCTTTTGTGCAGTCAGAATGTACTGGTTCCCTGTTTAAAAGCCTGAGAGGCAGTGGGTGGGGTGCTAATCCAGAGATGAGGACAGCCCTCATCTCTGGATTAGCACCCCACCCACTGCCTCTCAGGCTTTTAAACAGGGAACCAGCACATTCTGACTGCACAAAAGACATAGGTATGATCCTTTTAATTATATACAAAGTCAGTTTGGGGGTGAGCTTTTGGGGCGTGGAGCTCCCTATATTGCTCTGGCTGGGCCACCTTGGGGCATCACCACCTTACATTTACTTTTAACACTTATATCACATTGTCTTTGTTTTATATTTATGTAGCTTTTTTCACATATTTTTTACACTTATAACACTGCTCAGCTAAACTTCACATTCTAACACTCTGACACTTTACTGCTGTCCTCTTCTTTTCTTTCACATTCAGCAGCCTCTTTCATTTGCTTAACACTGATCTTTCACTCCTATCCTTTTTCTGTGTGATGCCCTCGGGTAGTTTGGCTGGGGTGGTCTGGGGGTGCTCTTCGTCCCGGAGGTGAACCCCTATAGTGTTAGGGACCTGTCCGATGAGGTCACCGTGAAGCAGGTGGGCAGGCTCATATACTGGCCAATATATGCCAAGAACCTCAAATATTATATTATGGTTATAATAATTTTAATGGTGTATGGTGCACCTGCACCCTTTTTCCTATGTTGTAGTATTACAGTACTTAGTCCCAGCAAGGTAGCACATCCCATTATAATAAGCTAGGGTGTGCAGTCCAGGCCCCGTTTCCATATAGCCACTCCTAGATGGGCCAGGTGTTTGTGCCGCACACTTGTGTTGCTTATCTTAGTCATACAGCAACCTCATTGCAATTCTTTTTCTTTTTTGCATGATGTGCTGTTTGTGGCCTATTTTTAAATCTGCCATCCTGTCTGCCACTGCAGTGCCACTAATAGATGGGCCAGATGTTTGTGCTGCACACTTGTGTCACTTAGTTTAGTCATACAGCCACCTCGGTGCAACCTTTTGGCCTAAAAACTATATTGTGAGGTGTGAGGTGTTCAGAATAGACTGGAAATGTGTATAAATGAATGCTATTGAGGTTAATAATACCGTAGGATCAAAATTACCCCCAAATTCTGTGATTTTAGCTATTTTTATGTTTTTTTTTAATTATCCAGATCCAAAACCAAAACCAAACCCCCAAAACACAAAAATCCAAAACCAAAACACGAGCGGGGAATTAGAACAAAAACCAAAACACGAAATGTGCCCGCAGCACATCTCTAATATATAGGATAACCTAAAAGTCTATATTGTCATGGATATTACAATATATAAACATTAGTGATGAGCGGGTTCGGTTTCTCGGAAACCGAACCCCCCCGAACTTCACCCTTTTTACACGGGTCCGAGCCATACTCGGATTCTCCCGTATGGCTCGGGTAACCCGAGCGCGCCCGAACGTCATCATCCAGCTATCGGATTCTCGCGAGATTCGGATTGTATATAAGCAGCCGCGCGTCGCCGCCATTTTCACTCGTGCATTGGAAATGTTAGGGAGAGGAAGTGGCTGGCGTCCTTTCCGTTATTGTTGAACTTGATTGTGCACTATTGCTTAATTGAGGGGAGGGCTGGGGAGCAGCTGTATAATATAGGAGGAGTACAGTGCAGAGTTTTGCTGATCAGTGACCACCAGTTATCAGTTCTCTGCCTGAAAAAAACGCTCCATTTCTGTGCTCAGTGTGCTGCATATATCTGTGCTCACACTGCTTAATTGTGGGGACTGAGGAGCAGCTGTATTATATAGCTGGAGTACAGTGCAGAGTTTTGCTGACAGTGACCACCTGTATACGTTGTCTGCCTGAAAAACACTCCATATCTGTGCTCAGTGTGCTGCTTTATTGTGGGGACTGGGGACCACCAGTATAATATTATATAGGAGGAGTACAGTGCAGAGGTTTGCTGACCAGTGACCACCAGTATATAATATATAGCATTACGGTACAGTAGGCCACTGCTGTACCTACCTCTGTGACGTCATTAAGTATACTATCCATCTACATTCTATACCTGTGGTGCATTTTAGTTTTGCAGTTTGCTGACACAGTGACCACCAGTATACTATATATAGCAGTACGGAAGGCCACTGCTGTACTTACCTCTGTGTCGTCATTAAGTATACTATCCATCTACATTCTATACCTGTGGTGCATTTTAGTTTTGCAGTTTGCTGACACAGTGACCACCAGTATACTATATATAGCAGTACGGTACGGAAGGCCACTGGTGTACCTACCTCTGTGTCGTCATTAAGTATACTATCCATCTACATTCTATACCTGTGGTGCATTTTAGTTTTGCAGTTTGCTGACACAGTGACCACCAATATACTATATATAGCAGTACGGAAGGCCACTGCTGTACCTACCTCTGTGTCGTCATTAAGTATACTATCCATCTACATTCTATACCTGTGGTGCATTTTAGTTTTGCAGTTTGCTGACACAGTGACCACCAGTATACTATATATAGCAGTACGGAAGGCCACTGCTGTACCTACCTCTGTGTCGTCATTAAGTATACTATCCATCTACATTCTATACCTGTGGTGCATTTTAGTTTTGAAGTTTGCTGACACAGTGACCACCAGTATACTATATATAGCAGTACGGAAGGCCACTGCTGTACCTACCTCTGTGTCGTCATTAAATATACTATCCATCTACATTCTATACCTGTGGTGCATTTTAGTTTTTTTTCAACAGTATTCACTCGTGAGGACCCAATTCAGGGACTAACGCACAATCTCAATAATGAGAATATCCCACTGATAGGTACTTAATTAAGCGAGGAAGTAGTCTGTGACCGATTAAAACATTTAAAGATTAATAAATCACCAGGGCCCGATGGTATTCATCCAAGGGTTCTAATGGAGCTTCACTCTGAACTGGCAAAACCGCTATCTTTGATCTTTAAGGATTCAGTTATATCAGGTATGGTTCCCAAAGACTGGCGTATAGCGGAAGTAGTGCCTATATTCAAAAAGGGAAGTAAAGCTGAACCAGGTAATTATAGACCAGTTAGTCTTACATCTATAGTGGGGAAAGTATTGGAAGGTATTCTAAGAGATAGTATTCAGTAGTTCCTTGAAACCAATAAGGTCATTAAAAGGAATTAACATGGGTTTATGAAGGACAGATCCTGTCAAACCAACTTACTTGGGTTTTATGAAACAGTAAGCGCAAACCTAGATCAGGGTAAAGACGTGGATGTAATCTTTTTAGACTTTGCCAAAGCGTTCGATACTGTACCACACATGAGACTTATCTACAAGCTACAAGAATCAGGGCTAGGAAGCACAATATGCACTTGGGTCAAAAACTGGTTAGATAATAGGAAGCAGCGCATTGTGGTTAATGGATCTTTTTCAGCTTGGACTGTAGTGCTAAGTGGTGTGCCGCAAGGCTCAGTATTAGGACCGCTATTGTTCAATATTAACGACCTAACAGAAGGTCTTGAGAGCACGGTGTCAATTTTTGCAGATGATACTAAATTGTGTAAGGCTATAAATACAGAGGAGGATGCCGAGTCTCTTCAGAACGACTTAGTTAAATTAGAAGCATGGGCAGCCAAATGGAGAATACGCTTCAACACAGACAAGTGTAAGGTAATGCACTGTGGTAACAAGAACATAAATTACACCTACCTACTAAATGGGGTAAAATTAGGGGTTTCTGTACTGGAAAAGGACTTAGGTGTCCTCAAAGATAGCAAGCTAAGCAGTAGTACCCAAAGTAGGACTGCAGCAAAGAAGGCTAATAAGATATTAGCATGCATAAAACGGGGTATTGATGCTAGGGACGAGAGTATTATACTCCCGTTATATAAATCACTAGTGAGGCCACACCTTGAATACTGTGTACAATCCTGGGCACCGTACTACATAAAGGATATCCTGGAGCTTGAAAAGGTACAGAGGAGGGCGACCAAACTAATTAAGTGCATTGAGACGATGGAATACAAGGAAAGGCTTGAAAGACTAGGCATGTTTACATTGGAAAAGCGGAGACTAAGAGGGGATATGATCAACATCTACAAATATATAAGGGGACAATACACAGAGCTTGCGTGGGACCTGTTTTTGGTAAGATCAACACAGAGGACTCGTGGACACTTGCTCAGGTTAGAGGAGAGGAGATTACGCACAATACGGCGTAAAGGCTTTTTCACGGTAAGGACAATACATGTTTGGAATTCCCTGCCCGAGGGAGTTGTAATGGCGGAATCTGTCAACACCTTTAAGAATGGGTTAGATAAATTCCTAATGGATAAGGATATCCAGGGGTATGGTGCATAGTCATGCATTATAGTTACTATAAATAGGGATAAAATGTAACGGCTGACAGCAGCATAAGTCAGAAATTTTAGTCAAATCATCATGCATAGGAGACCACAAATAGGTTGAACTCGATGGACAATTGTCTTTTTTCAACCTCAGATACTATGTTACTATGTTACTATGTTACTAGTTTTGCAGTTTGCTGACACAGTGACCACCAGTATACTATATATAGCAGTACGGAAGGCCACTGCTGTACCTACCTCTGTGTCGTCATTAAGTATACTATCCATCTACATTCTATACCTGTGGTGCATTTTAGTTTTGCAGTTTGCTGACACAGTGACCACCAGTATACTATATATAGCAGTACGCTACGGAAGGCCACTGCTGTACCTACCTCTGTGTCGTCATTAAGTATACTAACCATCTACATTCTATACCTGTGGTGCATTTTAGTTTTGCAGTTTGCTGACACAGTGACCACCAGTATACTATATATAGCAGTACGGTACGGAAGGCCACTGCTGTACCTACCTCTGTGTCGTCATTAAGTATACTATCCATCTACATTCTATACCTGTGGTGCATTTTAGTTTTGCAGTTTGCTGACACAGTGACTACCAGTATACTATATATAGCAGTACGGTACGGAAGGCCACTGCTGTACCTACATCTGTGTCGTCATTAAGTATACTATCCATCTACATTCTATACCTGTGGTGCACCTCTTTTTTTCTTTGCATCATGTGCTGTTTGGGGACAATTTTTTTGAAGTGCCATCCTGCCTGACACTGCAGTGCCACTCCTAGATGGGCCAGGTGTTTGTGTCAGCCACTTGTGTGGCTTAGCTTAGTCACACAGCGACCTTGGTGCGCCTCTTTTTTTCTTTGCATCATGTGCTGTTTGGGGACAATTTTTTTGAAGTGCCATCCTGCCTGACACTGCAGTGCCACTCCTAGATGGGCCAGGTGTTTGTGTCGGCCACTTGTGTGGCTTAGCTTAGTCACACAGCGACCTTGGTGCGCCTCTTTTTTTCTTTGCATCATGTGCTGTTTGGGGACAATTTTTTTGAAGTGCCATCCTGTCTGACACTGGTGTGCCACTCCTAGATGGGCCAGGTTTTTCTGTCGGCCACTTGTGTCGCTTAGCTTAGCCATCCAGCGACCTCGGTGCAAATTTTAGGACTAAAAATAATATTGTGAGGTGTGAGGTGTTCAGAAAAGACTGGAAATGAGTGGAAACTATGGTTATTGAGGTTAATAAAACTATGGGATCAAAATGAGCCCCAAATTCTATGATTTAAGCTGTTTTTTAGGGTTTTTTGTAAAAAACTCCCGAATCCAAAACACACCCGAATCCGACAAAATATTTTCGGTGAGGTTTTGCCAAAACGCGTCCGAATCCAAAACACGGCCTTGGAACCGAATCCAAAACCAAAACACAAAACCCGAAAAATGTCCGGTGCACATCACTAATAAACATGTTGATATTTCTTTGTTTAAAGTGTGCTAGTTTGTTCTAATACATGCAGTTATATACAATGTAAAGTCTACCTTTTTTTCTACAAAAAAAGAGGAATTTATGAAGATTTGTCAAAAATGAAAATCAGTTTTGCATCAATTTTTCAAGGTTCAACTACATGGAACCTAGGGGGTCATTTCGAGTTGATCTTTAGCTGCCGTTGTTCACAGCGCAGCGATCAGGCTAAAAATCGGCACTTCTGCGCATGCATATGGCGCGAAGTCTGCACGCGTGAAGTACTTTCACAAAAGCCGTGCAGTTTCACACAATGTCTAGCGACGTTTTTCAGTCGCACTGCTGATCGGTAAAAGATTGACAGGAATGGGGCGTTTCTGGGAGGTAACTGACCATTTTCCGGGAGTGTGCTGAAAAACGCAGGCGTGTCAGATACAAACGCAGGCGTGGCTGGGGAAACGAGGGAGTGGCTGGCCGAACGCAGGGCCTGTTTGTGACGTCAAAACAGGAACTAAACAGTCTGAAGTGATCGCAAGCTAGGAGTAAGTCTCGAGCTACTCTGAAACTGAATAATCTTTTTTTCTAGCAATGCTGCGATCCTTTTGGTCACACTTCTGCAAAGCTAAGATACACTCCCAGAGGGCGACGGCCTAGCGTTTGCACTGCTGCTAAAAGCAGCTAGCGAGCGATCAACTCGGAATGAGGGCCCTAGTGTCATCCTTTATTAAGCATGGCATGAGCTGAATTATTCACTATAATAAAATAAAATAAAATAAAAAGAAACATTTTCTATAATCAGAGGCAAGATCAATGCATCAGATATGTTGGGAAAGAGAGAGAGCGAGAGAGAGAGAGAGAGAGAGAGAGAGAGGGGGGGGGGGGAGAGATAGAGAGAGGTGGAAATTTTCTAAGGTCCCGATTCCATTAGAGTTTTTTTTTTTTTTCCCTAAGTGTCATCACGGGAATTAACTAAACTCAAATCTCGGCAGTGTTGGGGCTACTCGTATTGAGATACACTGCCAAACACACAAACACGAATCAATATACCATCGGTTAAACACGGCTGTTATTTTATACAACGTGGCAATTTACTAAGAATTTGTTTTCTCAATCACTGCCGACAATAGCCAAACATTGCCAGGAAAGCATAGAATTCGTACAAAAATTGAACCACAATTTTCCCACCATAGACTATAATTGAGGACTGCGATCCTCCATTATAGCCGGTGTGCTCCACCTGATAGACAGGCCAGGAGCGCACAGCCAATCAGGAAAGCGCTATGATGTGGTGCTCGCTGATTGGCTGCTGGGTCCTCTAGTGACAGCAGTCATGGGGGATCCCGGCATTCAGAGAAAGGGGACCCATGTGTAAACATGGATCCCCTTTAGTGTCGTGGACCAGGTGTTTTAGGTTGTTATTTTTTTAACGCTGTGGATGCCTACTTGGACTGAAGAGGAATGATCTTCACTGGATAATAGGTGAGTATATTGGGATTTTTTACAGGTACCCCAATGGATTCTACTAGACAAGGGGACCAATGGGCTCTGTGGGACAATAGGAAAGCATGTGTGAGTGTATACGTGTGCATGTTTGTGTATTAAACTTGTAATTTCATGGTGTGTGTGTCCTGGGTTTTTTGGGGGGTATCTGATTTGTTGTGGAACTACAGGTACCAGCGGGCCCAATAATTCCCCTCATGCTGGTTCTTGTGGTTCTCCAAGTACCAGCATGTAGGGAAGGCTTGCTGGGACTTGTAGTTCCACAGAAAAAGACAATATTCTTTTTTTTACACTTTTAAAGGCTATCAGACCTCCATCCATCGCCCAGGGATGGGGGGACAGCCTCGGGCTTCACCCCCGGACCTTGGGTGCCTGGAGTGGGGACCCCTTGACTTAAGGGGTCCCCACTGCCCTCAGGGAATACCAGCCAGGGGTGACTAGTTGGGGGGGTAATGCCACGGCCACAGGGACCAACACAAATGTGTCCTCCGGCTGTGGCATTATCTCCCTGTCAAGTGGAGCCCGGTGATGGTTTAAAAAATATGGGAGATTCCTACATCTTTTGTCCTCCGTATTTTTGGAGCCAGTACCGGCCCAAGAGCCCGGTGCTGGTCGCATAAATACTGGGTACCCCATGCAATTTTTCCCTGGTATTTTAACAACCAGGACCAGCTCAAAGAGCCCAAGGCTGGTTATACCTAGGATGGGGACCCCACGCAATTTATTTTTAAACTTTTAACAATTTCACATGCTGTACACTATGCAACCCTGCATGGATCTCCCTGATCTGGCTGGGCTTCATTGAGTTAAATTCGGCAGTGTTTTACTATTCTCTCCCGTAAAACACTACCGGCAATATGAGTTACTTCGACATTGGTGTACTCGAATTGAAAAAGCACAGTAGTTTAGTAAATTACCATGTTTTTTTTTATAAAGTTGCAATCTCACACTGCCGATGTCAGCTGAGATTGATCTCGATTGAAGTCGGCAGAAATACGAAAATTAGTACATATATCTGAGAGAGAGAGAATACACAAGTCCACAGTTGGGGCCATGTTGGGAATTGAACCCATGACCTCAGTGCTGTGAGGCAATAATGCTAACAATTACATCATCCATACTGCACCAGGAATGAATTAATAAATAAATACAATGTGACTTTTATTCAAATACATAAAATTAGATATACAAGTATAGTAGATACCTTAAAAAAAGATGCACTCTTACTTTAGGAAGGAGTAAATAAAAAGTAACTTTTAATCAAATAGTTAAAATTAGACATACACACATACTGTACTTTAGAAAAAATGTATTAAATACGTAACACATAAATAATGGTACTGTAGGGGCTTGAAAATTACAGCATTAAATTAACACTTGTTTTGTTGTTGATGTGATCAGAGAACTGACCTTTATCCTCCCTTTCAGAACATTAGACTCATGTAGTAGGACATTACATTAATACAGTACATTAATACAAATAAGGATTTAGGGGAATTATTTAACACTGAATGTGTCATATATCTGTTATGAACCACAAACAGTGGTTCATTCCTGTTCATGTATTTTATGTTCTAGTTCTCTTGCAGGCCAGGATTTCCTTTGCTCTGGTTTAGAAGACTCTTGTTGGCCGCCGGTGGTGAGTCTGTGTTATTGCAGCCTGTTTCCATGTGTTTAGCCTCACCTGTCTGTTAATTGCACCTGTCAGTTTGGAGTCGTGCAGCAGGGCAGCTGCATGACATAATTAATTAGAGTCCCTGTTGTGATTGGAGGTATTCCTTGTTATATTCTCCCTCACTGCCTGACACAGACGCCGGTGATAGCTTCTGTCTAGCTGCTTCCTGCCTTGAAGCATTCCTGTCCAGGAGTCCTATGGCTTTGCCTGTGTCTGATCCAGTATCCTGCCTTGAAGCATTCCTGTCCAGGAGTCCTGTGACTTTGCCTGTGTCTTATCCAGTATCCTGCCTTGAAGCATTCCTGTCCAAGAGTCCTGTGGCTTTGCCTGTGTCTGATCCAGTATCCTGCTTCTTGGTGTTCACTGGTCTGTTGTTTGGAATTTTGCCTGTCCTCCGGTCCTAAGAGCCTGTGTCAGCTACTTTGGGGGTTCCTGTCCTTTTGCCAGTATTTGTACAAGTTTCGTGAGTAGCGGCTTCACCGCGTCCCTCGGCCTAGGCCGTAGCTACTTGTTGCTTTTGCTATGGATTTTCTGCAGAAGGTTCTACTTGTGCTGTCCTCACCGGAACACAGCGGTGTTGTGTCGGCATGTGGACAGCACTGCCTTTGTTGTAGTTTTTGTCTTGGCGGCTTTGCCGCACATACTTTATTTTAGTTCTGTAGCACCCCTAACTGGGTACTTCCTTCTCTAGTTACAGGTTCCCCTTGTCATCGCCCCGTCTCAGTCTACGCCTTGTCTCCAACTAAGACCGGGGGGCATCGGAGTTGGGCAGACATAATCTGCCCTTCAAATGCGGCTGCCGTGGGCCCAAGAAACCATAGTCACGCAGGCGTAGGCTGACAACGAGGGTGAGACAATGGAGTTAGGGATCCTTGAGGGTGCTGCCGAGCTCTGTTCCTAGTCGCAGCATTACGTTCCTGTACTTGGGGCTCATCCGCCCAGTTTTAGGAGTACCAAGTACAGTGAACGTAACATTATCACCGGCCAATACAACAACAAAGAAACAAAGCAAAATAGTACTTTTTTCTTTTTTGGGCCAGTCCAGTGTCCTGTCTAGAATCCAGTCCTGTCTAGAATCCAGTCCTGTCTAGAATCCGGTGTTCAGAACCCAGACCAGTGTTCAGAACCAAGTCCAGTGTTTAGAACCCAGTCCAGTCTTGTCTAGTTCAAAATCCAGTCCAGTCTTGTCTTGTCTAGTTCAAAATCCAGTCCAGTCTTGTCTTGTCTAGTTCATCATCCAGTCCAGTCTTGTCTTGTCTAGTCTAGTCTAGTCTTGTCTAGTCTGAAGTCCTCCTATGCCTACTATGCAAGTCCTGCAGGCGTCTCTCTCAGCCCTGAACTCTGCTATCAGTGCTTGTAAACCTGAGCGGCTGGAACTTTTGCAGCAATCCTTAAAGCAACTGCAGAACCTTCTGACCAAAATTTTGCTTATCTTGCCAGAAGTCATTGAGAGTTCATCTATCTCTAAAGAGACTCTTGCTCACAATATGGTGACAAGAGAATCCTCAGGTTCGGTTGGAGAGAAAATGTTTAAAAGTTTTCTGTTACCCTGGCTCTCAGAAGAGGAGTGTCTGCGTAGCAGAAACTTAAATTTATGCCTATATTGTGGGGGTTTAGGCCACTATCTGCAGACCTGTGAGTTGCGCAAGACAAAGGTTCCGACAAGTCTTACCCTCTGGCCAAGTTGAGTCAGGATTTAAGATCTACTCCTGTCTCCACTGTGGCAGAGGTACTTGTCACAAAACCCACACTAAAAAGCACTCTGTCCTATAATTGGGGTCCTTTGGCTAGGGAGCCCCATTATAGATTCAGGAACCAAAGGAGAATGTTTCTCTCCCCTCTTGACTTTCCTGTTGAATCAGAGTTGCAAACCCCGGTAGTGGAATCTCAGAGTCCTGAAGCGGTACCCGATGCCCAGAGTCCTGAAGCGGTACCCGATGCCCAGAGTCCTGAAGCGGTACCCGATGCCCAGAGTCCTGAAGCGGTACCCGATGCCCAGGGTCCTGGAGCGGTGCCTGATGCCCAGGGTCCTGGAGCGGTGCCCGGTTCTCGGGATCCTGGAGTGTTGCCTGGTGCTCGGGGTCCTGGAGCGGGGCCCAGTGCTCGGGGTGCTGGAGTGGTGCCCGATGCTCTGGGTCCTGGAGTGGTGCCCGATGCTCTGGGTCTGGGAGCGGTGCCCGATGCTCTGGGTCTGGGAGCGGTGCCCGATGCTCCGGGTCGAAGAGGGACATCTGATATAATAGGTCAGGTGTCAATACCAGAAAAGGTCTTAGAAGCTGTTACCCCAGGTAGGTACTTGAAAAGCGCAACCCCAGAAAGGGTATCTAAAACCATAGTTCTAGAAGGGAACTTGAGAAGCAAACCCCCAGAAGGGATCTTTGAAAAAATATCCCCAAGTGGGGTCTCGTGAGACACAGCCCCAGAGAAGGGTCTAGAGGTCGCTTCCCCAGGAAAGGACTGAAGAGGCACAGCTTTAGTGGAGGTTCTGAAGGTCATAGCTTCAGCAAAAGTCCCGGAGGTCATAATCCCGGAAGAAGTGTTGATAATTATCGACTCTGAGAGGGAAGCCGATGGTCCGGTCCCAGAGAGGGTGGCCGACGGTCCAGTCCCAGAGAGGGAGGCCGACGGTCCGGTCCCAGAGAGGGAGTCCACTGCCATAGTGGGGTTCCCAAAAGCCACTGCCCAAGCGGGGTTCCCAAAGGCCACTGCCCCAGCGGGGTTCCTGAAGGCCACTACCCCAGCGGGGTTCCTGAAGGCCACTGCCCCAGTGGGGTTCCCGAAGGCCACAGCCTCGAGTAAGGTCAGTAGTGACCAGGTACTAGCAATGCACTCCAGTCAGTTAGATGGGAAGGAAGCAGATCCTGACTCTTTTGATATCTCAACGTCTATAGTCTTTGATGATGACTTAGTCCAATTTTTTGCACTAACCAAACACTACTACACCATCATGTTGTCTAGACCATTTCTCGGCATCACTACAGAGAATCTTGTGCTTTATCTGATATATTCCTTTAGAGGGGAGCCGTTTGAGTGGGCGTAAAACTTAATGAAAACTGAAGATCCCATTCTTCAGGATCCCCCGGCATTCAGTGATGCAGTTATTAAGAGATATGGTTCCAAAGAAATTGGTTCAGGTTCTTCTAGGTCACCCGTCTTATCTGCTGAGTCCACTGTATACTGTAAACTCAGCACAAAAATCTCAGCCTATTGCTTTGACTGCAGGACGTGCTTTTCTGTCTTCTTCTAGTAGTAGTACTTTGCCTGAAAGTTCAGCTCCCAAGGTTAAGAAACCAATCTCTGGATTAAAATAGTGATGAGTGGGTTCGGATCCTCGGGATCGAACCCGCCCGAACTTCACCTTTTTTTTCACGGGTCCGAGCAACTCGGATCCTCCCGCCTTGCTTGGTTAACCCGAGCGCACCCGAACGTCATCATCCCGCGGTCGGATTCTCGTGAGATTCGTATTCTATATAAGGAGCCGCGCATCACCGCCATTTTTCACTCGTGCATTGGAGATGATCGTGAGAGGACGTAGCTGGCGTCCTCTCAGTTTCAATGTTCAGTGGGCCGCAAATTGTGCTGCAAATATCTGTGCTCAGTGTGCTGCAAATATCTGTGCTCAGTGTGCTAATTGCTTTATTGTGGGGACTGGGACCAGCAGTATTATATAGTAGGAGGACAGTGCAGAGTTTTGCTGGCCAGTGACCAGTGACCACCAGTATTATACGTTCTCTGCCTGAAAAACGCTCCATATCTGTGCTGCATTGTAGTATATAGTAGGAGGACAGTGCAGAATTTTGCTGACCACCAGTATAACTATATATATAGCAGTACGGTACAGTAGTCCACTGCTCTACCTACTTCTGTGTCGTCAAGTATACTATCCATCCATACCTGTGGTGCATTTCAGTTGTGCGCAGTATATATAGTAGTAGGCCATTGCTATTGATATATTACTGGCATATAATTCCGCACATTAAAAAATGGAGAACAAAAATGTGGAGGGTAAAATAGGGAAAGATCAAGATCCACTTCCACCTCGTGCTGAAGCTGCTGCCACTAGTCATGGCCGAGACGATGAAATGCCATCAACGTCGTCTGCCAAGGCTGATGCCCAATGTCATAGTAGGGAGCATGTAAAATCCCAAAAAATAAATCTCAGTAAAATGACCAAAAATCTAAATCAAAATTGTCTGAGGAGAAGCGTAAACTTGCCACTGTGCTATTTACAACACGGAGTCGCAAGGAACGGCTGAGGCCCTGGCCTATGTTCAAGGCTAGTGGTTCAGCTTTACCTGAGGATGGAAGCACTCATCCTCTCGCTAGAAAACTTAAAAGAGTTAAGATGGCAAAAGCACAGCAAAGAACTATGCGTTCTTCAAAATCACAAATCCCCAAGGAGAGTCCAATTGTGTCGGTTGCGATGCCTGACCTTCCCAACACTGAACAGAAGAGGTTGCGCCTTCCACCATTAGCACGCCCCCTGCAAGTGCCTACAAGGAGCACCCGCAGTCCAGTGCCTGATAGTCAAATTGAAGATGTCACTGTTGAAGTACACCAGGATGAGGATATGGGTGTTGCTGGCGCTGGGGAGGAAATTGACAAGGAAGATTCTGATGGTGAGGTGGTTTGTTTAAGTCAGGCACCCGGGGAGACACCTGTTGTCCGTGGGACGAATATGGCAATTGACATGCCTGGTCAAAATACAAAAAAAAATCACCTCTTCGGTGTGGAATTATTTCAACAGAAATGCGGACAACTGGTGTCAGGCCGTGTGTTGCCTTTGTCAAGCTGTACTAAGTAGGGGTAAGGACGTTAACCACCTAGGAACATCTTCCCTTATACGTCACCTGGCCCGCATTCATCAGAAGTCAGTGACAAGTTAAAAAACTTTGGATGACAGCGGAAGCAGTCCACTGACCACTAAATCCCTTCCTCTTGTAACCAAGCTCCTGCAAACCACACCACCAACTCCCTCAGTGTCAATTTCCTCCTTAGACAGGGAAGCCATTAGTCCTGCAGGCCATGTTACTGTCAAGTCTGAGGAGTCCTCTCCTGCCTGGGATTCCTCCAATTCATCCTTGAGTGTAACGCCTACTGCTGCTGGCGCTGCTGTTGTTGCTGCTGGGTGTCGATCGTTATCCCAGAGGGGAAGTCGGAAGACCACTTGTACTACTTCCAGTAAGCAATTGACTGTCCTACAGTCCTTTGCGAGGAAGATGAAATATCACAGCAGTCATCCTGCTGCAAAGCGGATAACTCAGGCCTTGGCAGCCTGGGTGGTGAGAAACGTGGTTCCTGTATCCACCATTAATTCACAGGGAACTAGAGACTTGATTGAGGTACTGTGTCCCCGGTACCAAATACCATCTAGGTTCCATTTCTCTAGGCAGACGATACTGGAAATGTACACAGACGTCAGAAAAAGAGTCACCAGTGTCCTAAAAAATGCAGTTGTACCCAATGTCCACTTAACCATGGACATGTGGACAAGTGGAGCAGGGCAGACTCAGGACTATATGACTGTGACAGCCCACTGGGTAGATGTATTGCCTCCCGCAGCAAGAACAGCAGCAGCGGTACCAGTAGCAGCATCTCGCAAATGCCAACTTGTTCCTAGGCAGGCTACGCTTTGTATCACCGCTTTCCATAAGAGACACACAGCTGACAACCTCTTACGGAAACTGAGGAACATCATCGCAGAATGGCTTACCCCAATTGGACTCTCCTGGGGTTTTGTGACATCGGACAACTCCACCAATATTGTGCGTGCATTACATCTGGGCAAATTCCAGCACGTCCCATGTTTTGCACATACATTGAATTTGGTGGTGCAGAATTATTTAAAAAACGACAGGGGCGTGCAAGAGATGCGTGCCGAAGACTGGAGCACCAGCAAACAGTCCTGAACCTGCCCCGCCATCATCTGAAGCAAGAGGTGGTAACGAGGTGGAATTCAACCCTCTATATGCTTCAGAGGATGGAGGAGCAGCAAAAGGCCATTCAAGCCTATACATCTGCCTACGATATAGGCAAAGGAGGGGGAATGTACCTGACTCAAGCGCAGTGGAGAATGATTTCAACGTTGTGCAAGGTTCTGCAACCCTTTGAACTTGCCACACGTGAAGTCAGTTCAGACACTACCAGCCTGAGTCAGGTCATCACCCTCATCAGGCTTTTGCAGAAGAAGCTGGAGACATTGAAGGAGGAGCTAAAACAGAGTGATTCCGCTAGGCATGTGGGACTTGTGGATGGAGCCCTTAATTCGCTTAACCAGGATTCATGGGTGGTCAATCTGTTGAAATCAGAGCACTACATTTTGGCCACCGTGCTCGATCCTAGATTTAAAACCTACATTGTATCTCTCTTTCCGGCAGACACAAGTCTGCAGAGGTTCAAAGACCTGCTGGTGAGAAAATTGTCAAGTCAAGCGGAACGTGACCCGTCAACAGCTCATCCTTCATATTTCCGCAACTGGGGCTGCAAGGAAAAGGCTAAGAATTCCGAGCCCACCTGCTGGCAGTGATGCAGGGCAGTCTGGAGCGAGTGCTGACACCTGGTCCAGACTGAAGAACCTGCCAATGATTACTGACATGTCATCTACTGTCACTGCATTTGATTCTGTCACCATTGAAAGAATGGTGGAGGATTATATGAGTGACCGCATCCAAGTCAGACAGTCCGTACGTATACTGTCAGGAAAAAGAGGCAATTTGGAGGCCCTTGCACATACTGGCTTTATTTTACCTAAGTTGCCCCCCCTCCAGTGTGTATTCCGAAACAGTGTTTAGTGCAGCCGCTCACATTGTCAGCAATCGGTGTACGAGGTTACTTCCAGTTTGTGCAAGGAGAGATTGATTGCTTCTTTTTTGGTGGGGGCCCAAACCAACCAGTCATTTCAGTCACAGTCATGTGGCAGACCCTGTCGCTGAAATGATGGGTTTGTTAAAGTGTGCATGTCCTGTTTATACAACATAAGGGCGGGTGGGAGGGCCCAAGGACAATTCCATCTTGCACCTCTATTTTCTTTCATTGTTCTTTGCATCATGTGCTGTTTGGGGACTGTTTTTTTTAAAGTGCCATCCTGCCTGACACTGCAGTGCCACTCCTAGATGGGCCAGGTGTTTGTGTCGGCCACTTGTGTCGCTTAGCTTAGCCATCCAGCGACCTTGGTGCACCTCTTTTTTTCTTTGCATCATGTGCTGTTTGGGGACTATTTTTTAAATCTGCCATCCTGTCTGACACTGCAGTGCCACTCCTAGATGGGCCAGGTGTTTGTGTCGGCCACTTGGGTCGCTTAGCTTAGTCACACAGCTACCTCATTGCACCTCTTTTTTTCTTTGCATCATGTGCTGTTTGAGGGCTACTTTTTTGAAGTGCCATCCTGCCTGACACTGCAGTGCCACTCCTAGATGGGCCAGGTGATTGTGTTGGCCACTTGTGTCGCTTAGCTTAGCCATCCAGCGACCTTGGTGCACCTCTTTTTTCTTTGCATCATGTGCTGTTTGGGGACTATTTTTTAAATCTGCCATCCTGTCTGACACTGCAGCGCCACTCCTAGATGGGCCAGGTGTTTGTGTCGGCCACTTGGGTCGCTAGCTTAGTCACACAGCTACCTCATTGCACCTCTTTTTTTCTTTGCATCATGTGCTGTTTGGGGACTATTTTTTAAATTTGCCATCCTGTCTGACACTGCAGTGCCACTCCTAGATGGGCCAGGTGTTTGTGTCAGCCACTTGGGTCGCTTATCTTAGTCATCCAGCGACCTTGGTGCAAATTTTAGGACTAAAAATAATATTGTGAGGTGTGAGGTGTTCAGAATAGACTGAAAATGAGTGGAAATTATGGTTATTAAGGTTAATAATACTATGGGATCAAAATGACCCCCAAATTCTATGATTTAAGCTTTTTTTGAGTTTTTTTTGTAAAAAAACCACCCGAATCCAAAACACACCCGAATCCGACAAAAAAATTTCAGGGAGGTTTTGCCAAAACGCATCCGAATCCAAAACATGGCCGCGGAACCGAATCCAAAACCAAAACACAAAACCCGAAAATCACTAGATTAAATCCAGCCTTGCTGGAAGCTACCATCAGTTCAGACAATGTTTGGGGAATTACCTTGGTCAGACCTCAAGAACCTTGTAAAAAAAGACGAAGAAAAAGAAATAATTGCTGACTCTTGCCTTGTTGTTAAAAAAAAAGATTTGTTTCCCTGTCTTGTGTCCAGTGGCCACTGTCAAGGGGGGGGGGTCACTGTTACAAGCTGTTGCCACAGCTTGTTTCTGTTTCTTGTCATTGTCTGTTTGTTCCAGTGTTAGGTTTTTTAGTGTATCCCTTGTTTTGGAAAGTCTGAATTTTGGGGTCCGTTGACCCCTCCTCAAGAGGGAGGGGGGTACTGTTATGAGCCACGGCAGTGGCTCATTCCTATTTTGCATTTTGGTTATGTATTTTATGTTTTACTTCTGTTTCTGTTTCCGTGGCTTTTTTGGGGTGTCTGGTGTCCACCCTTAAGGAGAGGGTACTGTTATGAACCACAAGCAGTGGTTCATTCCTGTTCATGTATTTTATGTTCTATTTCTCTTGCAGGCCAGGATTTCCTTTGCTCTGGTTTAGAAGACTCTAGTTGGCCGCCGGTGGTGAGTCTGTGTTATTGCAGCCTGTTTCCATGTGTTTAGCCTCACCTGTCTGTTAATTGCACCTGTCAGTTTGGAGTCGTGCAGCAGGGCAGCTGCATGACATAATTAATTAGGGTCCCTGCTGTGATTGTGTGGAAAAAAAGGAATAACCCAAGGTTCTCGGGCTCTTAGGTATGGGGTCCTATGCCAAGCAGCAGCCGTAAGGAAACGGGAAGTCACTCCCACAATATGTGAACAAAAAAGCAAAGTGAGGCTGCGCTGAATTATTGCATATAACAACAATGATATCTGATAATTCAATATTTAATATTAAAAATTAATATAATAAGTATAGAAATATAAACCATTAATGGTAGTTCCAAAAAATAAACATTAAAAGGTATACCTGATAGAATAAATAAAACCAGGGTTACCCATAGGCCAGGATTGTAAACAGTATTGGATTGAGGAAGTCCGTTCCAGATTTTTTTCCCCAATGATCAATATGTCCAGCAATTGCAGGTTTAGGAGGTATGTATATATCCAAAATTGTGGCTTTAACGCTAGAGGGTATGTTGCTCCAAGGTGGTAAATGGTGAGCTCCTCATGCAGTGCGGTGGACAAGGTTCAACAGTTCAGCCAAATTGCAAACGCCCTCCGATATAGATCTTGTGCTGGAATGTGGTGGGGGATGGTCCGGACTTTCAAGTAGAATTTCCTGGCATGGGTCCCTGTAAACTGACGCGTTTCGCTGCACTGGGGTGGCAGCTTTTTCAAAGGTGTCCATAGGTAAAACATGTGGGGTTTATATACACATTCCAATATGGTAGCTGGTTAGCACCCGGAACTAGTGTTGCATAATTATCAGATAATATGCAAATAATAAAGCATATTTATAAAGAAGACAGACCTACTTATCTTGTGATGGAAAAATATATAGACATAATTAAATTTTTAATCATAGAATATGAACTTCTAAAAGATATCTAATCAAGACAGCTGGAGGAAGCAGGAAGTGTACGTAGGTTAGCAACCAATCAAAGACTTTATTAGTACTTAGGTCACTATGGGAACCTTTCTACAGAGATTCTGATTGGATAGGGATAGAATTAGGGGAGACACTTAATTTTCCCTATCAGGGGTGTGTGTGCCAAAACCCGGTCACGTGACCGCCGTCATGTCACGTGGTCGGAGCTAAAGCCAATACCGTGTAACGTGGTCGTAGCTAAAGCCAATATCAACAACAATATATAAGAGCTGAATATTCCGGTCACGTGACCTATATCGTATCACGTGATCATCTGTGTTTATTACTAATGTGGGGGCGGCCGCCGAAAGGGTTACTTCCACCCTTTGGCGCGACATCACTTCCGCCCTTAACATGTATATAAGAGACTAGGGAAATCAAAAAGCCGGATCCCGTGACCTACGTCACGTCACGTGAGCGGCACTATTCATCACCATTTTGTGAGCAGACACCAGGGAGGTTACTTCCGCCCTCAGCACGGCATCACTTCCGCCCTCAACATACATCTAAAAAAGAGGAAAGCTGAGGGTATTGTTATAATAGCACTTCCGCCCTCACTGCCAGGACTCCAGATATCGGCCCTATATACTCAATATGTATTAAATAAAGGTGGAAATCACTTGGCCGCATATTCCAACAGTACTAAATTGAATAGTCTGGGATTAAACAATGGGACCATATTTATATCAAGAAAAAACATTTTTTTTAAAATATTATACCTTTTAATGGGTAAAATGAAGAGTAAAGAATTGCCTTTTTTTCCCTTTTTCCCCTCCCCTTTATTTTCCTCCTCATATAACCAGCAGTATAAAACAATAAACGAGTGTGCATAATAGATATACTGCATTAACATGATACTGCTGTTTTGTGTTAAGAGTAAAAAGAAGGGAACATGGGAACGAGAAGCATATAACATCAAGAAATTGATATATTAAATTATGGAGTTCAATTCAACCGCCTCATTTAAGCCTCCCAGGTAGATTGTACCCATCTTAAACATCCAATAGGCTTCTTGTTGGCAAAGCCTCTTATATCTATCACCCCCTCTACTTGTCACTGGAATGTGTTCCACCCCAATAATTCTAAGGTTTTGAGGATTACCATTATGAAAGACATGAAAGTGTTGAGAGACACTATGGGACTCAAGCCTCTTAATAATGTTCCTACGGTGTTCGAGGAACCTAATTTTTAGTTTCCTTGTTGTACGTCCCACATATTTGAGTCCACATTCACAGACGAGAATATAGATAACATAAGTAGAATTGCAATTGATAAAATGTTTTATTTCATACGTCTCCTCATTACTCTCTATTTTAACATGTTTGATTTTATTATCAATATGATTGCAAGTGATACATCTATTCGCTCCACATTTAAAGAATCCTCTAGTTTCTGTTTGTAACCATGAATGATTCTGAGATATTGTTTTTAATTCTGGCTTCAGAAAACAAGGTGCTAATCTATTTTTGAGGGATTTGTTCTTTTGAAAGACAAATATTTGTTCTACTGGTAATAGAGGTGCTAGTAAATAATCTTGGTTAAGAATTCAATGGTTTTTATTTATAATCTGTTTAATTTGGGGGCAGTAATTAGTATAGGTAGAGATAAAGGCCAGTTGTCTGTCTTCCACTGGCTCATCATTTCTATCTTTCTTCTTGGATAACAATATGTCCCTATCCATTCTTTTGGTGTCCTCAAATGCTTTTTTTAGGAGGGCTTTTGGGTAGCCTCTCTGTTCGAAAGTCACAAGCATCTCCAATGCTTGGGTTTCGAAGGATTCCAAATCAGAGCAATTACGTCTGAGGCGTATGACTTGGCCCCGAGGAATACTCTTCTTCCAGGGGGGTAATGTGCGCTGGAGTAGTGTAGATATGCATTAGTGCCAATCTCTTTAGTGTAATTTGTAGTGCATTTCTTATCATTCAAAACTTGTAGTGATATATCCAGAAAGTTCATACGGTGTGGATGATATTGATGAGTAAAAAACAAATCATATGTGTTGTGATTGAGAGTGTCAACGAAAAATTGTGCTGAAAGTGCATCCCCATCCCAAATGATAAACAAATCGTCAATGTGTCTGCCATATAGGACCAGGCTCACGCCCCAGTCTCCCCCCCAAATAAGGTGGTCCTCCAACTCCCCCATATAGAGGTTGGCATAACTGGGCGCGAACCTGGTCCCCATGGCAGTACCCCTGACTTGAAGATAAAATGAGTCAAGAAACAAAAAATAATTGTGACAAAGAATATAGGAGATAGCATCTATAATAATTTTTTTATGTGCCACACTCAGGTCTCCATCTCGGATCAATCGGTTAGAGATTGTCTGTATGCCTTTTTCATGAGGAATATTTGAGTATAAACTCTGTACGTCGAAAGTGAGAAATGCGTACGTATCCTTCCGTTTTACATCTTTAATAAGAGATAGAAAGTGAGTCGTATCGTTGATGTGAGACCTGAGTGTGGACACCCAGGGTTGTAGGAATGAGTCAACGTAAAAAGATAAATTAAAGGTGAGGGAGTGAATACCAGAAATTATAGGGTGCCCGGGAGGTGTAGTGAGGGATTTGTGTATCTTGGGTAGGTGATAATAAACTGGAGTGACCGGATGTGGTAAGTATAGGAAGTGATATTCCTCTTTAGATATAATTTCAGCATCTACACCATCTTCCAGAAGAGTTGCAAGTTCCCGAAGGAAGCTTTGAGTGGGATCTCTAGTTAATTTTATATAGAAGTTATGATCATCCAGTTGTCTTGTTGTTTCTGATATATAATCAGTTTTATTTTGTATAACAAGCCCACCCCCCTTATCCGCCTCTTTGATAATGATTGTTTGATCTTTGATTAGATTTTTCAAGGCTCTCTTCTCTTGTCTTGAAAGATTAGATTTTCCCTTCTTTGGGTTGGTGTCAATATCTGTGCACATTCTTTTGAAATCATCTAGATAACTTTGCAGAAGGTTTCTAAACTAGTGCCTTTTGATTTGATGGGGAAGAACTCTGATTTCTGTTTAAAGTTTTTCCTAGATATATCAAATAGTTTTTCTGTTTGTATATTAGTCAAAGTGTTACCACTTAATTCCTCTAATATGTGGAGGGCCAATTGGTCTCCCTGGTCAAGTACTATTGGAGTGGCCTCCTCCCTATTACGTTTAATATGTTGTTTAGCAAAATATCTTTTGCGGCATAGTGTTCTTACGTATCGATTAAGCTCAACAAATAGGGTGAACATATTCGGGGGTGCTGTTGGAGAAAACTTAAGGCCCTTATTTAGGAGTGCAATCTCTAAGTCAGACAGGACTTTTGAGGATAAGTTAAAAATGGCAGTTGGATTATTCCCTTTTTTGTTATTTCTAATCTTATTCAATTTCTTATATTTTTCTTTCTTGCCCCCTCTTCTCCCTCTGAATCTGTACTTGTTCTCCCTCTTTTGGGCGTTGCCTGATGTGCATTTGGGTGGGATATTTGGTCTCGGTGTGGTTTGTTTGGCCGTTAGTCTAAAAAAACTTCCTGTATTTTTTCTTGATACCTAGTTCTTGTATCTCTTTCTTTAGGTCTAGCACCACTACTTTGATTAGCCTGGGATGCTGTTGGTAAAGTACTCTCTTGTGTCTTAAATCTAGGTGAAAGATGGTGATTGGAGTGTAGCCTATGATCTTCATCATTATCCCTATATCGCCTCAGTGGAGATGGATTAGTATACTGAGCATATCTTGTGTTCGTTCTTTCTCTATATTTTGAATAATGGGAATTCTTCTGTGGAGAGGCTTGAATTTTTCTAAAGGAGATATTCCTACGTCTCATAGAAGTTGATTGGTTTCTATTAGATGATCTACCTCTGGTTCGTACATACGGTCTCCCTCTTGGTTCTACCTGTTCTTCCCTATTCTTTAGTTTGTACGTTCTCACTGTCCCTCTCATATAATCTTCCTGATCTCGTCTAAATTTCTTACATTTAGTATCTAATAGTGTCTGTTCAAATCTGTCTACTTTTTCTGTGGTAATCCTGTCTCTTTCTTTGAATTCTGATGTATTCAAAGATGGTTCTAATCTTTTTTTAACCTCTTCGATTTCCTGCTCTAATTCTTTAGCCTTTTGTATTCGGTATGAAATAACAAGCTCCATAAGGGAGAATGAGCATTTATCTAGTAGGTTCTCGCATTGTTCTTGGAAAGCCTTATTTTCCTGGAAATTCGAGGGTTTAAAGATTCTAAGACCTCTTGGTATAATTTTTTTGTCAATGTATTTCTGTAGGTTTACACCATCTAGCCATTGTTTCATTTCAGATTTTAGTAAATTTTCTAATTTAAAGAATTCTTCTGTCAATCTGAAATGAGGACCTGACTTTTCACCTCTATCATCATTTCCTGTATCCCATCTAGAGAAGTAGGTCTGTCTTCTATTAGCTCTTTCATCAAATTTGGCAAAGCAACTCATATCACAGCAGCCCAAGAATTGACTATGTGAATGTGTGGAAAAAAGGAATAACCCAAGGTTCTCGGGCGCTTAGGTTTGGGGTGCTATGCCAAGCAGCAGCCATAAGGAAATGGGAAGTCACTCCCACAATATGTGAACAAAAAAGCAAAGTGAGGCTGCGCTGAATTATTGCATATAACAACAATGATATCTGATAATTCAATATTTAATATTAAAAATTAATATAATAAGTATAGAAATATAAACCATTAATGGTAGTTCCAAAAAATAAACATTAAAAGGTATACATGATAGAATAAATAAAACAAGGGTTACCCATAGGCCAGGATTGTAAACAGTATTGGATTGAGGAAGTCCGTTCCTGATTTTTTCCCCCAATGATCAATATGTCCAGCAATTGTAGGATTAGGAGGTATGTATATATCCAAAATTGTGGCTTTACCACTAGAGGGTATGTTGCTCCAAGGTGGTAAATGGTGAGCTCCTCATGCAGTGCGGTGGACAAGGTTTAACAGTTCAGCCAAATTGCAAACGCCCTCCGATATAGATCTTGTGCTAGAATGTGGTGGGGGATGGACCGGACTTTCAAATAGAATTTCCTGGCATGACTAGGAAAAGAAAGGGGAGGGGAAAAACATGTTAAGGGCGGAAGTGATGTCGCGCCGAAGGGCGGAAGTAACCCTTTCGGCGGCCGCCCCCACATTAGTAATAAACACAGACGATCACGTGATATGATATAGGTCACGTGACCGGAATATTCAGCACTTATATATTGTTGGTGATATTGGCTTTAGCTCCGACCACGTTACACGGTATTGGCTTTAGCTCCGACCACGTGACATGACGACTTTGTCTCCATGCCCCCGCCTCTGTTTCCTGGACAGCAGGAGCAGCAGCAAGTGTGTGGGAGTGCGCATCCAGTTCACTACAGTGCTGCTGCTGCTGCTCCCGCTCCTGGAGAATGAGTGTGTGATGTTTTGGGTATAGTGTGTGCATGGGGTATGTGGACACTGTATCATGTGTGAATGGTCGGCTGTATATACAGTGCCCCTCCCCCACCCACAGCACCACTGCACCTGCCCCTCCACCACCCGCAGAATCCTCGCACCCGGCCCTCCGCCACCCATAGCACCTCCCCACCCCCTCCATCCTCTGCACAATCCCTCCGATACGCACCTCCCCCAACCATATCAACCCCAGCCACCATCCCCCATCCATGGCACCCCCGCACCTGGCCATCCTCCACCCACAACACCCCTGCAACTGCCCCACCCCCACCCATGGCACCACCTCCCCATCCGCATCTCCCCCGCACCCGCCTTTACCCCAACCACAACACCTACTAGGAGATTCATCAGTCCCTGCATGCACTGTTTACGCCATCGCAAGGGGCTACGGCCCCTTAACCATCGCAATATTTAACTACTCACTAAATTAAGATTTGTGCTAATACTCAATATAATAATAATGTTGCACGTCTCAAGGGCGTGCAAGGGTTAAGGGGGTGTAGCCCCCTCCTACGGTGTGAAGAGCACAATGGATGGCAGAAATGGAATAACAGAATTAGTGATGAGCGGGTTCGGTTCCTCGAGATCCGAAACCCCCCGAACTTCATCCATTTTACATGGTTCCGAGGCAGACTCGGATCTTCCCGCCTTGCTCGGTTAACCCAAGCGCTCCCGAACGTCATCATCCCGCTGTTGGATTCTCACGAGATTCGTATTCTATATAAGGAGCCACGCGTCGCCGCCATTTTCACTCGTGCATTGGAGATGATAGCGAGAGAACGTGCAACTCTCAGTTTCTGTGTTCAGTGTGCTGCAAATATCTGTGCTCAGTGTGCTGCAAATATCTGTGCTCAGTGTCCTTGCAAATATCTGTGCTCAGTGTGCTGAAAATATCTACGTTCTCTGCCTGAAAAATGCTCCATATCTGTGCTGCATTGTAGTGTATAGTAGGAGGACAGTGCAGAATTTTGCTGACCACCAGTATTATATAGCAGTACTGTACAGTAGTCCACTGCACTACCTACGTCTGTGTCGTCAAGTATACTATCCATCCATACCTGTGCTGCATTTTAGTTGTGTGCAGTATAGTAGGACAGTGCAGAATTTTGCTGTGACCACCAGTATATATATATATATATATATATATATATAGCAGTACAGTGCAGTAGTCCACTGCTCTACCTACCTCTGTGTCGTCAAGTATACTATCCATCCATACCTGTGCTGCATTTTAGTTGTGCGATATATATATAGTAGGAGGACAGTGCAGAATTTTGATGACCACCAGTATATATATAGCAGTACGGTACAGTAGTCCACTGCTCTACTTAACTCTGTGTCGTCAAGTATACTATCCATCCATAACTGTGCTGCATTTTAGTTGTGCGCAGTATATATAGTAGGAGGACAGTGCAGAATTTTGCTGTGACCACCAGTATATATATATATATTTAGCAGTACAGTACAGTAGTCCACTGCTCTACCTACCTCTGTGTCGTCAAGTATACTATCCATCCATACTTGTTCTGCATTTTAGTTGTGTGCAGTATATATAGTAGGAGGATAGTACAGAATTTTGCTGACCACCAGTATATATATATAGCAGTACGGTACAGTAGTCCACTGCTCTACCTACCTCTGTGTCGTCAAGTATACTATCCATCCATACCTGTGCTGCATATTAGTTGTGCGCAGTATATATAGTAGGAGGAAAGTGCAGAATTTTGCTGACCACCAGTATATATATAGCAGTACGGTACAGTAGGCCATTGCTATTGATATAATACTGGCATATAATTCCACACATTAAAAAATGGAGAACAAAAATGTGGAGGGTAAAAAAGGGAAAGATCAAGATCCACTTCCACCTCGTGCTGAAGCTGCTGCCACTAGTCATGGCCGAGATGATGAAATGCCATCAACGTCGTCTGCCAAGGCCGATGCCCAATGTCATAGTAGAGAGCATGTAAAATCCAAAAAACAGAAGTTCAGTAAAATGACCCAAAAATCAAAATTTAAAGCGTCTGATGAGAAGCATAAACTTGCCAATATGCCATTTACGACACGGAGTGGCAAGGAACGGCTGAGGCCCTGGCCTATGTTCAAGGCTAGTGGTTCAGATTCACATGAGGATGGAAGCACTCATCCTCTCGCTAGAAAAATTAAAATACTTAAGCTGGCAAAAGAACAGCAAAGAACTGTGTGTTCTTATAAATCACAAATCCCCAGGGAGAGTCCAATTGTGTCGGTTGCGATGCCTGACCTTCCCAACACTGGACGGGAAGAGGTGGCGCCTTCCACCATTTGCACACCCCCTGCAAGTGCTGGAAGGAGCACCCGCAGTCCAGTTCCTGATAGTCAAATTGAAGATGTCACTGTTGAAGTACACCAGGATGAGGATATGGGTGTTGCTGGCGCTGAGGAGGAAATTGACAAGGAGGATTCTGATGGTGAGGTGGTTTGTTTAAGTCAGGCACCCGGGGAGACACCTGTTGTCCGTGGGACGAATATGGCCATTGACATGCCTGGTCAAATTACAAAAAAAATCACCTTGTCAGAGTAAAATTATTTTAACAGAAATGCGGACAACATTTGTCAAGCCGTGTGTTGCCTTTGTCAAGCTGTAATCAGTAGGGGTAAGGACGTTAACTACCTAGGAACATCCTCCCTTATACATCACCTGGAGCGCATTCATCAGAAGTCATTGACAAGTTCAAAAACTTTTGGTGACAGCGGAAGCAGTCCACTGACAACTAAATCCCTTCCTCTTGTAACCAAGCTCCTGCAAACCACACCACCAACTCCCTCAGTGTCAATTTCCTCCTTAGACAGGAAAGCCAATAGTCCTGCACACAGCTGACAACCTCTTACGGAAACGGAGGAACATCATCGCAGAATGGCTTACCCCAATTGGACTCTCCTGGGGATTTGTGACATCGGACAATGCCACCAAAATTGTGCGTGCATTACATGTGGGCAAATTCCAGCACGTCCCATGTTTTGCACATACATTGAATTGGTGGTGCAGAATTATTTAAAAAACGACAAGGGTGTGCAAGAGATGCTGTCGGTGGCCTGAAGAATTGCGGGCCACTTTCGGCATTCAGGCACCGCGTGCCGAAGACTGGAGCACCAGCAAACACTCCTGAACCTGCCCCGCCATCATCTGAAGCAAGAGGAGGTAACGAGGTGGAATTCAACCCTCTATATGCTTCAGAGGATGGAGGAGCAGCAAAAGGCCATTCAAGCCTATACAGCTACCTACGATATAGGCAAAGGAGGGGGAATGCACCTAACTCAAGCGCAGTGGAGAATGATTTCAGCGTTGTGCAAGGTTCTGCAACCCTTTGAACTTGCCACACGTGAAGTCAGTTCAGACACTGCCAGCCTGAGTCAGGTCATTCCCCGCATCAGGCTTTTGCAGAAGAAGCTGGAGAGATTGAAGGAGGAGCTAAAACAGAGCGACTCTGCTAGGCATGTGGGACTTGTGGATGGAGCCCTTAATTCGCTTAACCAGGATTCACGGGTGGTCAATCTGTTGAAATCAGAGCACTACATTTTGGCCACCGTGCTCAATCCTAGATTTAAAACCAATGTTGTAGCTCTCTTTCCGGCAGACACAAGTCTGCAGAGGTTCAAAGACCTGCTGGTGAGAAAATTGTCAAGTCAAGCGGAACGTGACCCGTCAACAGCTCCTCCTTCACATTCTCCCGCTACTGGGGCTGCGAGGAAAAGGATAAGAATTCCGAGCCCACCCGCCGGCGGTGATGCAGGGCAGTCTGGAGCAACTGCTGACATCTGGTCCGGACTGAAGGACCTGCCAACGATTACTGACATGTCGTCTACTGTCACTGCATATGATTCTGTCACCATTAAAAGAATGGTGGAGGATTATATGAGTGACTGCATCCATGTAGGCACGTCAGACAGTCCGTACGTATAAAGGCAGGAAAAAGAGGCAATTTCTAGGCCCTTGCAGATACTGGTTTTATTTTACCTAAATTGTCCCCCCTCCAGTGTGTACTCTGATAGAGTGTTTAGTGCAGCCGCTCACCTTGTCAGCAATCGGCGTACAAGGTTACTTCCAGAAAATGTGGAGAAGATGATGTTCATCAAAATGAATTATAATCAATTCCTCCGTGGAGACATTCACCAGCAATTGCCTCCAGAAAGTACACAGGGACTTGAGATGGTGGATTCCAGTGGGGACAAATTAATAATCTGTGAGGAGGGGGATGTACACAGTGAAAAGGGTGAGGAATCGGACGATGAGGAGGATGTGGACATCTTGCCTCTGTAGAGCCAGTTTGTGCAAGGAGAGATTGATTGCTTCTTTTTTGGTGGGGGCCCAAACCAACCAGTCATTTCAGTCACAGTCGTGTGGCAGACCCTGTCGCTGAAATGATGGGTTTGTTAAAGTGTGTATGTCCTGTTTATACAACATAAGGGTGGGTGGGAAGGCCCAAGGACAATTCCATCTTGCACCTCTTTTTTCTTTAATTTTTCTTTGCATCATGTGCTGTTTGGGGACTATTTTTTTGAAGTGCCATCCTGTCTGACACTTCAGTGCCACTCCTAGATGGGCCAGGTGTTTGTATCGGCCACTTGGGTCGCTTAGCTTAGCCACCCAGCGACCTTGGAGCACCTCTTTTTTTCTTTGCATCATGTGCTGTTTGGGGACTATTTTTTAAATCTGCCATCCTGTCTGACACTGCAGTGCCACTCCTAGATGGGCCAGGTGTTTGTGTCGGCCACTTGGGTCGCTTAGCTTAGTCATCCAGCGACCTCGGTGCAAATTTTAGGACTAAAAATAATATTGTGAGGTGTTCAGAATAGACTGGAAATGAGTGGAAATTATGGTTATTGAGGTTAATAATACTATGGGATCAAAATGCCCCCCAAATTCTATGATTTAAGCTGTTTTAGAGTTTTTTTTGTAAAAAAACACCCGAATCCAAAACACACCCGAATCCGCCAAAAAAATTTCAGGGAGGTTTTGCCAAAACGCGTCCGAATCCAAAACACGGCCGCGGAACCGAATCCAAAACCAAAACACAAAACCCGAAAAATTTCCGGTGCACATCACTAAACAGAATGAATGGAGACAATGCTGTGTACTGAGTGCAGTAGGCTGTCTGTCATGTGGGGGTCATGACAACACACAAAACAGGCCCCATAGACACGCTGGCCAACCAGGAATCTTCCTGATGAGCCCTATTTCCGATCCACTCCTGATGATAACAATACATATTACAGTACATATATATACTGTACAGTATTTGGCAGTGTACAATACAATACATATTTATACAATGCAGGACCCCTTGGAATCTAATGCAATAATTTCTAAAAGAAATACTGTCTGCAGTAATTCATGAGACATATGTTTTCCCTTTTTTTAGTAAGTCACCTTTTAGCATTGATAAATGCTTTTTGATTTTTCGTTAAAAGGTTTAAAGATTTATGTTGCATATATATTTCTAGATGACCTGAAGTCTTCAGTAACTTGGGATGCATTTAAATCCCAGAGCTGATAAAGCTAAAGGAAAAAGATTTTTCAAAATAATTGTCTATATCACTCAACAGCTACTGAAACAAATTGTTATTTACTGTGTTTGCAGAAAGACACAGAGTGAGTAGTTAAAGTATTACTAGACAGCACTCACTATTTTTTAAAAACATAATATTCCTCTTCCATTAACTTTTGTAATACCCATTGATAAACAAGCTACTATATATATAGTACCTCAAGATATATTTTATTATTTCATAATTTTTTAAACTTATTTATATAAAGTACATCTGTACATTTGTTGTTAGCAAATATTGTTGCTTTACATTTATGTTTTGTGTTTACACGTGAAAAGAACATTTCAAGGAATATTAGGTTTCAATGTCTAAAATATATTGAGACTCCGGGGTAAATTTACTAAGGTGGGAGGTTTTTTTTAGAACTGGTGATGTTGCCCATAACAACCAATCAGATCCTGTTTATACAACATAAGGGTGGGTGGGAAGGCCCAAGGACAATTCCATCTTGCACCTCTTTTTTCTTTAATTTTTCTTTGCATCATGTGCTGTTTGGGGACTATTTTTTTGAAGTGCCATCCTGTCTGACACTTCAGTGCCACTCCTAGATGGGCCAGGTGTTTGTGTCGGCCACTTGGGTCGCTTAGCTTAGCCACCCAGCGACCTTGGAGCACCTCTTTTTTTCTTTGCATCATGTGCTGTTTGGGGACTATTTTTTAAATCTGCCATCCTGTCTGACACTGCAGTGCCACTCCTAGATGGGCCAGGTGTTTGTGTCGGCCACTTGGGTCGCTTAGCTTAGTCATCCAGCGACCTCGGTGCAAATTTTAGGACTAAAAATAATATTGTGAGGTGTTCAGAATAGACTGGAAATGAGTGGAAATTATGGTTATTGAGGTTAATAATACTATGGGATCAAAATGCCCCCCAAATTCTATGATTTAAGCTGTTTTAGAGTTTTTTTTGTAAAAAAACACCCGAATCCAAAACACACCCGAATCCGCCAAAAAAATTTCAGGGAGGTTTTGCCAAAACGCGTCCGAATCCAAAACACGGCCGCGGAACCGAATCCAAAACCAAAACACAAAACCCGAAAAATTTCCGGTGCACATCACTAAACAGAATGAATGGAGACAATGCTGTGTACTGAGTGCAGTAGGCTGTCTGTCATGTGGGGGTCATGACAACACACAAAACAGGCCCCATAGACACGCTGGCCAACCAGGAATCTTCCTGATGAGCCCTATTTCCGATCCACTCCTGATGATAACAATACATATTACAGTACATATATATACTGTACAGTATTTGGCAGTGTACAATACAATACATATTTATACAATGCAGGACCCCTTGGAATCTAATGCAATAATTTCTAAAAGAAATACTGTCTGCAGTAATTCATGAGACATATGTTTTCCCTTTTTTTAGTAAGTCACCTTTTAGCATTGATAAATGCTTTTTGATTTTTCGTTAAAAGGTTTAAAGATTTATGTTGCATATATATTTCTAGATGACCTGAAGTCTTCAGTAACTTGGGATGCATTTAAATCCCAGAGCTGATAAAGCTAAAGGAAAAAGATTTTTCAAAATAATTGTCTATATCACTCAACAGCTACTGAAACAAATTGTTATTTACTGTGTTTGCAGAAAGACACAGAGTGAGTAGTTAAAGTATTACTAGACAGCACTCACTATTTTTTAAAAACATAATATTCCTCTTCCATTAACTTTTGTAATACCCATTAATAAACAAGCTACTATATATATAGTACCTCAAGATATATTTTATTATTTCATAATTTTTTAAACTTATTTATATAAAGTACATCTGTACATTTGTTGTTAGCAAATATTGTTGCTTTACATTTATGTTTTGTGTTTACACGTGAAAAGAACATTTCAAGGAATATTAGGTTTCAATGTCTAAAATATATTGAGACTCCGGGGTAAATTTACTAAGGTGGGAGGTTTTTTTTAGAACTGGTGATGTTGCCCATAACAACCAATCAGATTCTATTATCTTCTAGAAGCAGCTAGATAATGTTAAGTAGAATCTGATTGGGTGCTATGAGCAACATCACTAGTTCTATAAAACTCACACCCTAGTAAATAAATGTACCCCTCTGTCGGACATATATTTATATTTTCTTAGTTTAATCTACTACAGAAATTCTATATGCCAGCAATATCTAGTACCGATATACCTGTACAAGATAAAGAACAGACCTCATATACATACACATAAAGATAAATATATAAAAATTAAAAAAACTAAAAACACTGCTCAAAAAAATAAAGGGAACACTTAAACAATACAATGTAACTCCAAGTCAAT
Organism: Pseudophryne corroboree; assembly: GCF_028390025.1. Taxonomy (NCBI): domain Eukaryota; kingdom Metazoa; phylum Chordata; class Amphibia; order Anura; family Myobatrachidae; genus Pseudophryne; species Pseudophryne corroboree. The sequence goes on from NC_086448.1 coordinate 487,865,328, forward strand.
CACACTTCTGTGAAATCAAACTGTCCACTTAGGAAGCAACACTGATTGACAATCAATTTCACATGCTGCTGTGCAAATGGAATAGACAACAGGTGGAAATTATAGGCAATTAGCAAGACACCCCCAATAAAGGAGTTGTTCTGCAGTTGATGACCACAGACCACTTCTCGGCTCCTATGCTTTCTGGCTGATGTTTTGGTCACTTTTGAAAGCTGGCGGTGCTTTCACTCTAGTGGTAGCATGAGACGGAGTCTACAACCCACACAAGTGGCTCAGGTAGTGCAGCTCATCCAGGATGACACATCAATGCGAGCTGTGGCAAGACGTTTTGCTGTGTTTGTCAGCGTAGTGTCCAGAGCATGGAGGCGCTACCAGGAGACAGGCCAGTATGAAGGTTTGCTGTGTCTGTCAGCATAGTGTCCAGAGCATGGAGGCGCTACCAGGAGACAGGCCAGTACATTAGGAGACGTGGAGGAGGCCGTAGGAGGGCAACAACCCAGCAGCAGGACCGCTACCTCCGCCTTTGTGCAAGGAGGAACAGGAGGAGCACTGCCAGAGCCCTGCAATATGACCTCTATCAAGCCACAAATGTGCATGTGTCTAGTCAAATGATCAGAAACAGACTCCATGATGGTGGTATGAGGGCCCGACGTCCACAGGTGGGGGTTGTGCTTGCAGCCCAACACCGTGCAGGACGTTCGGCATTTGCCAGAGAACACCAAGATTGGCAAATTCACCACTGGCGCCCTGTGCTCTTCACAGATGAAAGCAGGTTCTCACTGAGCACATGTGACAGATGTGACGGAGTCTGGAGATGCCAAGGAGAACGTTCTGCTGCCTGCAACATCCTCCAGCATGACCGGTTTGGCAGTGGGTCAGTAATGGTGTAGGGTGGCATTTCTTTCTCCATGTGCTCACCAGAGGTAGCCTGACTGCCATTAGGTACGGAGATGAGATCCTCAGACCCCTTGTGAGACCATATGCTGGTGCGGTTGGCCCTGGGTTCCTCCTAATGCAAGACAATGCTAGACCTCATGTGGCTGGAGTGTGTCAGCAGTTCCTGCAAGATGAAGTCATTGATGCTATGGACTGGCCCGCCCATTCCCCAGACCTGAATCCAATTGAGCACATCTGGGACATCATGTCTCGCTCCATCTACTTACGCCACCTTGCACCAAAGACTGTCCAGGAGTTGGCGGATGCTTTAGTCCAGGTCTGGGAGAAGATCCCTCAGGAGACCATCCGCCACCTCATCAGGAGCATGCCCAGGCTTGTAGGGAGGTCATACAGGCACGTGGAGGCCACACACACTACTGAGCCTCATTTTGACTTGTTTTAAGGACATTACATCAAAGTTGGATCAGACTGTAGTGTGTTTTTCCACTTTAATTTTGAGTGTGACTCCAAATCCAGACCTCCATGGGTTGATAAATTTGATTTCCATTGATATTTTTTGTTTGATTTTGTTGTAAGCACATTCAACTATGTAAAGAACAAAGTATTTAATAAGAATATTTCATTCATTCAGATCTAGGATGTGTTATTTTAGTGTTCCCTTTATTTTTTTGAGTAGTGGATATCAAAAGTAAGGTAGTCATTTATAGGCAAAAAATAAAAAAAAGATTTATATCGGGCCTACGCACAGCAGCAGGATCCTTTTTAGCCAGCAAAACCTCTTCACTTGGCCTTATACTCTTTATGGAAGGGCCTTAATCGGTGCAATATTATCAACACTGCAATTACTGGGTAAGTGCATCCATACTACCTTTCTACTAACATAAGTAGAGATGTGTGCCTGGCCCCGTCATGGGTTTTTCGTTTTGGTTTTGGACCTGTACAGCTTTCATGTTTTGGATCTGGATTTTGTTTTGCCAAAACTGCCCTTGTAAGTTTTGGTTTCGGTTTTGGACCTGTATTTTTTTTTTATAAAAGTCATAAATAAAAAGCTAAAACCACATAATGTTGGCATGTTTTTTTAACAGTATTATTGACCTCAATAAACTTAATTTACACTCATTTTCTGTCAATTTTGATCACCTCAAAATCTCACAAAATTGTTTTCATCCAGTCTAGGCCAAAAGGTTGCACCGAGGTAGCTGATAACGAAGCTAAACAACAGCAGTGGGCGGCACAAACATGTGCCACTTAAACTTCCAACATGGCACATCTAGGAAACAAAATGGCACTGCAGTGGAAGACAGGGTGGCAGTTTAATGAAAATATTTGTCATCTACACAAGAAAACTCAGCAATGCTCCAAACAGTGCGTAATGCAAAGAAAAGAGGTGTAAGATGGAATTTTCCTTGGGTCCTCCCTCCCACCCACCGTTATGTTGTATATACACATATGTACACAGCCCTTTCTTGGTTCCTATCGTACCTATCTAATCTCTCCTTCAGTGTTCGCTTCTCTGAATCTACCTCCTCTTCGCTACCTCTTTCAGTTGCAGTACCGCAAGGCTCAGTCTTGGGTCCTCTGCTTTTCTCTATCTATACCTCATCTCTTGGTAAACTAATCAGCTCTTTTGGTTTTCAGTATCATCTGTACGCAGATGATACTCAAATCTACCTATCCTCCCCTGACTTGTCCCTATCTGTACTGGACCGTGTCACTGAATGCCTTTCTGCCATCTCATCCTGGATGACATCTCGCCACCTCAAACTTAATATTTCAAAGACAGAGTTAATTATATTTCCACCGGCCAATAGTAGGTACCAACCTGATATCTCTATCACTGTTGAAAACTCGACTATCTACCCTACCCCACAATTTCGCTGCCTAGGTGTCATCCTTGACTCTGATCTGTCCTTTGTTCCCCACATTCAATCTGTCTCAAGATCATGTTACATGCATCTAAAAAACATATCCAAAATACGACCATACCTTACACAAGACACTGCTAAAACTCTAATCCACGCTCTCATTATCTCCCGCATTGATTATTGCAATAGTCTCCTAACTGGTCTTCCCAAAACGAGACTCTCACCACTACAATCCATTCTGAATGCAGCGGCGAGGCTTATCTTCCTCGCTAGACGTTCATCGTCTGCAGATCCACTCTGTCAGTCCCTCCATTGGTTACCTGTACTCTACCGCATTCAGTATAAAATACTTTTACTCACACACAAGGCCATTAACCAAACTACACCAACGTACATCACTTCGCTTATCACAAAATATCTCCCAACCCGACCTCTTCGCTCTTCACAAGACCTGCGTCTCTCATCCACACTCATTACTCGCTCCCACTCACGACTGCAGGACTTTCATCGGGCTGCACCCACTCTGTGGAATGCCCTACCACGCACAATAAGACTCTCCTCTAGTCTCCAAACCTTCAAGCGTTCCCTCAAAACTCACCTCTTTAGGCAAGCGTATCAAATTCCTGAACCACCCACATAACTTTCATAAACCTTCCTATCAAATTACATCCACTCTGTACAGTCCACACATATCCTCACATGTCTTCTCATTCTATGCAATAGATAGCACCTTTCCTTGTGTACATATGCCTATTTCCCTATAGATTGTAAGCTTGCGAGCAGGGCCTTCCTACCTCTATGACTGTTATCACCCAGTTTGTTATTGTTATTTCAAATTGTAAAGCGCAATGAAATTTGCTGCGCTATATAAGAAACTGTTAATAAATAAATAAATAATAAATATATTAAACAGTACATGCACAGTATAACAAAACAATTATTTCATTGACAGGGACTGCCAAATGTGGGTGAAATGATTGGTTTGTTTGTGCCCCACAATGCAAATTACCAATAATCTCTACGTGTATAACTTGACTCTACATAGGCAAGATGTCGCCAGTGTCATCATCATCATCATCATCATCATCCAATTCCTCACCTCCATCAGTGTGTACATCCTCTTCTTCACACACTATTCATTCTTCCCCACTGAAATCAACCATTACAGGTGCCTCTGTATTTTTTTTAGATGTAATTGCCAATTTTCTTCATGGATTTTGTAATTCATTTTGGTGGACACAATCTTTTCCACATTTTGGGGAGTAGCCACCTACGCCGATCACTGACAAGGTTCCCGGTTAAGCTAAAAACTTTTTCTGAGTACACACAGGAGGGTGGGCAACTTTAGTAAAGCAAAGCCAGTTTCTTTAAATCAGGGGTGGGGAACCTGCGGCCCTCCAGCTGTTATTGAACTACACATCCCAGCATGCCCTGCAACAGTTTTAGCATGGCCAAATAGCAAAACTGTAGCAGGGCATGCTGGTATGTGTAGTTCAACAACAGCTGGAGGGCCAAAGGTTCCCCATCCCTGCTTTAAATGGTGACTGTATGATATGCAATCACAGTAGACATGTCACTAATTGTAGGAAGTTCCTTCAGTCACGACCAGATGTCAAAAGTTTTTGCTGACTGCTCTGTATCACCACCAGTGGGTCTCTTAAGAGTTTTTTTCCTGGCAGCCAAAGTTGCTGGAAAAACTGATGTTGTCATTTCAGATTCCATTTGAGCTGACAGTATATTGGTGGCATTGTCTGAAATCACAAATACCTAGGAAATTTTGAGTGGGGTAAAGGCCCATATAGATGGGCCGTTGCGGGAGAGATGTGTGCTGAGCGAACCGCTCAGCATACATCTCTCCCGCCGCTCAGCACAGCGCAATCTGTGCTGAGCGTGCGGGGTGAGACGGGGGGGTCGCTCACTTCACCCAGCGGGTGAAGTGAGCAACCCGCTAGATTGGCCTGCACGGCAGGCCAATCTAGCACCAGCGATAGCGATGCACGGGGCTGAGCATCGCTATCGCTGTTAGGGCTACACATGGAGTGATCTTGCTGAAGAGCTAAGCAATCTAGTCAGATTGCTTAGATTATTGCTCCGTGTGTACCCCCCTTAAGTAATTTTGAAATTACCTCCTTGAGTTTTTCTAAGAGGTTGCCAGCAGTATGCCTTTTATTGAAACTGGTGATACACAGAGTAGTCTGCCTCTGAATGAGCAGGTATTTGTTAAATGCTGCTGCTGTTAGTGCTGCTGAAGGCAATACACATACCCGGGCAGTACGGATAGTGTAATGGTTAGCATTACTGCCTCACAGTACTGAGGTCATGGGTTCGATTCCCACCATGGCCCTAACTGTGTGGAGTTTGTATATTCTTCCTGTACTTACATGGGTTTCCTCCGGGTACTCCGTGTTTCCTCCCACAATCAGAAAATATACTGGTAGGTTAATTGACTCACAACAAATTAACCCTAGTGTGAATGTGAACATGTGGTAGGGAATGTCGATTGTAAGCTCCACTGGGGCAGGGACTGATGTGAATGGGCAACTATTCTCTGTAAAGCGCTGTGGAATATGTGTGCACTATATAAAGAACTGGTACTAAATAATAAATAAATATCCAGTGGGCTTTCACAGTCATGTAATCTTTAGTGTTCCCTGTCTGCTTATCCACATATCAGTGGTTCAGTGGACACTACAGTGGGTAAAACAGCATATTGGAGGACACTAATTAAGTTTTTAACATCCTTTTACATACTAGGAATTGCTTTTCTATTGAAGTGGTATCTAGATTAGATTTGGTAGCGGGGACACAGGACCTCAATTAACTGTCTAAAACCCTCTGCATTAATGACAGATATTGAATGCACATCAAATACCAGCATAGCTGTTGTGGCATCATTAATCAGCTGTGCAACTGTGTGACTGCTTTCATACGTGCCCCCCTTTGCAAAGGATTGTTTAATAATCAATTGTTTTATTAAACTACTACAAGTAGTCTTCCTGGTCCCCTTCTTGGATGAAGCAGCAGAAGGCGTAACACTCAAGGACACTTCTGAGGAATCCCGGATAGGAGAGGAGTCAGTCATGCTTATGAAATTGGATGCAGGATTACTTCCGATCATGACTCAGGATATTGATGAAGAAGGTGTTAGAGATTGCAGGTGCTTGGATCTAACAGGGAGAAAGTAGCTAGGTGACACTGGACTGGTTTATATGTATTTAGCCAAAGTTTTTTAATTTGTCAGAAACCCTTGATGAATACGCTGGAAGTGATGTAACAGAGGAGGTTCCTAGATGGTTAAGGTCCCTATCTGTACTTACTATGGCTTCGCAGAGTGCAGATGGCTTGACAGTTGTTGTCCAGAATTTAGTAGAACAATTCCACACATAAGATGTGGATTTTTTTGTCTTTTGCCCGGCATGACAATGGGCTTTTTCATATCATTGGCAACAACAGTATTCACTGGTGCCTGATTTAAACAAACAACATCCTAATCATTAACATCCTTATTAGCACCAGCTACACAAATATACTCCTCATCCTGGTGAACATCAACAGAAGTATCCTCAATTTCTATGTCAGCATGTTGACTTGTGTTGCTCATCCCCACATATGCAGAGGGTGCACACATGGTGGAAAGAGCCTCCTCTTCAAGTACAGTATTGGAAAGGTCAGGCTCAAACATGGCACCTATGGACACACTTAAAGTCTCCTCAGGGATTTGTGATGTTTCTGAGCACACAGTTGGTTCCTGTGCCTTAACGAGTTTAATTTCTTGTTTTGACACTTCTAAAAGAAGAAGAGCTTACTTTATCATAAGAGGCAGAACCACCAGTCATAAATATAGAACAAAGACTTAGCCTTTCCTTGCCACTTCATGTTGGGAATGACATATTGCCAATTATATGTTTCTCTGCAGCTAACTTTACTTTTGATGGGTTTTTTTTTTACCACTGTAAAATCATATTGTTTCTTTGGTTTTACATGCTCTGACTTAAGCCTTCTATGCCCTTTGGCATTGGCCTTAGTAGATGATGTTGATGGACTTATATCGTCATGACTGTTGGCAACAGCTCCAGCACTAGTATGTGCTTCCTGCTCTCCTCTCAATTATTCATCCTCCATATCTATCAACAACACAAATGAAGTGGGGTTCAGCACACTCCTCAATTTGTACAATAAATGTACCAACTACAGTGTCACAATACATGTATGAGTCAGAAATAATAATATAACACTGCAGTTCAGTTCCACCTACAGTGTCACACAATACGTGTATGAGTCAGAAATAATAATAAAACACTGAAGTTCACTTTCACCTTCTGTGTCAAACAATACATGTATAAATCAGAAGTAATAATATAAAACTGGGGTTCTCTTCTACCTACAGTGTCAAACAATATGTGTATTAATCAGAAAAAAATATAATACTTCTGTTTACTTTCACTTAGTGTCGCACAATACGTGTATAAGTCAAAGATAATATTACACTTGTGTTTACTTCCACCTACAGTGTCACATAATGGGCGTCATTCTGAGTTGATCGCTAGCTGCTGTTGTTCACTGCATAGCAATCAGTTAAAAAAACAGCTAATCTGCACATGCGTATGCATCGCAATGCGCATGTGCGTCGGACCGGTACGAAGTCCATTGTGGTTTTGCACTGGTTCTAGCGACGATTCCAATTGCACAGCCGAACACAAGGAGATTGACAGAAAGAGGACGTTCATGGGTGTCAACTGACCGTTTCTGGGAGTGTTTGGAAAAACGCAGGCATGGCCGGGCATTTGCTGGGCGGGTATCTGATGTCATTACCGTGTCACTTGTCGCAGCAATCATCGCACAGGATAAGTAACTACAAGGCCGGTCTTGTTTTACACAAAATGTGTTTTCAGTCGCTCTGCTGCACAGGCGTTCGCACTCCTGCAAAGCGAAAATACACTCCCTGTGGGCAGCTACTATGCGTTTGCACGGCTGCTAAAAACTGCTAGCGAGCGATCAACTTGGAATGACCCCCTATATGTATATGAGAAAGAATATTACACTGCGGTCTGACTGGCATTGTTATAGTATTTATGATAAAAAATTGTATCCCTTCTTAGTTAGGAGAGTAATTGGTGCCACAATTTTTTAAAAATCTATAGTGATAAAACTTTAGAAGTTGGCAAAACCTATAAACCTTTGTAATATTTAAATACATTTAAATATTTAATATTTCTTGTCATTGACCAATCTACAGATGTGTCCTTCCTCATCTTGTGTTTTTTCACCTGCCGCAAGCACATGTATTGCAGCAGCAAAAAATCATGGTCTGCAGTGATTTGTCATGGTTTGCATATGCACCCTGCATGCCTATGGTTTGCGGATGCATATGCACATGTCCGCATTTACCATGACTTGTTTGTTAGATGAGGAAGGTCAGACTATTACTAAAGCATGAGTTTTGCTAGAATTAATTTTTAAGCCATGAAAGGAAATGATATAACCCAAAAACTGAACCTAAATCTGATAGAATTTCTCCAGCTTTATGCATAATTGACACAACTTCAGTGGACTCCATTTTAGGCTTGACTATCCTTTCACATCCCTGTTAACATACCTGAAGTTCAATAGCTAACAGAAGGTACTGTATACAAGCAGCATGCAGTGGCAAATGCAGGATTTCTAGAAGGTGGTTTCCAAATGCAATCCACAATCTCCCACTCTGCGGAACATTGGAGCAAGAGCGGGTGTCTGGGGGAGTGGCAGAAAAACCCAGTAACGACCATGGACATTAATGTGAACAATGGTATTTTTATATATACTGGATACTGTGTTAAATACCGTATTAATATTTAAAACTATAGACTGTCTATAGTATAGGCTGTACCGAATATATTTAAATCATATAAATAAGATAAATGGTCAGGAAAAGGTTAAGCATACCATAAGAAATAAATACACAAACATAATAGAACCAGTACTGCACTTTCTAAACACACATTCTCCCTCTTCATAGTAAGGCTCCTGTCTCTTCTTCCTGGTAGCTACTATCTGGTTCAGTACACTGATTATCAGATCCACAGACATAGAAAATTTGGTAGAAGAAGCTGCCACACTAGGTATGTGCAGCAGCTCTGCTCTGTCCCTTAAACTGCATGATGTGGCAGCAATTCTAGTGATTGTATTATATACCATTACTATTGTTGTTATAATGTTATCCACTTGCCAAGAGGATGGGGGTTTCCGTGCAACCAGAAACCCCCCCCTGCGTTTGCCTATGGCATGAATGATATAATGGCTAGCATTACTGCCTCACAGCACTGAGATCATGGGTTCGATTCCCACCATGGCCCAAACTGTGTGGAGTTTGTATATTCTCCTTGTGCTTGCGTGGGTTTCCGCTGGATATTCCCCTTTCCTCCCACAATCCAAAAACGTACTGTTAGATTAATTAGCTCAAACCAAAATTAATCCTAGCATGAATTTGTGGGTGTGTACATATGTAAGCGCCACTGGGGCAGGGTAAAGCTCTGCACAATATGTTTGTTATATAAATAACAATAAACAATAAATAAATAAGCAGCTGTGTATCCAGGAAATGAAAAAGCAGGTGATCAGTTGATCAACATTTGTACACTAGCAGATAATTAAAGGTAAGCAATTAAGCAGGAATGAGTAACAGGAGCTGAGCAAGCAGAATACTCAAGCATGATTTAACTCAAGAAGTGCCTATTTATAGGTGGAAAAAGGATTCAAGATGGATTTCACAGAGATAACACTGACCATCTTGCATAAGGGCAAACTATGGCCAAATCAGAAACAAAAGTAACCTCTTTTGGTCAGAGGTATGATAATCGGATACAATTCCTAACAGTGATTAAGTAAACCTAAATATTTAGTTGTGGCATTCCCATGTGCTATGCCATGACATTTCCCTAAGACCGTAATGCTTAGTACATTTTAAATAGGTCCCTGGAGTGACCCCAGTATATTAAACAGGAATTTCTAAGACAAATAGTCAAAGTCAAACATCTTTTTTGTGTCTACCACTGATCGCAGTCATATTTGGATGCTAGGTTGTTTATTATCATGGAATTACAGAATTTAGCTCAGCAAGAGTTTATGGGTATTGAAGCCAGAATGGCTCTCTGAATCCTTGTTGGTGCAGATGTGTCCACATACACCTTTCCTATATCCTGCCATGTATGGCACGGCTTGACGTACTATAGACTCAGAGATTAAGCCATGCTTTCCAGTTTTTCTTAATTTGCTTCTTTAATATCTACTTTATACATATTCTATTATGGCAAACAAAAATTAGAAAATCCATCCATTTGCCACTCATAGAAAAATGCTTAGCAGTGCTATGCATGGCGTGCCAAATTTAGCTAAATCGAAAAATACAGTATGTTATCCAATTGTGGGACCAATGAGTCACCAATATGTGAAATTATTATGAATGAAACCGAAATGTTTAATTAAAAACTGAATTATGTAATTTTTGCAAGCATCTTATTTCACTATGTTTATTAAGTATATTTCACAAACAATATTGTTTTCTTACAGATTTTTTTTTCTCATCTGCCAGAACTTCTTTCAAGGCCACCGCCGGTTTCCCTCAATACCTTTGTTGAGGGAGAAAGGTGGTGACTTTGAAAGAAGTTCTGGCTGAAGGAGACCAGAGTATGTTGCTAAACCCGGGATTAACATCAGTCACATGCTCTGAAAGAACTGTCCACCGACAGTTCTACTGGACAGGCGGTAATTACAATAGCAAAGCCACTTAAGGAATTCACATGCTGGGGATGTTTTATTGTCTATGTATTTGTGTTTTTAATATTGTAGATTAAAATTTGTACTTCACTATATCCATATCTTTTTCTTTGGGATAACTACTTATGAGAAATTTAAATTCTAACAGACCACCAAAAGGATACGGTGACCATTTACATATGTTCTACTAATTATCTTAGCGTGGTACTGTATGGAGTGATTGTCACATTTTGTTTTTATATATACACTTTTTCACAGATACCATCCAAGCAAAAATAATAGTTATTTAAGAAATATACACACACATGGTCAGAGTTTACAGTTAATTTACAAATAAAATAAAAACATATGTTCCCTGAAATGGTAATGCTTTGACAAAAAACACTTCCAAACTTGAGATTTTGCAAAGACTAAGAGGGTTATTCTGAGATGGCCTCAGATCTGGCAGGTGGTCCACCACCATTTTTTATCTTGGAGCAGCTGTGTGTGACATCATGCAGCTGTCCCGAAAATGCTCCTGACACCCCCTCATTTTACCCACCAAGCCCCTGCAACGCTATGTTGCCCCCCACCCAATACCTGCTTCTGTCAATCACCTTATGGCTGCATCCCTTAAGGGTCGCGCACATGCACTGGTGATAGTGGGACTGGGTGGGTGCGGCCGCTGCATGCGAACATAGTGGCTGCATCCACCTCTGGAAGTACCTAGTGTAGAGATGTTTTTTCGCATATCTACAACTCATGCTGAATTAGGCCCTTAATCATAATGATTCAAATTATACCAAAAGCAGTAGCTGCATATATAAAATGTCTGTAGCAAACTGACGTCTCAAAACATGTACTTGAAAGATGAACAGAAAATTACATCTCCTCTGCTACTGGCCCTTATTTTCACCAATAATGCTAAAATAAAATTATTTGCAATAAATTAGATTTCAATATAATAACAGAAATGTAGAATTAATAAGAGAGCACAAAGGCAGATAAATATTATTTCAATATTTAATATAGGATTTCTAAAATCACACAATTTTACTTATAAAATACGCTGCACAAAAGATTGAAATATATTATGTGTGGTGTTTATACAGTATAACTAGAATTGTGTAAAACTTACAATAAACAGAGATAAAGCTCACAATGTAGTGTCTAGACTACAAACTTTCACATATCAAGTAGAAGGCTTGTATTGATTGTGTTTACTATAATGCAGCTGTGGAAAGGGGTATTTCTATGGCATCAGTATTGTAAATGTGATGTTAGTTGACAATTCTTTGTTCAGCCATGATGTTCCATTTTTAAGTTGTGTACACACTATGTTATATATTGTGCAATCATTTGACCCACAACCACAACCATTGTACATTGGGGGTAATTCAGAGTTGATCGCAGCAGTAAATTTGTTAGCAGTTTGGCAAAACCATGGGGGTCATTCCGAGTTGTTCGCTCGCAAGTTGCTTTTAGCAGCTTTGCACACGCTAAGCCGCCGCCTACTGGGAGTGAATCTTAGCATAGTAAAATTGCGAACGAAAGATTCTCAAAATTGCGATTACACACCTCTTAGCAGTTTCTGAGTAACTTCAACCTTACTCGGCATCTGCGATCAGTTCAGTGCTTGTCGTTCCTGGTTTGACGTCATAAACACACCCAGCGTTCGGCCAGACACTCCTCCGTTTCTCCAGCCACTCCCGCGTTTTTCCCAGAAACGGTAGCGTTTTTTCCCACACGCCCATAAAACGGCCTGTTTCCGCCCAGAAACACCCACTTCCTGTCAATCACACTCCGATCGCCTGAACGAAGAAAAAACCGTGAGTAAAATACCTAACTGTATAGCAAATTTACTTGGCGCAGTTGCAGTGCGAACATTGCGCATGCGCACTAAGCGGAAAATCGCTGCGATGCGAAAAAAATTACCGAGCGACCAACTCGGAATGAGGGCCCATGTGCACTGCAGGTGTTGCAGATATAACATGTGTAGAGAGAGTTAGATTTGGAGGGTTATATTGTTTAAGTGCAGGGTAAATACTGTCTGCTTTATTTTTACACTGCAAATTAGATTTCAGTTTGAACACACCTTACCCAAATCTAACTCTCTCTGCACATGTTATATCTGTCCCCGCTTCAGTGCACATGGTTTTGCTCAACTGCTAACAAATTTGCTGCTGCAATCAACTCTGAATTAGACCTATTGGGGGTCATTCCGAGTTGTTCGCTCGCAAGCTGCTTTTAGCAGCTTTGCACACGCTAAGCCGCCGCCTACTGGGAGTGAATCTTAGCTTATCAAAATTGCGAACGAAAGATTAGCAGAATTGCGAATAGACACTTCTTAGCAGTTTCTGAGTAGCTCCAGACTTACTCAGCATCTGCGATCAGTTCAGTCAGTGTTGTTCCTGGTTTGACGTCACAAACACACCCAGCGTTCGCCCAGACACTCCTCCGTTTCTCCAGCCACTCCCGCGTTTTTCCCAGAAACGGTAGCGTTTTTTTGCACACACCCATAAAACGGCCAGTTTCCGCCCAGAAACACCCACTTCCTGTCAATCACATTACGATCACCAGAACGAAGAAAAAACCTTGTAATGCCGGGAGTAAAATACCTAACTGCATAGCAAATTTACTTGGCGCAGTCGCACTGCGGACATTGCGCATGCGCATTAGCGACTAATCGCTCCGTTGCGAGAAAAAAATAACGAGCGAACAACTCGGAATGACCCCCCTTGTGCGTACACCAAATCTACCATTTACACATGTCATTCATTGCATCATCCCATATGATGTGCTGCACTTCAGGTGGGACAATAAAATGTACAGTGTGTACGTATGACCAAATGACCACATGATATTTTGAACAATGTTTCCTCTGAAGACATCACCTGAACTGCCACTTCCTTTTCTGCCCTCACTCCTTGCCTTATTTCCTTCTCTCCTCCATATACAGTAGCTCATGGGCAGAGCTTTCTGTTGGAAGTGTTTCTGTGTTTTATTGGATGCGTCTTCATGCTGCATTTGCTGTCTTTACACCCCACATATATGTTCACATTCAGTAAGTTATTTTGTTGAAAGAATTGACACTCATAAATGTAATCTACACAAAAGATGTGTATCACAGGCTGTCAATATACAGATATGACTGTGGTTACCCTACCCGCAATTGCTAATAATCATGGGTAGTTTGCTTTGATTAGTGTGCCCACATTTAGTGAGCCATAGAATTGCATGGTACGCATGCTGCTATAACTGTGTCACCTGCAGGCATGAATATTCACAGCAGTACAGATGACAGAGGACACATTTGTTACTCAGTGAGTTATTTTAATTAAAACAACAATGTGAAAGCACAGCTAATACATCATCAAACTTTGGGTTTAATTCTACAGTATTTTCTCATATGTGGGATTAGTTTTAACTTACACTGACCTCATCATGTCTGTTATCACTATTATCCTACGGTTTATCTATTGTTATTATTTCTTTCATAAACTTCCTGAGCCTTTGATCTCTTGTGCGCACATGCCATCTTCCCCAATAATAATGGGAAAATGGTGCTACTGAGGAGGAGGGGCATGGTTGCTGGCACAAAGTTAGTTGCATTGCTGCAGAAGGGTCACTGCTCAGTGGAGGAGCCCACTTTACACAGCCTCCCTCGGTCATTAATATGCCCAGGCTGATGTTTGATATGTTATATAATGTTCAGTTCTATTTTTTTCATACCTATTATGATTACGTGAAGGAGTTCCTTCCTGTGTGCAAGCAGAATTAATGTTTATGGTGTTCACATTCTAAGGATTATTCTAAAGAGTCACAGCTATAGAGGCTCTGGTAGCCACTAGCAGAGTGTACCACAGTGCTGCCAGGGCAGGTTAGGTGAAGAAGATACAAAATGTCCGAAACAGCTTCTTACAGGAGCACAAGAAGATAAAAGCATCCATGGGTTCTGATGTGGAAGCTGAGGTGCTCTATACTGTATGTCAACTCATGGTGATGTTCATGCTGGGCCAGGAAGCACAGATGTCATCTTTGAAAATGAATGAAGGACTGGGAAGAGAGCAGGCCACATGTTTACTTAGAATGTCTGTTACAACTGAGAGGCCAGGGCCAGAAATGTTGTATGTGAAAACACAGTCACTGAATGAGACACACCCTTAAAATGGTCATGACATACCTGAATTTTAGTCACCACTCCCTGCTACATCCCTAAAAGGTTGCTGGCTATCAACCAAACTTTGCGAGTCATTCCGACACGTTCGCTCGCTGTGTTTTTAATGCAGCAGAGCGAACAGGTCCCTGCTGCGCATGCGGGACGGCCGAGGCCATAGCAGGATAGCGATCGCCTCTGCCTGATTGACAGGCAGAGGCAATCGATGGGCGGGAAGGGGCGAAACGGTGGCATTTGACCGCCGTTTCGTAGGCGTGGTCCGGCCAACGCAGGCGTGGCTGGACCGAATGGCGGGCGGGCCGCAGTGGCTGCGTGACATCATACACAGTTGCTGCGGGCCAGGAAGCGAGGCGTAGCTCCCGGCCAGTACGCTAAAAGCTGCGCTGGGAGCTACTCTTGAAGTGCAAAGGCATTGTCGCTGTGCGATGCCTTTGCACTTCTGTGAGGGGGGTCGGACTGACATGCGGGGCAGACTAGCCCCGTGCTGGGCATCCCCCCACATGTCAGGAAAGATGATCGTAGCTGTGCTAAATGTAGCACAGCTATGATCAACTCGTTTATCTAGATCCACAATGTGATCAACATTGTAAGTCCATTGTAGCACATTCACAGTGCAGCTCAGATGCATGTGCAGTAGACATAACAGGCCATTTGTGAAAAAAGTTATGTTGTGTCCATCTTTGAATCTGGCTCACAATTTATTATTCACATGTATGGGTCCAAAATTGTTGTACCTATAACTTACTATTTATATTTTGTACTTTTAGTGTCCTATTTAATATGCTGTTTGTATACTGTATTACAGTATTTGTAATAAAAAAAATATTTTGTAAAGACAAAACAGACAAAAAAGACAAAACATATTCCTATTTACCTACCTTTATGTATTGTATTTAAGTATTACTGTACATATACCGTACAATGCCTTGGTATGTCTCTTGGATTATTGGTCCCAAAACTTGTGGTGAGATTAGTGGGCTAAATTTTAGTGACTGTCTTGCAGCCAGGATGAGTAGAGATGCCACCAGTCTCACCTTCTTTGGAATGGCTCTGCTTAAAATGGTTTGACCAGATGAAGCAATTCCTGGAAGGTGGCATCATTCATGGAGAAAATTCCTGTAGTCATCAGGGTTGTTATCACAATTCTTGTGGAGCAAGGGTGTGTTTGATAATGAATCTATTCACGACCGGCAATCCTTGGTCCCCAAGGTTCTATTACAACCCTACTCTTTGGAGCCTTAAGGCTAGCAAGAATCAACAATATACTTACAGTGTATGAAGTCACAGCTTGAAAGCGATAAACATCCAGAGCAGTAAATCCCTTTGTATGCAGTAAAGAAATGTAGAGTGTACGTACAGTTGGTATGAACCGAGTCTCAGCAGAAATAAAGCAATATTGCAAGAAAAGCAAATAGCATTTATACTTTTTCTCTCTCCTTTGGGCTCCACAATTACAGCCCATTATTTAAATTTTAGCCATGTTTGGAATTGATTTACACAATGATCGTATACCGTAGTGTGTACAGGAGAAATAATAAATAATAAATTGGATGTGATCACCTGCCATGATATATTGTCTGCATGGTGTGTACTCTCAAAATTATATGTTCTGGGATCAGATGATTGTAAGTGAAACTGGAATGAATGTTGCATCATTTGTTACATCATTCAAGTGTACATCTAAAGTAGCTTTAGAGTGTTGCTACTCTCCTAAAGGAAAATGGAATTTGTTCTCCCTGTAGGGTAATTTTATTAATTTGATGAAAAGAGTAATAGCTGTTTGGTTCTTTTTGAATATTTATTAGTTCTTCAGTTAAACAGCACTATTGTTCAAATAAAGTTGGAACATGCTCTACTTTTAAAATTACAACTCTTTTGAAGTAATGCCAAAAGCATTTTTTGCTGTAATAACAGAAATCTCATGTGAGAAGAATGGTCCTGGAATGCAGTGTACAATCCACACACAAAACCAGTGCTACATAGCACAACAAAACACTCAGTATTTCTATCATTTGTTATAATTATATATTGAGCAAAACATTTGTGTTCTCTTTGTGGGGAAAAATGAATACAAAAGAGCTTAAACAAAACTACTCATTTATTTTATTAGATTTTTTTTATTATGTAAACCACTCAGTAGCAGACACTTTTATGAAAAATACAATCAATCAATCTACAGTGGAAGTTTAAAGATACAGTAGGATATTGTCTTTTATAGGGGTTCAAACAAAAATGACAAAGTTTTGGGATGGAAAAATAATGATCACCAACATCAAAGGGACAGATACAAACATTTCATTGGTGGTGTACCAAAACTTCATGAGATGACCTGAAAGCAAATAGCAGGATCTAGTATGAAAAAGTATCCACAGCAGTTGGAAAAGTCTGAAAATAAAAAGAGACATGTATAGAATAAAGAGACTTGGAAATAGCATTAAATATTTTGAAGATGAAAAGAGTTGGATACATCTATATATAGAAAAGGCAAATACCACTGAATCATCACAAAATATCTTGTACCATAATAGCTAGGAACTTGAAATTTGGACTGTATCTTGCTATTGTGACCTAGGCACCCACTTAGAAGGGACTTTAAAAAAAAATCACCCACAAAGGGGTTAAAAGGGGTGAGATGATTATTGGAATTCCCCCCTCACAGAGGAGAATTAAGAACAATGGGGGCAATAAGGAATGCATGGTGCAGGTGATACCAAGTTCTGGAGGGGTGGAGGACACAATGCTCTGTTCCTGGACTTCCTTGCCAGTGACAATTGCAGAGCAGTCCATTATTCAAATAGGGGAGCCACATTAACTGCCACCCCTAAACACTGTCAAACTTAGCTGTGTGTGGCTCCCCAATTTGAATAATGGAATGCTATGCAACTGCCACTGGCAAGGAAGTCCATCCTTATGGTTCAGGAGATTTTGTGATGAGTCAGTGGTATTTGCCTTTTATATATATATATATATATATATATATCCCAAATGCTCTCTGGCACTCCAGTCCTCCCCCGTGGGGTGTACCTTGCTCCGGTGCCCTCCCCAGGGATCCTCTCCCTGACATGTAGCAACAATTCAAAATCAGAGGCGGCACTCGGAGTCTTCTAAAGCAGTGAAAAAAATTGTATTGGTGAGGTCAACGTTTCGGGGACCACCTCCCCGTCTTCAGGACAAACACACAGTGAGAAAAGTGTACATTAAATACCTACTTACCCCCCTCCTCTTTCTGGTCTCCCCGCCAGCGTCCGCCGCGGACACGCCAGCCGCACTTCCGGTGCACTGTTCTGCTTGTTGCGTCAATGCCGGAAGTGACGTGTCGTTGTGGGCCGCGTGACCATGGCAACGCTGAAGGGGAAAGAGAAACAGTAAACACATGACACGTAATATAAACAAACACCACATCGCCAGTGCATGTTTGCAACCACACGCTCCCCATACTTAAATACATTAATCATGTTTCATTAAGAAGTGCAATTCATAAAACATCATGCAATTCATGTAAAAAATGTAACTACAACCTACTATTAAAAATTTCCTTAAAAACCATCCATGTATTCCCATTAACCCTTTTCATACCTGCTATGTGACAATTAATCATGTCATAAGACCTGCACCTCTACCAAATACTTAGTATTTGTTTTGGTGTCAGGATATGTGCTTTACTATAATGTGATGCCAAACTTAAGCACATAAAAACTTCTCTTTAGTGCATATCTTAAAATCTACTTTATTAGATGCTAAGCTGCTAGTTGGATCTGTTAAATGGCTAGAGCCTGTACTTCTTATCTCATCTCATGCCTTTTTTCTCCCACCAGGTGACAAATTTGTGTGTAGCTCCCTATCATTTCTACTTTGGAGCTAATTGCTGACACTCTTCTATAGCTTTCTACTTATTCCTGACTTCACACAAAGTTGATCAGACCTAGACTGTCATTAAGACCTCTTGGTTTCAGAGTGTTTAGTCTGTAGATCCATCTGGACTCCAATTGTAATAACTGTTGTCCTCGATTCCCACCCCTGGGCGGTACTGGCACATGATCAATGATCCTGTGTTTAAACGTCGCCATGCCATGTCTGTTTTCCAAAAAATGCCTGGCCACAGGCTGATCTCCACTGCCAGTGGCCAGCGCATTACGTATTGCCTGCCTGTGTTGCGCCATTCTTGTCTTGAACTGGCACTCAGTTTTGCCAATATAATAGCGCCCACACGGGCATATAATGGCATAGATCACGAATTTGGTGCTACATGTCAGCGGCCACCTAATGGGGAACTTCTTCCCTGTGTATGGATGTGCTATATGGTCTCCAGGTGACATGTGAGAACAAGTGGTGCAGCCTGTGCACTTGTAGCACCCATTTTTGCGTGATAAAAAATTCTTGACTGGAACTGCTTTTAGTTTGGACATGTCTGTTTTTACCACAAAGTCCCTGATGCTTTTGCCTCTTTTATGGCTAGGCATCAGCCTTTTGTCTTTAAAGATTTTTAAATCTGGGTCGGAAGTAACAATAGGCCACAACTTGCGTACCTTCTGTTTAATGGCACTGCTCCTGGTGGAGAATTCATTAACCCATGGGATGACCTTGGTCATATCCCTAACTACCGCTGGTTGCAGTAACTCTTCTCTCTTTTTATCTAAGGCTTTTGCCCTAGCTGCCCGTAATAGTTTTCTAGGGTACCCCCTTTGGAGAAATCTTTGTTCCATCTCATCCAATTGGGCTACCCTCTTTTTACTGTCGCTGTTCACTCTGCAGACCCGTAAAAACTGGGAATCGGGCGGCACTCTCGGCGTACAAATAAAGACAGACAAGCAAGTCTGATGTTCAATCAACGTTTCAATGTCAAAGCGGCATTTTCGTCAGGATAAAAGACAGCAAAGTGTTACTCACCAATTTATCTCCGTCTGGTGATCCATGGCGCCCACGGCCAGTCGCGTCCCGCTCCGTCCAAGTGATGACGTCATTACGAGGCGCCGGCTTCGGCGTCACGGAGCACCCGGACTGGAGCACACAGAAATAACCCCCCTGTGATGTGCAAACATAAAACAAACAGTGTTATCCACACAATACAGCAATGGCCTGATGTAATACAGTTTGACATTCACTATAAATGTGTCAAAAAAAATCTGGAAAGTTGAACAATATAAATTGGAACGACAACTTCGTCTGAAAGAGCATTTTTTTCAACACCCTATAACATCATCTATTAATACGTCAATGCCATCAGCTCTTCGTGTCAAATCTAAATTTGATCCAATGTCTCAAAACAAATCCATTAAGATCTTTTCCAGGACGGTGGACCATCAAGTCCAAAACACCATTAAACATGCCAAACATGTTCACTCTAACTTATCCAAAACAGAATGGCAAGCCCTTACCGACCTAAGCAAATATGACGACATCGTCATACACCCGGCGGATAAAGGGGGAGCCTTAGTGGTTCAAAACTTTCATGATTACATTGCTGAATTAGACCGTCAACTCTCAGATAGTACTACCTATCGTAAACTGCCATCTGATCCCACTGTTTCCTTTAAAAAGGAATTAGATAATATTCTGTCACAGGCAGTGAAGGAAGGCCATTTGACATCGGCTCAATTTGAGGCATTACTCACACGTTTTCCAGTAGTACCAATTCTGTATTCAATACCAAAATTGCATAAAGACACCAAGTCCCCTCCAGGACATCCAATAATCTCTGCAAGAGGATCGTTGTTCCAGAAAATTTCCATCTTCCTGGACTATCATTTGCAACCTTGCATTCAATCGATAGATCATTGCCTTAAGGACACCACAGCACTTCTGAATAAACTGGCGACCATTCAATCTGTGCCAAGCAGTTGTATATTAGCAACTATAGACGTTAAAAATCTATACACATGTATCCCTCACACTGATGGACTGAAGGCTGTGGAAACCTTGATCCGTAATAACCCTCAGTTCAAGGGACCTAATATTGATTTATTTTTGAACCTGCTTCAACTTACTTTACAGCGAAATTATTTTTTATTTAACAATAATTTTTATTTACAGCTTTCAGGTTGCTCCATGGGGAGCAACGTCTCGCCCTCGTTCGCAAACAGTTTCATGTTGCAGATTGAGGACGGGCTGTTTCTGTCCAATGAAGCAACCAAACCATATGTATTGTTGTATTTACGTTTTATTGATGACCTGTTATAATTGTGGACAGGACCCCGTAATCTGCTAGAATCTTTACTTAATACACACAATTTGTCTGATTCCCCAGTAAAATTCACGTATACCATACATGAGAGCAGTATTAGCTTTTTAGACGTACAGATCTCGTTACGTGATGACAAAATTGAAACGGCCTAATTTACCAAAAGCACGGATAGAAATAATATTCTATTGGCGTCCAGTCATCACCCAATTTCCTTACGTAAAGGTCTCCCCTATTCGCAGATGCTGCGCCTCAAATGCATCATCAGCGACGAAACACAACTTGAAGTCGCATGCGACAATATGATAGCTAAATTTATCCAAAGGGGTTTACAACCAGCATGATCTTATAGTCATAAAGGAAAAAGTACTTAAAATACCAAGAAGCACTACGTTGAATTCAACTAACAAAACTGACACGACAGATAGATTAATCTGGGTGAATCAATTCAACACTCTGAGTCCAGAAATTAGTAAAATAACGAAAAAATTCTGGCCTATTTTACAAACAGACAAAAAAAGTGGCATCCAACCAAATACACGAATTATGCCAGCTTATCGCAGAGGTAAAAATATACGTGATTTCCTAGTTAAAACCAATGTCGAGAGTACCATCAAAAAAATCAACATCACTACCTTTCTTAAATCTTCTTGTCCGGGTTGTTTTAAATGTCTAGGCTGCACTACTTGCAGCCACATGCTGACAGGAGACACCTTCTGTCACCCATTTACCGGTAAGAAATTTAAGATACGGCATCGTGTAACCTGTACCACAAGATTTGTGGTTTATTTACTCAGCTGCCCTTGCGGTCTCCACTATGTGGGGAAAACTGACTGCATGTTTAAAGAACGGATGGCAGGACATAGAGCCTCCATCAGAGCGGCAGTCTCCGCAGGTAGAAGTGATCAACCCATTGCCAGGCATTTTTTGCAGGCTAAATATTCGGTGGCCGCATTGCGACACCGCATAATTGATCACATCCCCCCACTTAAACGAGGGGGTGACCGTGCTCAATTGTTACTTAGAGCAGAGGCCAAGTGGATATTTATCTTGGACACTCTGTCCCCTCGGGGGTTAAATGAACAAACTGGCTTGTCAGCCTTTTTATAGGCTCACAGTTAGTGGAATATTCCCCCAATATTTATTGCTATGTTGCTGTATTTGGCAACAGTGTTTAATGTGGTTATGTAATCTTAAATACCTTGTACAGTGTTATTGTCACCAGTTGTTATTCATCTATGGATTTTTATGCATCACTCTAAGATACTAACATGGTCTTTATGTATCCATTTTTTCATGAACATACAATATGTAACTTTTCATGTTGATTTTTTTTGACACATTTATAGTGAATGTCAAACTGTATTACATCAGGCCATTGTTGTATTGTGTGGATAACACTGTTTGTTTTATGTTTGCACATCACAGGGGGGTTATTTCTGTGTGCTCCGGTCCGGGTGCTCCGTGACGCCGAAGCCGGCGCCTCGTAATGACGTCATCACTTGGACGGAGCGGGACGCGACTGGCCGTGGGCGCCATGGATCACCAGACGGAGATAAATTGGTGAGTAACACTTTGCTGTCTTTTATCCTGACGAAAATGCCGCTTTGACATTGAAACGTTGATTGAACATCAGACTTGCTTGTCTGTCTTTATTTGTACGCCGAGAGTGCTGCCCGATTCTGCATTCAATATTGGAAACAGCGCCTGCTGTTACCTGGGAGGGCACCGGCTCTATTATTGTTGTCACACTGACCTTTGGGAATAGGGAGTGCCATGGACTTTGCACTTATATATATATATATATATATATATATGTATACGACGACAGAAAGAGGCGGCACTCAGAGACTTAGAAACAGTGCAAAACTTGTATTAGGTGCGATCTACGTTTCGGGGACCAACTCCCCTTCGTCAGGATAACTGCACAAGTGGTACAAACAGACTTATATAACAGTGTACTTACCCCCACATCAGAATCCCCACGCCCGTTCTCCTCTGGCCACGCCACTCAGGCTTCCGGCAGGCGTCACTGCTCACTCCGGCGAAACCGGAAGTGACGTCGCGGCTCCCTCCTGTGTGACCATGGAGACGCTAACCAATAACAAAAGCAAGTGTATGAACATCGTGTCTGGCAATAAGACTGCAGCATAAATAGCAATACAGATTAAGTGCATCCAAATAACATAACCATACAATAATCGTGTTGCATAATGTAAAAATAATTTAAAAAATATATCTAGTCGATCTAGATGAGCTTTGCAATTATTTAAAACAGACGGTGTCCCTATTTTCAAGTGGGCACCTATTTGTGCATAGTGGATTAAAACTCAGTAAATGTGAATAACAACATTACAGTGCGTCTAGATCACTCTGTGCCACTTAAGAACCTCCATATGATAACTACATTAATAAAATAACATCCTGCGCTGACACCTATAAAGGCTTCCTAGTAAATCAAGCCCTCATGGGGCAAGAAATATGCTACCTCATAGGAGACACCTTGTGGATCTATACAGTAATAACAAGATGTGCAGGTCACGACAATTATGAACATACCTGAGAAGTTATAACAGATTATAAAAACTATTTATAAAAAATTGATGAGGCCCAGGCTCTCATTGAGCCCGCCTGGTTTAAGTGTATTGAGCCTATGTATCCACCTAGACTCAAGCTGTAGCAATTTCTTGCCCCTGTTGCCCCCCCGAGGGGCCTCGGGGACATGGTCAATGATGCGATGTTTGAATGTGGCCATGCTATGCCTGTGTTCGAGAAAATGCTTGGCCACTGGCTGCTCACCCTCCCCAGTTGACAGCGCGTTTCTGATGGCAAGCCTATGTTGCGCCATCCTCACCTTGAATTGGCATTCCGTTTTACCAATATAATAACGCCCGCATGGGCAAATAATGGCATAAACCACATATTTCGAGGTACACGTAAGGGGCCATCTGATGTTAAATTTCTTACCCGAGAAGGGATGTGAGATGCTGTCTCCGGGAGACATGTGGGTACACGTAGTGCAGCCTGCGCACTTAAAACAGCCATTTTTGCGGGATAGAAAATGCCTAGGAGGAGGTGGTTTAAACCTGGTCATATCAGTTTTAACTAACCAGTCTCTGATGTTTCTGCCTCGTGTATAACTGGGCATCACTCTCTTGTCTCGAAAGGACTTTAAGTCTGGGTCAGTGGCCACCAAAGGCCACAGTTGACGCAGCTTCTTTGCACTTTGTTCACTCTGGGTGCTGAATTCAGTGATCCATGGAATGACTTTGGTCATATCCTGTGCCTGTCTGGGTGATAATAGCTCCTCCCTATTTTTAGCTGCAGCTTTTTGTTTGGCTGTGCGGAGGAGGTCGCATGGATACCCTCTCTCGGCAAACCTCTGCTCCATTTCCTCCAATTGTGTCTCTTTCACCTTGGTGTTACTATTAACCCTGCACACCCTGAGGAACTGGGAATACGGTAAGCCCTGTAGCGTGGATTTAGGGTGGAAACTGTCATATCTCAAGAGCGTATTCCGATCAGACGGTTTTTTATATAAGCTCGTTTCCAAACTCCTATCTCCCAGTGTCAGCTGGACGTCCAAGAAACATATCTCGGTTTTGCTATAACTCATAGTCAGTTTCACAGGACTATCTGTGGAGTTGTGTGCTGCTACAAGATCACAAAGATCCTGCGCTTCATCTCTCCAAAACACTAACAAATCATCTATATATCTATAATAGATGAACAGTCTGTGGGCAATGTCAGGGTTAGTGAAGAATAATGCCCGCTCCACCTCCCACATGTAGGCATTGGCGAACGAGGGTGCCACGGCCGACCCCATGGCACACCCCGTTCGCTGTCTATAGTAGACGCCATCAAAAATGAAAAAATTATGTGTGAGAGTGAAACGCAATAGTGAAATGAAAAAATCTATGTCAGGGCCTGTGTATGCACTGTTGCCTGTGATCAGCTGTCGGACGGCTTGTAAGCCCTGTTCATGCGGTATGCATGTGTACAGGCTTGTGACGTCTATCGTGGCCAATGTGACATTCTCGGGGACTTGATCTATCTGTGACAACCTCTTTAATAGCACACTTGAATCTTTCAAATGGGTAAAAGTACCCTGCACACAGGGCTGTAAATAGGCATCTAAATATATCGCTAAAGGCTCACACAGGGACCCCCGGGCAGAGATTATAGGTCTCCCAGGGGGTCTCTGTGCGTCCTTGTGTATCTTTGGAATAGTGTAAAAGAGAGGGATGACCGGCCATTCAGAGGACAATTTCTGCACAATATTAGCGCCAATGGTGCCCTCATCTTTGGCCTGTTGCAGCAGCTGGGCCAGTTCAGCCTGGTAAGCCTTGGTGGGGTCTTTGGATAACACACAGTAAGTGTCCCCATCCGACAATAATCGGAGACATTCCTGTGTGTAATCCTCGACCTCCTGTACTACAATGGCTCCCCCCTTGTCCGCACTGCGTATTACAATGTCAGTTCTTTTACTGAGCGTCTTGAGGGCTTCTCGTTCGTCCTTTTGCAGGTTGTGCCATCTTCTTTGCTGCGGTTTGTTTTCTGAACTGTCCAACATGCGGTAAAAGGTCTTCAATGACGCATTGTTGGAGACCGGGTCAAACCGAGATTTGGGGCCTAGCCTCTGAACCCTCGCCGGTAATGGATTGTCGGAAGTTGCAGCTGGCATTTTAGAGTAGTAGTCCTTAAGCTTCAGTGTGCGATGTAACCTGAATGCATCCACCTTCATTCTGAATTCATCACCAGAGTTTGTGGGCACATAAGAAAGTCCCTTATTGAGAACCTTTAACTCAGCTGAAGCAAGGGGGGTTCTCGACAGATTGAAGATTAGCGTTTCTTCGTTTTCGCTGGTTTTGTTTTGTTTTTGTCTTTGTCTTTGGCTCTGTCCTCCCCTCCGTGTATACTTGAGTTTTTCCCCCGTGCTGCTATCCCAGCGCGGGTTCGTGCCCCTAAAGGGATCTCTCGGTGAGACGTGGCCGACGAGCTGGTATGTATGTCATCTGAATCGCTGGCGGATGTATGTCCTGCTCTGCCGCTGCCTCTAGGTCTGCGCATGCGGTGCGGGCCAGGTCCTGTGTTCAAATGTGTAGAATTGCCAAGCCAGGTGTAAACTCGGTGGTGGGCATAGTCCATCTGAACTTTGTTCAGTTTCTCCTTTTTGAACTTTAATAAGTTGGATTTATACTGTTCCACTTGTTCTTGTAGTTTGGTCATCCACCCCTTGGCCTGTTCGGACGAAAGCAGCCCCGCATGCTCCGTTTCAAATTTCATTATGAGATCTTTGGTTCTGTCATGTTCTTTGGTGGACTCCTCAATGACAAGTAAAATTAAATCCATGGAGCACTTATTCAGCACAGAGATCCACTTTTTGCAGAACTCCATATTATAACGTCCTATGGTGGGTATATTGTGCACCCTGAAGCCTCGGGGTAACTGCTTAGCTCTGTAGTAATCCGACAATGTGCGGCTATGGTACAAATAGTCAAGTTCACGTTTCTTGAGACGTAACAGATCCCTGTACGCCTCATCATTAGTAGTGGCAGATGTTTCAGAGAACACAGGCTCTTTGTGCAAAATGAGCTCAGCCTCAACATCAGAGAAGCTGAGAGTATCATAGGTGTCGCAGTGCAATAAAAAAGATGTAAAATCTCCTTGATCAGCCGCTGCCGTAGCCATGTTGTATCTTCACTGAGTGATACTGTTTATATTGGTGCAAAAAATAGCTTTGAAAAAGTGTAAATACACTGTGCAAAAAATGCGTGCAAATATGCAACCAGTGAATAAAGTGCTCTAGTGCTGTGAATAGAGTCCTGAAGAGGCGGAAAGTTGATGGTGCTAAATGTTCCAGGTGCCTTGAGTAGAAAATCCCGTGTGCCTGCACGGCACGCCCGGGATCAATGCAACAACAAAAAATGCTCCGGCACTCCAGAAATCCCGTAGGACCGACTTGCTCAGGTGCCCTCCCCTGGGGGGTCACCCCAGATTACCCACGACGACAGAAAGAGGCGGCACTCAGAGACTTAGAAACAGTGCAAAACTTGTATTAGGTGCGATCTACGTTTCGGGGACCAACTCCCCTTCGTCAGGATAACTGCACAAGTGGTACAAACAGACTTATATAACAGTGTACTTACCCCCACATCAGAATCCCCACGCCCGTTCTCCTCTGGCCACGCCACTCAGGCTTCCGGCAGGCGTCACTGCTCACTCCGGCGAAACCGGAAGTGACGTCGCGGCTCCCTCCTGTGTGACCATGGAGACGCTAACCAATAACAAAAGCAAGTGTATGAACATCGTGTCTGGCAATAAGACTGCAGCATAAATAGCAATACAGATTAAGTGCATCCAAATAACATAACCATACAATAATCGTGTTGCATAATGTAAAAATAATTTAAAAAATATATCTAGTCGATCTAGATGAGCTTTGCAATTATTTAAAACAGACGGTGTCCCTATTTTCAAGTGGGCACCTATTTGTGCATAGTGGATTAAAACTCAGTAAATGTGAATAACAACATTACAGTGCGTCTAGATCACTCTGTGCCACTTAAGAACCTCCATATGATAACTACATTAATAAAATAACATCCTGCGCTGACACCTATAAAGGCTTCCTAGTAAATCAAGCCCTCATGGGGCAAGAAATATGCTACCTCATAGGAGACACCTTGTGGATCTATACAGTAATAACAAGATGTGCAGGTCACGACAATTATGAACATACCTGAGAAGTTATAACAGATTATAAAAACTATTTATAAAAAATTGATGAGGCCCAGGCTCTCATTGAGCCCGCCTGGTTTAAGTGTATTGAGCCTATGTATCCACCTAGACTCAAGCTGTAGCAATTTCTTGCCCCTGTTGCCCCCCCGAGGGGCCTCGGGGACATGGTCAATGATGCGATGTTTGAATGTGACCATGCTATGCCTGTGTTCGAGAAAATGCTTGGCCACTGGCTGCTCACCCTCCCCAGTTGACAGCGCGTTTCTGATGGCAAGCCTATGTTGCGCCATCCTCACCTTGAATTGGCATTCCGTTTTACCAATATAATAACGCCCGCATGGGCAAATAATGGCATAAACCACATATTTCGAGGTACACGTAAGGGGCCATCTGATGTTAAATTTCTTACCCGAGAAGGGATGTGAGATGCTGTCTCCGGGAGACATGTGGGTACACGTAGTGCAGCCTGCGCACTTAAAACAGCCATTTTTGCGGGATAGAAAATGCCTAGGAGGAGGTGGTTTAAACCTGGTCATATCAGTTTTAACTAACCAGTCTCTGATGTTTCTGCCTCGTGTATAACTGGGCATCACTCTCTTGTCTCGAAAGGACTTTAAGTCTGGGTCAGTGGCCACCAAAGGCCACAGTTGACGCAGCTTCTTTGCACTTTGTTCACTCTGGGTGCTGAATTCAGTGATCCATGGAATGACTTTGGTCATATCCTGTGCCTGTCTGGGTGATAATAGCTCCTCCCTATTTTTAGCTGCAGCTTTTTGTTTGGCTGTGCGGAGGAGGTCGCATGGATACCCTCTCTCGGCAAACCTCTGCTCCATTTCCTCCAATTGTGTCTCTTTCACCTTGGTGTTACTATTAACCCTGCACACCCTGAGGAACTGGGAATACGGTAAGCCCTGTAGCGTGGATTTAGGGTGGAAACTGTCATATCTCAAGAGCGTATTCCGATCAGACGGTTTTTTATATAAGCTCGTTTCCAAACTCCTATCTCCCAGTGTCAGCTGGACGTCCAAGAAACATATCTCGGTTTTGCTATAACTCATAGTCAGTTTCACAGGACTATCTGTGGAGTTGTGTGCTGCTACAAGATCACAAAGATCCTGCGCTTCATCTCTCCAAAACACTAACAAATCATCTATATATCTATAATAGATGAACAGTCTGTGGGCAATGTCAGGGTTAGTGAAGAATAATGCCCGCTCCACCTCCCACATGTAGGCATTGGCGAACGAGGGTGCCACGGCCGACCCCATGGCACACCCCGTTCGCTGTCTATAGTAGACGCCATCAAAAATGAAAAAATTATGTGTGAGAGTGAAACGCAATAGTGAAATGAAAAAATCTATGTCAGGGCCTGTGTATGCACTGTTGCCTGTGATCAGCTGTCGGACGGCTTGTAAGCCCTGTTCATGCGGTATGCATGTGTACAGGCTTGTGACGTCTATCGTGGCCAATGTGACATTCTCGGGGACTTGATCTATCTGTGACAACCTCTTTAATAGCACACTTGAATCTTTCAAATGGGTAAAAGTACCCTGCACACAGGGCTGTAAATAGGCATCTAAATATATCGCTAAAGGCTCACACAGGGACCCCCGGGCAGAGATTATAGGTCTCCCAGGGGGTCTCTGTGCGTCCTTGTGTATCTTTGGAATAGTGTAAAAGAGAGGGATGACCGGCCATTCAGAGGACAATTTCTGCACAATATTAGCGCCAATGGTGCCCTCATCTTTGGCCTGTTGCAGCAGCTGGGCCAGTTCAGCCTGGTAAGCCTTGGTGGGGTCTTTGGATAACACACAGTAAGTGTCCCCATCCGACAATAATCGGAGACATTCCTGTGTGTAATCCTCGACCTCCTGTACTACAATGGCTCCCCCCTTGTCCGCACTGCGTATTACAATGTCAGTTCTTTTACTGAGCGTCTTGAGGGCTTCTCGTTCGTCCTTTTGCAGGTTGTGCCATCTTCTTTGCTGCGGTTTGTTTTCTGAACTGTCCAACATGCGGTAAAAGGTCTTCAATGACGCATTGTTGGAGACCGGGTCAAACCGAGATTTGGGGCCTAGCCTCTGAACCCTCGCCGGTAATGGATTGTCGGAAGTTGCAGCTGGCATTTTAGAGTAGTAGTCCTTAAGCTTCAGTGTGCGATGTAACCTGAATGCATCCACCTTCATTCTGAATTCATCACCAGAGTTTGTGGGCACATAAGAAAGTCCCTTATTGAGAACCTTTAACTCAGCTGAAGCAAGGGGGGTTCTCGACAGATTGAAGATTAGCGTTTCTTCGTTTTCGCTGGTTTTGTTTTTGTCTTTGTCTTTGGCTCTGTCCTCCCCTCCGTGTATACTTGAGTTTTTCCCCCGTGCTGCTATCCCAGCGCGGGTTCGTGCCCCTAAAGGGATCTCTCGGTGAGACGTGGCCGACGAGCTGGTATGTATGTCATCTGAATCGCTGGCGGATGTATGTCCTGCTCTGCCGCTGCCTCTAGGTCTGCGCATGCGGTGCGGGCCAGGTCCTGTGTTCAAATGTGTAGAATTGCCAAGCCAGGTGTAAACTCGGTGGTGGGCATAGTCCATCTGAACTTTGTTCAGTTTCTCCTTTTTGAACTTTAATAAGTTGGATTTATACTGTTCCACTTGTTCTTGTAGTTTGGTCATCCACCCCTTGGCCTGTTCGGACGAAAGCAGCCCCGCATGCTCCGTTTCAAATTTCATTATGAGATCTTTGGTTCTGTCATGTTCTTTGGTGGACTCCTCAATGACAAGTAAAATTAAATCCATGGAGCACTTATTCAGCACAGAGATCCACTTTTTGCAGAACTCCATATTATAACGTCCTATGGTGGGTATATTGTGCACCCTGAAGCCTCGGGGTAACTGCTTAGCTCTGTAGTAATCCGACAATGTGCGGCTATGGTACAAATAGTCAAGTTCACGTTTCTTGAGACGTAACAGATCCCTGTACGCCTCATCATTAGTAGTGGCAGATGTTTCAGAGAACACAGGCTCTTTGTGCAAAATGAGCTCAGCCTCAACATCAGAGAAGCTGAGAGTATCATAGGTGTCGCAGTGCAATAAAAAAGATGTAAAATCTCCTTGATCAGCCGCTGCCGTAGCCATGTTGTATCTTCACTGAGTGATACTGTTTATATTGGTGCAAAAAATAGCTTTGAAAAAGTGTAAATACACTGTGCAAAAAATGCGTGCAAATATGCAACCAGTGAATAAAGTGCTCTAGTGCTGTGAATAGAGTCCTGAAGAGGCGGAAAGTTGATGGTGCTAAATGTTCCAGGTGCCTTGAGTAGAAAATCCCGTGTGCCTGCACGGCACGCCCGGGATCAATGCAACAACAAAAAATGCTCCGGCACTCCAGAAATCCCGTAGGACCGACTTGCTCAGGTGCCCTCCCCTGGGGGGTCACCCCAGATTACCCACGACGACAGAAAGAGGCGGCACTCAGAGACTTAGAAACAGTGCAAAACTTGTATTAGGTGCGATCTACGTTTCGGGGACCAACTCCCCTTCGTCAGGATAACTGCACAAGTGGTACAAACAGACTTATATAACAGTGTACTTACCCCCACATCAGAATCCCCACGCCCGTTCTCCTCTGGCCACGCCACTCAGGCTTCCGGCAGGCGTCACTGCTCACTCCGGCGAAACCGGAAGTGACGTCGCGGCTCCCTCCTGTGTGACCATGGAGACGCTAACCAATAACAAAAGCAAGTGTATGAACATCGTGTCTGGCAATAAGACTGCAGCATAAATAGCAATACAGATTAAGTGCATCCAAATAACATAACCATACAATAATCGTGTTGCATAATGTAAAAATAATTTAAAAAATATATCTAGTCGATCTAGATGAGCTTTGCAATTATTTAAAACAGACGGTGTCCCTATTTTCAAGTGGGCACCTATTTGTGCATAGTGGATTAAAACTCAGTAAATGTGAATAACAACATTACAGTGCGTCTAGATCACTCTGTGCCACTTAAGAACCTCCATATGATAACTACATTAATAAAATAACGTCCTGCGCTGACACCTATAAAGGCTTCCTAGTAAATCAAGCCCTCATGGGGCAAGAAATATGCTACCTCATAGGAGACACCTTGTGGATCTATACAGTAATAACAAGATGTGCAGGTCACGACAATTATGAACATACCTGAGAAGTTATAACAGATTATAAAAACTATTTATAAAAAATTGATGAGGCCCAGGCTCTCATTGAGCCCGCCTGGTTTAAGTGTATTGAGCCTATGTATCCACCTAGACTCAAGCTGTAGCAATTTCTTGCCCCTGTTGCCCCCCCGAGGGGCCTCGGGGACATGGTCAATGATGCGATGTTTGAATGTGGCCATGCTATGCCTGTGTTCGAGAAAATGCTTGGCCACTGGCTGCTCACCCTCCCCAGTTGACAGCGCGTTTCTGATGGCAAGCCTATGTTGCGCCATCCTCACCTTGAATTGGCATTCCGTTTTACCAATATAATAACGCCCGCATGGGCAAATAATGGCATAAACCACATATTTCGAGGTACACGTAAGGGGCCATCTGATGTTAAATTTCTTACCCGAGAAGGGATGTGAGATGCTGTCTCCGGGAGACATGTGGGTACACGTAGTGCAGCCTGCGCACTTAAAACAGCCATTTTTGCGGGCTTACCGTATTCCCAGTTCCTCAGGGTGTGCAGGGTTAATAGTAACACCAAGGTGAAAGAGACACAATTGGAGGAAATGGAGCAGAGGTTTGCCGAGAGAGGGTATCCATGCGACCTCCTCCGCACAGCCAAACAAAAAGCTGCAGCTAAAAATAGGGAGGAGCTATTATCACCCAGACAGGCACAGGATATGACCAAAGTCATTCCATGGATCACTGAATTCAGCACCCAGAGTGAACAAAGTGCAAAGAAGCTGCGTCAACTGTGGCCTTTGGTGGCCACTGACCCAGACTTAAAGTCCTTTCGAGACAAGAGAGTGATGCCCAGTTATACACGAGGCAGAAACATCAGAGACTGGTTAGTTAAAACTGATATGACCAGGTTTAAACCACCTCCTCCTAGGCATTTTCTATCCCGCAAAAATGGCTGTTTTAAGTGCGCAGGCTGCACTACGTGTACCCACATGTCTCCCGGAGACAGCATCTCACATCCCTTCTCGGGTAAGAAATTTAACATCAGATGGCCCCTTACGTGTACCTCGAAATATGTGGTTTATGCCATTATTTGCCCATGCGGGCGTTATTATATTGGTAAAACGGAATGCCAATTCAAGGTGAGGATGGCGCAACATAGGCTTGCCATCAGAAACGCGCTGTCAACTGGGGAGGGTGAGCAGCCAGTGGCCAAGCATTTTCTCGAACACAGGCATAGCATGGCCACATTCAAACATCGCATCATTGACCATGTCCCCGAGGCCCCTCGGGGGGGCAACAGGGGCAAGAAATTGCTACAGCTTGAGTCTAGGTGGATACATAGGCTCAATACACTTAAACCAGGCGGGCTCAATGAGAGCCTGGGCCTCATCAATTTTTTATAAATAGTTTTTATAATCTGTTATAACTTCTCAGGTATGTTCATAATTGTCGTGACCTGCACATCTTGTTATTACTGTATAGATCCACAAGGTGTCTCCTATGAGGTAGCATATTTCTTGCCCCATGAGGGCTTGATTTACTAGGAAGCCTTTATAGGTGTCAGCGCAGGATGTTATTTTATTAATGTAGTTATCATATGGAGGTTCTTAAGTGGCACAGAGTGATCTAGACGCACTGTAATGTTGTTATTCACATTTACTGAGTTTTAATCCACTATGCACAAATAGGTGCCCACTTGAAAATAGGGACACCGTCTGTTTTAAATAATTGCAAAGCTCATCTAGATCGACTAGATATATTTTTTAAATTATTTTTACATTATGCAACACGATTATTGTATGGTTATGTTATTTGGATGCACTTAATCTGTATTGCTATTTATGCTGCAGTCTTATTGCCAGACACGATGTTCATACACTTGCTTTTGTTATTGGTTAGCGTCTCCATGGTCACACAGGAGGGAGCCGCGACGTCACTTCCGGTTTCGCCGGAGTGAGCAGTGACGCCTGCCGGAAGCCTGAGTGGCGTGGCCAGAGGAGAACGGGCGTGGGGATTCTGATGTGGGGGTAAGTACACTGTTATATAAGTCTGTTTGTACCACTTGTGCAGTTATCCTGACGAAGGGGAGTTGGTCCCCGAAACGTAGATCGCACCTAATACAAGTTTTGCACTGTTTCTAAGTCTCTGAGTGCCGCCTCTTTCTGTCGTCGTGGGTAATCTGGGGTGACCCCCCAGGGGAGGGCACCTGAGCAAGTCGGTCCTACGGGATTTCTGGAGTGCCGGAGCATTTTTTGTTGTTGCATTGATCCCGGGCGTGCCGTGCAGGCACACGGGATTTTCTACTCAAGGCACCTGGAACATTTAGCACCATCAACTTTCCGCCTCTTCAGGACTCTATTCACAGCACTAGAGCACTTTATTCACTGGTTGCATATTTGCACGCATTTTTTGCACAGTGTATTTACACTTTTTCAAAGCTATTTTTTGCACCAATATAAACAGTATCACTCAGTGAAGATACAACATGGCTACGGCAGCGGCTGATCAAGGAGATTTTACATCTTTTTTATTGCACTGCGACACCTATGATACTCTCAGCTTCTCTGATGTTGAGGCTGAGCTCATTTTGCACAAAGAGCCTGTGTTCTCTGAAACATCTGCCACTACTAATGATGAGGCGTACAGGGATCTGTTACGTCTCAAGAAACGTGAACTTGACTATTTGTACCATAGCCGCACATTGTCGGATTACTACAGAGCTAAGCAGTTACCCCGAGGCTTCAGGGTGCACAATATACCCACCATAGGACGTTATAATATGGAGTTCTGCAAAAAGTGGATCTCTGTGCTGAATAAGTGCTCCATGGATTTAATTTTACTTGTCATTGAGGAGTCCACCAAAGAACATGACAGAACCAAAGATCTCATAATGAAATTTGAAACGGAGCATGCGGGGCTGCTTTCGTCCGAACAGGCCAAGGGGTGGATGACCAAACTACAAGAACAAGTGGAACAGTATAAATCCAACTTATTAAAGTTCAAAAAGGAGAAACTGAACAAAGTTCAGATGGACTATGCCCACCACCGAGTTTACACCTGGCTTGGCAATTCTACACATTTGAACACAGGACCTGGCCCGCACCGCATGCGCAGACCTAGAGGCAGCGGCAGAGCAGGACATACATCCGCCAGCGATTCAGATGACATACATACCAGCTCGTCGGCCACGTCTCACCGAGAGATCCCTTTAGGGGCACGAACCCGCGCTGGGATAGCAGCACGGGGGAAAAACTCAAGTATACACGGAGGGGAGGACAGAGCCAAAGACAAAGACAAAAACAAAACAAAACCAGCGAAAACGAAGAAACGCTAATCTTCAAACTGTCGAGAACCCCCCTTGCTTCAGCTGAGTTAAAGGTTCTCAATAAGGGACTTTCTTATGTGCCCACAAACTCTGGTGATGAATTCAGAATGAAGGTGGATGCATTCAGGTTACATCGCACACTGAAGCTTAAGGACTACTACTCTAAAATGCCAGCTGCAACTTCCGACAATCCATTACCGGCGAGGGTTCAGAGGCTAGGCCCCAAATCTCGGTTTGACCCGGTCTCCAACAATGCGTCATTGAAGACCTTTTACCGCATGTTGGACAGTTCAGAAAACAAACCGCAGCAAAGAAGATGGCACAACCTGCAAAAGGACGAACGAGAAGCCCTCAAGACGCTCAGTAAAAGAACTGACATTGTAATACGCAGTGCGGACAAGGGGGGAGCCATTGTAGTACAGGAGGTCGAGGATTACACACAGGAATGTCTCCGATTATTGTCGGATGGGGACACTTACTGTGTGTTATCCAAAGACCCCACCAAGGCTTACCAGGCTGAACTGGCCCAGCTGCTGCAACAGGCCAAAGATGAGGGCACCATTGGCGCTAATATTGTGCAGAAATTGTCCTCTGAATAGCCGGTCATCCCTCTCTTTTACACTATTCCAAAGATACACAAGGACGCACAGAGACCCCCTGGGAGACCTATAATCTCTGCCCGGGGGTCCCTGTGTGAGCCTTTAGCGATATATTTAGATGCCTATTTACAGCCCTGTGTGCAGGGTACTTTTACCCATTTGAAAGATTCAAGTGTGCTATTAAAGAGGTTGTCACAGATAGATCAAGTCCCCGAGAATGTCACATTGGCCACGATAGACGTCACAAGCCTGTACACATGCATACCGCATGAACAGGGCTTACAAGCCGTCCGACAGCTGATCACAGGCAACAGTGCATACACAGGCCCTGACATAGATTTTTTCATTTCACTATTGCGTTTCACTCTCACACATAATTTTTTCATTTTTGATGGCGTCTACTATAGACAGCGAACGGGGTGTGCCATGGGGTCGGCCGTGGCACCCTCGTTCGCCAATGCCTACATGTGGGAGGTGGAGCGGGCATTATTCTTCACTAACCCTGACATTGCCCACAGACTGTTCATCTATTATAGATATATAGATGATTTGTTAGTGTTTTGGAGAGATGAAGCGCAGGATCTTTGTGATCTTGTAGCAGCACACAACTCCACAGATAGTCCTGTGAAGCTGACTATGAGTTATAGCAAAACCGAGATATGTTTCTTGGACGTCCAGCTGACACTGGGAGATAGGAGTTTGGAAACGAGCTTATATAAAAAACCGTCTGATCGGAATACGCTCTTGAGATATGACAGTTTCCACCCTAAATCCACGCTACAGGGCTTACCGTATTCCCAGTTCCTCAGGGTGTGCAGGGTTAATAGTAACACCAAGGTGAAAGAGACACAATTGGAGGAAATGGAGCAGAGGTTTGCCGAGAGAGGGTATCCATGCGACCTCCTCCGCACAGCCAAACAAAAAGCTGCAGCTAAAAATAGGGAGGAGCTATTATCACCCAGACAGGCACAGGATATGACCAAAGTCATTCCATGGATCACTGAATTCAGCACCCAGAGTGAACAAAGTGCAAAGAAGCTGCGTCAACTGTGGCCTTTGGTGGCCACTGACCCAGACTTAAAGTCCTTTCGAGACAAGAGAGTGATGCCCAGTTATACACGAGGCAGAAACATCAGAGACTGGTTAGTTAAAACTGATATGACCAGGTTTAAACCACCTCCTCCTAGGCATTTTCTATCCCGCAAAAATGGCTGTTTTAAGTGCGCAGGCTGCACTACGTGTACCCACATGTCTCCCGGAGACAGCATCTCACATCCCTTCTCGGGTAAGAAATTTAACATCAGATGGCCCCTTACGTGTACCTCGAAATATGTGGTTTATGCCATTATTTGCCCATGCGGGCGTTATTATATTGGTAAAACGGAATGCCAATTCAAGGTGAGGATGGCGCAACATAGGCTTGCCATCAGAAACGCGCTGTCAACTGGGGAGGGTGAGCAGCCAGTGGCCAAGCATTTTCTCGAACACAGGCATAGCATGGCCACATTCAAACATCGCATCATTGACCATGTCCCCGAGGCCCCTCGGGGGGGCAACAGGGGCAAGAAATTGCTACAGCTTGAGTCTAGGTGGATACATAGGCTCAATACACTTAAACCAGGCGGGCTCAATGAGAGCCTGGGCCTCATCAATTTTTTATAAATAGTTTTTATAATCTGTTATAACTTCTCAGGTATGTTCATAATTGTCGTGACCTGCACATCTTGTTATTACTGTATAGATCCACAAGGTGTCTCCTATGAGGTAGCATATTTCTTGCCCCATGAGGGCTTGATTTACTAGGAAGCCTTTATAGGTGTCAGCGCAGGATGTTATTTTATTAATGTAGTTATCATATGGAGGTTCTTAAGTGGCACAGAGTGATCTAGACGCACTGTAATGTTGTTATTCACATTTACTGAGTTTTAATCCACTATGCACAAATAGGTGCCCACTTGAAAATAGGGACACCGTCTGTTTTAAATAATTGCAAAGCTCATCTAGATCGACTAGATATATTTTTTAAATTATTTTTACATTATGCAACACGATTATTGTATGGTTATGTTATTTGGATGCACTTAATCTGTATTGCTATTTATGCTGCAGTCTTATTGCCAGACACGATGTTCATACACTTGCTTTTGTTATTGGTTAGCGTCTCCATGGTCACACAGGAGGGAGCCGCGACGTCACTTCCGGTTTCGCCGGAGTGAGCAGTGACGCCTGCCGGAAGCCTGAGTGGCGTGGCCAGAGGAGAACGGGCGTGGGGATTCTGATGTGGGGGTAAGTACACTGTTATATAAGTCTGTTTGTACCACTTGTGCAGTTATCCTGACGAAGGGGAGTTGGTCCCCGAAACGTAGATCGCACCTAATACAAGTTTTGCACTGTTTCTAAGTCTCTGAGTGCCGCCTCTTTCTGTCGTCGTGGGTAATCTGGGGTGACCCCCCAGGGGAGGGCACCTGAGCAAGTCGGTCCTACGGGATTTCTGGAGTGCCGGAGCATTTTTTGTTGTTATATATATGTATATATATAATGAAGCAGGAATCAGCGGCACTCTGCAGACTGAGTATTAGGTTAAATAGTCTTTAATTCGGTCCTACGCCATTTCGGGGACAAAGCCCCGTCTTCAGGGACAAATCATACACCAATGTGTATATATATACAGATTTCAGATCTAAGAATTTAACCAACCTATTTCCAATCAGGAGAGGATAGTGTCTCAATTATCAGAGGTTAACTTGTCACTTGAACTAAACGTTGCCGAACTTCTCAGAGAGCAATAGGAAATAAGGAGAGAAAGATATTTTGACTCTTAAATCCAATAAAGGAAAGCTTGATAGTCATCAACTGCATATCTGCTGTTTAAAGGGTACTGACAACTCTCCCACTGACCTGAAGTGTTGTGCAAAAATCTTTACCTCTTTACCTCAAAGGAGGAACCCTATGGAGAGTGAGAAACTAAGCAAGTAGATCTAGGGCTCTTTGGAATAGAGTCAGCCTTTTCCTGCAAACCTTACATATTTAACATACAGCGGGCTGAGCTTGGACTGTCATCCCAGCATTTACAGCACTGAGCAGAGCAGCATCAGAGGTGGGGTGGGGCAGAGAAGGAGGTGTATTATTCTACTCAGCACCAGCCTTTTGACAGTATCAATCCAGGGAAGGCCCACTTGGAGGTGCAGCCTGACAAAGATTGGCAGCGGCGGGCGGAGCATGTCCTGTTGTAAGTCTAATTAGTTTACCAGGAAGTCCTTCAAAATTAAAGGTATAAGCATGGATATACTTGAAATTCCGTAGCGAAGCACGGGTATTTAGCAAGTGATGTATATTAGTTTGGAGAGTGGAAACCACTATAATGTACTTGTAGAACAGACAAGTAAAGAAAGTCAGAGAAGGGTAGAGATGTTCCCCTTGAACTTAACTCAATCAAACCTCTTTCCACTGAATTCCATATTGTGGTCTATTGCTGAGAGAGCAATACAAATATGTAGATGTGTAAAAGTCTAGGTGCTGGAACTATTTTGAGATTGAAAGAGTACTACTGTATGTGATTTCCAGTTGATGACCATTGTACAGCTGTTTATGAAAATATTCTTTTACTTTCTATGATAAGGATATTGGGTAGTGCCAGGAGCCAAAACAAAAGGTCAGAACTTCTGTCCCTAATATTCCAGAATGAGTTTCTGTAGGAGCATGAAGGGAGGCCACTGAATAGAGTAGAGGAACCCCCTCAAGGTCTCTCACCAATGCCTCTTTGAAGTATAGTTTTTGAATACATCTGTTCTCAAAGGTAAATGTATTTATTTTCTGGTTATTTGCACATTATCGAACTCAAATGCCACCAGCATTTCAATCATGTTCTGACTTTTGGTGCTCTGTGATTGACATTGCAGGACCTGATCTGCACATGTGGAGATTTATATAATTATCAACTTGATATAAATCTCTGAGACAAGCCCTATATTAGGACATATCAGCATATTAGAACATTAGGACAAAAGGTTAATATATGCAGTGAAAATTCTGCCATATTTACACCTGCACACTTGTAATCCCAGATCACAGTAAGTTATAATAAGTCACTTTAAGTAGTGCTACATTTTGTGCCGGCCTGAACTATGCTACTTATTACTCTGATAATATTTGTTGACATACAGTAGATACAACATCAAGTTTACAAACAAGTCCATTTTGTGGAATGATCTTGCATTTTATAAAATGAATAGCAATGCACATGCTCCTTAGCCAAGGACACTCATCATCATGGTTTGGATCTTTACATACAGTATACCAGTGGCATCTTCACTTGTGGCTGAAAAGGCATAATGGAGTAGTAAAAGGGTGTTTGCAAATAGGCTAAATTGAATGAAGGTGTGACGTGGACATATAGGAAAAATTCCAGACAGTGCTGAGTTGTGCAAACTTGCCCAAACTACTGTACACAGCTATTGCTAGTGTGCATAGATGATGGCTATATGAACAAGCATACAGTATAGATAAGGACAGTGCAGTCATGAACTGTAAACTGTGTGCACCTTAGCATACAGGCAAATTCTACATTTAGTTCATTGTACTCAATGCAAGGATGACTGGAGTTTGCTTGCATGTAATTTTGAATCAGTCCCATGGTAAGATTGTAAAATCTTGTTGTACAATCATGTACTCCAACCAATAGTTATCTCACTACCTTATACGTGAGCAGCATTTCACTGAGGAAAAGGTGATAACAGACAAGCAAACTAAAGATCAAAAACTAACAGTATCCCAGCTTAGATACAGTCTTCATATTTTGTGTTTGTAAACTTTTTGTATTTTATCCTGCTTTTACTCATGTTAAACTCATTTCTCTTGGGCAAAAAAAGATTAAAATAAAATTGAAAGCTTTAGATGCAGACTGAGTAAAGGGAATTAAAAATCATTACATTCCTTCACACTTATAAGAGAAATGGGTATTCCAATTTGTAAGATTGAAGATCTCCTAAAGTGAAGAAATGGTCAAATAATTTTAAATCAATCTGCACTGCGCAAGCCGAAAAGCTCATATCATTTCCAATCTGAAGCAGCCATAAAAAAGAGTGAAGTACAGCAATAAAATTAAATCACTATATGCTGGATAAAATCACGTGGTAATATTGCTGAAGAGATTATGTCATGAATTTACCTGCACTTCTGAACTTTTTCAGACATTAAAATAGTCAGCATTACATATATAACACACTTCTATATTTATCTTCAACTCAAACACACTTTCGTTGAATTTTAAAATTATAAAACAAAATTAAAATAATTGATAAAAATTATCAATAAACTGCAATAAACTAATAATGTAGCAATGTAGTTCATTGTGGATAGACCAAACATCTACACTCTGTAAGCAAGATCTTTGGTCTATCTGTGTCAAAAGTCTCTTTTACCATAAGGAAAAACAATAGGTATCCTCTCTGAACACTGGATAATAATATTTTTGCAAATTGTATCAGGTTCCATGTACCTTAATGTTATGGAATATTGGAAGGTTCATAGAAACATCAATAAAGTCCACCTACTGGGTTAATAACAATTTATTCTCGTCCACAATTAATAAGAGAGTCTGGCAGATAGAGCTGCCGCAGTAGGCTGGGTGTTGGTACTCATAAAAATAATTACACAGAAGGATTGTAAATTGCAGCATGTGCATAACAAACATTGTAGAGACAAGTTTATCCTAAGCATAATACACAAGCTAGAAGTATTAAAAAAAAAATGCATTTTTAAGTGGGTCTCTGCCTTTGTTCTGCCTTTGATTCTAAGTTTGTTAGCAGATAAATCAATATTTATTCAGTGATTTGTGTGGCATAAAACAAACATTTCTATATAGATTTTAATCTTTTTTTAGTGTATTGTGAAGTGCTAAATTGCCCTGTTACATTTTTTGACACTTAGGCATTCTTTCTTGTATAGCTTCCTTGTGTGAATCGAGTTTTAATGTTCTCCAGAAAACATTTCAAAGTCTGAATCACTCGAGCAGTTTTTTCACATTAAAAGGAACTGTCCTATGGGAAAATCCTGCACAAGTGCTGGCATATGTTGGCTCTTTGCCAACAAGAAGTGTTAAAGGCTGTTGGTGTTCTTACTTGCCTGTGATTTGCAGATAGGAATTAAAAATGCAAATGTAACACAATAAAATGCAGCAGCAAATGTACACAGCAGGGATGATTCTGTAAAATAAATGACTTACACGTTGTGCAATGGATCTTTCGGAATTTAAATACAAGTTTACATAG
Organism: Pseudophryne corroboree; assembly: GCF_028390025.1. Classification (NCBI taxonomy): domain Eukaryota; kingdom Metazoa; phylum Chordata; class Amphibia; order Anura; family Myobatrachidae; genus Pseudophryne; species Pseudophryne corroboree. Next base: position 487,907,258 of record NC_086448.1, read on the forward strand.
ATTAAAAAAGTTTACATAGATTAAAAAAGTTTACATAGATTACAAAAAAAATCTATATTTTTCTTACTTTACTATTTTTACCCATTGCATAAAGTGATGTGATTTTTCTTGTAGTTGGTTGAATAATAAAGCTCATTCCACCATATGAAAACCAATATATTGGACTCCACAACTCCCCCTCCCATCTAGCAGCTGGAGTAAAGGAATACATAAAATTTTGCAGCACAGTGCCATTAGATTAAAAAATAAAAATCTTGGGCGCAAATATTTTGTCTTTTTTTTCTGCTAGTTATACCACATCAAAATAATAATTTTCTAGATTTGCAATTTTTCTATGATTGGATTAGGTTAAGTACATCTTATTAAAATGTAACCAACATGATTTTATTTAAAAAAATTATATATATATATATATATATATATATATATATATATATACAGGTTGAGTATCCCTTATCCAAAATTCAAAATCACACATTTTTTATTCCCTTACTGAGATAATGACACATATAAATATATACACATAGTATATAATATATATGTAATTATCTCAGTGGGGACCTAAAAATGTGGGATTTTGAATTTTGGATAAGGGATACTCAACCTGTGTGTATATATATATATATATATATATATATATATATACATTTTTGCATAATGTTGATTTCTCCCCAAGCATGGGTACCCAATATATCAGATCACTGATCATTAGGACATCACAACATTGTGGCTTTGGTTTTCCTGGTAGCTGCTCCTCTCTGCATCAGCCAAATGTACATACGGAAGATGTAATCTGCAGCTGTAGGATGGGGGGTGCCTCTGGGCTGTCCAATCAGGTAGGCACTGGGGTTGGAGGGGGGATCAAAGAAATAGAGGGGCCGATTCAGACCTGATCGCTGCTGTGCATTTTCTCACAGCGGGCGTTCAAGTCTAAACTGCACATGCGTATGCACCGCAATGCGCAGGCACGACAGTCCACAATGCCGGGGAGCACCGGGCAGCGACGGGATGTTGCGAAAAATCCCATTGCACCTGCGAACACAAGGAGATTGATCGGAAGAGGGCATTTGTGGGTGGCAACTGATCGTTTTTGATGAGTGTCTGGAAAAACGCAGGTGGGATCAGGCATTTTGAGGGAGGGTGTCTGACGTCAGCACTGGAAGAGTAAGTCCTGGGCTGTGCAGAGACTGCACAAAATTAGTTTGTGCAGTCTCTCAAACACATCCGAACGCACCCATACACAGAGATTTCCCCCTCCCCATGTAGGCAGCGACTACCTGATCGCTGGGCAGCAAAAAATGAAGCCCAGCGATCAGGTCTGAATTACCCCCAGAGTGCTGAGATTTGCAGCAGAGAATTGCAGCTGCTAAAAGATTATTTTCCAGCAGCTTCACAGTGGGCTTTCTTACTGGTTTGTACCCATGTGATGTTACCACACCATGCAAGTGGTTAATCATTTTGGCTATAAAGACTACTTTATGATAACATGTTCGTTGTCAAAAACATTTATAAAGCAGCAATGTGAAAACTATTTTTTTGTTTTGGATACTTGTAGGTGATGGATTAATGATATATTACACTTGGAACCTGAAAATTAGTCTAGTTACCCCGTGTGTTGCGCAACTATGTCACAGGGCTGTTCTATAGTTCCCGTAGCCAGGTGGAGTGTCTCTCCAAAACACAACAAACAAAATCATAGACAAGAAAGAATTATGGCTACAGGTACCACCAGGCGCCTAAATCAGTTGTAATTAGCAGTACATTCAATAATAGGGAACATGCAAATTATACAACCCTTTAGTTGATGCAGGTATGTTCAATCCTCAAACTTTTTGCACCTCCTTCTCACCAAATAGGTCACAGAGAGACCAGCACATAGAAGAGAGAAGAGGAGGGCCGCATGTGTTGTATAGTCATTTATTAATACATACACACATTAAACAAACAAAACCGTTTAAAAGATGGTATAAATATGTCAGCTTGCAGAGAGGAAAATGCGAGACAATTACCAGAGCGTCTGAGAACCCGCAAAAAGTTCTCAGACAAGTTCTTAAAATCCCAGAAACTGCCCGGGTTGGAAGCTGGAAAGGTCACTGGTACTTGAGACCGCAGGACACCCTCCGGACACTGGCCACAGATGAACTCGCCAACGCGTTTCAACTCCTCCTTCCTGGAGTCTTTCTCAGCTTCCAGCCCGGGCGGTTTTCTGGGATTTTAAGAACTTGTCTGAGAACTTTTTGCGGGTCTTCTGTAACGGTGAATTCCAGTGTTGGCAATTTTATATTTTCAGCAGTAATCTGAAAGTAAAAGTGGTTTAAGTTGGAATTGTCTTTGGGCCCTCCAACCCACTTTTTTTGTTGAATATTAAAAACTAGGACATGAACAATTTAACTAACCAAGCACTTCAGCAACAGTGACTGCCACTTTTGTGGCTGAAGTACTTGCTTTGTTTGGGCCCCCACACATGAATTCTTTGTAAGGACTACCTCCGATCACTAACGAGGAGGTTGATGATGAGGGTGTACACATAATTGTGTAAATTATGACATAATGACATAACATGAAAGAGGTGCCTAGATGACTAATGTCTCTATCTCTACTAACTTTGGGCACACAAATGGAACAGATGCCTTCAAAAACATTGTCAAGATTTGGGTGAAAATAATCCCACACCAAAGTGGTGGCTTTTTGGTCTTATGTCCAGGCAATCACTTTCTTTTTATCACAATCAAGATTTGTATCCCCTAGTATCTGACCTACCCAAACAACATCATCATCATACTCACCCTTTGTGTCAAATACAAGTAGACACATATCCCCCTCATCCTGTGCCACTTTCAAACAAGCATCCTACATTTATATTATGTCCTTGTCACCATCTTTACTTGCACTGCTCCCCACATATGCAGATGATGCAGAAATGGAAGGCATCAAAATAGGCTTGTCTATAAAGACAGTGTGATTAATGTCAGACTCAAACATAGCTAATGTGGACACTCCTATACTCTCCACAGGGATGTGTGATGGTTCTAAATACACCATTTGTTGTACTGCCTTAGTGGTTTTCATTTATTTGACACCTCTTCTAGACTCTGAGTAAGAAGGGCTTACATTGCCATGGAAGGAAAAAGAAGATACCTTACTGACAGTTGCAAAATCACTCCTTGCCACTTCTGTGGTGAATGGCATGTTGTCAATTTTGTTTTTCTATGTTCCCTTTCTTAGAGGTTTTTTTTCTTTACCTCTGTAAAATATTGTTTATTTTATTTAAGATGACCTAATTTAAACCTTCTATGCCCTTGGACATCAGCTTCAATAGATCACGTTGAAGGACTAATATCATGATCATGACTGGTGGCTCTGGCAGCAGCAGCAATGTTAGTATTAGGTTGCTGCTCCGGGTGTACTATGTTATGCCGGCGGACTGGCTCCTGGCGGCCAGCATACCAGTGCCAGAATCCCGACCATCGGCATACCGACAGCTGGCCGAGCGCAAATGAGCCCCTTGTGGCTCACTGCACTCGCCACACTGCAGGCAGCGTGGCGAGTGCAGCAAGCCCTCAAGGAGCTCATTTGCACTCGCCCAGCTGTCTATTATCCCTCCAGCGGGGTCATGGACCTCCAAGAGGGTGAATAGCTGTTGGTATGCCGGCGGTCGGGATTCCGGCACCGGTATGCTGGTCATCGGGAGCCCGGCTGCCAGCAAACTGAAGACCACCCGCTGCTCCTGCTCTTCTCTCAACTGATTGTTATTTGTGTCGACGAACACACAACAAGCATTGGAACAATGTATATATTTTTTACTATTTTTTTACAAATGACAGCTCACACTGCAGGATATCACAGTGCTTAAATTTATGTGAACAAATGCAGTGTAGTACAATACACAGAAGAAGTAGAGCAACAATAGAACAATATATTTTTTGACTGCTTTTTTCACATAAGACCTTTACTTGCACAAAATGTGTAGAAAAGTTCACAGAAGGGCAGTCATATAGCTCCATGTTTTATGAAACTTCTGATTCTTAGCTACAGGCTCAAAGCCATCCCCAGGTGCATGAACCACCAGCTTGGGCGGCGCAGCTCACAACTGTTATGACACAACTGTCTGAGGAGCTGGAAGCCTCTCGTAAGGACAGAGACATTTCCAGATCTCAGAAGACTGCACCCTGACCAGAACCCTAACCGGTCTGGGCTCGTGCCCTAGCAAGATTGGTGGAGGAGCTCACTAAAACCATGGCCCTGTCTGCTTCTGGGATAACATCACTGTAGGTCTCTTAAAAGAGTCCATTATCCTCAGTACTGCATTCCCTTTTCTGTCTCGCATCAAGAGGGAAAATGTCAGAGTTCTGTTAGTGGCTCCAGATTGGCCACACAGAACTTGGTATTACAGCCTTCACCTGCTACTGTAGATGATCCGTGGCCTCTAACAATGTAAGAGTATCTTCTACAACAGGGACCTTTTATCTATCCAGACTTAAGGCAGGTATGTTTGACGGCATGGCTGTTGAAAGGGCAATCCTAAATACAGAGGGGTATTCTATCAGCCGTTATCCCTACCAAGCTTCAGGCCTGAAAGGAAGTTATTTCCATACACTACCACCACACCTGGAAGCCTGACATGTGGCATGTGACTTGGTGTGAATGGTCTGGATCATCTCCTACTACCTTCAAGATGTCCAGACTCCTACTTTTCTTGCAGCCAGGTTTCTCAGCAGACCTACATCTCGGATCCTTGAAGATTCAGGTTTCTGCCTTGTCCATTTTCTTCCAAAGAAATTGGCTTTGATTCCAGATGTTCAGGCTTGATTCCAGATGTTCAGAGGGTTGTCTGTTCGCAACTATCCTTTGTTCCTCCCACGGCTCCATGGGACCAGGGTATTGTCCTTTCATTCTTACAGTCTCCTCTGTTTTAACCATTGGAGACAGTGGAGTTGAAATTTCTCTCATAGAAAAACAGAAACACAGAATTTGACTGCAGATAAGAACCACTTTGCCCATCTAGTCTGCCCTTTTTTAACCATATTTTTATCTCAAAACTTATTTGATCCTTATTTCTTTGTAAGGATATCCTTATGTCTATCCCATGCATGTTTAAATTGCTCTACTGTCTTATCCTCTACCACCTCTGATGGGAGGCTATTCCACTTGTCCACTACCCTTTCTGTGAAGTAATTTTTCCTCATATTTCTCATGAAACTTACCCCTCCTGTCTCAGTGTATGTCCTCGTGTCCTATTGCTTCTCTTCATATGGAGAATGTTTCCCTCCTGGACTCTGTTAAAACCCTTGATATATTTGAAAGTTTCTATCATGTCCCCCCTTTCCCTTCTTTGCTCCAAACTAAACATATTGAGATTTTTTAGTCTTTCTGGGTATGTTTTGTGATGTAGGCCATGCACCATTTTAGTTGCCCTTCTTTGTACAGTCTCTAATGTATTAATATCCTTTTGAAGATATGGCCTCTAGAATTGAACACAGTATTCTAGATGAGGCCGTACCAATGACATATACAGTGGCATTATTATTTCTTTCTTTCTGCTGCTGATTCCTCTCCCAATGCAGCCAAGCATCTGACTAGCCTTCCTCATTGCTTTGTTACATTGCTTACCTGCCTTTAAGTCACCTGAATCCCTGAATCACCTGAATCCTAGATCCCTTTCCTTCTCAGTAGTTTTCAGTATAGTGACATTAATACTATATTTAGCCTTTGGAGTTTTGAGACCGATTAAACTGTAATTGCCACACACTTGACCATTCCTCTAGTCTACCTAGATACTCAGTCATTTGTTTTACCCCACCTGGTGTGTCTACCCTGTTGCAATGTCACCAATAAAGATATTAAAAAGCACTGGTCCAAGTACAGATTTCTGGGGTACTCCACTGGTATAATTTTCCTTCTGTGAATGCACTCCATTTACCAGAACTCTGTTTTCTATCCTTCAACCAAGATCTTATCCATTCAATAATCCTAGTATCCAATCCCAAGCTTCCAAGTTTATTTAGCAGTCTGCGATGTGGAACAGTGTCAAAAGCCATTCTAAAGTCTAGATAAACTATATCCATGGCTCTACCTTTGTCCATCGCTTTAGTCACACAGTCAAAAAAGGCAATAAAATTTGTTTGACATGATCTGCCCCTAGTGAATCCATGCTGTTTGGGATCCTGTACATTGCTGGATTTGAGATATTCTAAATTGCTGTATTTGAGATAATCTACAAATACTGTAAGGATATAGTTCTCCTCGCCCTGGCTACAATGAGGAAGGTGTCGGAGCTCCGAGCTTTGTCCTGACAACCTCTATATTTGGTCTTCCATGTGGATAGGGCCAAACTCTATATGAAGATGTCATTCCTTCCTAAGGTGGTCTCTGCTTTTCACACAAACCAACCTATTGTGGTACTAGTTCTGCCAGAAGTCTCACCTGCTTCCAGATCACTGGACGGTGCTCCCAGTATCTATGTGAATAGTACCGCTTCTCTACGTAAATCTGACTCCCTGTTTGTCCTGTATGATGCCACTCATCCTGGTTGGCCGGCGTGAATGCAAAAGTGTGCACGTTGGATATGTCTGTCCATCAGACGGGACTATGTGGCCTCCTCTAGGGTGCCTCCGGTTTCCATTACAGTGAATTCCACTCAATTGGTGGGTCCCTCGTGCGCGGCTGCCAGCAGGGTTTCCATGGATCAACTTTTCTGGGTGGCCACTCGGTTGGGTCAGAATACTTTTATATTGTTTAACTGGTTTGACACGTCCATGGACTCTGCCTTGCAATTTGGCTGTGCTGTCTTGCAGGGTTCTGAGTGCTCTCCGGCCCATGATGGGAGCTCTGAGACATCCCCACTGTCATGGATAGCTCCAGTGTCCCTTAGTGGATGATGGAGAAAACAGGATTTTGGTACTTACTGATAAATCCATTTCTCTGATTGCACAGGGGGCAATGGACACCTGCCCTGTAATGTTTCCTTCCTGCCATGGTTGTGGTCATTATATGTCATGACTGTTTTCTATTCTTGTTTTACTGTTTTCTACAGTTCTGCATCTGTTGTGTGTACTTGTTTTCACCTCCTCATCTGAAGTTTTGTTCTTCCATCTCTCCTCAGGCACGGTTTCCTAAGACTGGTTTGTAGGAGGAATATAGAGGGGAGAAGCTAGTCACACTTTCTAAATTTAAAGTACCAGCTCGCAGTTAGCATGCATCTACACCCAATTGTCATGAATAACACCAGTGTACCCTTGGGGAATCAGAGATTTATTGGTACTGTAAGTAACAAAATTCTGTTTTTTTTAATTAAATGAATAACGGGTGTGCATAAAATAGTAAAAAGTTACCATATAACAAATTTTAAAAACTATAAGGTTAATACATTTTTTTTATTAAACAGTATTATTTATCCTTTTACATTCATGTCACTCATATTCTATATTAAGTTTTACCATAAACAAAAATAAATAACAAGGTTTTAAATACTTGAATTTGTCTATAATAGGTAAGCTCCAGTAATTTACAGTAATTCACAACTGGTCTTCCATATCTGAGGATTCAACTACCTTAAAGCCCAGCTCAGCATATCATTTAAATGTCAATAGTGCCATGAAAGACAATAGAGTCATAATTAAAAGTTTGGAACCAACTGTTACTTGCATTCCTTGGCAGAGCTAATCTTATCAAAATGATCTAATTTCCATTATTGATTTATCCCTTCCTATTCTTCTCAACCAAAAGGATGTAACCTAATTAACTCTTTATATCAGAAATGTATTTAGAGGTGATGATACACTTGATTTAGCATTAGGAAGTTAAACTAACCTAAGAGTAATGGATGAATCAACTTTCCTAACATCACTGATTACATCCCCATAGTAATTCTACACTATTTTGTGATTGAATGAATACTATTTACACCTGCATAATTTTGTTGATTACCTTAATCATTGATTCCCAAATGAGGTTCTCAAGGCACCCCATCTATCCAATGTTTAAGGATATCCATACTTAGGCACAGGTGATTTAATTAGTACCTCAGTTTCAGGGGCACTTTAGGAGAGGAGGATGCCCGTGTGCAGCCTCCTCTATCCTCTCTGCTGGCAGTGCTGTAGAGTCTGATCACTACATGGCTGAGACTCTTATGCACATGCACAGATCTCAAGGAAAAAGTGCAGCAGACGTTTTTACAGTGATTTCTCAGCTGAGCATGCGCAAGATGCAGTAAAAATGGGTGCTGCACCATTTTCACAGTAATTTCAACCCGGCTGCTGCCGTCGGCGCGAGACTACAGATGGATAAGTATTCAAGAAATGGGTGCAGCATGTGCCGGACTCAGGGGCCTGTATGCAGTGGCGTATTTACTACTAGCAAGCCAAATCAGCTGCTTAGGGCCTGGCAGGTCTCACGGGGACTGCTGGCAGGCCCAAATCTTGGTGGACTGCAAGTTTCACCAAAAATGCCTGAGCACTGTGCTGGCTGAATACTCATGTCATGTGAGTAGACAGCAGCAAGGTGCCATCTCCAGCGCTCACCTCAGCCTGCTGTGTTTCATCAGTCAGTGTGTTGTGTCGTGCGTGTGACCTGTCATGACTTCACATGCATGGAGAGAGGAACTGTCCCAGGATGCGATCCAGTGAAGAGGGTGCAGGCTGGTGAGTGCTTCGGGTGCAGCGCTTTCCTACACTGACTAGGCGGGGTTGGGTTAATGTGTGGTGGCATACCCTGACCAGCATTGGCATACACTGGACGCAGTGGCATACCGCAGTGGCATACACTGGATGGTTTTTTTTGGGTTGAGTAGCACGGTTGCATTCTCTGACAGGGGAGGGGGGGTGAGTAGCAGGACAGCATACACTGACTAGAGTTGGTCTGAATCTGAGAATACAATTGCAGTATTGTATTATGTTGCTTTTAGCCTACAAGTCCATCTATATACTTAGTAGTGATGAGCACCGGAAATTTTTCGGGTTTTGTGTTTTGGTTTTGGGTTCGGTTCCGCGGCCGTGTTTTGGGTTCGAACGCGTTTTGGCAAAACCTCACCGAATTTTTTTTGTCGGATTCGGTTGTGTTTTGGATTCGGGTGTTTTTTTCAAAAAACCCTAAAAAACAGCTTAAATCATAGAATTTGGGGGTCATTTTGATCCCAAAGTATTATTAACCTCAATAACCATAATTTCCACTCATTTTCAGTCTATTTTGAACACCTCACACCTCACAATATTATTTTTAGTCCTAAAATTTGCACCGAGGTCGCTGGATGGCTAAGCTAAGCGACCCAAGTGGCCGACACAAACACCTGGCCCATCTAGGAGTGGCACTGCAGTGTCACGCAGGATGGCCCTTCCAAAAAACACTCCCCAAACAGCACATGACACAAAGAAAAAAAGAGGCGCAATGAGGTAGCTGTGTGAGTAAGCTAAGCGACCCTAGTGGCCGACACAAACACCTGGCCCATCTAGGAGTGGCACTGCAGTGTCACGCAGGATGGTCCTTTCAAAAAACACTCCCCAAACAGCACATGACGCAAAGAAAACAAGAGGCGCAATGAGGTAGCTGTGTGAGTAAGCTAAGCGACCCTAGTGGCCGACACAAACACCTGGCCCATCTAGGAGTGGCACTGCAGTGTCACGCAGGATGGCCCTTCCAAAAAACACTCCCCAAACAGCACATGACGCAAAGAAAAAAAGAGGCGCAATGAGGTAGCTGTGTGAGTAAGCTAAGCGACCCTAGTGGCCGACACAAACACCTGGCCCATCTAGGAGTGGCACTGCAGTGTCACGCAGGATGGCCCTTCCAAAAAACACTCCCCAAACAGCACATGACGCAAAGAAAAAAAGAGGCGCAATGAGGTAGCTGTGTGAGTAAGCTAAGCGACCCTAGTGGCCGACACAAACACCTGGCCCATCTAGGAGTGGCACTGCAGTGTCACGCAGGATGGCCCTTCCAAAAAACACTCCCCAAACAGCACATGACGCAAAGAAAAAAAGAGGCGCAATGAGGTAGCTGTGTGAGTAAGCTAAGCAACCCTAGTGGCCGACACAAACACCTGGCCCATCTAGGAGTGGCACTGCAGTGTCACGCAGGATGGCCCTTCCAAAAAACACCCCCAAACAGCACATGACGCAAAGAAAAATGAAAGAAAAAAGAGGTGCAAGATGGAATTGTCCTTGGGCCCTCCCACCCACCCTTATGTTGTATAAACAGGACATGCACACTTTAACCAACCAATCATTTCAGTGACAGGGTCTGCCACATGACTGTGACTGAAATGACGGGTTGGTTTGGACCCCCACCAAAAAAGAAGCAATTAATCTCTCCTTGCACAAACTGGCTCTACAGAGGCAAGATGTCCACCTCATCATCATCCTCCGATATATCACCGTGTACATCCCCCTCCTCACAGATTATCAATTCGTCCCCACTGGAATCCACCATCTCATCTCCCTGTGTACTTTGTGGAGGCAATTGCTGCTGGTCAATGTCTCCACGGAGGAATTGATTATAATTCATTTTAATGAACATCATCTTCTCCACATTTTCTGGATGTAACCTCGTACGCCGATTGCTGACAAGGTGAGCGGCGGCACTAAACACTCTTTCGGAGTACACACTTGTGGGAGGGCAACTTAGGTAGAATAAAGCCAGTTTGTGCAAGGGCCTCCAAATTGCCTCTTTTTCCTGCCAGTATAAGTACGGACTGTCTGACGTGCCTACTTGGATGCGGTCACTCATATAATCCTCCACCATTCTTTCAATGGGGAGAGAATCATATGCAGTGACAGTAGACGACATGTCCGTAATCGTTGTCAGGTCCTTCAGTCCGGACCAGATGTCAGCATCAGCAGTCGCTCCAGACTGCCCTGCATCACCGCCAGCGGGTGGGCTCGGAATTCTGAGCCTTTTCCTCGCACCCCCAGTTGCGGGAGATTGTGAAGGAGGAGATGTTGACAGGTCGCGTTCCGCTTGACTTGACAATTTTGTCACCAGCAGTTCTTTGAACCCCAGCAGACTTGTGTCTGCCGGAAAGAGAGATCCAAGGTAGGTTTTAAATCTAGGATCGAGCACGGTGGCCAAAATGTAGTGCTCTGATTTCAACAGATTGACCACCCGTGAATCCTTGTTAAGCGAATTAAGGGCTCCATCCACAAGTCCCACATGCCTAGCGGAATCGCTCTGTGTTAGCTCCTCCTTCAATGTCTCCAGCTTCTTCTGCAAAAGCCTGATTAGGGGAATGACCTGACTCAGGCTGGCAGTGTCTGAACTGACTTCACGTGTGGCAAGTTCAAAAGGTTGCAGAACCTTGCACAACGTTGAAATCATTCTCCACTGCGCTTGATACAGGTGCATTCCACCTCCTATATCGTGCTCAGTTGTATAGGCTTGAATGGCCTTTTGCTGCTCCTCCAACCTCTGAAGCATATAGAGGGTTGAATTCCACCTCGTTACCACTTCTTGCTTCAGATGATGGCAGGGCAGGTTCAGGCGTTTTTGGTGGTGCTCCAGTCTTCTGTACGTGGTGCCTGTACGCCGAAAGTGTCCCGCAATTCTTCTGGCCACCGACAGCATCTCTTGCACGCCCCTCTCGTTTTTTAAATAATTCTGCACCACCAAATTCAAGGTATGTGCAAAACATGGGACGTGCTGGAATTTGCCCAGATTTAATGCACACACAATATTGCTGGCGTTGTCCGATGCCACAAATCCACAGGAGAGTCCAATTGGGGTAAGCCATTCTGCGATGATCTTCCTCAGTTGCCGTAAGAGGTTTTTAGCTGTGTGCGTATTCTGGAAAGCGGTGATACAAAGCGTAGCCTGCCTAGGAAAGAGTTGGCATTTGCGAGATGCTGCTACTGGTGCCGCCGCTGCTGTTCTTGCGGCGGGAGTCCATACATCTACCCAGTGGGCTGTCACAGTCATATAGTCCTGAGCCTGCCCTGCTCCACTTGTCCACATGTTCGTGGTTAAGTGGACATTGGGTACAACTGCATTTTTTAGGACACTGGTGAGTCTTTTTCTGAGGTCTGTGTACATTTTCGGTATCGCCTGCCTAGAGAAATGGAACCTAGATGGTATTTGGTACCGGGGACACAGTACCTCCAACAAGTCTCTAGTTGCCTCTGCAGTAATGATGGATACCAGAACCACGTTTCTCACCGCCCAGGATGCCAAGGCCTCAGTTATCTGCTTTGCAGCAGGATGACTGCTGTGATATTTCATCTTCCTCGCAAAGGACTGTTGGACAGTCAATTGCTTGGTGGAAGTAGTAAAAGTGGTCTTACGAGTACGACTTCCCCTCTGGGATGACCATCGACTCCCAGCAGTAACAACAGCAGCGCCAGCAGCAGTAGGCGTTACACGCAAGGATGCATCGGAGGAATCCCAGGCAGGAGAGGATTCGTCATAATTGCCAGTGACATGGCCTGCAGGACTATTGGCATTCCTGGGGAAGGAGGAAATTGACACTGAGGGAGTTGGTGGGGTGGTTTGCGTGAGCTTGGTTACAAGAGGAAGGGATTTACTGGTCAGTGGACTGCTTCCGCTGTCGCCCAAAGTTTTTGAACTTGTCACTGACTTATGATGAATGCGCTGCAGGTGACGTATAAGGGAGGATGTTCCGAGGTGGTTAACGTCCTTACCCCTACTTATTACAGCTTGACAAAGGCAACACACGGCTTGACAAATGTTGTCCGCATTTCTGTTGAAATACTTCCACACCGAAGAGCTGATTTTTTTGGTATTTTCACCAGGCATGTCAATGGCCCTATTCCTCCCACGGACAACAGGTGTCTCCCCGGGTGCCTGACTTAAACAAACCACCTCACCATCAGAATCCTCCTGGTCAATTTCCTCCTCAGCGCCAGCAACACCCATATCCTCCTCATCCTGGTGTACTTCAACACTGACATCTTCAATCTGACTATCAGGAACTGGACTGCGGGTGCTCCTTCCAGCACTTGCAGGGGGCGTGCAAATGGTGGAAGGCGCATGCTCTTCACGTCCAGTGTTGGGAAGGTCAGGCATCGCAAACGACACAATTGGACTCTCCTTGTGGATTTGTGATTTCGAAGAACGCACAGTTCTTTGCTGTGCTTTTGCCAGCTTGAGTCTTTTCATTTTTCTAGCGAGAGGCTGAGTGCTTCCATCCTCATGTGAAGCTGAACCACTAGCCATGAACATAGGCCAGGGCCTCAGCCGTTCCTTGCCACTCCATGTGGTAAATGGCATATTGGCAAGTTTACGCTTCTCCTCCGACAATTTTATTTTAGATTTTTGAGTCCTTTTTTTACTGATATTTGGTGTTTTGGATTTTACATGCTCTGTACTATGACATTGGGCATCGGCCTTGGCAGACGACGTTGCTGGCATTTCATCGTCTCGGCCATGACTAGTGGCAGCAGCTTCAGCACGAGGTGGAAGTCGATCTTGATCTTTCCCTATTTTTGGAACCTCAACATTTTTGTTCTCCATATTTTAATAGGCACAACTAAAAGGCACCTCAGGTAAACAATGGAGATGGATGGATACTAGTATACTTATGGATGGACGAGCGACTGCCGACACAGAGGTAGCTACAGCCGTGGACTACCGTACTGCGTCTGCTGCTAATATAGACTGGATGATAATGATATAAAATATATATATATATCACTACTGCAGCCGGACAGGTATATATTATATAATGACGGACCTGCTGGACACTGTCAGCACTGCAGACTCCTAAAGTAAGCTACTAGTATCAAGAAGATAGAAAAAAAAAAAAACACCACAGGTAGGTGGTATACAATTATGGATGGACGAGCGACTGCCGACACAGAGGTAGCTACAGCCGTGGACTACCGTACTGCGTCTGCTGCTAATATAGACTGGATGATAATGATATAAAAAATATATATATATATATCACTACTGCAGCCGGACAGGTATATATTATATAATGACGGACCTGCTGGACACTGTCAGCTCAGCACTGCAGACTCCTAAAGTAAGCTACTAGTAGTATCAAGAAGATAGAAAAAAAAAACACAACAGGTAGGTGGTATACAATTATGGATGGACGAGCGACTGCCGACACAGAGGTAGCTACAGCCATGGACTACCGCACTGCGTCTGCTGCTAATATAGACTGGATGATAATGAGATATAAAATATATATATATCACTACTGCAGCCGGACAGGTATATATTATATAATGACGGACCTGCTGGACACTGTCAGCTCAGCACTGCAGACTCCTAAAGTAAGCTACTAGTAGTATCAAGAAGATAGAAAAAAAAAAAACACCACAGGTAGGTGGTATACAATTATGGATGGACGAGCGACTGCCGACACAGAGGTAGCTACAGCCGTGGACTACCGTACTGCGTCTACTGCTAATATAGACTGGATGATAATGAGATATAAAATATATATATATCACTACTGCAGCCGGACAGGTATATATTATATAATGACGGACCTGCTGGACACTGTCAGCTCAGCACTGCAGACTCCTAAAGTAAGCTACTAGTATCAAGAAGATAGAAAAAAAAAAAAACACCACGGGTAGGTGGTATACAATTATGGATGGACGAGCGACTGCCGACACAGAGGTAGCTACAGCCGTGGACTACCGTACTGCGTCTGCTGCTAATATAGACTGAATGATAATGATATAAAAAATATATATATATATCACTACTGCAGCCGGACAGGTATATATTATATAATGACGGACCTGCTGGACACTGTCAGCTCAGCACTGCAGACTCCTAAAGTAAGCTACTAGTATCAAGAAGATAGAAAAAAAAAAACACCACGGGTAGGTGGTATACAATTATGGATGGACGAGCGACTGCCAACACAGAGGTAGCTACAGCCGTGGACTACCGTACTGTGTCTGCTGCAGTGCTAATATAGACTGGATGATAATGATATAAAAAATATATATATATCACTACTGCAGCCGGACAGGTATATATTATATAATGACGGACCTGCTGGACACTGTCAGCAGAATGCGTTTATAGAATAAAAACACCACACGACGAGTGTTTAACTTTTTCAGGCAGACAATCACAATATACTGGTGGTCAGTGGTCACTGGTCAGTCACACTGGCAGTGGCACTCTGGCAGCAAAAGTGTGCACTGTTAAAATATGTACTCCTGCTATAACTGCTCCCCAGTCTCCACCACAATTAAGCTGTGTGAGCAGTGAGCACTCAGCACAGTCAGATATACAGTATTACATAGATGATGCAGCACACTGAGGGCACACTGAGGCTGAGCACAGATATGGTATGTGACTGTGTCACACTGTGTATCGTTTTTTTTCAGTCAGAGAACGGATTAATTAAACTGGTGGTCACTGGTCACACTATCAGCAAGTAGTACTCCTAATATGCTCCCCAAAATTAGTAAATCAAGTGTCTCTACTACTCTCTAGTCTACTCTAAACGGAGAGGACGCCAGCCACGTCCTCTCCCTATCAATCTCAATGCACGTGTGAAAATGGCGGCGACGCGCGGCTCCTTATATAGAATCCGAGTCTCGCGAGAATCCGACAGCGGGATGATGACGTTCGGGCGCGCTCGGGTTAACCGAGCAAGGCGGGAAGATCCGAGTCTGCCTCGGACCCGTGTAAAAAGCGTGAAGTTCGGGGGGGTTCGGTTTCCGAGAAACCGAACCCGCTCATCACTAATACTTAGTACTGTATTTTATAAAAAAAAATACCTTTTCTATATGTGGACATTAGCTGTGGTTATTCTGCTTCTCCACAAGTATTTAAAAACATTCTAAATCTGTAAATGTTTTACAAGTACATCATGCTCCTGATATTTAAAGGGTTAATACTGGCATGATGTTTAGGCAGTATCATAGCAAATAGGTTCTTCATGTATTTATCTGCAGGGAGCATGCTACTATTTACATAAAAAAATTGTAATTTATGAGGAACTTTAGTCTGTTACCCTTTTAGCAGTGCTAATTTACCACTGCTAATAAGTTTGCCAAGGGCTATCCAGTTATCTCCGAGGCACCTGAAGCATAATCCACAATAAGTAGCTGCCAGAGCTGCAATAACATATGGGATCAGTAGCTTATCCCGGATCCCATACGTTACTGCGCGATCTTGGGTCCGTTTTTGGCCAATAAAACCGGCCTCTAATTGGATACCACGATAATGACCATCAGTCCAAAATTGAGATATCAGGCTATTTTTATCGTCCGAAAACAGATCACACACACATATATATATATATATATATATATATATATACTGTGGTAGCTGCCATTACAGCATACAGTTGGCTGTATTCAGTGAGAGGCAGGGACCAGTAGACTACAGCTGTTTTAATGTTATAATTTGTGTATGTGTGATGGTATACGTGTGTATAGAAAAACAAACTAGTAATGCAATTTGTGCCGATAACCGTGATTTCACTTTGCTTGGCTGCCATGTCTGTTTTGCACTTATCATGCCCTTGCTAAGCATTTTCCTGTTTGGTACTCAATTCTTGTTACTGTGTACTTACACTTATTTCTCTCACTTTGGGGGAATTCAATTATTCTGGGCTAATTTTCTAATTTTCCTGTCTAAATGTGACTTTTTAGATGCCTAAACAATTGTCACTATTCAATTGTTGTTTGGGTGCACATGCAATGCATATCGCATATGTCATGCCCAAACAGACCGGGTTTACTTGCCTAAAACCATCTAAACTCTTGCTTTGGACATAGAAACTTCCATTTGGACACCCTAAGTGGCGAGTTTGCACACATTTTTTCTCATACTGTAACTCAGGAGGCTGGGCGCCAAATGGCAGAACAACTGAATTGCTGCCATTGGGTGCCATCTAGTGGCAGCCCTTAAATAAAACAATTGAATTGGTCCTTTATCTTCTATGCGTGATACCCCCTATATGTCCATTCAGGTGTCTCTTTGATGGGGTATCACATATGGCAGTCTGTGTGTGCAATGGTCTTTTTATCTTGTTAGTAGGCTCCACTGACACCTGAAAAGATTCTGGGTCTCATCAATTTTAGCTACTGATGTGTATTCAAATTAAAACAGATCCTTTTTAGAAAAGGATTGACCACTGTGGCCAGCTTTATCCTGAGTGTTTAATCTGCATAGACAACCATAACTATGGCTGTATTATGAGGATTGAGGTTTAGGAGCAATGGGGGTAATTCTGAGTTGATCGCAGCAAGAACTTTGTTAGCAGTTGGGCAAAACCATGTGCACTGCAGGGGAGGCAGATTTAACATGTGCAGAGAGAGTTAGATTTGGGAATGGTGTGTTCAATCTGCAATCTAAATTGCAGTGTAAAAATAAAGCAGCCAGTATTTACCCTGCACAGAAACAAAATAACCCACCCAAATCTAACTCTCTCTGCACATATTATATCTGCCTCCCCTGCAGTGCACATGGTTTTGCCCAACTGCTAACAAAGTTCCTGCTGCGATCAACTCAGAATTACCCCCCATGTCTTAGATTTCGAGGCTCTTTGATCTTTGATACACCACTGACCCTGATACAAATAACAGTGGTTTTAGTTGCAGGGTAGCAGGGCAAGTGTGGCACTGCAGCCGGAGAGCTCATATGCAGTCACAATGACAGTGCCTTCTACACCCTGCCACTGACCACTTCCTGCAGCCAGTCCCTCGATGCTTGCTTCCCACCTACTCGCTTCATGCTAGGCAGAAGTGAGGTAAGTGATGGTTGGGAGCTGGGGTGGATGATTCTGACACTGGCAGTGCACTCACACACACACACACACACACACACACACACACACACACACTCTCTATATATATATTTAGAAGTTCTACCTGGTGCAATGTGTATAAGAGGCTTTAACTTCGCGTACATGTATATGGGGCTCTACTTAACCCTATGAGGTCTAAATATGCCTCTGCGTACACCACACAGAATCCATTCATTATAAATACACAAGTCATAAGTTGTTAGTACCTCAGTTATTTGTGCACAAGCAGGGATATCCCTAAAACCTGTACTGTTGGGATGCCTTGAGGACCACAATTGGGAACCACTACCCCAACCCTAAAAGTTTCCTCTACAAATATGATCAGAAGACTACTTTGGACCACAGAGTTAAGCTTTTATTATGGAGTACCCATAGACTTTGCCATATTGTACATCATAAAACTGATTGCTCACAAATCTTTACATATACTGTATCTTTTCAAAATTCTGACTTTCAGATTGGCATGTTTTCTTAACCATTTACTTTTTTTGTTAAATCTGTTTTATTGAGTTGCTTGCAAAAACAAAATCACAAGTCACAGCTGTGAAAGGGCCATAGCTGAGAACATCTCAGCAATGACCTAAATAAAAAGAATAAGTAACATGACAGTGTACAGAAGTGAATATATTGGTAGGCTGTCATACATGACATATGTGACATTCAAACAGAGAGGGATATTGCCCATCAAAACAGTACATAACAACAATATAGTGATTGTGGGGTGAATTAGAACAATAGAAGGCAAATACTATAATGAGTTGGGGGATGGGAAGACAGATGAGGGAGCATAACCAGTGAGCCTAATTAATCAGGAGGGGTCGCTGAGCTATAAGATCAAAAAACAAGCAATGACTATGAGATAGAACAACATTTGTGTTCAGCGGTATGTTAGGGACATGTCAGGAAGACATCAAAAGTTGTCTATGGAGATACCAATTAGTTTTTTCAAAAAGTTTGAAAATCATGGATTGAGTGTGCAAATCTAGTTTATCTATGTAAAGACCCTATTTTTTATAGAACTTCATCACACATTCCTCAATAGATGGCAGGGTGGATTTCCTGTCAAAATATAATAGTTGGAGCATCTTTGGCTTGACCTCTGACAACAGAGAGCTAGATTTGGACAGCCAATGAACAAGAATAATCTCTTTTGCTACTGCTACCATTAATGTGAGGAGTGGTAGGGCCGAGGAGATGAGTGAGTCACCATTCCATGCCAAGGGGTCAATCTGAAAATTAGTGGTAAAAATGAAATGAATGAAAACTACTATTTTGTGCCAAAAGTGTTTAACATATCCACATTCCCACATACAGTGATAGAAGGAGGCTGAGGAAACGAGGCTTTTGGGACATGCCCCTGATTCCAAATTACAGAATTTAGCATATTGTTCCAGGGATATATTGGCTTTTTGGATCGTATGAATATGGACTTCCTGAAGGTAGGTGGAGCTCAAAGATCTCATAACGATGTCGTATGTTAGCTTCCAAGGATCACAAGTTGAGAGCATGGGAATGTCCGTCTGCCATTATGATAGGACCTTTTTCCAATTAGTATGTGACAGGGAATCAGTGAGGGCAGTATAAATACATTTAGTATGGTAAGGAATGCGCTCACAAAGAAGCAGAACAGAGTGTATCTGGTCAGGATTCAAGGAGGGCGGACTAGTGTGAGGAGGAAAGAGGGATGCTATGTAATGTCTCACCTGTAGACACATGTAGAAATGCATGTGAGGTAGGGAATATTTGTCTTCTAGATTCTGGAACTGAAACAAACGACCACCTGGGTCAAATACCTTCGAGGTGTCAGATAAACCCTTGTCTTGCCATACTCTTATCTAGTATCCAGTCTACTGCATAATGAAACAGCACTGCTAGAGAATAAGAAGAGTAATCTGGTACACCTACACCCCCCATTTTTCTAGAAGCCATAAATTAATCCAAGGCAATCCAAGGTGTATGACCCTACCAGAGAAACTCTGTCATAACCCAGCGTAAAATAGTAATATCAGTTTTAGAGAGACTCATTGGTAACATCAGCATTAAATGAAACAGTTTAGGGAATATAATGTTTTTCAAAACTGTGACACGTCCCAGCAAACACAATGGTAGAAGTTTCCAGTAGTCTAAAAGAGTGGTAATCTTAAAAATCATAGGGGAATAGTTAATCCCATAGATTTTATAGAAATTGGAGGGAATCTGAACTCCTAGGTATGTGACTGTGACTGTGCCTGGATACATATAAAAGGGGAAGGCAGGAGAAGATAGGGGAGAAGAACCAGAAGGCTTACCTATATAAATTAGTTCAGACTTGGTAATGTTGACCTTGAATAATTTCAGGAACATAGCAAGTAGGGTCAGACAAAAAGAGCAGTATGTCATCTGCACACAATGATACTTTGAGTTCAACATAACCAATCCATACAACACTAAAGGATGTAGAAGCCCTGAGTGCTATGGCTAGAGGTTCACAGAGCGTCCGCAAATAGTAACAGAGACAGAGGGAAACCCTGTCTAGTTCCTTTTAGGATGGTTATAGGGGAAGACAAAAAGCCTTTACAGGAAACCTGCATCAGAGGAGATCTATACAAAAGTTTAAGAATAGAAATAAAAGAAGGCAGAAAACCAAACCTAGCGAGAGAGTTGAATAGATGTTCCCATTTCACCAAATCAAAGGCCTTTTCGGCATCGAGCAAGAGAATTAGGGCAGGAGAAGGAAGAGAGTAAGAATTAGAAAAATGAATAGCTGATATGACACGTCTGACATTCACTACAGAGTGGTGACCCCATATAAACCCTGTTTGGTCTGGGTGTATGATGCTAGTAAGAAGTACCTTCATGCTGTGTGCCAGGATTTTGGTGAATAACTTATAATCGATATTTGGTAAAGAAATAGGACAATATAGAACCTTTAAAAGTGCAGAATTAAAATGTGGGGGAGGAGAATTAGAGTTCAGGCATTAAATACTAAAGCCAAAGAATCTCTAATTCTATGTAAGAGTATCTTATAAAAGTCATCATTAAAGCCATCTGGGCCTGGGGCTTAGTCAGATTTGAGCTGGCAGATTGCATGATGTACCTCCTCCCAAGAAATTGGGGAAATGAGAGACTGAGCCATGTCAGAGGTGAGAACAGGACATGGCAGGGAATCCTATAAGGAGGTATCAGAGGAGGAGCCCTTAGAACTATCAGGACAGCAAGAGGAGGAGAAAGAGTATAGATGGGCATAGAAGGACCTCATGACTTCAGCAGTTTCAGCATTAGAGGTAGTCAGATTGCCCTGGGGAGACACTAAAGGTTGTATTACCATAGGAGAACGCTTACCTCGGAGTAGGATGGTAAGCAATCTAACAGTCTTGTTGCCAAATTTATGGAATCTATAGATAACCGAAAAGTGGTATCTGTCACCCATAGTTTGCATAAATTTGTCAAAGTGTAGTTTTACTGTTAGGTAGTGAGATTTCTTGCTAGGGGTGGTATCGAGTTTGTAACAATGGAAAGCATCATAGAGAGTGTCTTGGATCTTTAATTATTGTGTGGCATATTTGTTTTTAGTGGCCAAGACATATGAGAGGATTTAACCTCTAAGTACTGATTTAGCCGCCATCCAAAACAATAGGGGGTTGGTGTAGTGATGGACCTCATTATTGTTTATATATTCCTCCCAGGCAGATCCTAGTCTATTCCCAAATTTAGAGGATTGTGAGAGATATAATGGGAATCTCCACAACAGTGAAGCAGTAATTAGGGCATGATTAGAGAGGGCTAAAAATGTATTAGTGATCTCTACAAATGTGGGAAATAAAACATGAGACAGAAGGATGTCATTGATTCTGGAGAGTGTGTGATGTGCAGCAGATAGGCAAGTGAATTCTCTGTCAGTGGTATGGAGAGCCCTCCAAACATCCACAGCCTTAAGACGTTTGGCAAACAAGGGAATTCCCATTTTAGGGAGGGGGGAGGATGAGGAGGGTGTTTAGATTTGGCAAGGATATCAGAAGAAATTAAGATAAAATCACTGCATATTAGAAGGGGTTCAGACATAAGTGGGGTGACTATGCCTAATAGTTTCTGGGAAAAAGGCTTGGAGTATGAGTTAGGGGCATAAACATTACAAAGGTGATAAAGACAACCTCTTATCTTAAGGCAGATCACCACATAGCGACCCTCAGGATCCTCTTTAGTAACTGTAATCTCAAATGGGATATGGCGCTTGAGCAAAATAATCACCCCACATTTTTTAAATGAGCTAGATCCCAATACAACCCAGTTGAGCATGTTAAGTTTCTGTACTTAAGGCAGAAGTAAGCGTGACTCCTGGAGGAAAGTCAGGTCAATGCCCTGTTTGTTTAGATAGAGCAGAATTTTCCTCCATTTAGCTGTAGAATTAACACCCCCAACATTTAAAGTTCCTATATTCAAGTCAGGCATGACTTACAATACAATATAAGTAAATAAAACATCAGCAGGCACAGCGACAATAGAAAGGCATAGCAAAATATTGTGAGCACATTGGAAATTTGAGGGAAAGAGAGAAAGGAAGATACAAGACAGGGGGAGCATTAAGAAATTGGTCAACACAGAAAATACATTGGTAATCAATAATAGAGAAGTGGGTAGTGACCATAAGCTTCCTTATATGAAATAAGGCAGAACAAAGCAAAACATCAGAAAATAACACAGGTCTAGATGAGGTGGGGAGCGCCTACCAAGTCCTCCGAGACATATACAGTATATGAAGACATGTAAAAGCCAAGTAAAAGTAAATCACAAAATGGGAGCACAGTGGGAGGGTAAACAGTGCAATAAAAAAACAACATGAGGAGAGAGAATATATCAGAGAAAACATCTGTAGTACAATATTATATAAGAACACAACATTTCAAGATTCCAGGAGATCACCAGGCCCGTAGAGGTTAACCAATAAAAGGTGAGAACAGAGTAAGTCATATGGGACCATTGTGAGGAGTTGGTAAATATGTGGGGAAGACAATCAGCATGCACAAGAAAAGAGGAAATGCAATAAGAGAGGGTTCAGCCAGTCGGGGGGGTCGAAGATGTCTGCCTGTAAGGCACGAGATTGGTCACATAGATAAGTTGCAGTGTCAGATGGAGAGGTGAACTCTTTGTAAGAAGACTTATACAAGTACCAATTGCACAGGTTTGTTTATATCAATTTGAGATTGATTAGTTCGAGGAATGTTCCCTTTGATATTCATGGGTGCTACCACAGGCAATATTTTATACAGCAAATGAGAAAAGAAGGAAAGATGAACTTGCCCTAGGGTGGTGCACAAATTACGAACAACATTAAAATATAACTTTTATTTATTTATTTATTAACTTTAGCGATATAGTAAAAACAAGAATTTGTGAAAAAAGTTAGAAATTGTGATTAAAATATAAATTCTGCGCACTGGGTGTCACTGTACTATTTTATCAATAAATGTTTTTTATCAATCAAAAAATGTGTCCACGACTTACTGATGGGGTGAGAACTCATAGGCTGGGATGAATGGCGGTCATTAGGTCGACATGAGTTAAGTCAACATACATTGGGGCGACCATGTTTGGTCGACATACATTAGGTAGACATGATCACTAGGTCGACATGGTCATTGGGTTGACATGGAACAAGGTAACACACAAATAAATCACAGACAAAGTATTTGTTTATGAAACTGGTCTTTCTATATGTGTGAGATAACCAGTGACAAACCATAACAGCCCATAGAAAAAAGTATAAACTAAATACGGAGACACATTTTTTGGTTGATAAAAACAAATTTATTGATAAAATTGTACAGTGACACCCAGTGCGTAGAATTTATATTTTAATCACAATTTCTATCTTTTTTCACAAATTCTTGTTTTTTAATATTTCGCTAAAGTTTATAAATAAATAATTAAAAGTTATATTTTAATATTGTTCATAATTTGTGCACCACCATAGGGCAAGATCATCTTTCCCACTTTTCTCATTTGCTTGTTGTAAGATCCATCGTAAATACGAAGACAGGTTGGGTATAGCAAGCCGAACTTGCAGCCCTCTGCAACTAGTTGTAAGCAAACTTGCGAAAAAGCCTTCCGGGCCCTAGTCGGTTCTGTCAGTCCTGAAAAATAAAGAGTTTATGGACTTTCCACTGTAAATCTTTAACACGGCGAGACGCCAACCAGAAAGCTACCTTGTGCAGGTAATTGAGACACTTGAACAACCTGACATGTGGGCAGGGTTTAATCAGGGTTGGTTATGGACTCACTTTGTGAACCCGTTCAATGACCAGGTCACAACATTCTTGTTCGATACCAAGCAGGGTTGGGGGAGTGATTTGCATGAAATGAGAGAGAGAGGTCCCTTTTACTGATTCTGGCAGGCCCACTAACCTGATGTTGTTCCGACGTGAGCGATTTTCCATATACGCTATATCTGTATTGTAGTTCTCTGAAGTAAGCTTTCACTTAATGTTTTACTGTATATCATCCATGTCATGCACTGTGGCAGCTAGTTGAGATTCAGTGCATGTCACTCATTGTGTTAGCTTCTGTAACTGTTGTGTGATATCAGTGACCACCTGGAAGAGAAGAGGAGGACTTAATGGAGTCCACAATGTCTCCATATGTGACCGGGGAGTCTGCAGCCTGAAAAGGGGTAGCAGAAAGAGTGCTCTCTGCCTCTTCAGCTGCTTTTTTTGATGCAGGGGAGACAGGGTCTGGACCGGATTCCGGTGCAATGTTCCCTGCAGCGCTACATTTTTACTGCAGCTGTAAAAGGGAAGACACCGAGGTGGCAGTGGTGACAAACCGGTCCATATGTTCACCGTTGTTGCGGGCTGGAGAGCGGCGGTTAATGGAGGCTGAAGTAGCCTTTAAAAGGTGCGTCTCAAGGGGTCCAGGAGTTGAGCTCAGAAAGCAGCTGTCTCATACCACAGACCGGAGCTGGAAGTCATCAACCATTTTCTTTAAGGTTATAATACTTAAAATATCAACGTGGTTAATCCGAGGGTAACATGAGTTATAGTAGCTAATTAGTCATAAAACATTATTTAGCAAGTATGTAGAATCATCACAACTTAAAACAGGTTGAACACGATGGGCAATTTCCTCTATTCAACCTCAAATACTATGTTACTATGTTACTATATATTTAAGACATGCATTCCATTTCCAATTTAGTTATCATTTTAATAAATTTGAGGTCCTGAGATCCTACCCTATGTCCTCTTTGCAGGCAGTGACTTCCTATTGAAAGCAATCCCTGCTAATCACAGCCATACACATAGTCCTAGTGGGAGGTTATTTCTTTCCCTGAGACTTCCAGTCTTGACTGTGATAGCAGAGGAAGCGCTACCCATGGGAAGCATCTTTTCTGCTTTATGGCAGTCCTATCTGGCTTCTGGGAAGGTAGGGCTTAATTCCAGCGCACAACTACAGACTGTTTTTGGGGCTGCAGCCAGTGCATCTCCAAAAGCCAGTCTGTAGTTGTGCACTGGAATTAAGCCCTGCCTCCCGGAGACATCTGCCATCAATCACTGGGAGGGCAGGGAGGAGGCGCAGTTTAGATATAATGCAGACTCCCTGCTCAGAGAGGTAAAGAGCCATCACTGAATTGGGGTAATGATTTTGATGAAATATTGGAAAAACTTTCCCCCATATGTAGATCTCTTATCATACTGTACATGATACATTAAGTATCTGAGGGAGGTCAGGTATCACTCCACCATAAAGACAGGTACAGTATGACCCAATAGTTACCTAGTTTCCTCTCCCTTACCATTTCACAGTTGCCCAAACCCTTTTTATGTAAGCTTATGCAATCTAGTATGTAAACTGAACTATTCATTTTACTAACCTATTCCCATTTAATAGGATTTTCAGACTTCAATCATTATCCCAAATGTAACCATAATGAAGGTGATCTTTTTCATTGTTTATCAAAATGCATTCTGGTCAGATGTTTTTGGCTATAAATATATGCAATTAGGCTAAAAATCAGATTGTAAATGAAGTTCTGTTTGGAGCATCTGAGAGAGACCGTTACATTATATACTAGAGTCAGTAAAAGTTACTTTTGCAATAAGAGCAGTTGCTGAAGAGCACCCCTTCTTTGCTTGTTTCAGGAAAAGTTAGCATATGTTTAGAATGAACTAAGTAAAGACATTTTTTAAAAAGGAACTATTTATAGACTTAAGGATCCTACACACTGGCCGACTGCCCGTAGAGTTGCCCGATAGCAGATACGGCCGACGGATGATCTGGCGGCAGGGGATGGGGGGATGCAGAGCTATGGAAACTTCACTCCTCCCATAACCCATTTCCATAGCTCTGCATGCAAATATGGACAATATTGTCCATGTTGGCAGCAGGCATAAACAAGCCGGCACCAACGATGAACGAGCACTGGGCCGCGCATCATTCATCGTTGGTGCATACACACTGAAATTCATGAACGATATCTCATTCATTAATGAACAAGATCGTTCATATCTTTCAGTGTAATCGGTAAATGTGTAGGGCCCATTATTCTTTGGAGTTTGGTAGAGTTTTATTTGTACAGTTCCCATCGTTCCTGGATCTCAAGTCCACAAAAGTCTTCAGTACAAAGGCTTACCAAATTATACATTTAAAATGGGAAACTCATGAATTACACAAGTTCTGTGACAGGATGACTTCGCACCCACATTCCAATGGGCTTAAGCAGCTATACAACCTTTGTAATTCATTAGTGTCATGCTTTAAAGGGACAGTATAGTGAGACTATCAATACGCCTCTCAGTATGAACCTATGGTTGCTAATGATCATCTATTTCTGCTTGGTTAACTGATATTGAATGAAAATTGGTTTAACGGAATTGTGGTGAGGTGGCTCTGCTCCCGTGTTGTGTTTCTCCCAGGCATCCATAGTTTACATTTTATTGTCATGTTCATTATAATCTTTATATTCATTAAATTCTTTGAATGTTGAATAGTCTCACTCTTTGCTCCAAGGTATACTAATTAGGCTGTCTATGCAATGGACATATTTTTACTTTTGCTTTTCGATTATGTAACAATATGATGTATACATTGTATTTTCACAGCACAAAGTACTACAGTAAAAAATATGTTATATTTCAGTATATAAAAAAAATGTTTCAACAAAATAATGTTTTATAATTTAGGATTCAATTACTGATTTTCCATGTGTGTGTTTTCACACATTCTGAGATGTAATTCCTAAATCCCATCTTTCACGGTGGTGGCCTCGGGATGTTTGCACATGCCAAAGGCGAGTGGCCGAAATCAGGGGGTATGGCTTAGTGTTGAGGTGGTGTGGCCTCTCTGGGATTGCCAAATCAACAAGGCATGCTCTAGTTTTTCATCATGCTGGGGGCTTGTCCAGAGCACCTGTAGCTGCTGGACAGCCCCCAGACTCGAGTCAGAGCTAGCTAGATAGTTAGATTTGGGTGGGGTGTGTTCAATCTGCAATCTAATTTGCAGTGTAAAAATAAAGCAGCCAGTATTTACCCTGCACAGAAATAAAATAACCCACCCAAATCTAACTCTTTCTGCACATGTTATATCTGCCTCCACTGCAGTGCACATGGTTTTGCCCAACTGCTAACAAAATTCCTACTGCAATCAACTTGGAATTACCCCCAATATACAGGTTTCTGTATGTTCTTAGTTCTGTTTCCTGCTACAACTTCTGCAGTTCAAGGTTTAAATGCTGTATGTTCCTGGATTGGGATCCTTATATAGGAGTTTACTCATGATTATCAGCAAACCACAAAAAAATACACTAACGGGCAAAACCATGTTGCACTGCAGTTGGGGCAGATAAAACATGTACAGAGAGAGTTAGATTTGGGTGGATTAGATTGTTTCTATGCATGGTAAATACTGGTTGCTTTATTTTTAAACTGCAATTTAGATTTCAGTTTGAACACACCCCATCCAAATCTAAATCTCTCTGTACATGTTAAATCTGCCCCACCTGCACTGCAACATGGATATCACCATTAGTGTGCTTTTTTGGTTTGCTAACAAACCTGAAGAACCCTCTTAGTTGCTACTAATTCAGATTCAGAACCTAGCATTACACTACTACAATCCCTGATTCTGATCCCTGACAGGGCCTATCTGGGATTCTGATCTGGCTCCTGGCTGGCGATCTCTGTTGTTGCATCCAGTGTGCCTTCCAAATGTGGAGCATATATTAGCGGCAAAGTTAGAAACATCCACTATTGCTGTATCTACAGATTTGTTACATTCCCTTGCTACTCACTCCACTGGTTTTCTTCTAGAGGAATATCCCATGGTTCATAAATTCGGTATTCAGCCAAATCCACATTCAGTCCATCTTCATTAAGACCACCATCTGCACGCATACCAGCTCCATGCAATCCACTTACTGGGATATCCAATTTCTGGTGAATATTACATCAGGTCAGAAAAACAACCATTTTTCTGACTTTTTTCAGATGTATCACCAATTTTTTTTACAGGCGATCCAATATGGATCGCCTGTAAAAAAAAAAAAGCTGACCTCGCATGAAAATGGGGATGTTTCTGGGGATTTGGTTTTGCCTACCTGAGGTTCTTTGGGAACCGAAACGTCAATGTGGATCTGATGCTTTTTGCACTTTTGAAGAAAAATAATTTGAACGCCTCTTTGAGATTTGGTGAGTTATATATGATCAAAGAATAAAATAAATAAAACTGAAAAGTAAAAAGAGTGGTTACGTTGAAGGTGAGTATTAGAAGGGGCCACCTATATTAGCTGCAACCATTCTATGCCATAGACACACATATAATTATGGTAGTATAGAACAGATTTTTCCTGTACTCTTAAAATCAAAAGTTAATAAGTCAATGGGTCCAGATGGAATACATCAAGTACTATTAAAGGAACAAAGAGAAGAAGTGTTTGCAGCACCATTAACCAAACTATACAACAAATCATTTCAGACAGGTGTAATTATTAATGAATGACAAATATAATTCTATTACACTAAAAAAGTCAGTTATATATATATATATATATATATATATATATACATACATTTTGATAAAGCACTGGTAAAGTGTTAAAAGTGAGATGTATCTGTTTTGCTACACAGACTTGAGTAGAGTTAGGGCTTTTACTAGAAGCCTGATAGGGGGTCCAGGGGGGTTATAAGTGTTAGAGACAAGGGAGGGTTCCACCCATAATGCCCATTTCGATATTTTAGGCCTTCAGTCTGAATGCAGGCTAACTACTGCCTGTAAGAGGTTGATTTAAGATGTGTCAGGACTTGGCTCAGGGATTCCCTTCCTGGGGAAACAGGCAACAGACCTGTTATGAGACAATGTGATTTACTGTCTGTAAGTACTGTGCATGTGCCCAGATGGGCTAGGATTTATTTATGCTTTGTTTTTGTACTGCACAATAAAACTAGCCACATCTAGATTACAGGAAAAGATTGCAGGAAAATCCTGTTTTTCTGACTGCTGTGTATTTAGATGTGCCTATCTACCCCAGGAGAGTGCACCGCTTTCCTGATCTCCACACAATATATTATATATATATATATATATATATATTAGGAAGAACAACAAGAAGAACAAGCGCCTATGGTGTAGTATTTTTCACAACGTATGTCACACGCAAGAATATCATTGCATACCAGATTATAGCTTGAAACAAGGCACATCAATCTCCCCTTCTTTTAGTTCTGGTCACTCAGGAGCTAAAAGGAGTATGTGGACACACACATTTGCTGTATGGCATAGTAAATGTTTGATCAATAGAAATCAATAAATCATCAAAGATAGCGTGCGTGCCAAAAGTAAAATTCAATCGTGCATATCGATATTGGCCATTTACCCAGGTGCCGAAAGCTCAGTTAGAACACGGATTCATCTCACCGTTTATAGTAAGTATGAAGTTAATTTGTCATCAGTTTGTCATCAGGTAGGTCTCTCTCAACGCGTTTTGCCTCAAAAAGGCTTCATCAGGAGATGCAGATAGAGTCTCGTGGGTCTGGGTTTTTTCCAAATTCATGGACAGAGGCTATGAGAAGACGGCACTCAAGCTTATCAAGAGAGAGGTCCTACTTCTGTCACGGGATGAGCTGCTGCGCCCTTCGGTTAGATCCTCTGATAACAAAATTACTTGCACCACCACCTTTGATACTTCAAGCCCGGTCTTGAACAGGGCCAACAGAGTTTTGTGGCCTATCATCTCAACGGATTCCAGTCTCCCTTTCAAGCACATAACTCAAATGATGTGTTATAGGCGGGGCCGCAACATCAATTACCTGGTGGTCCATACACATATTACGAACATCTCCAAACCTACAGAGGCCCATGGAAGTGGGTCTTTTCTGTCAAAGAAGCCAGGCTGCTATCGGTGCCTGGGCTGCACCACGTGCGGCCACATGATCACGGGGTCAACATTCACTTTACCGCTAACTGGAAGGAAGATTTCTATCCCTCACGTACTATCCTGTACCTCTACTCATATCATCTACCTCATCATCTGTCCCTGCGGCTTGTGTTACGTGGGGAAGACGATAAGGACCCTACGTGAACGCATGGCACTGCATCGGTCTGCCATCAAGGCCGCAATATCCGGTACTCCATCTGACCAACCAGTAGCCCGGCATTTTCAGGAGGCCAAACATTTATTAAAGGACCTTAAACATATTATCATTGATCAGGTCCCCAAAAGCCTGCGGGGAGGAGACTGGGATGGCCGACTGCTCCGTAAGGAAGCAACGTGGATTTTTGAACTTAACACAATTTTCCCGGCAGGTCTCAATGAAAGAATTGAGTGGAGTATCTTTGGATAGTGGAGTAGAGGACTGCCTGTTTTCTAGTCGAGATGGACTGTTGGTAGAGGTCTGTACCCCCCAATCGTGGGGGCCTCGGCCAGGGGCCTACTGAGGTTGGCAGCCCACCAGGTGATGTGGTCTGCCAGCCCAGTGTAGGGCACCCAACTTTATACTTTCATGGCTCTGTTATTTTCTTTTGCTCTCTACTGGGGCCTCTCTTTGAGCATGCTCCCCACTTCTATCATTACTGTACTTTTTTACTTTAAGCATGGATGGTGACGGGGTGCATCCCCTTTCTTTATCTATGACCCTTACTCTGTGACACATATTTTACACTATATCAGGGATTTGTCTATCTCATGTATGCTGGTCACGTTGGGGTCATTGAGATGTATTTGGGGCACCCAGATATTATAGATTACAGTGAGCTTTCTATAGTATAAGTTGTACTCTGCTGCTGCACTCTCAGCCCGTGGTGTCACCTTGCATGTTTATCTTTCAGCTCCCCTGCCTCCGCCCGGATGACGCTGGTAGCAGGTTGCCTAGCAACAGGCCGGCTGTGACGCGGCGCGGGCGTCACCTTACGTCATCTTCCTGCACCGCCCGGCAGCGGGGATGGAGGCGCGGGAACCGCTTCGCACGGGGTTTGGCGGGCTTCTTTCTACAAATGGGTGAGTATGTTTCTTTCTCTACTTTCTTTCACTTACACCTTGACAAAGGGGTTGAACTCCCCGAAACGTTGGTGTGTTGTTGATGTAATTGTCTACTAATACACATCTTCTGTTACAAGACCCTGAGTGCCGCAGCATTTATTTCCTTTATATATATATATATATATATATATATATAAGAACAACAGGAAGAACAAGCGCCTATGGTGTAGTATTTTTCACAACGTATGTCACACGCAAGAATATCATTGCATACCGGATTATAGCTTGATACAATGAACAGAAATCTCCCTTTTTTTATTTCTGGTCACTCAGGATCTAAAAGGAGTAGGTGGACACACACATTTGCTGTATGGCATATTAAATGTTTGATCAATAGAAATCAATAAATCATCAAAAATAGCGTGCGTACCAAAAGTAAAATTCAATCGTGCATATCGATATTGGCCATTTACCCAGGTGCCGAAAGCTCAGTTAGAACAAGGATTCATCTCACCGTTTATGGTAAGTATGAAGTCAATTTGTCATCAGTTTGTCATCAGGTAGGTCTCTCTCAACGCGTTTTGCCTCAAAAAGGCTTCATCAGGAGATGCATATAGAGTCTCGTGGGTCTGGTTTTTTTTTTTCCCTTATAGACAATATATATATATACACATATATATGGTAGGGATGAGCGGGTTTGGTTCCCAAGGAACCAGGCCCACCCACACATTGCGATCCTAGACGGGATCCGAGTCTGGCTGAGGACCCTCCTCCCACCTTGCTCGGATTCCAAAGAAAGACCGAACGTCATCGTCCCGCTGTCGGATTCTCATTAGTTTTGGATTCTATGTAAGTGCATCTGTACCATCTTCACACCGGCTGTGGAGAGTGTACTGGACGGATGCGTCCATCTCCAGTACTATGTTGTCTGACATGGGGCGGGTGCTCCGTGTGCTGTATTTGAAGGGGTTCTCTGTCTGGTGTATCTGATAGGGGTGCTCTCTCTGTCTACTGTATCTGAAAGGGGTGCTCTCTCC
Source organism: Pseudophryne corroboree (assembly GCF_028390025.1). Classification (NCBI taxonomy): domain Eukaryota; kingdom Metazoa; phylum Chordata; class Amphibia; order Anura; family Myobatrachidae; genus Pseudophryne; species Pseudophryne corroboree. The sequence continues at coordinate 487,939,473 of NC_086448.1, forward strand.
ATCTGCTGTATCTGAAAAAGGTTAGCGCTCTCTGTCTGCTGTATCTGAAAGGGTACTCTGCCTGTCTGCTGTATCTGAAAAAGGGCTGCTATCTCTGCTGTATCTGAAAGGGTACTCTGTCTGTCTGCTGTATCTGAAAAAGAGGTGCTCTCTCTGCCTGCTTTATCTGAAAGGGGTGATCTATCTCTCCATCCAGAGGCCTCTGCCCCAGTGAAAAATTAAAATAATAAAAGCTAAAAACAAAAAGCCTAAAATTCTAATGATAAAAAAAATATATTTTTGTTTGTGCTGTACCCCAGTGTACTATACATTTTTTATTTTATTTTCATAAGCACTGTGACACTGCTGGTCTGACTGCAGTATATTATTTCCTACTCATACACGTATTGTGCAGCGCTGTCGGTGAAATCAACCACAGTGTGTAATTATTATATATATTTATGACTCATTTGTGTGACACTGTAACCGCCGGTGTGTGATATCAAAAATACTTCCACATATTTCTGACTCATTTGAGCAAAAACTGTCGGTTAAGTCAATTGCAGTGTGCAATTATTATAAATATTTCTGACTCATTTGGGAGACACTGTAACCGCTGGTGTGTGATATAAAAAATACTTCTACATATTTCTGACTCTCTTGTGTGACACTGTAAGCACCAGTGTGTGATATAAAAAATAATAATACATATTTTTGACTCATTTGTGCAACACTGTAACCACCGGTGTGTAAAATAAAAAATAATAATACATATTTTTTTATTAATTTGTGCGACACATTTTGATTTAAATTAATAGTTTGTGCTGGGTCATCCCAGTATACATTCAAGAACTGCAGCTGCTCTGTCCAACTAGGGGTGTTCTGTCAGTCTGCCCAAAATGAAAGACATCTTTTTTTTATATTTTGTACTGTATCCTCCCAGCATACATCCAGGCATGCTTCGTCCATTTCAGGGTGCAGTGTTCGTAGCTCAAATTCATATGTTATAACTTATTGTCCTATTTTCATATTTCTTCTTTTTTTTTAAATAATATTTTTTTATTAAGTTCCACATACACAGGAACAAAGAATAAAAGTACACTAACATGAATTGTACATAAAATAACAGAATTGAGCAAACATCGGATGTTTACACATTACAATAGCTCTTGATCAGAGTGCTCAATTCACCAACCTTGTACTTATAACTTTTACATCAAACATAAACAAAACAGAAAAACAAAAAAGAAAAGACAGTAAATAATGCAAAGTAGGGGATAAGAAGAAATAGTACAATACAGCGACACATAAGGGGAAACAAATAGACAGAGGTAAAATACCATAACATATGTGTCCATGGGAACGGCATACCCTGGTATTGGTACATAGGAGTAGAATAGAAATATATATTACAGTTGGTTAGTATCAGATTGTGGAGAGTTTAAAATTGACAAATCTGCGGAGTCACTAATAGCCATGGTGTGTCCCTGCCTTTCCCGGAATTCCCTCCATTTCGACCAATTCCTTTGAGTTAAGGAAGGCGATATAGAGTACTCCCCCCCTGCTATTTCGAATAAGAAATGCTTGTGGGTGTTAGTAATGATAGTCTGGATGTTGGGTATTGACTGCGATTTCCACAATTGACCTATTGCCGCCTTAGTAGATATTAAGATGTGGCCAACAACATACCTATTGCAGCTTAGCAGGGCATATGGTGAATACTGAAATAAGGCAAACACAGGATTCAATGGCACCTCTGCACCCAGCACCTCCCGCAGAAGAGAGAACACCTCCATCCATAGCAGCCTCAGGATCGGGCATTCCTAAAAAATATGTAAGATAATGCCCACATGTCCACAATTTCTCCAGCACAGTTGGGATATCGAGGGCCAAATACTTTGAAGCCGCTGCGGAGTGAAGTACACCCTGTGGCACAATTTATAAAACATTTCGGAGTGTTCGGGACATTTAGAGATCTTAAAACACATTAAGGAAATAGTGTCCCACTCCTCCTCTTGAAGAACTATAGAGAGGTCTCTTTCCCATTTAATCTGCGAAGGTATCTTACCTGTTTTATTCAGAAGGACAATGTACTGATACCATCTAGATATCTCACCCCTATGTCCAGGGGAAGACAGCCTAGAATATAAAGGAGCAGGAAGAGGAGAGGGACCTCCAAACTTACTAGTATAAGAATGGAGCCAGTGTCGTATTTGTAAGTACTTAAATAAATCATGTTTCGGTATATCAAAATGGGATTGCAGGTGAGAGAAAGGTACTAAACCACCTTCAGAGCAAAGATCCTGCAGATTCACAATTCCAGCATCAATCCAAGCGTCTAGCATGATATTGGGAATGGTGGAGGCAATAGTTCTGACAGAAATATCAGCTGCTGGCAGCGAAATAGTTGGGTCAGATGCCACCACTGAGTGCCAGATCTTTAATGTACATCTAATCGCTTCCCCAGGACCTTGCCAATTCGGAACGCTGTGTATAGGCAGCAGAAAAAGATCTGTTATGTTAATCAATCCTTAAAAAGATTTTTCAATAATGACCCATGGTTTGAGGTTGTGCATATCAAACCAGTCTCAAGCCTGGCTAAGAAGACAGGCGGAGTGGTATGCGTCCAAATTAGGGTAAGCTACACCGCCAAAATTCTTGGGCATAGACAAAACCTGCCTAGCAATATGGGGTTAGACCCCTTCCAAATAAAGTGAGACAAAATTTTATTAGCTCTGACACTGAGAGGTTTAGGGAAGCTACGGGGGATAGCCCGAAACAAATAGAGGAGTTCAGGTAGCAATACCATCTTAGTTTCCAAAATATGTCCTAGCCAAGAGATTTCATGTAGGGACCATTCTATAATTAAGTTTTCGAAAGCACTTAATAAAGGTGCAGAATTGCAATCATACAAATCTCTGTCTAGCGAAAGATGAATACCCAAATATTTAATAGATCTCACTTGCCAAGCATATCTGTATCTATCCTTGAGTAAAGCTAGTGTATGCGGTGGGGTATGGAGCAGTAAAGCTTCCGTTTTGGAAGTATTTAATTTATAGTAAGATATGCTGGAGTATATATCCAGTATAGTATGGAGGGCAGGAAGGGAGGATTCAGGGAGGGTCAAACAGAGCAAAATATTGACTGTGAAAAGGTTGACCTTGTGACTCAATCCTCCTATTTCGGGAACTGTAACTGTCGAAACGGTCCTAATTGTCTCGGCCAGGAGCTCGACAGCCAGAGCTAAAATGAGGGGTGACAAGGGGCAACCTTGTCTGGTGCCATTCAAAATATCAAACCTTCCTGACAGACACCCATTAACAAACACCCTTGCAGAAGGGGTGGAGTACAAGGCAAAAATAGAGTCCAAGAACCTCCCAAGGATTCCAAATTTACACAGAACAGATCTCAGATAACCTCAATGGAGTCTGTCAAACTCCTTTTCGGTGTCTAATGAAAGGATTAAAAGGGGTGTTTGACAATACTCCATAACATTGTAAACTCTTCGAGTGTTGTCCGGGGCCTGCCTGTCTGGGACAAAACCAACCTGATCGGCAGCTAAAAGGGAAGGTAATAAGGGGCAGAGGCGATTAGCGATAATCTTCACGAAAAGCTTCACGTTTGTGTTCAACAGAGCTATAGGACGGTAATTTTGGACAGATGTGGGAGGTTTACCTGGCTTGGGTATAGCAACTATCTGTGCTTCAAGCATCTCCCTCGGGAACCTCCCAACATCGGATGCCTCATTAAAGACGGTCAACAGCACTGGTGCTAAATCTGCTTTATAAGTTTTATGGAAATTGGATGGAAATCCATCGGGGCCAGGTGCTTTATCTCATGGGAGATCATCAATAGCTGCATCTAGTTCATTTATAGTCCTAGGGTAGCTGAGGGACAGGCAGGCCTCGGAGTCCAGCGTCGGGAGGGAAAGTTTATTCTTAAAGGACTGGATTTCAGTGTCCATGGGCTGAGGAGTAGCCGGATCCGACTGTAAATTGTAAAGTTGGGAGTAATACTCTGCAAAGGTGTTTGCTATACAGTGCTGTTACTAGGCATTTTTTAGCGCTGTGTGCAAGAAATGGCGTTGGTGCCCCCCCTATGCAATATAGGGGCAGTGCGTGTGGTAGGCACGAAAAATATATAGGGGCGTGGCTTCATGGAGAAGGGGTGTGGCCCCAAATAATATCAATTCATACTACAGTGCACAGTAGTCTCCGTTATTCAAATTACGCTGCACAGTAGCGCCACTACACCAGGTAGAGCCCCTTTTACACATTACGGCAGACAGCATCCCCTTTTTACACATTATGGCAGACAGCATCCCCCTTTTTTACACATTACAGCAGACAGCGTCCCCTTTTTACACATTACGGCATACAGCGTCCCCCTTTTTACACATTACGGCAGACAGCATCCCCCTTTTTACACATTACGGCAGACAGCGTCCCCTTTTTACACATTACAGAAGACAGCGTCCCCCTTTTTACACATTACGGCAGACAGCGTCTCCCTTTTTACACATTACGGGAGACAGTCCCCCTTTTTACACATTGCGGCAGACAGAATAAATAGATAGATAGATAGATAGATAGATAGATAGATAGATAGACAGATAGATAGACAAACAGACAGACAGACAGACAGATTGATAGATACTTACCATCTCTCCGCGCTGGCAGATGATCAGATCCCGGGAAGGAGAGAAGGAGGAGGAGGGAGGGGGACTGGAGCCACAGCAGTGCTATGTAATTGGTAGAGGCGCCGCTGCAGCAGTCCCCTCTCCTTCCGCATTGGCTGCCCACCGCCGCTGTGAATGCTGGGATGAGGGAAGCACATCCCAGCATTCAGAGCAGCACCAGGCAGTCAATGCGGAAGGAGAGGGGACTGCTGCAGTGGCGCCTCTACCAATTACATAGCGCTGCTGCGGCTCCAGTCCCCCTCCCTCCTCCTCATTCTCCGCTGCCTCCGGCGCTGCTGCTCACCTCCTCTGCCTCCGGCTTTTCTCCAGCGCGGCGCACACAGCAGAGGCGGTTTGTAATGAGTCAATTTGACTCATTACAAGCCACTGGCTGTTACGCCCTCAGGTCGACAGCGCTGTGTGCCAGGCACACCTGGCACACACGTAGTTATGGCGCTGTTGCTATATCATAGGGGTCAGATACTCTGGAGCCCGTAGAGGAACAAATATAATGAATTCTGGCTTTAGCTCACCTACCCCGTAATTTCCGGGCCAAAAGTAGACCTGTCTTATTTCCAAATACATAAAATCTCTGGTTCAGTTGTGCAATATTGCGTTGCACTTCCCACAGAGAGAAAACATTCACCTTTTCCCTAGCGGCAAGCAAAAGCTTAAAAATATTTCTATTTTGTGGATTAGCCTTATGTGTCATTTCTAGTTTGGCAGCTTCACTTTCAGCTAGTAATCATTCAGCATTTTGAGAACGTTTAAGCCGTGCTGCTACCTGAATGACTGACCCATGTACTACTACTTTAAGGGAATGCCAGTTATTAAAGATTGGGGTATCCTCGGGCTTGTTAGTATCTAGATATAACTGTATAGTTTGCTGTATGGCGAGAAAGGCTTCTAGATGACTAATCAAGAAATTCCCCAGCCTCCAGGGGCCTGGAGATACTTTACGAGCTCCTGGTTCTATACTACCTTTAGTGGGGAGTGGTCTGACCAGGTCATCAGCAATATGGTTATTTTCTTAATAGTCGATATCGACTCTTTATCAGTCAAGACAAGGTCAATTCTAGAGTACGAGGAGTGGACATGTGAGTAAAAGGAATAGTCCCTTACCGTAGGATGTTTAGTCCTCCACGCATCATAGAGATCATACTCTCCAAGTAAATTGCGAAATCCAGAAGTTTTATCTGAGGTGGTCTTAGACCTAGTTAAAGTACTTCTAGTGGGATGAGATCTATCCATATAGGGGTCAACAACTAAGTTGAAATCCCCCAGTATCATAATGGCCCCTTTAGCATGGTTCTGTATTAAGGAGCATAATTTCCTGCAAAATGAAAGTTGACCAGGTGACCATAGTATTTTTGAGATGTCCTAATAATATTAGGTACCAACCTTCGGGGTCTACTATTTGGGATTCTAGGGTGAAAGAGCAGTCTCGGGAAATAAGTTTTGCAATGCCTGCCTTTTTTGTGGGACCGTTAGCCATGTAACCAGGTAGGGAAGCGATTATCATGAAATGTAAAGGGGTCTAGTTTCCTAATTGAGTTTCCTGTATAGCAACAACATTCGCCTTCATTTTATAGAAGGAGGATAAATAAAAATACTGCGCTTCAAGCTTTCAATAGAGTCTGATTTGCCAAGTAATCCCAGATTTGTTGCAGGTATATAATGTTCTTTTTGAAGGGAACCTGAAACCATAAATGTGCTGCCACACTGCCGCAGTATGGGTGAGGTCGGTGTCCGCACTCCTATCCACGGGTCCCGTCACGGCCGCGCTCCGGTCCCGGAGCTCACAGCTAGGCCTCTTCCAAACTCCAGGTCCCGGCTTCCATGCTGAATGTAGGCTGCAGTCGGCGAAAGATGGAAGCACCTCCCAAACAACTGCTGCCACTTAGTGGTCTGTCCACAGCCGTGGGCAGATCGCAGGTGGGAGGTTGTATCTGGGGTGTCAGCGCAAAAAAAAGCACTTTTAAGGGAAATTCGGCCAGGAGCTTCACTGCAACACGTCCAGTCAGAACAGCATCTAGGCCATGTCCCCTTTCATAATTCTTCTTATCACCACATTGTGATTCATTCAAAATAATATTACTAATAATAATTATAAATTAACTCAATTTAAATTAAATGAATATTAATAAACTCTCCACACTTGTATAGCTAACCTTCTGCATATCAAATATATATTTAAGGAACATAAAAATAAATTAAAATCATGATTACAGCATCTAAAATTGTGTCTTTTTTATTTGTCTTTGCCTTACTCATCTTTTTTCTCCACACTTGTACAGTGAACCTTCTGCATATCAAATATATCTTTGAGGATCAAAACTTATTCAAAAATAAATTAAAATCATGATTACGGCATCTAAAATATTGTCTTATTTTATTCTTCTTTGCCTTCATTATCTTTTTGTGTACACACAAAGTATACAGTGCTATAAAAGGTATAAGCAGACAGGTCTATATGATATATATCATTAAAATTTATTTAAGCATATATTGTTCAATAAACAAAAAATAAAACAAAATATTAAAAATGGAGCTATTCATAAAAGTACATAATAACCAGTCTCTGGTGAATTAGGACATATGGGACTATATTGTATTATCCAGTGGTAGGTGGACCTAGAAGATGTTAAAGCCTTTTAAATGGGATGAAACCTTCAGTGTGGTCACACACTCTTTTTGTTCCAAGTGTGGGAAGATCCCTCCAGCCATGCACTAAATAACCTGAATCTACAATTGTCAGCACTTCCCCTTACCAGTGCAAAATTGTATATGCCATGCCATATCTATTAGAATATAGGATTTTCAAGTGGACTCTTGTCTCAATCTATTCTGATTAGTACTGCTTGCCTGAGAGTATGGAATCTAAGGAGCCACACGGTGTTCACCAAAAACCACTGTAAGGCATGATTGATTTTTACAGCAGAAAGCCCAGAGAAGGCAGCCACCCATTAAGCTCGGGCTGAGGCTTCAATTGAGCTCTTACACTCTTGTGAGGTCTTTTGAAGATATACTACTGTTTAGTGTTGGACTGGGGCTTGAAGGGCCCACCAGGAGAATACAATCACTGAGGCACATTAAGGGGTGTGGTAAGTTGCTGGAAGGGGTGTGGCCAGCCAATAAAATAGCGTCATAGTATGGTATATAAATGTATCTTTCCCAATCATACTAGCAGGACATAGCATCTTCTTTATCACAGTATTGACATGTGTGGCCCTTGGAAAAGTTAGAGGGCTGCCCAATGTGGCACAAAGTGTATTAGGTTGGCTATCATTGCTATATAGGATTGTCATGCAGTATGCCAGGCAAAGTTTTCTGCTGGCACATATTGTACAATATACTACTGATCTCTACTATTTTCTATCAATACAACTAGTGAATATGCTGTTACATACTGTAGATGGATGCAGTTTGAATTATTATCTGCTCTGCAAACTGCAAAAATATACATATTTTTTTCTGGAGCATTTTCTGTGAGCATTAGGTGCAAAATATATCCAACTTAACATTGGTCATTCTGTATTTTATGGTACTCAGGGCCAGGGGCATGGTCAAGAGCAGCAAGCAAGCTGCACACAATGCCAATACTCACATAGTTGAGTGATGTTTTGCAAATTCACATGCATAAAAACTTCTAAAAACTGTCATGGTACATGTGTTACACAGAGTGTATGCACAAAGGTACTGTTGTGATTGATATAAATTGTGTCAGAAATGTTTTGAAAAAATAATGGGTCTTCCTTGGTCGTGACTGGGTGGTGACTAGAAATGCACATAAAAATTGTCCATTCAGCAGGAGTATTATGGGAGTGTTGCAGGAGTTCAATGCAACAGGGTGCATTCACAGATGCACAGCCACCTGCAAAGGAGCTATGGTCATGGTGCAAGTTTCTATGATGCGATCAATGATCCCCACAGTAAAAACAAAAACACAATAGCCACCACGTTAAAAAAAAAAACACAATGGCCCCCGCAGTAAAAAATAAAAATAAAACACAAAGGCCCCAGCATAAAAAACACAATCGCATGCACAGTATATAAACAAAACACACACTAGTTGTCTCAGTACCCCACAAAAGATGATAGGAGATCCCAGACCCTCTTTGTAGAAAACACCATGGTATTTGCCCAGCTGAGCATGCACAGCTTCACAATGAGACATCCCATGAGGCTGCACTGTGGCTGATGTCCACATAGAGCTGGTCCTAGGCATAGATAAACTAGGCAAATGCCTAGGGGCATGCATGCCAAGCCTAGGTTTGGTTCAGCTTGGCAGTGGCAGTTCACAGGCCATCTGACAGGCGAACGTCACCTACTGTGATCACAGCTCTCAACTCAGCTCTGATTAGGTGCTAGCTCATACAACTGAGTCAATGGGAGCAGAGACAGTGGGTGCAGCGTCAGTGGGAGCAGCGTCAGTCAGTAACCAAAATTGTCACTGGTCCTGGATGAGGGCTGTTGTACATGCCCAGCCACAGTAGTACCTCCTCCCATGGTCTTTGCAGAGCTTCCTGACTCCCTGCAGCTGGCCCAGGCCTCAATATCTGCAGAGTCCAGGTCAGGTGCTGTGCAGGGGCTGCAGGGAGGGGGTGTTGGCATATGTGTAAGGGGAATTACAGTGTGGCATATGTGTAATGGTATTACTAATGTGTAGCATAATGTGTAAGGGTCATTATGGTGTGGCATGTGTAAGGTAATTACTGTGTGGCATTATGTGTATAAGGGCATTACTAATATGTAGCATAAGGGGCATTGCTGTGTGGCATTATGTGTATAAGGGGCACTATTACTATGTGGCATTACATGTATAAAGAGAACTACTGTGTGGTATAATGTGAACAAAGAGCAATACAGTGTGGTGTAATGCAAATAAGGGACAATATAGTGTGGTATAATGTGACTAAGGGACACTGTTGTGGGATATAATGTGAATCAAGTTGCACTACTTTGGAGCACACTATGCCAGTTTAGACTATAAGGGATGATGGCGCAGATGATTTTCCTGGCACAGGTCACCAAAATGAGGATTGCTATGGGTGAGGAGTGATGGGTGTTGCTGGCTGCTGCTGTGATCTGTGAAGCTGGGTGATGGGTACTATGCTGGGAGAGAGGTGCAGGATCAGAGGCAGAACTTGCAGTGGTGCTAGGGGGCACCAGTCAAAATATTGTCTAGGGTATCAAATTGGTTAGGGCAGCTCTGTGTCCACAGGTCATAAGAGCATGTGATAGGCTCATTCAATCATAGCTCAGCACATGATCCTCTTAGCCCTTTACAAAGTCTCATGGGATTTATTACACAGCAGCTGCCATTCCAAATTAACCCACCCTCCCAATGCAGCGTTCAGGTAAGTCAAAACAGCTTTGATGACGGACATTGGCTAGCAGATGCACTGCTATAGCAATCAGCGCCATCATTATGGGCCCACCCCCAATAGAAGGAGTGTCTACGAATCAGTGGGACCCACCGGGGATTTCTCAAAATCCCCAGCAGCCCATTCAGGAGAAGTTAGCAATTCACCCGGCCATCAGCCAAGCTCCCGAACGCCCCAGTAGCAGCACACAAACATTATGTCCTCTACATCCGGAGTGCCGATTATGTGATTCAGCGCAAATCTTCCACTATGCCTGTAATCTCGGCTTTGTGTAGCAGTGGTGGAGCCACAATTATGAGATTTTGCAGCCATGTACCCTGCTCTGCCCCAAAGAGGAATATATTTTCCCCCATTACTCCCCCCTGTGCAATGCCCCCTCTGCTGTGCTGACCTGGTTACCTTCTCCATGAGGTGGCAGCCAGAATGTCGGCAAGTATGAGGAAAAATTATTTTTATACAGATCTTGGTAGGAAAAAAAAACAATCACCCAAGGAGGCCACTTGTACCAAAACATGTAATCTAGACCTGGCTTAACTCTATAAATTGTGTAATATTATTGTATTATTTTCAAGGCAATATATTTGCTTTAGAATATTGTTAGCACATTATTTGCTTCACATCTTTCATTATTACATTTCTTAGCAAGGGACAACAAAGGCTGAGAATATTCAGCTTCCACAACATATGAATTTACAGTATGCTATACGATGAATTTGAAACTTAGCTACATTTTTATGCAAATTAACTTAACAGAATTGTTTAACATATATTGTTGTTAGAAAATGTAAAAAAAATCTGTGAATATTAAATATATAACAATGTTGTGTGTAGAAAAATATTTATATATACAGTACTTATCTTTAGAAATACAAGGAATGGAATGTCCAATGGAGCTATGTGTATTATGTCTTATAGGAATCTCTTCCAAATTCTGACCACAATTTACTTAAAACCTTCAATTTATTTGCACATTAACATTGAACAATGTATACAAATGTTGCATCAATGTCATATGGCTAACACGTCCACGTTTAAAATACAGACATCCGAACTATAGGTGGTGAGATACAGTATGTACAAGTTCTTATTCCGATAGTATTTCTCAATCAATGGATGTCTGATGATATTGCATCCAAACTAAACCCAACGCTTTTCGTCCGAATGGACTTCATATGGGGTTCATATCAAAATAGATCAGAAGAGCTATATGGGGTGATTGACCAACCTTATGGTCGTGCTGTTTCCACAGTAAAAAATAATATGATAATGCAATATTAAAACAATAATGCTGAGTTCACTAATACCCACAATCACGTTTGTGTTGATCAAGCTTCCCAAAGTGAATGGCTCTCCTGAACAGCAGTCTTATCTTTAGAAATGTCTAATTAATCTGGTATTTGATCTTCTATGCATTATAACCAGATAATGGTATTTGAGTACTAGAAATTATTTCCCTGTGAGTAATAAAAATGTATTTAATTCATTTTCATTTATATATATATATATATATATATATATACTTTTTTTTTTTCAAGTAACGCACTCTTCAGACTTCTCCAAATTGAAAAAAGTGTTCTTTATTCCAACCTCACATAATTACAAGGTCACGGTCAATGTTTCGGTTCCTGTCAGAACCTTTCTCAAGACCAGAGCTACTGGCTGCCACCTCCACTGTACAAGCCTTTCACTGTGGAACTATAAGTACCATTGGAACCGTCACACCTACCAATTAATCAATCAATGAATTAGTGACCAAAGATACTCGTTACATAAAGAGCAGATCTCATTATAAAACTCCTGTACACAGTATAACATGTTGGCAGTGTCAATCACTCATCAAGCCAGGCAGAACGCGGGAGGTAACATACACCATCTAGACCTCATAATCAGCGGTGGAACGCATGCCGCTGCAGTGGAATGCAAGGCTCTTCCTGTCTGTTGCCGCGTACTTCCGGTATCATATATCTCGGCAACAAGCAGGCGGGCATCGTATGACACCTCTCCCACACTTTACACAACTTCAGATCCTCAATAACATGGCCCATCTATGCACATGGGCCACTTACAAAGTCATCCTTGTAACAGTAACTAAAACTCTGCTGGTGAACATAATGGCTAATAGATACAATATTCAATCTGTTGACTAGTAACCAACTTATACTTCTGGTATCTTAGACACTAGTCAGTATTAGATGTCGCCTAGCAACCAGCATATACTACCGGTGTAATAGATTGCAGACAGTGCTGGATGTTCTAATTCAGTAAGCAACATTAATCTCAAAAATACTGTATTCGCCATATTAGTCTGACACTATAGTATACTATATTATATACCAATACAAAAACCGGGTTGGATATTCTCAATGTACATACAGTTCCACAGTGATAAATAGAGGCACCTGACGATTGCCTCAATATACATATAAATCATTATGAGAGGTGACCTCACCTCATTAAAACCCATGAAAGACATAAAAAAACTCCACATATGCATATACAAAAACAGACACACATATGTGAACATAAAAAATTAACAACAATAATAACAACAATAATAACATTGATAGGGAATAAGTGGATGTTGCAAAAGATATGCTCAACAAATATTGGACATTCCTGCACTGTTTAAAAATGATTCCAGAGAAAAATAATTAAGGAAAAAAAAAATATATATACAAAAGCCCTCACTCACTAACTCACTCACTCACTCACTCACTCACTCACTCACTCACTCATTCACTCACTCACTCACTTACAGTGCTCATCACTAATTTTCTTACTTCCCGATATGTTAGGAAGCTGAAACTTAACAGAGGTATTCTTCAGGTGGAAAATATGAAAACTACTTTATTAGAATTTAAAAAAACCTACCCTAAGGTGTTGAAAAGGGGGTTGTTATTATTATTATTATTATTATTATTATTTTATTATTATTATTATTATTATTATTATTATTATTATTGTCCTTTATATGTCACCACAAGGGTTCCTCAGCGCCCAATTACAGAGTACATTAGCAAATAATCAAAACAGGAAAACAGTGACTTACAGATGAAGACAATATAGGACAGGTACCAGGTAACTAAACATAACTACATCAGCAAATGACACTGAGTTAAGTGTCAGGGTGGCCAAAAACTGCAGGATTTGGGGCAGTTGAGGATTATTAAAGTAAGAAAAGGATAAGCACATGAGGAAAAAGGGCCCTACTAGTGAGAGCTTACATTTTAAAGGGGAGGGGCAGACAGACAGGAGTGACACAGATGGGGTAGACCGAGCATAGAACAGAGGTTTAGGATGAGATTTGGCTGGGTTTGGTAAAGAAGTGTGTCTTAAGAGCCTATTTGAAGTTCTGTAGAGAGGTGGAGAGTCTGAGGGGGAGAGGTAGTGAATTCCAGAGTAAGTGAGCAGCACATGAAAAATCTTGGAGATAGGAGTGGGAGGAAGTAATCAGAAGACAGTAGAGTCGGCATGCATTAGCAGAGCATAGAGGATGTGTGGGAGTGTAAAATGAGGTAAGGTCAGAGATGTTACTGGGAGAGTAGTGTGCGAGGGCTTTGTAAGTGAGTATGAAAAGTTTGAATTGGATTTTGAAAGGGAAGCCAGTGAAGAGCTTTTAGGAGAGGGGAGGTGGACATAGTGCATTTGGTGAAGAAGATGATCCGGGCTGCAGCATTGAGGATAGATTGGAGTGGACAGAGGCATTTGTCAGGGTTGCCAGTTAGGCGGAGATTACAGTAGTCCAGTCTGGAAATGATCAGTGAGTGGATAATGGTCTTGGTGGCTTCCTGGGTGAGAGGGGTCTAATCCTGGAAATATTTTTGCGATTAAAATGGCAGGTTTGTGAGATGTGCTGAATGTGTGGTTTGAAGGAGAGGGAGGAAACAAGGCTTACGCCAAGACAGCATACTTGGGGCTAGAGGAGATAGTCATGCCATCAATTGATAATGAGATTGTGGGAGGTGAGGTTGTGCAGGAGGGCGGGAAGATGATCAGCCCAGACTTAGACATGTTGAGTTTAAGAAGGCGCTGGGGCATCCAGGAAGAGATAGCAGAGAAACAGTTGGAGGTATGAGTGAGGCGAGCCGGGGAGAGGTCAGGGGTTAAAAGAACTAATGAGTTCACCTAGAGAGGACATATAGAGAGAGAAAAGGAGAGTACAAAGAATGGATCCTTGGGGGACACCGACAGTTAGTGGAAGTGAGGGGGGTAGTGTCATGAGAGGAGACAGAGAAGGAAGAGAGGTAAAAGGACAGCCAGGAGAGTGCAGTATCATGCAGACCAAGAGAGTGAAGGATTTGCAGAAGGAGAGGATGGTTCTCAATGTCAAAAGCAGCAGAGAGGTCAAGAAGAATAAGCAGAGAGTAATGGCCCTTAGATTTTGCTGCATGGAGGTAATTGCAGACTTTTGTGAGGGCAGTTTCAGTGGAGTGGTGAGAATGTAAACCACACTGGAATGGGTCAAGCAGTGAGTGGGAGTAAACAAAGGCAGTGAGGAGGTTATAGACAATATGCTCAAGGAGTTTGGAGGCTAAAGGGATGAGAGTGATGGGTCGGTAGTTGGAGAGGGTGTTTGGATCAAGGGTAGGTTTTTTAAGAATAGGGGAGACAAGAGCATGCTTGAAGGCAGAAGTGACAGTGCCTGATGAGAAAGAGAGAGATTGAGAAGGTGGGCAAGATGGGATCAGGCAGAAGAGAGCTAGCGGAGGAGGTGGGAGGGGATGAGGTCAAGTGGGGAGGTGGTGGGGGGCAGCAACAGATGAAGGCCACAACTTCCTCACCAGATACATGGGAAAAAAATGTCAGAGTTGGTGAGAGGGAAGGGCAGGGGTTGTATGGGATGGGTGGTGACTGGTTGCTGATGGTCTGGTGGGGTGTGATGTCCTGACGTATGGAGTCAATCTTGGATGTAAAATAAGTGTCAAAGTCAAAAGCAGACAGTGAGGATGGGTAGAGGAGGTGGTGGTGAGCAGAGGAGGGAGTTGACAGTGACAAACAGGCACCGGGGGTTGGAACACTGGGAGGAAATTAGATTTTTTAAGTATGATTGTTTAGTGAAGAAAAGGGCAGCACTGAAGGATGAGAGCATAAGTTTGAAATGCAAAGAAAAAAAGGTACCAGTACGTGCAACCAGGCGCATCACATGGGGAGCTTCTTAGAGTCAGGAGTATGTTGAACTCTATGGTCCAATCCTATAAGGTTTTGAATTTTTGTCCCCAAATCAAAAAGACATGGAAAAGTGCATATAGTGAAGCACAGCTTAGGCAGTATGAGATGTTCATATACTAAGCAAACATTTATTCTGATACAATCATTAAAACATAGCAGCCTCTGATTAAAAACATGAGTGAATTCAAAATAGCAGCAACTGACAAACGTCACATGTGAAAGGTATGGATGATTGATGAATGAACACGAGGTGTCCAATGTATGTAATTACCGGAGGAAGGTTCTTATAAGCATGTGGATAAAAATCTCCTATGGCAACCGCAGCGCCTTCTCCCCCTCTCGTCCGGTATACAGTCAAGGTTCCCCCTGTAGTCCTGGAATGGATATAGCCAACGCGTTTCGACCCTTTGCATCGGGTCTTTGTCAGGGCATCCGATGTTGTCCTGGTGTCCTTGTCCACCTTTTAAATGTAGAATATCCAATCACAGTGCAGTGGGTGCAGGTGACTCTAATCGACTCAGATACTACATTTCCCAGGTACCTCCGCGGTCCGCAACGTCACTTCCGTTATATCGACTCCTTCGTTGTATTACCGGAAGTGCGGCGGATGCCAGTGACTCCTATACATAGAAAAAACTACAAGTCCCGTGAGTCTTATGGCGTCCTGCCGTCACTTCCGCTCTCTGTCCAGTGATTATGCCGAGTGTATAATGAGTCCTGTATAGCTTCCTGTCAAGTTACGTCACTTCCGGCGGATCGTTGCTATGGCAACGAATGCGTGCCTGTCCTGTGGTAGTGTTAAGTCCATTGATGTTTTTAGTGTGGCTCATACGGCCACAGCAATCCAGAGTACATAAAAAAATAATAAAAAGGGGAAAGTTATACATATATATTTGATAAGAATACATGATGTGTATGTAGGCTTTACATCAGATTTTCTCCAAGCAGGATAAAGTGCAATTCAGACAATAAAGTGCAGTGCATCCTTAGCCTATGCAGAGTGGTATAATCTTAATAGTCTTGAGGTCCTACCAATGTAAAAAAGACCGCAGGTACATTCCACAGCGTACACTACGCTTTTTGAATTACAAGTCACGAATTCTCTGATGGTAATTTTCCTTTCATTAATTATCAAGTCAGTAATTTTACTGTTGCCATCCCCTTTGATGGTGCGGCAACCCATACACCTCAAGACCGTTGAAGGTCCGTATCAGTGAGCACATAAGGAATATTAGGAATGGGCTGACAACACATGCATTATCCGATCACTTTCGCCAAATGCATAACAAATGCCCATCTGCTATCAGAAGGTTTGTGGGGTTACAGTGGATAAAGGGGCACTGGAGACAAAGAGATCTCCCCACACAACTGGCAAAGGCGGAGATGAAACAGATTTTTGAATGCAACACCTTGAAACCGGGGGGACTTAACCTCGATTTTGAGGTGAAATGGTTCCTGTAAATTAAGATTATACCACTCTGCATAGGCTAAGGATGCACTGCACTTTATTGTCTGAATTGCACTTTATCCTGCTTGGAGAAAATCTGATGTAAAGCCTACATACACATCGTGTATTCTTATCAAATATATATGTATAACTTTCCCCTTTTTATTATTTTTTTATGTACTCTGGATTGCTGTGGCCGTATGAGCCACACTAAAAACATCAATGGACTTAACACTACCACAGGACAGGCACGCATTCGTTGCCATAGCAACGATCCGCCGGAAGTGACGTAACTTGACAGGAAACTATACAGGACTCATTATACACTCGGCATAATCACTGGACAGAGAGCGGAAGTGACGGCAGGACGCCATAAGACTCACAGGACTTGTAGTTTTTTCTATGTATAGGAGTCACTGGCATCCGCCGCACTTCCGGTAATACGACGAAGGAGCCGATATAACGGAAGTGACATTGCGGACCGCGGAGGTACCTGGGAAATGTAGTATCTGAGTCGATTAGAGTCACCTGCACCCACTGCACTGTGATTGGATATTCTACATTTAAAAGGTGGACAAGGACACCAGGACAACATCGGATGCCCTGACAAAGACCCGATGCAAAGGGTCGAAACGCGTTGGCTATATCCATTCCAGGACTACAGGGGGAACCTTGACTGTATACCGGACGAGAGGGGGAGAAGGCGCTGCGGTTGCCATAGGAGATTTTTATCCACATGCTTATAAGAACCTTCCTCCGGTAATTACATACATTGGACACCTCGTGTTCATTCATCAATCATCCATACCTTTCACATGTGACGTTTGTCAGTTTCTGCTATTTTGAATTCACTCATGTTTTTAATCAGAGGCTGCTATGTTTTAATGATTGTATCAGAATAAATGTTTGCTTAGTATATGAACATCTCATACTGCCTAAGCTGTGCTTCACTATATGCACTTTTCCATGTCTTTTTGATTTGGGGACAAAAATTCAAAACCTTATAGGATTGGACCATAGAGTTCAACATACTCCTGACTCTAAGAAGCTCCCCATGTGATGCGCCTGGTTGCACGTACTGGTACCTTTTTTTCTTTGCATTTGATCCTATCTAATAGGGTGGAGGTTTTCTTTAGGGAGTTACCTCATAGTCACCATTGTACTTAACCAAGCTGCTTTGTGAGTGCGCACCTACTGGAGGATCTACACTCCTATTTTCTCATAAGTTTGAAATGGTCCTCCACTGCCTTAGAGCGTGATTTCCTCCACTGTTGCTTGACAGTACGTGAGCATTTTTTAAGATATCTGGTGCATTTGGTGTGCCAGGGTTGAGGTGTTGATCTGCGAGGGTGAATAGTGGTTGGTGAAGCGACAGAGTGAAGAGCAGAAGTAAGGGATGCATTGCATAGGGATGTGGCTTGTTCAGGGCATGAGAGAGAGAGAATTGGAGAGAGAAGTGAGGTGAACAGGGAGGATATGGATGAGGTGTCAATAGCCTCAATGTTACGCTTAGTGATGATAGGCTTAGAAGGGAGAGATGGGGAAGTGAAATAGATAAGTTGAAAGAGAGCAGGTGGTGGTCAGAGAAGGGAACAGAGGAGTTGGAGAAATCAGAATTATTGCAACGGCGAGTGAAAACCAGATCCAGTGAGCTCCCATTCACATGGTGAGGAGGTCCACTGGGAGAGACCAAGTGAAGAGGTGAGGTTAAGGAGTATAGAGGTTAAGGGTTGACATAATGACATCATTACCGATGTGTGGCTTGCGTTGCATGAATGATAACACCCAAACAGACAACCGGATCAAAATTTAGATTGCACCTCCAGATTTTAATAAATTACAAAAATGGTTCGGGCACTTTTTACCATCTCTGTTACGGTTGCTCCTTGTGTATCGTCAAGAACCATGGATTAATATTAACTGACATTAAGACGTCTCAAATTTACAGCTCTACAAACTTACCAAATTTTTAACATTCATTTA
Source organism: Pseudophryne corroboree (assembly GCF_028390025.1). Lineage (NCBI taxonomy): Eukaryota > Metazoa > Chordata > Amphibia > Anura > Myobatrachidae > Pseudophryne > Pseudophryne corroboree. Next base: position 487,958,116 of record NC_086448.1, read on the forward strand.
TATTTACAACCGTGAAAATCAGAAACTCCCACGCACGGCCAGTGCTAGGGTGTTCGATACCCTCCTGCAAACTATAAATTTGCACCCTCTCATACTGTACAAAGGGACAGCGCACATAATGCCACCTGTAGCAGTGACACGTATACACATAATGCTCCCTGTAGTAGTGCCTCTTACAGACATAACAACCCCTGTACCAGTGACACTTACACAAGTAACGCCCCCTGTAGCAGTGATGCATACACACGTAACGCTCCCTGTAGCAGTGATGCTTACACACGTAACGCTCCCTGTACCAGTGATGCGTACACACGTAATGCCGCTGTACCAGTGACGCGTACATATGTAACGCCCCCTGTACCAGTGACGCCTACACACGTAATGCCCCCTGTCCCAGTTACACGCGTAACGCCCCCTGTAGCAGTGATGCTTACACACGTAATGCCGCTGTACCAGTGACACTTACACACGTAATGCCCCCTGTCCCAGTTACATGCGTAACACCCCCTGTAGCAGTGATGCTTACACACGTAACGCTCCCTGTAGCAGTGACGCTTATACATGCAAGCCTCCTTTACTATTGACGCTTACACACACAATGCCCCTGTAGCAGTGATGCTTACACACATAACCCCCCTGTACCAGTGACGCTTACACACATTATGCCGCAGTGTCACACCTATACACACACACACACATACATACTGTACATACATTACACACATACACAGTCACACATATATTGCACATATACACACATATACACACATACTTTCACTCATTCACTCTCTTTCCATCCTCTTACCTAAGGAAGTCTGCAGGCCGGAGCTGGAGCAGATCATCCTCCTGTTCATCCTCCCATGTAGCTCCGCCCCCAAGTCCCATGTAGCTCCGCCCTTTTAGGTCCACACACTGGGGGTCATTCCGACTCGATCGCTTGCTGCAGTTGTTTGCAGCGCAGCGATCAGGTAGAACTGATCATGCACCGGCATTGCAGTGTGCCGGCGCATGCCGGATGGCTGAAGGCCGTCGTTCCCTAGCGATCCCCTCTGCCTGATTGACAGGCAGAGGCAGTCACTGGGCTGGAGGTGGCGACACGGCGGTGTTTGGCCGCCATTTGGGGGCACGCCTGCGTTGGTCGTACCATGCGGGGGCGGGCTGCAGTGGCTGCGTGACATCACACACAGCCGCTGCGACCTGGGGGAAGCGACGGGCAACTCCTGGTCAGCCGCAGGAGATGCGCTGGCCGGGAGTTACTCAACAAGTACAAAAGCGTCGCCGCTGTGCGATGCTTTTGTACTTGTGCGGACAGACATGCGGACAGACATGCGGGGCGGGCTAGCCCTGTGCTGGGCATCCCCCCGCATGTCTGGGAACATGATCTTAGCTGTGCTAAATTTAGCACAGCTACGATCAACTCGGAATGACCCCCACTGCACTGACACAGGGGAGGGGAGAGGAGGCTTCATGCTGCCGGCGCCGCTGCCTGTCATAGAGTGTGACAGGCGCAGCAGCAGCCGACAGCAGCAGTCGTCAGCAACAGCAGCAGACACATCATCTCAGCACATGGATGCAGCGCAGGGAGAGCACCTCTCCTGGCGCCTCCCTGCATTGCATCCCTTTGCTGAGTGGCTTGCGCCGGCTCTGCTCCTGTGCGAGGAACGGGTAGATCAGCTAGTACAACATATTTTTTCAATAGTGCAGTATATTTTTATTATATTGTGTAAATTCAAACACATGCAGTGAAATGTGTATTAGGAATAATGTAACATTAAAAATACACAATAAATCAAGTTCTGTTCAAAAGTATGTGAACGATGATTACAATTGATTCTCCATAAACCTATATAGGACCATAGTTAATAGTTTAGGAAAGTATCTGTCTCCCATGAAAAGCATATCACAACCTTCAGTGTAATTAATAAAAAAATGTTTTTAACAAGAGTAAAAAAGTTGTTGATTTGATATGGCAGATGATTAGTAATGCATACTTCACTAGCTGACCCACTGTAATTACATGTCATGTATGTTCGTTTTCCTCAATGGGATGTTGATTAATGTACTGTAATTAATTTAGCTACAGTGCATGGGATATGAGTATACTTGTGGAATGCATTGACATTTAACAGCAAATATTCAATGTAGCAAAATTTTTACTCCTGTAAAACTATTTAAACATTGTGTATGATACAAGGTCATTTATTACAAAAATTTAAAATTGGAAATTACCCTGCATATATGATGGCTAACATAAAATGTAAAAATAATAAGTGTCTCTTTATTAATTCGAACATTAAATACGACTTGTCTACACACAAAATCACGTCTGCACTTACATGCAATACACATAAATGTACACTATATAAAAACATTATTATTATTATTATTATTATCAATTTCCACAGTACTATTCCGGGCTTAAAAATAGAACTGGTGACCAATACTTAAGATAACATTGGATAACTATTAACAAAACTATGCAAACAAATACAATGAAGGGTATGAGGAAAGTGCACAGTAGTATACGGTAGTGTGACTCATTACAACTAGCAAAAGAAAGTAATGATAATTTACAGTGGAAAGGGGGGATTACGAAGTAAATAAACATTCACTGATCTGTACCCAATAAGTGGGTGGACATGTGGGATCAGAATCAATGGTCTGGATGGAACACAGGGAACTGAGGTTCATTGAAATCAGGCATAGTGCTAAGAGGTGAAAATGAGGATAGAGGTACCTATAGTACATATTAGAGAACATTGGAAAACATAGAGTAGTGTAACCAGAAGAGGGAATTGGGGAAGAAAGTAGTCAAGTGATCAGAGAAGCAGGGCACCAGAGGCATGCTCACCATGAAAGGATGAGTAGTTATGTATAGGGATTGTGTGGTAGTGTATAGAGGGGGTGTGGCCTCGTGGGTATCCTGAGATTGTCACACGGGGGCATGCCCAGCATCTCTAGAAACAGAAAAATGGGTACTACGCCATCCCGCTGCATCGGGTTGCGCTTCTGCACTTCCAGTTTCTGATAACTGGAACGCATTCACTCCATAGCCTGAAGTGTGATAGCCGTGAATGGAATGCAAGCTGTCAAACCACAGAAAACTGTTTTCCATGATAATTTTACTCATCCAAATAACCAAATCAAAAATAATAAGGGAAGAGGATTTATCGGGCTAACTAATAGGCAAAAACCAGACCCCAGCATCAGTGAGCCATTTTTATAGGGCCTGTTGGTAACTGTGACCGGACAGTTCCATACGAGAGCCCTTACAGAGTCCCCAGTCACAGAATGGAGTTTTAGGTCACACGGGACCTGACCACATAGGGGATTCCCGCTAACCGTCAGTAACCGCCTGTTGCTGACTCCACCCAGTGGGCAGGTACTAGGCTGCCACCATCAGACTCCTATATGCCATGGCGTCTGGAACCATGGTTCTGCTCTGTATGCATTGACATGATGTCTTACCACCCCTGTGTGGTATTGATGAATCCCCCAATCTTCGCTTGCCTAAGTACAGCATGGTAGCAGGCAGAAGGCAGAGCTTGGAGATGTTGGGTACACCCTGGACAGCCAGAAAATTGAGTTAGGTTTCGGCTAGCCCTGCAGGTCACAAAATAAAGTGGTCATCTTGAGGCAGAAGATCTTTATTTTGCCCAAAATAGTTCTGAAAAGAACTCAGCAATACGGGAAGATGTTTACAGCAGATTGCAAATGGTATAATAAACCTGGAGGCTCACATGCCTCCTGTTTTTGTACAGTTAAACCACAATGCATCTCAGGGGGTAGTTCCCACCTGAGTAATTTCCATCCAATCAGGACATCTTACAAAATATAAATAAATTACATTTTAAAAGGATATAAGTGCATGAACCAATTTCCTCCTTCCTGTCACACACAAAGTTTGATGTCATTTAAACTCCATCCTTTTCCACCTGGGAGTTCACATTTCACTTTTGATACATTTATCACATACAGTAGCTTCAAAATACGGTTTGTATGTGATTTCTCAAATAAATGTTCCTCATCCTTCCTGCATTTACCATTCTGGATTCATATATCAATCATATAAGCTGCATAAATAAATACAGGTTCCAAACCCATACCAATCCATACCCCTTTACATATTCACACTCCCAGCATTTACCTGCCGGGCACTGTCCAACATCAAAAGTGTTTTGTCATTCACCCAATTTGCTAGGAGAGGGCAATTAGCATCCCATTTCCTAGTCACAGAAGGTAGGGGAGTCTTATTCAGCCCTATATAGTAAGTGCACTTTTCCCTTTAAAATACATATGACCACATCTTAAATATAAATACATTTAAACATGCAATCCTACAACTGTGCACAGAGCACTACATATTACATGTTAAAACACATCATTAAACATATTTTTCAACAGTCCGCGTCTGGCACCGTAAGTACATTTAATAGCGGCGTCAAGCACCTATTGTCCTCAAAATGGCACCGGGCACTTAAGGGTTAATCTCTTACATGCCGTGGCCATCATTAACCATGTGGCCAATGGGTCCTCCGGCCACAATTACCATTTAAAAATCTATGTGGAATGCATTCCACAGTCTGCCAATAGAGGGTACTGGTTCAGATATACAGTACACAGTAAACACCTCCCGTCCACATGTACATACATAAGGGTATTCAAACATATCACAGCTACCAGAGAGCCACAAGAAGAGTGTAACAAAGTGTATTCCAATTTCAGATTTACAAAATTGTCTGTATCTATTCAATTTAAAGCGTACCTGTAATTAGCAGCCATAGCATAATCCTCAGCACAGGGCAAGTTAACTCCACCTAACAGTAGAGGTTATTGCAATTTGAATAAAGAGATATGAGGATGCTTATTCACCCGTATACATTTAGTAAGAGCTTTGTTAATTGTGTGAGCATCTCATTTCGTAAATACAAAAGGGAGCATATCGATAAGATACAGTAGCCGCTGGAAGGAGATCATTTTGTAAAGGTGGCAGCAACCTAAGCATGAGATAGGTAAATGTTGCAAACCGACAAATGCTATGTATCAATCTGCATCGTCCATACGAAAAGAATGTGGTGAGGTTAAAGAGCACTCAAAAATCTTTGCCGACTGAGGAATGTCAGAAAAATATGATTTTACAGCATGGGTGAGTCTTAGTTTAGGAGAGCAAATCTACGTCCCAGGTCAAACAGAAGTGTGCACACAGGGGAGAACTCTCCTCATTTTACAGCTACCATGTAGGAAAAGTCCTGGAATAGGGGCATGGCTTGGACGCCATACTGGAGAGAGGCACCCTGTGTGAGCTCCGTGCACTGGGAGCTATAAAACTTATATATTGGTTCCCTAACCTTCCCCTCCACCTCCGTGCACCTGTCCGAGTGGGTTCTGAGGACCTCCAGACCACCAGGAACGAGCTGCGGAGTCGGGGTATACTGTTATCTGTCACTGCGGATTGCGGCCTTCCCGTGGATGCCGGACCGGGGACTCGATTCTGAGCCGGAGGGCTCTTGTACGCGGCAGCGGAGGAGGCGGGCGGCTGATGATCATCGCAGCGGCGGGAGGAGACATGTACCTCCGTGCAGCGGCAGCAGTACCCGGCTGGCCACTACTCTCCAGGAGCCCTTGAGACGCAGCTGCAGCGGTGTGGGGTCTGGTGAGTCTGCCTGCGACTGCCATATTACCTCCCCTCTCTCTCCCAATCTCTGGCTCCTCTCCGCCTACTGCAGCATCAGTGGATCCCTGCAGTTCCCTAGCCCAGGTTTCAAGTGCATAAAAGTGATTTGTGCACATAATTAGGCTTCTTATTTTATGTTTTCTGATCTGCTGGATGAAGAAGCAGTAATTACTTCTTAGTCTCCCCTAAGATTTGCATCACAAATAAGATACCTTACAGTGCACCTTGCAAGGGGGGTCATCAGATGCCTATATTATACACCCACCTGTGGCCTCTATACAGAGCTGGACTAACCTGGTTGCCTGCTGGAGGTGACCCTATATACGACACTTGCAGCTGCATGATATATTTCCTGTGTTTCTCTGTCTGCCCCATCCTGGGAGAGCTAATTCTTAATTTCAGCTATACCAGCTCCATACTGACCCTGGAGCTCCACCTAGTGGTCTTCTCTACTATATTACATTTTCACTTTGTGAAAATCTAGTGTCACGTCCACCCTTCAAGGATGTTTCCGTTTTGTTGAATTTCGCTCTGACCTCCATCCTGACTAGAGCAATGTTCTGATCGTCTTCTTCACCAAGGAACCCTCACTCTCAGTATCTCAAGATAAACGATTTCCCCGATTTTCTTTTTACTTAAGATCCGTCATGCCTTCGCGACGTCAAAAACCTTCAAAAGCATTTTCTCAAATCTCTTTCTTTAAGTCTCCTCCTCGACTTCCTAAATCACTGGGAGAAGGTCTACCAGGGCAACCTGCTGTCTCTCAACCTCCTGCACCAGCATCTGGATCTATGTCTCCTGCATCACCGTCTACCCCTGCGGATGGCATTTGTGACTCTGATGCCTTGACCGTAGGCACTATGAAGATGATATCTGAATTCCGTTCTACACTCCAAGTTTGTCAACAGGCGATCGACGAGATTGGGGATCGTACCAACCATTTAGAGACTAAGATGGAGGAGGTCGTAGGATTGCACAACACTCTGATGGACTCTCACGATGCCTTGGAACTTGAAGTGAGCAAACTTCGGGATAAGATTAACGATCTTAAGGATAGATCCATACGCTGTAATATTAAACTGCAAGGGGTCCCGGAGACTGTGTCAAATAGCAGCCTACACAAAAATGCTATGGACCTTCTACCACGGGCCTCTTCAACGGATCTGCTCATCGATAGAATTCATAGACTACCCAAGGCTAAAGCTGCTCCAGCTCATGCTTCGCGTGATGTCCTTATGAAAATGCATTGTTTTCACATTAAAGAAGCCATCTTGAAGGCGTCTAGACCTTCATCAGAATCAGCCGAGATTTTGGTGATCTGTCCCCTGCCACTCTCAGTAAGAGGAGCTCCTTTTCTCAAGTGACGTCTGCTTTACAGAAGGCTAACATACCATATTGGTGGGGATTTCTGACCAAGCTATTAATCACACGCGAGGGTTTCACAATAGTTCTCAGAGGGATCAAAACTCCTGACTTCTTGGAATATCGCTGGATCTCATAACGATCCTTCTCCCACCCGTTGACTACAGCAGGACTGGTCCAGAGTTGGATAAGGGGCATGGTCAGGTTATGATGATGGACTGCTTCATGTTGCTCTTTATTGTCACTTATCCTGATGTGTTCCCGATTGTCTGTTCATCGTTTTACTGTAGACTTGTCGATGTTACAACTTTTCAATTTGGTTCCTTAACTCACCTATTACTGTACCTTGCAGGGTTTTTTCTTTCTCTGCACTGCTTTGACTGTCATCCTGGGCTTCCTCTGAGTTGCTTACACAGTTTTTCTCTCCCTGACACTGTTGTCTTTCGGTATTATCCCTTTCTGCAGTGGGGGCGAATCGGAGGACCCCGGGTTGGTCGGGTGAAGTGGTTTAATATTTTAGTTTAGAAGTTGGGATGGAGGGTAGAACATTAACCACTACCCCCCTGTAGTTCTCCACAGACGTCACGTTCAGGCGTCTGATTATAGTCTCAAGACAGACTATTTAAGTTCTGACAGTATGTTGTACCTTTTTTTATTTTCTCTCTTTATGTTGTTTTTCATTTTCTTTTCTTTTTTCCCCGGTTACCCACCATATTTTTCTTGTTTTCCCCTATTGTGAGCCCATCACTATTATCTCCCGATGTTACACTTACAACGTATGTGTATTGGAGCATTCTTAACCTCATAAATAATGGTGAATATTTTCTCAATCAATGCTAAGGGACTGAACTCCCCTAATAAGAGAAGATTGGCCCTTACTCACTTCCATTAACAGAAAGCCCAAGTGGTAGCAGTCCAGGAAACTCATTTACAAAAGTGTAAACCTCCACGTTTCACTGACTCTCGATTCCCCCAATGCTTTACGGCCAATGGCCCAGTTAAGAAAGCTGGAGTTGCTATTCTTTTCACCCAACATTGCCCATTTGTGTTATCATCTCAGCATCTGGACCCAGATAGTAGATATTTAATTCTGATAGGCTGCCTATGCTGGCCTATACCTTGGCCTGCTGCTATGCACCCAATACCAAGCAGATGTCCTTTTGTAGGAAGTTTTTTGCATTCTCCAAGAAAAAGCGAAAGGTGCTATTATGATCCTTGGAGACTTTAATTTACCCCCCGACCCTACTATTGATAGATCGAATCTACCATTAATCCCCCACAAGTGTAAGTCTCGTACCACCTCAAGCCCACTTAAATATTTATTAGCTGAATATGGTCTATATGATGCGTGGCGTGTTAAACACCCCTCGACTCATGATTACACGTTCTATTCCCATGTGCAAAAGTCTTACTCACGAATAGATCTGGCTATAGTAGATAAATGGACCTTAGCTTCGCTGAATAAGGTTATTATTCAGCCAATGTCTTGGTCTGATCATTCCCCTTTATTCATTTCCTGGGATATCTTCACATACAGGGTTGCTCCAGCTCCTTGGAGACTGGGTTCTCATTTGTTGAAGAACCCGCAAAGTGTTCAAGTATTGCAGCAATCTTTGAACTTGTACTTGGATACTAATCACCCTTTAGATGCAACTACCTTTATTCATTGGTGCTCATTGAAGGCCGTAGTCAGAGGCTCGGCTATACAATCTGCTGCAAAACTGAAACAAGACTTTAAACACCAATTGGCTTCTGCTGAATTGGAGGTCACTAACTTAGAGAAAGTGCATAAAACAACCCCTTTGAATAAAGATATTTATACTAGACTTCACGTCGCACGAGACAGAGTAAATTCTTTTGCACTTGCCGAGATCCTTCGTAACATTCAGCGACTGAATGATAAATATTATTTGCTAGATAATAAAGCAGGTTGCCTTCTAGCCCGTAAACTCCGTGGTCATAGAGCCAAGGAACATATTCATGCTGTATACACTTCTGATCCTTTTGATATAGCCAACACATTTGCGGAATACTATTCACAATTATACAATCTGAAACATGACCCTAATACTCCCCAACCAGACCCTGTGGAGATCTCTAAATTTCTTGAGGGTCTCTCTTTGTGCTCTCTATCAGACCGGGACATTGACTCCCTCAGTTCCCTATGGACTTTGGAGGAAGTGGAGGCGGCCATATCTTCTCTACCCCTAGATAAAGCCCCTGGCCCGGATGGCTTCACCTCCAACTTTATAAACAATTCAAAAGCACTCTAGCCCTGTTTTGTTGAATGTTTTTAATGAAGCCTCTGCTAATTCCTCTTTTCCCAAAGAGATGCTAGAATCAAGAATCGTAACGATTCCGAAGCCAGGAAAACTGCCCACAGCGGTCCAAAATTACCGCCCTATTGCTCTACTTAATGTGGATGTGAAACTGTTTGCAAAGTTAATTGCCAATAGACTTGCCCCACTCTTGCCTAATATTATTAATCTAGATCAAGTCAGTTTTGTTGTTGGTAGACAGGCTTATGACAATAAGAGAAGGGTGATAAATATAATTGAACACTGCCATAATTCCAGTAAGCCTTTATTGCTACTTTCACTTGATGCCGAAAAGGCATTTGATAGGCTGCACTGGAATTATATGCAGCAGACACTGCAGAAGTTCGGAATCATGGGTAATTTTCTTAATTCCATCTTAGCTCTGTATTCATGCTAAGGGTGTTTACTAACGGCTGCTCATCTGCGAGATTTGATATAACTAACGGCACTCGTCAAGGATGCCCCCTTTCTCCATTGATTTTTGCACTTGCAGTTGAACCATTGGCGGAACATATTAGAAATGACCCTTTAATTTCAGGCCCTTGTATAGGAGGCATACAACATAAGATTTGTCTATTTGCGGATGATATCCTACTTTGCCTTACAAGTCCAGAACTCTCCGTCCCTCACTTACACTCTATACTAGACCTTTACGCTAGAATTTCCTACTATAGGCTTAATACCTCCAAAACGGAGGCCCTCCCCTTAAATACATCTATTACTGTTAGCAATTCTATGAAATCAACCTACAATTATGCCTGGCAAACTGTATCCCTCTGATATTTAGAAGTTATCCTCTCTAGAGAAGTGGATCTTATAACTTGTAACTTTGACCCGTTACTTAAAGCTTTCGAGGCTCTTACCAAGGAGTGGATACTGAAGGATGTCTCGTGGATTGGGCGCATAGCGGCAGCTAAGATGATACTTTTACCTAAATTAATGTATCTCTTTACTATCCCACGTCCCTTCCCTAGGACGATTTGTAATAAATTCAATAGAGTTCTATCAACATACGTCTGGGGTAGGAAGAAATCAAAATTTTCTAGATCTGTACTCACCGCTCCGAAAATTAAAGGAGGTGTAGCCTATCCTGATCTGGAGAAATACCATATGGCTTGTATTTTAAGCCAAACCAAAAATTGGGCCATTTTAGACCCATTTAAACCTTGGGTAGCTATAGAACAATCCGTTATATCCCTTTTCCAATTGATAGACTTATTGTGGCTCCCACTCTCCGCTGTTCCAAACTCGGTGAACAAATGTAAGGCGACCTCCTCCACATTATCTCTATGGCGTAAGCTGGCCAATTCTGAGGTTGATCACAACCGTCCTTCCTTGCAGTTGTCACTTCACTCTATAGCGCTTCTGATTCCCAACTTGAAGCTGAGTTCCTGGTTTGACCGGGGGCTTAAAACTCTCAAAGATATTTATGTTCAGAATAGTCTAATTTCATTTTCCCACCTCCAATCCCAATTTAATATTCCAAAACAAGACTTTTACAAATATCTCCAAATCAGGAGCTGGCTTTCTTGATTTCATGATAAATCCCTGACCCCCAGAACGTGTTCTGGAAGGCTCCCTCTGCTCATTCATGCTAAATCGAGTTGGGAAAATATCTCTAGATGGTATAATTATATAATACTGGACTCTATGAATGGGAGAGAGACTTAGTGAATGTCTTCACGCCAGAAGTGTGGTCTAAAATTTATCTCTCCTGCTTTAAAATATCGAAATGTATAAGTCATTCAGAGATGTTTTTTAAATTAATTTATAGAGCTTATCTCACCCCTGACTTCCTACATAAGATCTGGCCTGAAACCTCACCATATTGTTGGAGAGGATGTGGACAGATTGGAAGCATTCTCCACACCTTTTAGTCCTGCCCCCTTCTTCAACCACTATGGTGGGAAATTTTTGATTTATTGTCAACCATATTGGGTTATAGGGTCCCATTTGAACCCCGATTGCATTATTTCATTATGCTTATCCACATATTGTTGAATCTGATGTTTATCTACTAGGACATGTACTTATTGCTTCCAAGGTGGCTCTAGCTCAGCAATGGAAATCAGCAACAATCCCTGTTCTTCAGGGATTGTGTTAATCTATTACAGCCAAAATCCATAAACATTACATATTTGAAACAGACCCCAGTGTATACACTATCTCTACATCCCCTACTCCTTATAAATGGGCTAAGTGGACCACATTTGTCAATGGAGGGGGTGTGTTGGGCCTCAGATCAAAGGGATTTGTGCTTGGGAGTTTAGACTCTCCTCCTCCACCTGTATGAATGTTTGGATTATTTCCTGATCACCTATAAGGGGCTCACTCTTCCTTCACTAACACTTATATGTATCAACTTTACAATATATTAAATTCATTATATGCTATCTTGACTGTATTTGTTAGATGTGATATTATGAAAGGCTCAGTTTCCCCTTTCTTTCATTTTTTTTTCTTTTTTTTCTCTTCTTTTTTTCTTTCTATCTATTTTCTTTTCTTATGGATATTTGCCTAAAATGTGGATATATTTTGTATTATGCTTGATATCCTTAATTTTCAATAAAAATGATTAATAAAAAAAAAAAAAGTCCTGGAATAGCAAAAGCTAGGTGCCTTGGTAGAGTAGGTCAGAATGTTTCCAGTACACTTGCTTGTTTCCACTTTTTTGCAGTGGGACTACATTTGCATTTTTCCAGTTCTGTAGTTAGTGACTGGTTGGTTAATTCTGTTAATGGTGCTACCGGCACCCCTTTAAGCTCTTTTAGTATCCTTGGATGTATCCCATCTGGCCCATTTATTTATTCACTGTCAGTTTTGAGAGTTCTTTTAGGACCTTCTCCTCTGTAAATGTACTTGTTTCATTTTTCTGAATATCCCTGAAACTTAACTGTGGCCACTTCCTCTCTTTCAGTAGTGAATATTGATCAAAAATAATTATTAAGATGATATGATATTACATTGTTTCCCTTAACAAAACTCACAGTCTCCATATTTAGTCTTATTATTCCGCCTTTTATTTTTCTCCTTTCCCTTATATACCCCCAAAATGTTTTGCCTCCTTGACCTTCTGACTGGGCCATTTTCACCTCAGCTTGTGCCTTTGCACATCTGATTACTTTCTTAGTCTCCTTCTGTCTAACAAGATATATCTGTTTGTCTTCAATATTTTGAGTCTGCTTTTATTTCCTAAAAGCCATATTTAATTATAAATAGCTGACCAATTTATATGCTGAATAAACTGTTATTATTAAACATGGCTGGCACAAAAGATACCTTTCTGCCGATAGGAGGTTTAATGTATTTTTAATGCATTGCACTGTCATTTTGGGATCTACTGTACTGTAGCTTGTTTGTGAAATTATGAATGAGTCAATGATATGTACTGTAAAGTAAGTCATCAGTAAACTGTTTTTTTCTAAGGGGGCACACACTACAACACTGCACCCATGTTGTAACACTTACCTTTCTGGAGTCCTGCATCAGACCTGCAGCCACCGTAAAAAAATATCACCAGCGAAATGGCCACTGTGCATGTGCAGTAGCAATTTAGTCTCCAGAGCATGGTAGGTGACATGCTTCCAGAGACCTGCGCATGCACAGTACAAATATAGTCTCTGGAACATGGCAGGGGCCATGCTTCTGGAGACCTGTGCATGCACAGTAAACTCTGACACAATGCCAGAGTCTACTGCACCATGAATAGGAGGGAACCCAGTCGGAGTCTGCACATAGACCCCTCCTCTGTTAAATTGCCCTCAGCAGAAGTTCATCTCCACTCTTATTCCTCTTATGATTAGAGAGATAGAAAGTTGTTGTGTAAATCAGGGCAATATCAGATGGTGTGCAAATACAAACACATATTTATTTCCTGTCCAAGGATTATATATCATATGTGGCTATTATTTGTGTTAATCTGTAAATATTTCAAAAATGAATACAAGAAAATTAATTGGCAAAATGCCATCAAATGGTGCAATTCTGGAAGGCTTTATTTCCTGTTGATTTTTAAATATTTATATATAGGTATAAAATATCCTGCAAAATTTGTAAACTAATGTGTGTATTATTAAAACTAGATAAAAAGTGATATCATGGTCCTAACCTTCATGAACATTGGGGGTAATTCCAAGTTGATCTCAGCAGGAAATGTTTTAGCAGTTGGGCAAAACCATGTGCACTGCAGGGGAGGCAGATTTAACATGTGCAGAAAGAGTTAGATTTGGGTGGGTTATTTTGTTTCTGTGCAGGATAAATACTGGCTGCTTTATTTTTACACTGCAAATTAGATTGCAGATTGAACACACCCCACACAAATCTAACTCTCTCTGCACATGTTAAATCTGCCTCCCCTGCAGTGCACATTGTTTTGCCCAATTGCTAACAAAATTCCTGCTGCGATCAACTTGGAATTACCCCCATTGTGTAGTACAAATGCTACTAGGAATATTACTTTATTGATACATTCATTAAATTAGTCAACTAAAAAAACAAATGCAATGGTTCCTTTTGAGGACTATAGGAAAAATTTCATGGGTGATTGTATGGAACAATAAAAAAATAACTTAATCTCAAAAAGTACTTCTTTAGAGACATACAGTATTTATCAATTCTCCTACTGTTGCCCCGATAACTATATTTTGTTAGTGTCTCATATTACAACATAAATAAATTATCATGGTACATATATTTAACCAATCTACGCAGGACAAAAACTTTGATATACAGTATATATATATATATATATATATATATGAACCAGAATCACCTTTATCCTGCGCTTTAATATTGTTGCCCTCTGATACAGTCCTACTGTTAGCTAGGACCAAACCAAAACACCTCCAAACAACGAATCAGGGGGCGCTAATAATCACTCCCCACTGTACCAGCAGTGCAATTGACCACATATATAAATGAATAATATCAAGTTATTAAAAGCACAAATTGCTAAAAGAGATAACCCTTTCATATACACATAGCAATAATTTGTGTCATAGATGAAATGAAGGGTACAGTATGTTTTCTCTCTCTTCCACCCTGATGCGTTTCGTCCTTTGCGGACTTCTTCAGAGGGATGATCAATACAGCTATACAATCCAAAATTGACAATCATAGATATCTTCAGGTCCTTAAGACCATTTAACAGTACAGGTTTGTTGGACAATTTAAAAAAAAATAGGACCTCAAATCACAAATCGTGAAGGTCTAATCAATAAAAGCTGATAGAAGGCCCCACTTAGGGAGAATCTCATAAAGTAGTGTCTACATCCACAGATGTATCAACAAATTCAAGTGTGCTCCTGTGTTCTCTCCCAAAGTGCAAGATAATATATATATATATATATATATATATATATATACTGTATCTGCTAAGTGTAATAAGTAAAGTTATCAGTTTTCTTCCAAGCTCAGATCTGTAAAGCTGTGTATGAGCAGACATTTGGCTGTGCATATATTATTGTCCATTACCAGAGAAATTCCTGAAGGATGTCACTTTGAATAACAAAGGAAATATTTTAGCCTATAGTAGACAATGACTAATCCATCCAAGGATGGTGTAAATTCATTGGAGAAAACTCTCATTATAGTTATGTCCAGACATATTACAAATAGCCAGGTGTGTGTATAGTTTTACTACATACTCTTATTGCTTAATTAATGTTGCCAAGTTACCACATAACATGTTTTCTAACTATATAACATCTTAAAAAAGTATGTAACATCAGATTAAATAACTATAATAGATAGTATTAAGTAGAGATGAGCGGGTTTGGGTATCAGAGAACTGACTCTTCCCCCCGAACTTTAACATCCGGGACTGGCTTGGGAATCTTCAAAGGTATCTACCTTTGAAAAAGTCACGTGGAGCGTGACGAAACGCGTCAGGACCCGCCCCCTATTCACACCTAGCTCAGGTGTAATCATCAGGTGCACACCGATCTCCACTGCACCCTCCGCTCACAGCTTCCGTTATCAACGGCTTCAGAACACACGCCGCAACAGCCAGTGTGTGAGAAAGACAGCAATCTCCCCTCCTGCTGCACAGCGTATGTGGGCACCGCAGGACATTTAAGCCGAGGACGCTCGGCTTTTACCAGCCCACCGGAGAGGTATAGAGATTCACCCTAAATCGAGGGACTTACATTCTACTGGGACAATCCCCTTGCACCTTGATTTTTAACAGTAACCAACTGCACCAAGTGGAACACGGAACTTCTCCAATAAGGTTACGCTTACCATATTGACCCTGAGCTAATTTAAGTCACCATAGGTTCACTATACTAGTGACTCTTTTTAATTATATCATCGGCTTAATATTTTAATTTTTATTTTTTATTAATAAATATTGTTATTTTATACGTTGGCTCTCTGTTTAGTATATTCATTCATCTTCCTGACATACAGATGTGTCCACTATTACCTTTCTGAAAAAAGTATCATGGCCTGCCGTTCATGGCACGAGATAAGCTTTCCTCTTAAGATATACACGGCAAGCCATGTGTATCTCCTCTGAAATATAGTGCAGTACCACTTTTCAGACAGCAGGTGGCATTTTCAGAAACTGAGCAAGCAGAAAGTCTGATAAAGAGATTCTAGAGGGAGTAGTTCAGACCTGATTCTAGCAGCATTTTATTTGCAAATGGGCAAAACCATGGGGGTCATTCCGAAATGATCGCACGCTAGGTTGTTTTGTAGCATTGCGATCAGGTCGAAACTGCACATGCGTATGCACCTCAATGCGCATGTGCGTCGTACGGGTACAAAGCGGATCATTGCTGAGCAATGGATTTAACGAAGAATCGATTCGCACAGCAGATCGCAAGGAGATCGACAGGAAGAGGGCATTTGTGGGTGGCAACTGAACGCTTTCTGGGAGTGTTTGGAAAAACGCAGGTGTGTCCAAGCGTTTGCAGGGCAGGTGTCTGACGTCAATTCCGGACACGAACAGGCTAAAGTGTTTGCCCCGAATTTACATCAGACACCCACCCTGCAAACGCATAGACACACCTGCGTTTTTCCAAACACTCCCAGAAAACGGTCAGTTGACATCCACAAATGTTTTCTTCCAGTCAATCTACTTGCGATTGTCTGTGCGAATGGATTCTTCATTAAATCCATTGCTCAGCAACGATCCACTTTGTACCTGTGCGACGCGCCTGCGTATTGCGGGGCACACACTTGCGCAGTTATGTCCTGATCGCAGCTCAGCAAAACAACCTAGCGTGCAATTAGGCCTGCATGACCCCCATGGTTTTGCCCATCTGCTAACAAAATTGCAGCTATGGGGGGGTCATTCCGAGTTGATCGTAGCCCTGCAAAATTTTGCAGGGCTACGATCAGGAACAGAGACATGTGGGGGATGCCCAGCACAGGGCCAGTCCGCCCTGCAGGTCAGTTACGCCCCCCCCCCCCCCCCCCTGCAGAAGTGCAAAAGTATTGCACAGCGGCGATGCTTTTGTACTTCAGGAGTAGCTCCCGGCCAGCGCAGCTTTAGCGTGCTGGCCGGGAGCTACTCATTACTACACGGCCCGCAGCGGCTGGTCAGCAGCAGCGATCGGGTCAGAATGACCCCCATGAGCCGTATGTGCAGGGCAATTTATCCATCATGCACACGGGAATATCAGCTGCAGCAGCTAATTGTGAAGTATTAATATTTTTCCAATACATCTCTCATACAGGTTGAGTATCCCATATCCAAATATTCCGAAATACGGAATATTCCAAAATACAGACTTTTTTGAGTGAGAGTGAGATAGTGAAACATTTGTTTTCTGGTGGCTCAATGTACACAAACTTTGTTTAATACACAAAGTTATTAAAAATATTGTATTAAATGACCTTCAGGCTGTGTGTATAGGGTGTATATGAAACAAATGAATTGTGTGAATGTACACACACTTTGTTTAATGTACAAAGTTATAAAAAATATTGGCTAAAATGACCTTCAGGCTGTGTGTATAAGGTGTATATGAAACATAAATGCATTCTGTGCTTAGATTTAGGTCCCATCACCATGATATCTCATTATGGTATGCAATTATTCCAAAATACGGAAAAATCCGATATCCAAAATACCTCTGGTCCCAAGCATTTTGGATAAGGGATACTCAACCTGTACTAACTTCCAACATGTACCTGGCTCAATGTTGCATATATGTTTAAAAAAATCTTTTTCCTTGTGATTGATAATGTGCTGATGAAGAGTTCATACAAACTCCACACAGAGATTCAATATAGAAATTATGATACTAACTAAAAGGCACTATTGATACTTGTCATTTTTTGCAATTGTTTGGTGGTTAAGGTGCGAGTAGAGAGAATTTTTGGTATTTCAATACCACATATATTTCACTGGGATCCGGTCTGAAGATCGACAGTGTCTGCCATACAAGGGTGCTGCGTCTGTCTGACACAAATCGGTCCAGTGCTGAGGCTGTGTTGCCATAATAAATCACTGGGTGCTCTGTCTGCCATACAAGTGGGTGCTGTGCCTGTCTGCCACAAATCAGTCCTGTGCTTGGGCTGTGCTCCATAATAAGTCACTGGGTGCTCTGCCTGCCATACAAGTGGGTGAAGAAACATGAGACCCAGGGCCTGATCAGCCATAAGCCTGCAGCCGGAATGGCTGAGTCCTGGGGGGGCACCGGCACAATAGATGCTTAGGCTCTACCTACTACTGGAAGCTGCAGATTCCATGCAGACAGCATGGAAGACGGCCCTTATAGGAGACAGATGCCAGGGGTATTACTAGACCATTACCCAGCGCTACCCAGAATGAGCATGTAACCCCCTGGCTCTAAGCATATAACCCCTATGGCAAAAAGCATATGTAACCCCTGGCAACGAGCATGTAACCCCTGGCAACGAGCATGTGACCGGGTCAAACTTCCGGTCAGCAGAATCAAGGATGCCGGTGGCTTCTCCTCCCACCTCTAGCCACCAACAGCACCGTGGGCAGCAACATGGACATCCATATGTGCAGGGCAATTTATCCATCAGGCACACGGGAATATCAGCAGCGGCAGCTAATTGTGAAGTATTAATATATCTCCAATACATGTGGGAGTGCCAGTAGTGTCCTCGGTGCAGAGGTGTAGGTGGTGTAATCAGTGCAGGGGGGCTGGCAGTATCCCCAGTGCATGAGTGTCAGTAGTGCGGGAGATGTCCTCCTTGCATTTGGTTGATGGTACCGTGGACACTTCTGGCACTCCCGCACTGAGGACACCTCAGCAGGAAGCGTCCTGCTATGCAAAACCATTCACTCCCGCTGACATCGCTGGGCAGGCGGAAAATCACTCAGTATGTATGCGCTGAGTGGTTTTCTGCCCAGCGATATCGGTGATCACACGGGCTCAGCAAGATCACTCAGCACACAGAGCTGCACCAGCGATGTGTGCTGAGCGATCTGTCACTGCCCATGTTTGCAATAGAGAAAACATGGGTGATGACTAGATCTTTCAAGCATGCAGGGACGCACATCACTATCGCTATAGTCCATACACACATAGCGATTTGTGCTGTATTTCTAAGTGACTCAGCAAATCAATTAGAAAAGCAGCCCAAATCGCTATGTGTGTGTGATTGTATTCAGGTCGTTCTTATGTACAGTATTGCCAGCTTTAGAGTCCAGTTCTTAATTGTGTAGGTGTGAAAATCTCAGTGTGAGAGGCCTTTGAAGTAGATTCCTTGGGGAATAGAGATACAGCACAGTAACATGTATTCTGGGTGGGGGAAGGGCTGCTGTCCTGGAATTTGAAATAAACAGTGAACCTTTAGCAATTCAGAGCCTCAGTTTATTAATGCAAAAATTGGAGTTATTTGTTACTCAGAGCACAGAGGTGAATGAAGTCTAAAGTGACATTAAAGAATAAGTTAATTAAAACCTAATAGTGCTACAAGGTAACGGAACATATTATAAGACTTTGCAATGATAAAATAATTCCAACTAAATAGTATAAATATACTGTAAGTTAGACAAAACTGAATGCAATCACTTGGATGCTTTGTACAATCCATACACAATTATAGTATACAGTGTTGCAGAGGTGACTACTTTTTTTTTTAAAACAATTTTCAAGATTGCATAACAAATGTAATACTAGGGTGAAGTACATGTTACAGATAAAATATAACAAATTAAGTAATTTAAGCAGGTAGTCTAATTTTGATATTTCAAGCATTTGCAGAAAGGATGAGTACGATAGGTAAAGGGCCCTTTATGCAAATTCTATGCATTATTCGTTTGCGTACTGTCTTTTTTGATGTGTCGACATATGGCCTGTCGACCAATATTGGTCGACCTAATGACTGTTGACCTTCTTTTTGTCGACAATATGATCCATTCCAATTACATGCAGCTGGCTTGTCCATTTCTTTCTATAATCACTGGCAGCACAGAAAATAAATGGTCTACATAATTATTACAGGTCTCCAATGTAAGTACGTTTTTCCAAATTGTATTGATGCCATCAATCAGTTGCTCTTTTGTCCTTGGCTTACATTGAGAACGAATATAACTTTTCATTTGAGACCACACTAGCTCGATAGGATTCATGTCCGGTGATCTGTGAAAAGTCAATAAAGGGAGAGAATTTAAAAATGGAATATTTGGCATTTCATGCTTTACAGTGCGGGAGGTGTCCTCAGTCCATGAGTGCTAGCAATAGGTGTGCCGGCAGGGCAGGGGTGTCGGCAGTGCAAAAGGTGTCCTCATTGCAGGAGTGCTGGCAGTGAGGGCGGAGTCCTCATTGCAGGAGTTCAGGGGCGCCAGCAGTGTGGGAGTGCCGGAAGTGTCCTCTGTGCAGGGGTGCTGGCAGTGTCGGCAGTGCAGGAGGTGTCCTCAGTGCAGGAATGCTAGCAGTATACCCAGTGCAGGAGTGTCGGCAGTGCGGGAAGTGCCGGCGGTGTCCTCAGTGCAGGGGTACCGGCAGTGTCGGCAGTGCGGGAGTACTGGAGGTGTCCTTAGTGCAGGAGTTCAAGGGTGTCGGCAGTGTGGGAGTGCCAGAAGTGTCCTTGGTGCGAGAGGTGTCTTCAGTGCAGGAGTGCTGGCAGTATCCCCAGCGCAGGGGTGCCAGAAGTGTCAGCAGTCAGGGGTGCAGGCAGTGTGGGAGTGCCGGAAGTGTCCTCGGTGCAAAAGTGCCGGCAGTGTCGGCAGTGCAGGGGGTGTCCTCAGCGCAGGAGTGCTGGCAGCATCCCCAGTGCAGGGGTGCCGGCAGTGTGGGCAGTGCCGGTGGTGTCCTCAGTGCAGGGGTGCCGGTGACTTACTTACCTGCTGCAATGTTTTCAGCCTGTTCGGTCCTGGCTCTGACATCAAACACCCGTTCTGGACACGCCTGCGTTTCTCTCACTACACCCGCATTTTCTTACCCCCCCCCAAAAAAAAAAAAACGGCTGCAAACGGTGAGTTGATGCCCAGGTACCCCCTCCGCCTGTCAATCTTCGTGCGATCATTGCAGCGATCGCTTTTTTCGGTTCCAGCGTCGTTTCCCGTCGATGGCCGTGCGTGCGCAAAGCGGCCGTCGCACATGTGCAGTAGGGACCCGATTGCAGCTGTGCGAACTACAACACGCTGCGATTGGGTCATAATGACCTCCTAAGTCCAGAACTACTTAGAAACTGCACAACATTTTTTACCATAACAGGCCTGCACAAGTGATCAAAGCCTTTGTATGGGAAAAAAAACAACCCCCATAGGCGGAGGTTAGTTTGTCGCACGGGCTGAAAAAAGCATCTTCGTCTGATCAACCCGTAATGAGGCCCTTTATTTGGAAATATTTTATCATTGCAAAATCTTATAATATGTTCTTTTACTCTATAGCACTAAGGTTTTTATTTAACTTATTATTTAATTTCACTTTAGATTTCATTCACCTCTGTGCTTTGAGCAACATACTGTATAGTAAGCAGGGACGTGCCCACCGCACGTCACTGATAGTAACATCCCCCAGCCAGGATAAAATCTGTAACCCCCAAGGAGTCTACTTCAAAGGCCTCTCACACTGAGATTTTCACACCTACACAATTAGCAATTAGACTTTAAAGCTGGCCATACTGATTACAGTGTCTATTTAACAGCAATGTTAGTGCAAAGCTATGTTACGTGATGCACTGGCCACCCAGTGGTGAAACTATCAATTGTCATGAATTGTCACGGCACAATATGACGGCACAAAAGCACAAGGAATATATGTCATGCCAAATTTACTACCATAGCTCTGTTTTCAGAAAGGTAATAGTGGACACATCTGTACAGCGCAGCCATTTGTCTTTTTTCTTCTGTTGCTATCACAATACTACACATAGTATTCCGGCAAGCGCAGTATCTCAGGAATTGTTATTTTCAGACGTGTAACATCATTAGTATATTTCATATAACTTGATGATTAGGCGCTTTTTTAGCAGTATTTTGTTCTGTTTTTCTATATCAGGAACATAAGTAGTCCTGCATGTCACTGGCATTACTGATGAGTCCTCTCCTAACCGGGATTCCTTCAGAGGATCTTTGAGTGGTACGCCTACTGCTGCTGCAGCCACTGATGTTGTTGCTACTTGGAGTCGACCGTCATCCCAGAGAGGAAGTCAGAAGACCACTTGTACTACTTTAATAAAGCAATTGGAGTCCTTTGCGAGGAGGATTAAATAAAACAGCAGTCACCCTGTTGCAAAGCAGATAACTTGAGGCCATAACAACTATGTTGGTGTTAGACGTGCGTCCAGTATCTGCCATTAGTGCAGTAGGATTTAGGCAGTTGATGGATGTACTGTGTCCCCGGTACCAAATCCCGTCTACATTCCACTTCATTAGACAAGCAATTCCCGGACTGAACAGTGACATTAAGAAAAGTGTCCTCAGTGTCCTGAAAAATGCAGTTGTACCCACTGTCCACTTAACCACGGACATGTGTACAAGTGGAGCAGGGCAAAATAAGGACTAGAGGACTGTGACAGCCCACTGGGTAGATGTATTGTCTCCTGCAGCAACAACAGCAGCAGCACCAGTAGCGGCATCTCAAAAACACCAGCATGTTCCTAAGCAGGCTACGCTGAGTAACACCAGTTTCCATAAGAAGCACCGCTAACAACCTCTTACGGAAACTGAGGGATATCATCGCACAAAAGCTTACCCCACTTACACTCTCCTGGGGATTTGTGATATCTGACAACACCACCAATATTGTGTGTGCATTACATCTGTGTAAATTCTAGCACATCTTATGTTTGGCACATACAATTAATTTGGTGGTGCATCATTTTTTTAAAAACGATGGGGGCGTGCAGGAGATGCTGTTGGTGGCCCAAAAAATTGTGGGCCTTTTTCGACATTCAGCAACTGCGTGCAGAAGACTGGAGAACCAGGAAACACTCCTGAACCTGCCCTGCCATCACCTGAAGTAAGAGGTGGTAACGAGGTGGAATTCAACACTCTATATGCTTCAGAGAATGGAGGAGCAGCAAAAGGCCATTCAAGCCTAGACATCCACCTACAATATAGGCAAAGGAGGGGGAATGCACCTGACTCAAGTGCAGTGTAGAATGATTTCTGTCTTGTACAAGGTTCTCCAACCCTTCAAACTTGCCACACATGAAGTCAATTTAGACACTGTAAGCTTGAGTCAGGTCATTCCCCTCATCAGGCTTTTGCAGAAGCAGATGGAGAAATTGAAGGAGGAGCTAAGACTGAGCGATTCCACAAAGTGTGTGGGACTTGTGGATTGAGCCCTTCATTTGCTTTGCCGGGATTTAAGGGTAGTCAATCTGTTGAAATCAGAGCACTACATTTTGGCCACCGTGCTCGTTCCTAGGTTTAAAGCCTATGTTGAATATCTCTTTCTGGCAGACACAAGTCTGCAGAGGTTCAAAGACCTTATGGTATGAAATTTGTCAATTCAAGTGGAATGTGACCGATCAACAGCTTCTCCTTCATTTTCTCCCACTACTGGGGCTGCAAGGAAAAGGATAAATTTTCCGAGCCCACGCGCTGGCGGTGATGCCGGGCAGTCAGCAACAAGTGTTTACATTTGGGCCGGACTGAATTAGCTGCCAACAATTACTGACATGTCTACTGTCACTCCATATGATGCTGTCACCATTGAAAGAATGGTGGAGGATTATATTGGTGACAGTATCCAAATAGGCATGTCAGACAATCAGTATGTATACTGGCAGGAAAAAGAGGAAATTTGGAGGCCCTTGCACAAACTGGTCTTATTTTACCTAAGTTGCCCTTCTCCAGTGTGTACTCCGAAAGAGTGTTTAGGGCAGCCGGTAAACTTGTCAGCGATCATCATAGGAGGTTACTTCCACAAAATGTGGAGATGATGTTCATCAAAATGAAATATGAATTCCTCCAGGAAGACCTTTGCCTGCAATTGCCTCCAGAAAGTACACAGGAACCTGTGATTGTGGATTCCAGTGGGGATGAATTAATACTCTGCGAGGAAGAGGATCTACACACTGAAAGGGGTGAGGAATTAGATGATGAGGACGACATCTTGCCTCTGTAGAGCCAGACTGTGCAAGGAGAGATTAATTGCTTCTTTTTTGGTAGTGGGATTAATTGCATCTTTTTTTGTGGGGGCCCAAACAAACCAATCAATTCAGCCACAATCATATGGCAGACCCTGTAGCTGAAATTATTGGTTTGTTAAAGTGTGCATGACCTGTTTATACAACGTAAGGGTGGATGGGAGAGCCCAAGGACAATTCCATCTTGCACCTCTTTATTTTCTTTGCATTATGTGCTCTTTGGGGCCTAGTTTTTAAAACTGCCATCCTGTCTGCCACTGCAGTGCCACTCCTAGATAGGCCAGGTGTTTGTGCTACCCACTTGTGTCACTTAGCTTAGTCATCCAGCTACCTCGGTGCAACCTTTTGGCCTAAAATCAATACTGTAAGATGTGAGATGTTGAGAATAGACTGAAAATGAGAGGAAATGAATGTTCTTGAGGTTAATAATACCAGAGGATCAAAATTACCCCCATATTCTGTAATTTTTTTTCTTAAAAAAAATCCAGATCCAAAACCAAAACCCGAAATTGTGGTTTTGGCAAAACCAATCCAGATCGAAAACATGAGCGGAGATCCAGATCCAAAACCAAGACACTAAACCAGAAAAGTGCCTGCCGCACATCTCTAGTATCAAGTAATATGGTAAAAGGGCCCAAAGAGTGGTAGCCAAGAGCAATGTACCCAGGCTAGCCAAGGAGGTATAACCATGACCCCAATGTCCCTGACAGTTAGACTTGTAAGCACTGCATATGTTAATTTATTTAGATACATGATATCTAAAAATTGATGTCTGACTTGTGATTGAAAACTGTTTTAGAACTATTTGTTACAGTGTGTATGACAACTAATTTGGTTGTCATTGTATAACTTTATGTATCTAAATATTTTTCATTAGAACAAAACAAAAAATAAAATAAAATATTTTTACAATACAATAATTTAATAACAATATCTACTTTTACCAGATTGCAAAGTAACAAAGAACCTCATTTCTCCTTTGTGTTTCTATTCTTCTCAAAAAATATTGTAATTCTATTCCACATTCATTTTCTTAATAGAGGTTAAAAAAATGAAAGCGAGAAAGAGAAAGAAAAGCCCACCGGGTAATTTGTGTTGAGACTTCAGTTTCCCTGTTCTGTTCCATCTGCACACCACTCAAAGATGTTTTCAATTGTACTCTATCAAGAAGCATAACCCAAAGGCTATGATGCAATATGCGCAACATCATATGGATGCTGTAGGAAATAAACAATGTGGTCCTGGGGGTTAAGAATGTAATCCACATAATATAAGTAAGAGCTCACCATCTGTGCTGTGGTGCTTCCATTTTCTCTAAATGAAAATATTAATGATAAACATATGAATAAATCTAGCATTTTAACACTTTCATCACAACAACCAGGAGATAAAAACAGAATTATACTGAATCCAATTCCATAAAATAAATTATACCCAAACTAATTTCAACTTGTCATTACTTACAATACTTGATGTTTTTAATAGGTGCTAGCACAAGACAGCTATAAACTGAGCAGAATGACCTTGTTAGGGTCTTGGTTAAAGAAATGGAGATGCATACAGAATAGTGACTTCCAAATCCATTTGTATGCATAGCACATTGATGTGTTTAATCTCAGGGAATAACAGTTGGTACTCAGAGAATAACCTTTGAGGCACTTCATATTTAACTTTTAATTCATCAAATAACAGAAACACAGCATGCTACAAGAATTTAATTCACCATTTCATCCATTTGACATAATGTAAATTTAAAGTTAACTGTGTAAAGTACATTTTAGACCACAAAATAAAACTAGGAATTTGTTTGGTTGGTCTCAGAAATAATTGAACAACTTTCCTCCAAGCCTTATTTGCAGTACACATACCAACTCTAAATTAACAAAATAAAAATTGACAAGCTAATGCCTCAAGGAACACTGTTTGATTATCCAGGTTAGGGTTAAAATAGAAAGTAACATGGGAATTGTTAAATTCCAAGAACATTTTCTAAAATGAATTCCTAGTTGAAATAGATGAGTATGATGTCTCAAGATGAAATAAATAAACAAAAATGGCAATCAGGGAATCAAATATATATATAAAAAAAAATAAAGCCTGTATTGAAGCATCAACAGTTTTGGAGCATACGCTCCTTCATCAGGACCATGCAAGCATAATGTGGATGCTCCAAAACTGTTGATGCTTCTATATAGGCTTCTTTACTGAAATTATATTGTCAAACTCTACCTGTAATCAAAAACATGGGGCTACTGTATGTTATAAAATTTAACAAATGTAACAAATGTATTGCAGTTTATATTTTCTTAGGTACACAGCAATTGTGATGTCAGCCCCTTTTTTACCATATCAGCACTGTTATCTTCCCCTGCTACAAAGGTGAACCTAATAAACTTTGTTTTCACTAACTCACAGAAGAAATGGTGTTTAATAGCAGTGTACTTTGACCATCCATGGTCCTTGTTGCTGTTGGACAATTCTAATGCACCTTTGTTGCCACATTGTATGCTGCAGTCTCATCCTTACTATTCAATTCACAATTCACACAAAGGGGATCATTCAGTAAGGATCATTATTGTGATTCCCTGTGCAGCATCCTCATTGTCAGGAAACTGCGTAGGTGCAGGACCCATTCTTGCATGTTTGCATGCAGTCCTCCATAAGCGTGGGGCAGGGATCGCCAGCATTGCCAGAAATGGGTGCATGTTGCACCCATTTTCTGGGAGTGGTGAGGCCAAGGTCTTCGCCTGGAGATACAGATTTCTTGGCCTCGCAAGGCCCCTGCGATGGCCATCCTGCATAACCTGGGGAACATCCCAGGCTG
Organism: Pseudophryne corroboree; assembly: GCF_028390025.1. Classification (NCBI taxonomy): domain Eukaryota; kingdom Metazoa; phylum Chordata; class Amphibia; order Anura; family Myobatrachidae; genus Pseudophryne; species Pseudophryne corroboree. The sequence continues at coordinate 487,984,823 of NC_086448.1, forward strand.
CAATGCTGGTCACAGCACTGGGATCGCAAATGCAGCATCATTTCCAACTGTATTTGCATTTTTAGTTATTACATTTACAATGCTGCCTGCATGCATCTTTGCAAATGCAAGCGATGATGATTAGGCCCAAAGGGAGACATTTACTAAGCAGTGATAAGAGCGGAGAAGTGATCCAGTGGATAAGTGCCCATGGCAACCAATCAACACTGAAGTAACATTTATAATTTGCATACTATAGAATTATACAGAGCTGGTGATTGGGTGATGGGGCAACTTCTCCACTGGCTCACTTCTCCGCTCTTATCACTGCTTAGTAAATGTCCCCCCAAGTCTCTTAAATGTAGAACTTCCATGGCAGTCTCCATAGTGCCATGTGTTCTTCCTCAGTGGTAGATAATGCTACAGTTGGTTGCTTTCTGCTTGTCCAACTGATGGCTGCACCTGTTAGTACAAACAGGTATACCACTTGCATATTAATAATGGGTGCAGTGTGTGCAGTGCACACGGGCCACCGGGGTTCAGGGGGGCGCACACCGCACACCCTGCTCCCATGATTTTCAATACATACCCTCTGGAGTCCTAAGCAGCGCCAAAAAAAATCACTGGCAAAATGGAGCGGCGGCCATTTCCCTGGTGTTTCCCGTATGCACAATAGGGAAATCACTGGGAAAATGCCACCACACCATTTTGTGCACTGGACTCTGGGACAGTGGTGGGGACAGTAGGGTCCCCTAGTGACCCTAGTGCCTAGAGTCAAGAGAGCTGCCATCTAGAGGGGAGGGGACCCAGAAGGAGAGTGTACACAGGCCTCCTCCTCTCTGAAAATGCTCCTGAGGTATCCCATATATAAACAATGGTCATCCTCATCTGCTCCCCAATCAGCATCACAGACAGCTTTCAATGCAGAATTTTCATATTTTGAAAACTATTTTCAAGAAAGTTGAAACCTTTGCATACTTCAGGATTCTTTTAACTGCTGGCCAATGTTGTTTTTTCACAGAGTAAATGGCAAATTGGCTCACCCAGTTCCTACCATGTCTGATGTCTGGATGAGTTCCTGTACTTGCATACATTAACCTTCCAATAGCACCCTGATAAGGATTGTATATGAGTGACCCAAGCTAACTGATTGTAGCAAGCACCATTGCATACAATACTTATTATCATACCCCTCTTACTCACACACTCACTCACTCACTCACTCACTCACAGTATTTTATAACAGCATTTTATAATACCCATTATTACACCCTTCAGTAACATACCTCCCAACATGACCCTCTCCAGGAAGGACAGAATGCTCTGCTCCTGGACTTCCATCTAAATTTATGATTGCCGGCACCTGTTTTGAACAGGTTAATGGACAAGAAAGGTGTTTCACCACAGGTGATGGCAATTATAACTTAAGAGGGCAGTCCAGGAGCAGAGCATTCTGTCCCTCCTGGAGAGGGTCATGTTGATAGGTATGCAGTAAGTGACTGAATTGATTATATATCAGTGCCCCCTCCCCCCTTCACTGATTGTTGTGCCTGCTACAATCAATGAATAGAGGGAGGGGGGGGCAGTAATATATGTATAATAGAGTCCCACTAAAGTCACTGATATATCATCAATACCATCACTGACTGAGGAGTGTAATAATTGGTATTATAAGGGATGGGGGTCCTAATAGGGGATGGAGCATGTGCTACATTCAGTGGAGGGGGGAGGCACTGATATATAATGCAGGCAACCATACCTTATAATACTTATTATTACACCCAATTACATTAGTTTTGACTGCATTATATATGAGTGCCTCTCCTCCCTTACTGATTGTAGCAGCCTAGCAGGTCCTCCATCCCTTATAATACCCATTATTACCCCCCTCAGCCAGTGTGACTGTATTGATTATATGTCAGTGCCCCACTGATTGTAGCAGGCATCTCCTATATATGGTAGTACTTAAAATAGAGTATAATAGCATAACGACATATCACTAGTCAGTGTGTGCTTCCCCCGGGCCATGATTGTAGCAGGTGGATTTTATATATTGTACTTAAATTAACACTGTCCACCCCAACTCTGCCTGATTGAAATGTGTAGTTGGTTGATGTTATACAAAATTTAAAAAATACTATAATAAAGTACATTAAAAGAACTGTTTTTCTCTGTGTGCATCCAGAAGCCTCTTTCTGTGCATCTGATGTCATCCACACGTCGTGAGTGGTCACACACACAAAACTGCAGAATTGGAGACACAGGCATGCGCTGGAGCAGGCTTCCAACAGTTGTCTAATCACTGACAGCCTGCCTGGAGTATTCAACCAGCCCAGATCGCAGACAATTTCGGCAGAGCTCACAGTCTGACAGAAATGCCCTTTATACAGCCTTGTCGTTGGGCCCGCTGGGAACCACAGGACCCTAAGCAGCCGCTTTGGTTGCCTTGTGGTAAATCTGCTACTGGCTATAGTTATCCACCAATCAGAATGCTGACAGTCATTCACTGTGTAGAAGCATGTGGAGAGATAGTACAGGACTGCAGCAGTGGTTATACATTTTTGTTTTCATTTATTCCCATGGTGGACAGAGGCTCCAGTGCATTGCATTGCCAAGGGTCATTCAAAAAGACCCAATCACTGTACAAGCAATTTGCTAGGGATTAATATGAAATGCTTATATTACACATTCATTCTCTGCACAGCTGGACAGATGCAAAGACTATACTGCACACTCCTGTGTCAAGGGAAGATACAGTGCTGTAACAAAAACAAAAGGAAGACATTGGATACATATATATATATATATATATATATTTATACACATGTGTGTGTATATATATATTAGAGATGTGCGGCTGGCACTTTTTGTGTTTTGTGGTTTGGTTCTAATTCCACTTTCGTGTTTTGGTTTTGGCTTGGTTTTGCCAAAACCACCCTTTCGTGTTATATTTTTGGTTTTGGTTCTGGTGGATTTTTGAAAGAACAACATAAAAACAGCTAAAATCACAGAATTATTAACCTCAATAACAATAATTTCCACTCATTTCCAGTCTATTCTGAACACCTTACAATTAGTGATGAGCGGGTTCGGTTTCTCGGAAACCGAACCCCCCCGAACTTCACGCTTTTTACACGGGTCCGAGGCAGACTCGGATCTTCCCGCCTTGCTCGGTTAACCCGAGCGCGCCCGAACGTCATCATCCCGCTGTCGGATTCTCGTGAGGCTCGGATTCTATCGCGAGACTCGGATTCTATATAAGGAGCCGCGCGTCGCCGCCATTTTCATACGTGCATTGAGATTGATAGGGAGAGGACGTGGCTGGCGTCCTCTCCGTTTAGAGTAGACTAGAGAGTAGTAGAGACACTTGATTTACTAATTTTGGGGAGCATATTAGGAGTACTACTTGCTGATAGTGTGACCAGTGACCACCAGTTTAATTAATCCGTTCTCTGCCTGAAAAAAAACGATACACAGTGTGACACAGTCACATACCATATCTGTGCTCAGCCTCAGTGTGCTGCATCATCTATGTAATACTGTATATCTGACTGTGCTGAGTGCTCACTGCTCACACAGCTTAATTGTGGGGGAGACTGGGGAGCAGTTATAGCAGGAGTACATATTTTAACAGTGCACACTTTTGCTGCCAGAGTGCCACTGCCAGTGTGACTGACCAGTGACCACTGACCACCAGTATATTGTGATTGTCTGCCTGAAAAAGTTAAACACTCGTCGTGTGATGTTTTTATTCTATAAACGCATTCTGCTGACAGTGTCCAGCAGATCCGTCATTATATAATATATACCTGTCCGGCTGCAGTAGTGATATATATATATTTTTTATATCATTATCATCCAGTCTATATTAGCACTGCAGCAGACGCAGTACGGTAGTCCACGGCTGTAGCTACCTCTGTGTCGGCAGTCGCTCGTCCATCCATAATTGTATACCACCTACCCGTGGTGTTTTTTTTTTTTTTTCTATCTTCTTGATACTAGTAGCTTACTTTAGGAGTCTGCAGTGCTGAGCTGACAGTGTCCAGCAGGTCCGTCATTATATAATATATACCTGTCCAGCTGCAGTAGTGATATATATATATTTTATATCTCATTATCATCCAGGCTATATTAGCAGCAGACGCAGTACGGTAGTCCACGGCTGTAGCTACCTCTGTGTCGGCAGTCGCTCGTCCATCCATAATTGTATACCACCTACCCGTGTTTTTTTTTTTTCTATCTTCTTGATACTAGTAGCTTACTTTAGGAGTCTGCAGTGCTGAGCTGACAGGGTCCAGCAGGTCCGTCATTATATAATATATACCTGTCCGGCTGCAGTAGTGATATATATATATATTTTTTATATCATTATCATCCAGTCTATATTAGCAGCAGACGCAGTACGGTAGTCCACGGCTGTAGCTACCTCTGTGTCGGCAGTCGCTCGTCCATCCATAAGTATACTAGTATCCATCCATCTCCATTGTTTACCTGAGGTGCCTTTTAGTTGTGCCTATTAAAATATGGAGAACAAAAATGTTGAGGTTCCAAAAATAGGGAAAGATCAAGATCAACTTCCACCTCGTGCTGAAGCTGCTGCCACTAGTCATGGCCGAGACGATGAAATGCCAGCAACGTCGTCTGCCAAGGCCGATGCCCAATGTCATAGTACAGAGCATGTAAAATCCAAAACACCAAATATCAGTAAAAAAAGGACTCAAAAATCTAAAATAAAATTGTCGGAGGAGAAGCGTAAACTTGCCAATATGCCATTTACCACACGGAGTGGCAAGGAACGGCTGAGGCCCTGGCCTATGTTCATGGCTAGTGGTTCAGCTTCACATGAGGATGGAAGCACTCAGCCTCTCGCTAGAAAAATAAAAAGACTCAAGCTGGCAAAAGCACAGCAAAGAACTGTGCGTTCTTCGAAATCACAAATCCACAAGGAGAGTCCAATTGTGTCGTTTGCGATGCCTGACCTTCCCAACACTGGACGTGAAGAGCATGCGCCTTCCACCATTTGCACGCCCCCTGCAAGTGCTGGAAGGAGCACCCGCAGTCCAGTTCCTGATAGTCAGATTGAAGATGTCAGTGTTGAAGTACACCAGGATGAGGAGGATATGGGTGTTGCTGGCGCTGGGGAGGAAAGTGACCAGGAGGATTCTGATGGTGAGGTGGTTTGTTTAAGTCAGGCACCCGGGGAGACACCTGTTGTCCGTGGGAGGAATAGGGCCATTGACATGCCTGGTGAAAATACCAAAAAAATCAGCTCTTCGGTGTGGAAATATTTAAACAGAAATGCGGACAACATTTGTCAAGCCGTGTGTTGCCTTTGTCAAGCTGTAATAAGTAGGGGTAAGGACGTTAACCACCTCGGAACATCCTCCCTTATACGTCACCTGCAGCGCATTCATCATAAGTCAGTGACAAGTTCAAAAACTTTGGGCAACAGCGGAAGCAGTCCACTGACCAGTAAATCCCTTCCTCTTGTAACCAAGCTCACGCAAACCACCCCACCAACTCCCTCAGTGTCAATTTCCTCCTTCCCCAGGAATGCCAATAGTCCCGCAGGCCATGTCACTGGCAATTATGATGAGTCCTCTCCTGCCTGGGATTCCTCCGATGCATCCTTGCGTGTAACGCCTACTGCTGCTGGCGCTGCTGTTGTTGCTGCTGGGAGTCGATGGTCATCCCAGAGGGGAAGTCGTACTCGTAAGACCACTTTTACTACTTCCACCAAGCAATTGACTGTCCAACAGTCCTTTGCGAGGAAGATGAAATATCACAGCAGTCATCCTGCTGCAAAGCGGATAACTGAGGCCTTGGCATCCTGGGCGGTGAGAAACGTGGTTCCGGTATCCATCATTACTGCAGAGGCAACTAGAGACTTGTTGGAGGTACTGTGTCCCCGGTACCAAATACCATCTAGGTTCCATTTCTCTAGGCAGGCGATACCGAAAATGTACACAGACCTCAGAAAAAGACTCACCAGTGTCCTAAAAAATGCAGTTGTACCCAATGTCCACTTAACCACGGACATGTGGACAAGTGGAGCAGGGCAGGCTCAGGACTATATGACTGTGACAGCCCACTGGGTAGATGTATGGACTCCCGCCGCAAGAACAGCAGCGGCGGCACCAGTAGCAGCATCTCGCAAACGCCAACTCTTTCCTAGGCAGGCTACGCTTTGTATCACCGCTTTCCAGAATACGCACACAGCTAAAAACCTCTTACGGCAACTGAGGAAGATCATCGCAGAATGGCTTACCCCAATTGGACTCTCCTGTGGATTTGTGGCATCGGACAACGCCAGCAATATTGTGTGTGCATTAAATCTGGGCAAATTCCAGCACGTCCCATGTTTTGCACATACCTTGAATTTGGTGGTGCAGAATTATTTAAAAAACGAGAGGGGCATGCAAGAGATGCTATCGGTGGCCAGAAGAATTGCGGGACACTTTCGGCGTACAGGCACCACGTACAGAAGACTGGAGCACCACCAAAAACGCCTGAACCTGCCCTGCCATCATCTGAAGCAAGAAGTGGTAACGAGGTGGAATTCAACCCTCTATATGCTTCAGAGGTTGGAGGAGCAGCAAAAGGCCATTCAAGCCTATACAACTGAGCACAATATAGGAGGTGGAATGCAACTGTCTCAAGCGCAGTGGAGAATGATTTTAACGTTGTGCAAGGTTCTGCAACCTTTTGAACTTGCCACACGTGAAGTCAGTTCAGACACTGCCAGCCTGAGTCAGGTCATTCCCCTCATCAGGCTTTTGCAGAAGAAGCTGGAGACATTGAAGGAGGAGCTAACACAGAGCGATTCCGCTAGGCATGTGGGACTTGTGGATGGAGCCCTTTTATTCGCTTAACAAGGATTCACGGGTGGTCAATCTGTTGAAATCAGAGCACTACATTTTGGCCACCGTGCTCGATCCTAGATTTAAAACCTACCTTGGATCTCTCTTTCCGGCAGACACAAGTCTGCTGGGGTTCAAAGAACTGCTGGTGACAAAATTGTGAAGTCAAGCGGAACGCGACCTGTCAACATCTCCTCCTTCACATTCTCCCGCAACTGGGGGTGCGAGGAAAAGGCTCAGAATTCCGAGCCCACCGCTGGCGGTGATGCAGGGCAGTCTGGAGTGACTGCTGATGCTGACATATGGTCCGGACTGAAGGACCTGACAACGATTACGGACATGTCGTCTACTGTCACTGCATATGATTCTCTCCCCATTGAAAGAATGGTGGAGGATTATATGAGTGACCGCATCCAAGTAGGCACGTCAGACAGTCCGTACTTATACTGGCAGGAAAAAGAGGCAATTTGGAGGCCCTTGCACAAACTGGCTTTATTCTACCTAAGTTGCCCTCCCACAAGTGTGTACTCCGAAAGAGTGTTTAGTGCCGCCGCTCACCTTGTCAGCAATCGGCGTACGAGGTTACATCCAGAAAATGTGGAGAAGATGATGTTCATTAAAATGAATTATAATCAATTCCTCCGTGGAGACATTCACCAGCAGCAATTGCCTCCACAAAGTACACAGGGAGCTGAGATGGTGGATTCCAGTGGGGACGAATTGATAATCTGTGAGGAGGGGGATGTACACGGTGATATATCGGAGGATGATGATGAGGTGGACATATTGCCTCTGTAGAGCCAGTTTGTGCAAGGAGAGATTAATTGCTTCTTTTTTGTTGGGGGTCCAAACCAACCCGTCATTTCAGTCACAGTCGTGTGGCAGACCCTGTCACTGAAATGATGGGTTGGTTAAAGTGTGCATGTCCTGGTTATACAACATAAGGGTGGGTGGGAGGGCCCAAGGACAATTCCATCTTGCACCTCTTTTTTCTTTCATTTTTCTTTGCGTCATGTGCTGTTTGGGGGGTGTTTTTTGGAAGAGCCATCCTGCGTGACACTGCAGTGCCACTCCTAGATGGGCCAGGTGTTTGTGTCGGCAACTAGGGTCGCTTAGCTTACTCACACAGCTACCTCATTGCGCCTCTTTTTTTCTTTGCGTCATGTGCTGTTTGGGGAGTGTTTTTTGGAAGGGCCATCCTGCGTGACACTGCAGTGCCACTCCTAGATGGGCCAGGTGTTTGTGTCGGCCACTAGGGTCGCTTAGCTTACTCACACAGCTACCTCATTGCGCCTCTTTTTTTCTTTGCGTCATGTGCTGTTTGGGGAGTGTTTTTTGGAAGGGCCATCCTGCGTGACACTGCAGTGCCACTCCTAGATGGGCCAGGTGTTTGTGTCGGCCACTAGGGTCGCTTAGCTTACTCACACAGCTACCTCATTGCACCTCTTTTTTTCTTTGCGTCATGTGCTGTTTCGGGAGTGTTTTTTGGAAGGGCCATCCTGCGTGACACTGCAGTGCCACTCCTAGATGGGCCAGGTGTTTGTGTCGGCCACTAGGGTCGCTTAGCTTACTCACACAGCTACCTCATTGCGCCTCTTTTTTTCTTTGCGTCATGTGCTGTTTGGGGAGTGTTTTTTGGAAGGGCCATCCTGCGTGACACTGCAGTGCCACTCCTAGATGGGCCAGGTGTTTGTGTCGGCCACTAGGGTCGCTTAGCTTACTCACACAGCTACCTCATTGCGCCTCTTTTTTTCTTTGCGTCATGTGCTGTTTGGGGAGTGTTTTTTGGAAGGGCCATCCTGCGTGACACTGCAGTGCCACTCCTAGATGGGCCAGGTGTTTGTGTCGGCCACTTGGGTCGCTTAGCTTAGCCATCCAGCGACCTCGGTGCAAATTTTAGGACTAAAAATAATATTGTGAGGTGTGAGGTGTTCAGAATAGACTGAAAATGAGTGGAAATTATGGTTATTGAGGTTAATAATACTTTGGGATCAAAATGACCCCCAAATTCTATGATTTAAGCTGTTTTTTAGGGTTTTTTGAAAAAAACACCCGAATCCAAAACACACCCGAATCCGACAAAAAAAATTCGGTGAGGTTTTGCCAAAACGCGTTCGAACCCAAAACACGGCCGCGGAACCGAACCCAAAACCAAAACACAAAACCCGAAAAATTTCCGGTGCTCATCACTACTTACAATATTGTTTTTAGGCCTAAAAGTTGCACTGAGGTGGCTGTATGACCAAGCTAAGCGACACAAGTGTGCGGCACAAACACCTGGCCCATCTAGGAGTTGCACTGCAGTTGTAGACAAGATGGCACTATTCAAAAACGAGTCCCCAAACAGCACATGATGCAAAGAAGAAAAAGAGGTGCAATTAGGTAGCTGGATGGCTAAGCTAAGCGACACAAGTGTGCGGCACAAACACCTGGCTCATCTAGGAGTGGCACTGCAGTGTCAGACAGGATGGCACTTTTCAAAAACTAGGCCCCAAACAGCACATCATGCAAAGATGTAGAAGAGGTGCAATGAGGTAGCTGTATGACTAAAACAAACTATATAACCCCTCACGCTAATATACTTAATTTAAGGCAACAGGACTTGAATATACTCAATACATTAGTTTTTATGATGTTTTTAATGTCTGTAAAATCAATCTTATAAGAACACAAACAAACATCACAAAATTAATATAATTAATATGCGCATATATAAAACCCCAATCTAAATGACATGGTAATAATAATTGAGCATAAGAGGTGGATCATATATCTAAATTGACCACAGTAGACTAGTCAATAATCATAAAATTGATGATGTCCTTATTTTTGTTCCAAAATAGGACAGTCCCATTAAATGTGCATATAAATATTTCATGAATTAGATATCATATAGTGTGGTATGGATGGAGCTTTTTTTACCAGTTGATGAAATTATCCATATGCTCACAAGAACGGATGATTCTTTACTTATGGGAGAAATGTCCAGAAATCATGGAGGAAATTATATACCACCCTGGGCTCAGTGTACCACATGCACCTGTAGAATAAAGCTCCCGATTTCCAATTGTCGCAAGTGGCGTCCTCCGTCTCCCACTAATAACTGGCTCCCGTGCACACATCTTTTTCGGCTTTGAGAGAAAGATCAGTCCAGCTCCTGGAGCTCAGCGCACCGCAGGCGCTTGACAGCTGAATGTGCTCCCGTCCTCAAGCCGCCGCATATAGCATCCTTCCGTCTCCCGCTTCTCAGCCTCAGGCAGCACTGCACATCAATAAGGACCAACAGATAGTGTCGACTGGGTCACAAATAGGGCACTTTCACTGACGCGTTTTGCTTCCAAGTGAAGCTTCCTCATAGAGTAAAAAACTATAACAATGTAGCCCTTTTTAAATAACAACCTCATGTTCGATTGGTGCAATCATCCACTTAGATAAAGAACACCTGTCTTAGATCCACCTCCTGATCCACCTCTTTGCTCACCTATTCCTTAATTCCTTAATTAAACCTTCCACATTAAATCATCATATGCCCGCTTGTCTATAAATACACATACCTTTTTATAGATGTTAAAAGTGTATATGCACATACACATGAATAAATAAATCTACTCCTATATATGATAAAGCATCCTTTTGACCAATAATTGATCCACAATCATAAAGAGCAATATAACGCTTTCCATATACATGTATGTAAAAATAATTAGATCAAAATACAACTAAAAATAAATAAATACAATATAAAAATAAAATAAAATTATAAAATAATAATCTTTTCACATCACATTAGGGGATATAAACCTTAGGGTCCCTCACTTCTAATTTGTCACAGTATATAGATTATTTCTTACAGAGTTTTGTGGTTTCTTTGAGATCCTACATCCGAGACACAACGGGATTATTGAATTCTATTAACAATCTAGAATGGAAACCAAATTATGCTTTTATATCATTGGACGTTCAAGCTTTGTATACACACATACCCCATGAGAAGGGAGTAAGATCTGTGGATCATTGTCTCTGTAAAGATGTGGGATTCCCAGGAAACCTCAAGGAATTTTTACTTTCTTCTATCATATTTATTTTAAAACACAATTATTTTTTATTTGAGGGTGAGTATTTTCTTCAAATATTAGGGACGGCCATGGGTACTAGGTTCGCGCCTAGTTTTGCCAACTTATACATGGGCATGTTTGAGGATCATTACATATGGGGAGGCCCATATGGTGCCCATATGGTGCGAACCTAGTATTCTATGGCCGTTACATACATGAGAATTCTGCACATAATTTTGTCACTTATCATAATAATAATGATTATAATTTAAAATTTACACATTCATATAGTAGAGATACAGTTGATTATTTGGATCTCACTATCTACTCTGAGGGTGGACAGATCACTACTAAAAATTATAAAAAATCTGTTGATACAAATCATTTTTTACATTATTCTAGCAATCATTACAAACCTTGGTTAAAAAATGTGCCATTTAGTCAATTCAGTAGACTTCGTAGGAATTGTTCTAATTTAGGTGATTATAGAAATCAGGCAGATATCATGGCTAAAGATTTTATTGATAGAGGATACCCTAAGGCCTTAGTGAAGATAGCTCATAAAAAAGTAGAAACCATTGATAGGAAACAATTAGTGAAAGTAAAAAAGAAACCGCAAATGTTTAACATTGATAAAAATGAGGATTTGACTAAAATGTGTTATGTTTCTTAGTATAATAGTCAATCACATGAAATTAAGAAAGTAATAAAAAATAATTTCAAAAATTCAGCAATTACATTGACCCCTAGAATCATTTTTAAGAAAAATATTTGAAGAATATATCAGCGCCAAGTATTTTGAAGAAAAGAAAAGAAAATAACCTAATAGCCCCCTTTGGTAATTCATGGTTGGCAACTCCTACATTCGGATGTTATAAATGTGGTAAAAGTCGCTACATTACATGCGGGTTTTTAGTTAAAAGAGCTTTGAAAATTGAATCCCATACCACAAAAGAGAAATTTGAGGTACGTGAATTTATTAATTGCGATACCACTCATTGTGTCTATGTACTGCAGTGCCCATGTGGCCTGCAGGACGTGGGTCGTACTACTCGCTCACTTAAGAACAGATTTAGGGAGCATAGATTAAACATTCTCAAACAGTTTTCTCATCACAGTGTGTCCCATCACTTTGCCACTGTCCATCAAGGTAAGATTGATAGATTACGTGTGATAGGGGTTCACCATGTTAAGACCACCATTCGAGGGGGAGACAGATATCGTAATCTGTGTGAGAAAGAAGCTCTGTGGATTCTTCAGTTGAGAACATTATATCCTTTAGGGTTGAACGATTGCATAGATTTTGAATTGTTCGCCAAGTAAGGGTTGTTGTGTCATCCATGATACGTGAGGGGGGGGGTCCAGCAGTTACCGGCCATTCCCAGGTTTCACGATCATGGGGGATCCCAATAATCAAATGTGATAATATTATTTCTTCTTTTGGGGGGAGCTATTAAGGTTGCGCAATTGGATATGGGTTGGTTATCCATTATTAGTGTAGAATTTTTCTAGGGTCTGAGGCACGGCCTGATAGAGTAGGGGTATTTTATTGACTTTTAAGATCTGAGGTCGTAGGATCAAGTCCCGTAGGGATTAATGAGATAAACAAATTAAAAGAACATTTATATGTATAATATATATTTACTATTCTTATATATACAATTATAATCTTTGTATCTATAAATTAAATTGTATATATATATATAGAAATAGATATGTTGGTGATTGTTTACATCAAGTTTTGAACAAAATAATTATATGGGTTTAATATAGTCTCATTAAAATGCTGTAATAGATCAGGAATGAGGATAGCTTTGAGGTAGTGCTTTGGTTTACCATAGTGTAAGCTATGAGTTCGAATCCTGGATGGTTTATATCCCCTAATGTGATGTGAAAAGATTATTATTTTATAATTTTATTTTATTTTTATATTGTATTTATTTATTTTTAGTTGTATTTTGATCTAATTATTTTTACATACATGTATATGGAAAGCGTTATATTGCTCTTTATGATTGTGGATCAATTATTGGTCAAAAGGATGCTTTATCATATATAGGAGTAGATTTATTTATTCATGTGTATGTGCATATACACTTTTAACATCTATAAAAAGGTATGTGTATTTATAGACAGGCGGGCATATGATGATTTAATGTGGAAGGTTTCATTAAGGAATTAAGGAATAGGTGAGCAAAGAGGTGGATCAGGAGGTGGATCTAAGACAGGTGTTCTATATCTAGGTGGATGATTGCACCAATCGAACATGAGGTTGTTATTTAAAAAGGGCTACATTGTTATAGTTTTTTACTCTATGAGGAAGCTTCACTTGGAAGCGAAACGCGTCAGTGAAAGTGCCCTATTTGTGACCCAGTCGACACTATCTGTTGGCCCTTATTGATGTGCAGCACTGCCTGAGGCTGAGAAGCAGGAGACGGAAGGACGCTATATGCGGCGGCTTGAGGATGGGAGCACATTCAGCTGTCAAGCGCCTGCGGTGCGCTGAGCTCCAGGAGCCGGACTGATCTTTCTCTCAAAGCCGAAAAAGGTGTGTGCACGGGAGCAAGTTATTAGTGGCAGACGGAGGACGCCACTTGCGGCAATTGGAAAACGGGAGCTTTATTCTACAGGTGCATGTGGTGCACTGAGCCCCGGGTGGTATATCATTTCCTCCATGATTTCTGGACATTTCTCCCATAAGTAAAGAATCATCCGTTCTTGTGAGCATATGGATAATTTCATCAACTGGTAAAAAAAGCTCCATCCATATCACACTATATGATATCTAATTCATGAAATATTTATATGCACATTTAATGGGACTGTCCTATTTTGGAACAAAAATAAGGACATCATCAATTTTATGATTATTGACTAGTCTACTGTGGTCAATTTAGATATATGATCCACCTCTTATGCTCAATTATTATTACCATGTCATTTAGATTGGGGTTTTATATATGCGCATATTAATTATATTAATTTTGTGATGTTTGTTTGTGTTCTTATAAGATTGATTTTACAGACATTAAAAATATCATAAAAACTAATGTATTGAGTATATTCATGTGTTGTTGCCTTAAATTAAGTATATTAGCGCGAGGGGTTATATAGATTGTTTTAGTTTACATCTAGTTTAAATCAGGTGGGATTGTGTTGGCTATATCCACAAGCCAATTTACCTTTTGCTGCTTTTGAGATCATATGAGTTCTAAGAAAAATTATATATTATACTAAATTCACAATCTAATTGTCTGTGAGGGGTAGGTGTGTATGTGGATGCACGCACCTATCCACAATTATACATACTTTTGTGTAACGATTAGCGCCGGACACTATTGGTGTTTCTTAAGCTGTATGACTAAGCCAAGCGACACAAATAATTGGCCCATCTAGGAGTGTCACTGCAGTGGCAGACAGGAGGGCAGATATCAATAAAGGCCCCAAACAGCACATGATGCAAAGAAGAAAAAAAGGTTCACCGAGGTTGCTGTATGACTAAGCTAAGCGACACAACCACCTGGCCCATCTAGTAGTGTCACGCAGTGGCTGAATGTCGAGAGTGGGGCGCAATTGTTCGGTCCACTGACAGCATCTCCAGCACGCCCCTGTCATTTTTTTTTTAAATCTGCAATTGATGGACTTATACGGCAGTACCCCAGGACTAATAAAGCAGTACCACTGGACTCATACGGCAGTGTCAGACAGGATGGCACTTTTCAAAAACTAGGCCCCAAACAGTACCTCATGCAAAGATGTCGAACAGGTGTAATGAGGTAGCTGTATGACTAAGCCAAGCGACACAAACAATTCCCACTGTAATTATACGTCCAAATCACTGGAATTATACTGCAAAATCACTGTAATTATACATCCAAATCACTGTAATTATACATCCAAATCACTGGAATTATACTGCAAAATCACTGGAATTATACTTCCAAATTACTGGAATTATACATCCAAATCACTGGAATTATACTGCAAAATCACTGTAATTATGCGTCCAAATCACTGGCATTATACGTCCAAATAACTGGAATTATACAGCAAATTCACTGGAATTAAATGGCAGTACCACTGGACATATACGAAAATGTCAGACAGGATGGCACTTTAAAAAAATAGTC
Organism: Pseudophryne corroboree; assembly: GCF_028390025.1. Classification (NCBI taxonomy): domain Eukaryota; kingdom Metazoa; phylum Chordata; class Amphibia; order Anura; family Myobatrachidae; genus Pseudophryne; species Pseudophryne corroboree. The sequence goes on from NC_086448.1 coordinate 487,999,847, forward strand.
CCCAAACAGCACATCATGCCAAGAAGTAAAACAGGGCAATGAGGTAGCTGCTTGACTAAGCTAAGCGACACAAGTGTGTGGCACAAACACCTGGCCCATCTAGGGTTTGCACTGCAGTCCCACTGCACTAATGGTGGACACCGGACGCACGTCTAACACAAGCATAGTTGTTATGGCCTCAGTAATCGGCTTTGCAACAATATATATATATATATATATATATATAGCATTATCACGGGACTCGACTTATACGCAAGTACCATTGTAATTATACGGCAGGATCATTGGATTTATACGGCAGGATCACTGGATTTATAATGAAGGATCACTGTAATTATACGCCAGTACCACTGTAATTATATGGCAGGATTACTGGAATTAAATGGCAAAATAACTGGAATTATACGTCCAAATCACTGGAATTAAATGGAAAAATTACTGGAATTATATGTCAAAATCATTGGAATTATACGTCCAAATCACTGGAATTAAATGGAAAAATCACTGGAATTATACGGCAAAATCACTGGATTTATATGTCAAAATCACTGGAATGATACTTTCTAATCATGGAATTATACTGCAAAATCATTAGAATTATACTGCAAAATCACTGGAATTACAGTATACATACAAATCTTAGAATGCACAGTTCTTTGCTGTGCTTTTGCCAGCTTAACTGTTAACATTTTTCTTGCAGGAGGTTGAGGGCTTCCATCGTCATGTGAAGCTGAACCATTAGTCATGAACATAGACCAGGGCCTTAGCCATTCCTTGCCACTCTGTGTCGTAAATGGCATATTGGCAAGTTTACGTTTCTCCTCAGACCATTTAAATTTATTTTTTGGGTCTTTTTACTGAACTTTGGCTTTTTGGATTTTACATGCCCTCTACTATCACATTGGGCATCGGCCTTGGCAGATGGTGTTGATGGCATTTTATCATCTATGTCATGACTAGTGGCAGCAGCTTCAGCACTAGGAGGAAGTGGTTCTTGATATTTCCCTATTTTATCCTCCAAATTTTTGTTCTCCATTATTTTTCTGGAGTTATATAACACAATATGCGGAACAGGAGAGTGTACCCCTACACCTCACAGGGCAAACCCTGTAAATTTTATTTTGATTAAATATTAATAACCCCTTTATTTGGAGTAAATAATATACAGCACAGGACAGCACCACTGATCTTATATGGCAGTACCACTGGACTGGATTTATACGGAATTATATGGATTTATATGGAATTATACGGCAGGATAACTGGAACTATACGTCAGTATTACGGAATTATATGGTAATATCACTGGAATTATACGGCAATATCACAGGAATTATATGCCAGTATCACGGGAATTCTATGGCAATATCACTGGAATTATACAGCAATATCACAGGAATTATACGGCAATATCACAGGAATTATATGCCAGTATTCTGAGAATTATACGGCAATGTCACAGGAATTATACGCCAGTATCACGGGAATTATATGGCCCTTGGCTGCTGTATGTGTGCATCTATAGGTGTACTAACATGGTGAAGATTTCATTAATATAATATACTAGATTAAATATTATGTTGTTTATGATAGTGATTTGTTATGTAGCCATCTAGACTACAATATTTAGGATGGTAATTAGCTTTATGAAAAAATGTTGTAGTTGATTCCTCACTTCTTGGTAATCCATGAGGTATTTATTTGTTTTGATTTCTGGTCTGCTCTCTTTATATGAGTATATCATATGATATGACAGTATTGCACGTGGTCTCATTTAAAGGGCCACTTCTGTGATCCGTATAAACATATGAGTATGTGTACGGGTGCTAATTGCACACGTACACATACATGTATGTATATGGTATCTGACACTATATATTATCATTCTCTCATTTTTTCGGTATATACATAAATAAAAAAATGGTAGTGGTGTTTTTTACCTAAATTACTATTACTAATGAAAAAGTTTAAGAACCAACTATTAATAACACATAAAAAATGGATAGGTGTCTGTAGTGGGACTTGAACCCAGGCCTGCATGGTTGTATGTTCGGGGGATCAGTGTGCTGAGCCACACAGTCTCATAGCAATCTTAGGATTTAATTAGTATATTTAACAAATAGAAATGAAATTTATGTGCTATATATCTCTCCGAGCTGACTATTTGAATTAATTTAGATAGCTACAATTGTTTAGGTAGAAATAAATAGATCTGTGTTTTATGTATATTATAAATAAATGTTCATGGTTATTGCCATGTAATTAATATTATAAACACTATGGGTGTGTACACACGGTGAGATTTTTTCTTAAGATTTTGACAATATAGTCAAAATCGTAAGAAAAGTTAGTGCAGATCGCAAGGTGAAAGTCACCTTGCGATCCCGATGCGCGGTCCCGCCAGGTCGGCATCGCAAGAAAAGATAGGCTGTGCAGGCAAGTCAATCCTTGCTAGATCGGTGTCCTATCTAGTTCATCTCACATGTCAATGACATCTCACATAAGCCAAAATCTCACATAAGCCAAAATCGTAAGCACACATAGTCCAGATCTCAAGAAAAGTTAGTCAAAATCTGTCCTATCTGGGCTCCGGGGAGTTCAAGGGAAATCGCAAGTAAAAATAGGACATAGCAAAGATCTCACCGTGTGTACACACCCTATGTTGTATATATTTGATTATATGTAATAAGGTTCACACTAGTTATCCATTTATACATGTGTTCCCAATATAATGAAAGTGCCAGGGAGGAATTTTCATTGGACAATGACCTCTTTAAATATCAGCTACTGCCAAAGCATTGGAACCTATTCTGATGAAACCGACTGCCCTTAGGTCAGAGAAACACGTTAATTAGGGCTGGAGCTACATTTTCCACGTTCCTGACCGCCTCTGCACACCTGATTTCAGGTGCACAGCCGATCGTCTCCGCTGCAATTGAGCCACGTCTGCTTCCCCTCCGGGACCTGCCAACGTCCGCACACTGTCACACTTGGGATCTGCCATCGTCTCTACACTGCTGCTCCCGCACTGTCCGGTTTTCCTTGTGCTATAGGATACGGCTTCTGCATCATCATTTTAATTGCGGTGAGCGTTCAGCCGTCTGGACGGATGTGTGTGTGTGTGGGGGGGTTGAAAAGAGAAGCAGGACGCTGGCTAGGAGACTTTAAAGTTATACTCCTTTCAGGCGGCTTTCAAATAAGTACAACAAGCATGCATATGTGATTACGCATTTTTTGCAGAGGTACCTTCAAATCACTGTGTTTCTGCTTTTCAATGTAGAGTCTGAAGTGGGATACTTCATATACCAATATTCAATCCTTGTCCGTAAGAAATAATTGGACATTTCATCTCAAATCATATGGGACAATATGGTTTTATTGACAGATTATCAGTGATGGTCAGTGGACTATTATGCTCTATATATTTAGCAACATTGTTGTTTTTATATGATTAATATTTTTAATATTTTAATAAATTGTTTCTATTGGCTCATTATCTTGCGCACTCTTGTATAGTAATATAAGTATAACTATATTTATATCTATAATAATATATATATGGCAATATCACTGGAATTATAAGGCAATATCACAGGAATTATACGCCAGAGTCCCGAGATTTATTCAGCAATATCACTGTAATTATACGCCAGTATCACAGGAATTATATGGCAATATTACGGGAATTATACAGCAATATCACTAGTATTATATGCCAGTAACACTGGATATATGGCAGCAGAGGACACCACCACTGTGACTGGTCACTGGACTGATGCTGCACAAGAGAGACAATATCCCTGTTCTGATGCAAGACAACACAGCAAAACTGCAAGGGACTTATACAGCAGCACTGGGGACAAATAGCAGCAGAGGACACCACCACTGTGACTGGTCACTGGACTGATGCTGCACAAGAGAGACACTACCCCTGGTCTGATGCAAGACAACACAGCAAAACTGCAAGGAACTTATATAGCAGCCAGCAGTACTGGGGACATATAGCAGCAGAGGACACCAACACTGTGACTGGCTGGACTGATGCAGCATAAGACACTGACTACACTGGGCTGAGCAGCACAAGACAGCACTAGAATCGCCACCCCACTTTCCCTCCCCCACACAGACACTGAGCACGGAGACACGTCCTCTCACTACACTCTACTAAACTGGAATAAAATGGGCGCGGCGCGCGGCTCCTTATATGGAATCCAAATCCCGTGAGAATCCGACAGCAGGAGGATGACGTTTTGCCTCGTTCTGGTTTCCGAGTCAGGCGGGAAAACCCAAGCCTGAGTCGGAACCGGACTCGAATGGTAAAGTCCAGTAGAGTTTGGTTCTCAGAGAACCGAACACTCTCATCCCTAATTTATATATATATATATATATATATATATATATATACAGAATGGAGAGGGACGGCGGCACTCAGAGTCTTTCACTCCCAAGTAAATCAAAGCAAAAAGTGCATTTATTGGTCAACGTTTCGGGGGACGGACCCCCTTCCTCAGAACACTGCAAACTAGTGACAATACAAAGAAAAACAACTTAAATACCTTACCTATCCCGGGTACCTGCGTCTGCATCCACGTCCCCGTCGTCCAGTGTGTGGAGCCCGCACTTCCGGCAGCGTGTGGCATGCGGCGTCTGGAAGTCGCGTCATCCCGCTACACGGACCCATTGGTGACATGGCTGCAAACAGAGGGAAGCCGGTAACCATGGAGACGCGACGCAGCATGGCATTGCTGCGCCGCCTCACGTGACACATACAACATACACAGATAATATAACAAACGTAATACAAGTGCTTGCATAAGTGAATGAAGTTAAAAATCAAATGTTCTGCAGTATATTAAAACACAAAATAATCGTGTGAACAATAAATGTGAATGGCTTAAATATTATTGCACAGGTTAACAACTGATATCAGCCCAAAATGACCACTGGTGGAACACATATGATCTTATCAAAAGAGAACTGATTAAAAAAGAACCAATTAAAAAACTTGTGTACAACAAATCAATTAATCTGGACATCATTAAATATATGGAGAGAACAGTTCCTGATTAACCCCTGTTTTATTAGCTATCTAGACCTACGTCAGAGACCTACTCTATCTCTGGTCAGGGCCGAGGAGTTACTTGAAACTTGTTTTAACTGTATACTTTTTATAGGAAAATTTGCTTTTTTTGAGGAAATATGTAATAAACTGTAGAAAACGTTATAAGCACAATGCTAAAAAGATCATTATAAGCACAATGCTGTAAAAAATCCTAGAACACAGTGATTGAACAAAAATGGTTATGCAGAAAAAAATGTTATTATTATTTCTGCTGGGAAAACTGGGAAAAAACATCGCAAAGATGATCAGTTACCGGTGCCCAGCCCAACTACAGAAAACACTGTAAATTAAGTTGTTCATTAAGGCCTCTAGGGTGGATGGTGTCTAATTTAAAAATCCACCGGGCTTCCAATTGTAGCAATTGGGCCGCTCTGTCCCCACCACGGGGGGAAGCCGGGACATGATCCACAATCTTGTATCTAATGGCTGCCAGACTATGCCGCATCTGAATGAAATGGCGGGCGACCGGTTGGTCGCTTTTGCCGGTGTTGAGGGCGGCCCTAATGACAGACCTGTGTAGGGCCATGCGTTCCTTAAAAAGGCATTGTGTCTTGCCTACATAATATAGGCTGCAGTCTGTCCCTGCAGCCTATATTATGTAGGCAAGACACAATGCCTTTTTAAGAAACGCATGGCCCTACACAGGTCTGCCATTAGGGCCGCCCTCAACACCGGCAAAAGCGACCAACCGGTCGCCCGCCATTTCATTCAGATGCGGCATAGTCTGGCAGCCATTAGATACAAGATTGTGGATCATGTCCCGGCTTCCCCCCGTGGTGGGGACAGAGCGGCCCAATTGCTACAATTGGAAGCCCGGTGGATTTTTAAATTAGACACCATCCACCCTAGAGGCCTTAATGAACAACTTAATTTACAGTGTTTTCTGTAGTTGGGCTGGGCACCAGTAACTGATTATCTTTGCGATGTTTTTTCCCAGTTTTCCCAGCAGAAATAATAATAATTTTTTTTTCTGCATAACCATTTTTGTTCAATCACTGTGTTCTAGGATTTTTTACAGCATTGTGCTTATAATGATTTTTTTAGCATTGTGCTTATAACGTTTTCTACAGTTAATTACATATTTCCTCAAAAAAAGCAAATTTTCCTATAAAAAGTATACAGTTAAAACAAGTTTCAAGTAACTCCTCGGCCTTGACCAGAGATAGAGTAGGTCTCTGACGTAGGTCTAGATAGCTAATAAAACAGGGGTTAATCAGGAACTGTTCTCTCCACATATTTAATGATGTCCAGATTAATTGATTTGTTGTACACAAGTTTTTTAATTGGTTCTTTTTTAATCAGTTCTCTTTTGATAGGATCATATGTGTTCCACCAGTGGTCATTTTGGGCTGATATCAGTTGTTAACCTGTGCAATAATATTTAAGCCATTCACATTTATTGTTCACACGATTATTTTGTGTTTTAATATACTGCAGAACATTTGATTTTTAACTTCATTCACTTATGCAAGCACTTGTATTACGTTTGTTATATTATCTGTGTATGTTGTATGTGTCACGTGAGGCGGCGCAGCAATGCCATGCTGCGTCGCGTCTCCATTGTTACCGGCTTCCCTCTGTTTGCAGCCACGTCACCAATGGGTCCGTGTAGCGGGATGACGCGACTTCCGGACGCCGCATGCCACACGCTGCCGGAAGTGCGGGCTCCACACACTGGACGACGGGGACGTGGATGCAGACGCAGGTACCCGGGATAGGTAAGGTATTTAAGTTGTTTTTCTTTGTATTGTCACTAGTTTGCAGTGTCCTGAGGAAGGGGGTCCGTCCCCCAAAACGTTGACCAATAAATGCACTTTTTGCTTTGATTTACTTGGGAGTGAAAGACTCTGAGTGCCGCCGTCCCTCTCCATTCTGTATATTGGGGCCGCCATACCCCTAGGAGGGCACCGGAGAGATACCCCTACGGGGACAATGGAGTGCCGGGCTGCCACCATGGACTATATATATATATATATATATATATATATGCAATAGTATCAGGCGGCACTCACGGCATTGTGGATACTGATAAATAAAGGGTCAGACTCCGTGTCAGTCTATCAACGTTTCAATTTCATTTAAAAATTGTCGTCAGGATACAAACAGACATGAAAATTCTCACCTTATATCCCCACCGCTGTGTGTGCGACTCCCGCCAGCTCCGGCGCCAATCCAGGAAGCCAAAGCTGAGCGCTACTGGATGACGTCAGACCTGAGCGCCCTCACGGCCGCTCTGAAACCCATCACCATGGCAACAATACACATATCCCCGTGCTGAAATTAATTTACAAAGGAAAAAACAGCTAATCATCTTCATACTGACTAATTACAAATACATATAGCGTCTAAACCGCTAGTCATAGTCAATAAAGTATATATAGAAAACATCACAGTTTTATAATGCTTAATAGCCCTAGTCGTCAGATTAGACCATATAAAGCACAAAATTAGCATTCAATTAACAGAACCTGTACAATTCAGGCCACTAGATCAACAATTATATAGCTTCAGTATATGTATCAAAATATTAATATATTGATATAAATATGCAAAAAACATTCGTACTATTATTTATTTAAAGCATGATAAAGGAAGTTTCTCATTTAACCCTCGTGGGGACAGCACATCAAGTTTAAAAATCCACCTAGCCTCACACCTTAATAGAGCTGCCCCCCTGTCTCCCCCTCTCATAGACAGAGGGATGTGATCTATCATGCGGTACTTTATACTCGCTATACTATGTTTTAATGCGGCAAAATGCTTGGCTACTGGTTGATCACTTGTACCAGTAGTGAGAGCCTGTCTGATAGCCGAGCGATGTAATGTCATCCTCTCCTTGAACTTTCTAATGGTTTTCCCCACATAAGAGAGCCCACATGGGCATATAATCTGATATACAACGTGGGTACTCTCACACGTTAACCGATGATGGATTTTAATCTTGGTTCCCAGATGGGGATGACAGAACGTGTCACCACTAATTAGGTACTTGCATGTGGTACATGGGCATTTGAAGCAACCTGGTTTACCTCTTGATAAGAAATTTTTTGATGGTGCAACCCCTCTTCCTGTGATATCCGTTTTAACTAAGATATCTCTCAGATTGCTGGACCTAGAAAAACAAGGCATTAAATCCATCGTGCCCAAACCTAGATTTTCATCTGTCTTAATAAGATGCCAATGTTTTTTGGTAATTTGGCTGACTGTTTCCGATCGTGAGTGAAATTGATTAACCCAGGGGAATTTAAGATTACCTGTGGTCCTTGCTTTCTTAATTAGTAGGTCCTTCCTGTCTAAGGCCATTACTCTGTTCTTATCCGACAATAACTTAGATCGTTTATATCCCCTGGCTACAAATTTAGAGATCAGGTCATCAATTTGAACGGCAGCTGTATCTGCATCGTCATTGATCCTTCTCACTCTGATCATCTGAGAATATGGCAAGCCATATTTCAGATTCCTAGGGTGACAACTCTTCCAATGTAGGAAGGTATTGCGATCAGTAGGTTTAGTAAAAACCGTAGTAGTGATCCTGCCCTCCATAAGAGAGATTTTAACGTCAAGGAAATCAATTACCTGTCGGTCCATCTTATAAGTAAATTTTACCGGACTCGAGGACTCATTGTGTTGGTCCATAATAGATTTAAAGCTTGCCTCTGTACCTCTCCACACAAGCATAAGGTCATCAATAAATCTAGTGTAAAATACAATATTAGTGGCAATCTCCGGATTTTTGAAAAATATCTCGTGTTCAGCTGCAAACATGAAGATATTAGCATATGCCGGAGCAACTGCGGAACCCATCGCACACCCTTTGGTTTGCAAATAAAAATTTCCATCAAAAAGAAAATAATTTTTGGTGAGGATGAGTTCCAGCAGTTGCCCAATAATTTCAATGTGAGTTCTATCGAGAGAGCTACATTCCAGCAAGAATTTTTGTACTGTATCCAAGCCCTCAGCATGAGGGATAACAGTGTATAAACTACACACATCTGCTGTAATTAACCATACATCATTAGAGACAGTACCTAACTCGATTAATTTATTGAGGAGTGCTGTGGTGTCCAATAAATAATTAGGATGCGCCTGTACAAAAGGTTGTAAAATGGAATCTAATAAAGTTGAAGTGGGTTGAAATAAGGACCCACGGGCCGCAATAATGGGCCTGCCAGGTGGAGGATCTAAACCCTTATGAATTTTTGGCAGACTGTACAATAATGGAACCACTGGAAACTCTGGAATGAGGACCTCAAAACACTCCTCAGTAATAAGTGAAGCATCCAATGCCAATAACAGGGTTTCCCTAAGATTTCGAGAGAAACCGACAGTAGGGTCACCCCTGAGTTTTGTGTAAACACCGGGTTCTGCCAACTGTCGCTGTAACTCAGTTCTGTAATCACTCAGGTCCTGAAGAACGACCGCTCCGCCCTTGTCGGCCGGTCGGATAATCAAATTCTCATTGCTGGATAAGGATTTCAGTGCTCTACGTTCTTGTGGGTTAAGGTTAGGTGCTAGCGAGGCAGGTTCTTGCATTGCGTTTGTCACCTGCTGATCAATGATACGCATAAAAGTTTTAATACTGGAATTGTTAGATAAAGGATCAAAAGAAGATGGCTTTTTGAATTGCATCAAACTGGGGGGAATAGATGGTTCAATATTCCTATCAGTTTGATTTTGTAAAAAGAACTCCTTTAATTTTAATTTCCGTTGAAGTTGGTATTTCTCAATATTCCATCTCAAATGGTCAAAGTCTCTAGATGGTACGAATGAAAAACCTTTTGAGAGTACACTCTTCTCACTTCGTGTCAATTCCACACTAGATAGATTAAAGATTATTTTTACTTGTTGGCAACGGGTGGTTTTCTTCCACGTTTGGCTGCGTCTGAACTGTCCGCCTCATCGGGTAGGACGTCTTTGCGGGCACCGGTACGCGTTGTCACACCTAAAGGGAGGTTAGGACCTCTACGGCGATTACGATTACGTCGGGGTTCAGAGTCGCTGGCCGTACTTGTGTTTTCAGCAGAGGTCTCTGTGTCTAAAGCTGTTCTCGGATACCGTTGTCTACGAAAGAAGGGGCGCTTAATTTCACCTTCCTTGTTCCCAGAGAGCCACCTATAGACCTGATGATTATCATAGTCTTTTTCCACTTTCAGGAATTTCTCCCGTTTGTATTTAATAAGGTCTTGCTTATAGGTGGCTAGCTGATTGCTTAGTTTACTCAGCCACTCATTGTCTTTATCGGCCTCTAGTAACGGTATATGCGTAACCTCTAATGCTGAGATTTTCTTTTTAATAGATTCCACCTCTTTGTTTGAGTGCTCGATAACCAATAGCATTAAGTCTGCCGAGCATTTATTGAGGATGGAAATCCATTTACGGCAGAAGGCAGGATCCCACCTGCCTATAGTAGGACAGTTACGCACTCTGAAACCCCTTGGTATTTTTTTAGAACGAAAGTAATCGCTAAGTGTGATAGCATGAAGTGTGAAATCAATTTCCTTTTTCTTTAATCGAAGTAAATCTCTGAAAATCACATCAGTGGGAAGTGTCTCAATTTGGTCAAACAACTGTTCCTTATGTAGAATGGTATCAGTCTCTGTCTCAGAGTAACTGAAGTATTCTTGCAAAGGTATTGATAAAGGGTTAAAAGTTTCATTTTCACCAGCATTATATTCCGTCATATTGGTAACAATGTAGTGATTGATACCAAATAATGAAAAAATGAAAAAACAGTTGATTAAGCAGTAAAGAGTTGATATAATAGTCCAAAATCATTCATGCTCTGTATATATTGAAAACCAGAAGCAACACCTGAGATATGCAAAACCACCTTCGTGAAAAAAGCATAAAAAACAGCAAGTCCTGAGGTACAACATAAGAATCACTACTGGAAAATTAATGAATCTAATTGATGGTTGCCGTGACTTAGGCCACCCCAGCAAACTGGAACGTCCTGTATAAATATACAAACAATGTCCGGCACTCCACTAAACGGTTTGTACTGCGCCCGGTGCCCTCACAGCCAAAATAGAGACAGATATGCAATAGTATCAGGCGGCACTCACGGCATTGTGGATACTGATAAATAAACGGTCAGACTCCGTGTCAGTCTATCAACGTTTCAATTTCATTTAAAAATTGTCGTCAGGATACAAACAGACATGAAAATTCTCACCTTATATCCCCACCGCTGTGTGTGCGTCTCCCGCCAGCTCCGGCGCCAATCCAGGAAGCCAAAGCTGAGCGCTATTGGATGACGTCAGACCTGAGCGCCCTCACGGCCGCTCTGAAACCCATCACCATGGCAACAATACACATATCCCCGTGCTGAAATTAATTTACAAAGGAAAAAACAGCTAATCATCTTCATACTGACTAATTACAAATACATATAGCGTCTAAACCGCTAGTCATAGTCAATAAAGTATATATAGAAAACATCACAGTTTTATAATGCTTAATAGCCCTAGTCGTCAGATTAGACCATATAAAGCACAAAATTAGCATTCAATTAACAGAACTTGTACAATTCAGGCCACTAGATCAACAATTATATAGCTTCAGTATATGTATCAAAATATTAATATATTGATATAAATATGCAAAAAACATTCGTACTATTATTTATTTAAAGCATGATAAAGGAAGTTTCTCATTTAACCCTCGTGGGGACAGCACATCAAGTTTAAAAATCCACCTAGCCTCACACCATAATAGAGCTGCCCCCCTGTCTCCCCCTCTCATATTAAGGTGTGAGGCTAGGTGGATTTTTAAACTTGATGTGCTGTCCCCACGAGGGTTAAATGAGAAACTTCCTTTATCATGCTTTAAGTAAATAATAGTACGAATGTTTTTTGCATATTTATATCAATATATTAATATTTTGATACATATACTGAAGCTATATAATTGTTGATCTAGTGGCCTGAATTGTACAGGTTCTGTTAATTGAATGCTAATTTTGTGCTTTATATGGTCTAATCTGACGACTAGGGCTATTAAGCATTATAAAACTGTGATGTCTTCTATATATACTTTATTGACTATGACTAGCAGTTTAGATGCTATATGTATTTGTAATTAGTCAGTATGAAGATGATTAGCTGTTTTTTCCTTTGTAAATTAATTTCAGCACGGGGATATGTGTATTGGCCCTCATTCCGAGTTGTTCGCTCGGTATTTTTCATCGCATCACAGTGAAAATCCGCTTAGTACGCATGCGCAATGTTCGCACTGCGACTGCGCCAAGTAACTTTACTATGAAGAAAGTATTTTTACTCACGGCTTTTTCTTCGCTCCGGCGATCGTAATGTGATTGACAGGAAATGGGTGTTACTGGGCGGAAACACGGCGTTTCAGGGGCGTGTGGCTGAAAACGCTACCGTTTCCGGAAAAAACGCAGGAGTGGCCGGAGAAACGGTGGGAGTGCCTGGGCGAACGCTGGGTGTGTTTGTGACGTCAACCAGGAACGACAAGCACTGAAATGATCGCACAGGCAGAGTAAGTCTGGAGCTACTCTGAAACTGCTAAGTAGTTAGTAATCGCATTATTGCGAATACATCGGTCGCAATTTTAAGAAGCTAAGATTCACTCCCAGTAGGCGGCGGCTTAGCGTGTGTAACTCTGCTAAATTCGCCTTGCGACCGATCAACTCGGAATGAGGGCCATTGTTGCCATGGTGATGGGTTTCAGAGCGGCCGTGAGGGCGCTCAGGTCTGACATCATCCAATAGCGCTCAGCTTCGGCTTCCTGGATTGGCGCCGGAGCTGGCGGGAGACGCACACACAGCGGTGGGGATATAAGGTGAGAATTTTCATGTCTGTTTGTATCCTGACGACAATTTTTAAATGAAATTGAAACGTTGATAGACTGACACGGAGTCTGACCGTTTATTTATCAGTATCCACAATGCCGTGAGTGCCGCCTGATACTATTGCATATCAGTCTCTATTTTGGCTGTGAGGGCACCGGGCGCAGTACAAACCGTTTAGTGGAGTGCCGGACATTGTTTGTATATTTATACAGGACGTTCCAGTTTGCTGGGGTGGTCTAAGTCACGGCAACCATCAATTAGATTCATTAATTTTCCAGTAGTGATTCTTATGTTGTACCTCAGGACTTGCTGTTTTTTATGCTTTTTTCACGAAGGTGGTTTTGCATATCTCAGGTGTTGCTTCTGGTTTTCAATATATACAGAGCATGAATGATTTTGGACTATTATATCAACTCTTTACTGCTTAATCAACTGTTTTTTCATTTTTTCATTATTTGGTATCAATCACTACATTGTTACCAATATGGCGGAATATAATGCTGGTGAAAATGAAACGTTTAACCCTTTATCAATACCTTTGCAAGAATACTTCAGTTACTCTGAGACAGAGACTGATACCATTCTACATAAGGAACAGTTGTTTGACCAAATTGAGACACTTCCCACTGATGTGATTTTCAGAGATTTACTTCGATTAAAGAAAAAGGAAATTGATTTCACACTTCATGCTATCACACTTAGCGATTACTTTCGTTCTAAAAAAATACCAAGGGGTTTCAGAGTGCGTAACTGTCCTACTATAGGCAGGTGGGATCCTGCCTTCTGCCGTAAATGGATTTCCATCCTCAATAAATGCTCGGCAGACTTAATGCTATTGGTTATCGAGCACTCAAACAAAGAGGTGGAATCTATTAAAAAGAAAATCTCAGCATTAGAGGTTACGCATATACCGTTACTAGAGGCCGATAAAGACAATGAGTGGCTGAGTAAACTAAGCAATCAGCTAGCCACCTATAAGCAAGACCTTATTAAATACAAACGGGAGAAATTCCTGAAAGTGGAAAAAGACTATGATAATCATCAGGTCTATAGGTGGCTCTCTGGGAACAAGGAAGGTGAAATTAAGCGCCCCTTCTTTCGTAGACAACGGTATCCGAGAACAGCTTTAGACACAGAGACCTCTGCTGAAAACACAAGTACGGCCAGCGACTCTGAACCCCGACGTAATCGTAATCGCCGTAGAGGTCCTAACCTCCCTTTAGGTGTGACAACGCGTACCGGTGCCCGCAAATACGTCCTACCCGACGAGGCGGACAGTTCAGACGCAGCCAAACGTGGAAGAAAACCACCCGTTGCCAACAAGAAAAAATAATCTTTAATCTATCTAGTGTGGAATTGACACGAAGTGAGAAGAGTGTACTCTCAAAAGGTTTTTCATTCGTACCATCTAGAGACTTTGACCATTTGAGATGGAATATTGAGAAATACCAACTTCAACGGAAATTAAAATTAAAGGAGTTCTTTTTACAAAATCAAACTGATAGGAATATTGAACCATCTATTCTCCCCAGTTTGATGCAATTCAAAAAGCCATCTTCTTTTGATCCTTTATCTAACAATTCCAGTATTAAAACTTTTATGCGTAACATTGATCAGCAGGTGACAAACGCAATGCAAGAACCTGCCTCGCTAGCACCTAACCTTAACCCACAAGAACGTAGAGCACTGAAATCCTTATCCAGCAAAGAGAATTTGATTATCCGACCGGCCGACAAGGGCGGAGCGGTCGTTCTTCAGGACCTGAGTGATTACAGAACTGAGTTACAGCGACAGTTGGCAGAACCCGGTGTTTACACAAAACTCAGGGGTGACCCTACTGTCGGTTTCTCTCGAAATCTTAGGGAAACCCTGTTATTGGCATTAGATGCTTCACTTATTACTGAGGAGTGTTTTGAGGTCCTCATTCCAGAGTTTCCAGTGGTTCCATTATTGTACAGTCTGCCAAAAATTCATAAGGGTTTAGATCCTCCACCTGGCAGGCCCATTATTGCGGCCCGTGGGTCCTTATTTCAACCCACTTCAACTTTATTAGATTCCATTTTACAACCTTTTGTACAGGCGCATCCTAATTATTTATTGGACACCACAGCACTCCTCAATAAATTAATCGAGTTAGGTACTGTCTCTAATGATGTATGGTTAATTACAGCAGATGTGTGTAGTTTATACACTGTTATCCCTCATGCTGAGGGCTTGGATACAGTACAAAAATTCTTGCTGGAATGTAGCTCTCTCGATAGAACTCACATTGAAATTATTGGGCAACTGCTGGAACTCATCCTCACCAAAAATTATTTTCTTTTTGATGGAAATTTTTATTTGCAAACCAAAGGGTGTGCGATGGGTTCCGCAGTTGCTCTGGCATATGCTAATATCTTCATGTTTGCAGCTGAACACGAGATATTTTTCAAAAATCCGGAGATTGCCACTAATATTGTATTTTACACTAGATTTATTGATGACCTTATGCTTGTGTGGAGAGGTACAGATGCAAGCTTTAAATCTATTATGGACCAACACAATGAGTCCTCGAGTCCGGTTAAATTTACTTATAAGATGGACCGACAGGTAATTGATTTCCTTGACGTTAAAATCTCTCTTATGGAGGGCAGGATCACTACTACGGTTTTTACTAAACCTACTGATCGCAATACCTTCCTACATTGGAAGAGTTGTCACCCTAGGAATCTGAAATATGGCTTGCCATATTCTCAGATGATCAGAGTGAGAAGGATCAATGACGATGCAGATACAGCTGCCGTTCAAATTGATGACCTGATCTCTAAATTTGTAGCCAGGGGATATAAACGATCTAAGTTATTGTCCGATAAGAACAGAGTAATGGCTTTAGACAGGAAGGACCTACTAATTAAGAAAGCAAGGACCACAGGTAATCTTAAATTCCCCTGGGTTAATCAATTTCACTCACGATCGGAAACAGTCAGCCAAATTACCAAAAAACATTGGCATCTTATTAAGACAGATGAAAATCTAGGTTTGGGCACGATGGATTTAATGCCTTGTTTTTCTAGGTCCAGCAATCTGAGAGATATCTTAGTTAAAACGGATATCACAGGAAGAGGGGTTGCACCATCAAAAAATTTCTTATCAAGAGGTAAACCAGGTTGCTTCAAATGCCCATGTACCACATGCAAGTACCTAATTAGTGGTGACACGTTCTGTCATCCCCATCTGGGAACCAAGATTAAAATCCATCATCGGTTAACGTGTGAGAGTACCCACATTGTATATCAGATTATATGCCCATGTGGGCTCTCTTATGTGGGGAAAACCATTAGAAAGTTCAAGGAGAGGATGACATTACCTCGCTCGGCTATCAGACAGGCTCTCACTACTGGTACAAGTGATCAACCAGTAGCCAAGCATTTTGCCGCATTAAAACATAGTATAGCGAGTATAAAGTACCGCATGATAGATCACATCCCTCTGTCTATGAGAGGGGGAGACAGGGGGGCAGCTCTATTAAGGTGTGAGGCTAGGTGGATTTTTAAACTTGATGTGCTGTCCCCACGAGGGTTAAATGAGAAACTTCCTTTATCATGCTTTAAATAAATAATAGTACAAATGTTTTTTGCATATTTATATCAATGTATTAATATTTTGATACATATACTGAAGCTATATAATTGTTGATCTAGTGGCCTGAATTGTACAGGTTCTGTTAATTGAATGCTAATTTTGTGCTTTATATGGTCTAATCTGACGACTAGGGCTATTAAGCATTATAAAACTGTGATGTCTTCTATATATACTTTATTGACTATGACTAGCGGTTTAGACGCTATATGTATTTGTAATTAGTCAGTATGAAGATGATTAGCTGTTTTTTCCTTTGTAAATTAATTTCAGCACGGGGATATGTGTATTGTTGCCATGGTGATGGGTTTCAGAGCGGCCGTGAGGGCGCTCAGGTCTGACGTCATCCAATAGCGCTCAGCTTCGGCTTCCTGGATTGGCGCCGGAGCTGGCGGGAGACGCACACACAGCGGTGGGGATATAAGGTGAGAATTTTCATGTCTGTTTGTATCCTGACGACAATTTTTAAATGAAATTGAAACGTTGATAGACTGACATGGAGTCTGACCGTTTATTTATCAGTATCCACAATGCCGTGAGTGCCGCCTGATACTATTGCATATCTGTCTCTATTTTGGCTGTGAGGGCACCGGGCGCAGTACAAACCGTTTAGTGGAGTGCCGGACATTGTTTGCATATATATATATATATATATATATATATATAGCATGCAGAGGTGCGGCACTCAGACTGAAATAAAGGACGCTAGGTCGTTGGAATGTTCATCAACGTTTCAATATATTAAATATTGTCGTCAGGATAATCAAAAGTACAAAACAAACATACTTTATATATGCAAACACCACATGTGAATGGAGGCACCGGGGCCGGGACCGCTCCCCCTCCCCGCTGCCACACTGTTCAGGTGACGTTATCAACATGAGTCGTACACCTGTCAGGTGAAAATTAACCCATCACCATACTACAATTAACCTATTAAAAATTGCGAGCATTCACAAAAACAAGCTTTTAAACATAATCATGTACTGACATAATGTTTAAAAATAGAAACAAATTACTTTAGTTCCGAATTACCATAAACACAGGCAAATGGATATTTTTCTCTCACTTCATGTCTAAACATATAAGGAACAACAATATGTATGTAACTGCAGTTAATCCATTATTGTATATCGTAATCAGAAACTGACCTTTAACCATGCATTAAACTCACATTTAAGGTAAATGATTCAATGTGAACAAGCCCGGCTAGGGTGAAACGTACGTCAGCTTCCAGCATAATTTGACGTCATCACAACGTCCCTTCCGGGTAACCCGTGCACAGTTCACGGACCCGGACTCGTAGGCACAACCTCAGAGACGCGTCCAAGCAAGGACAGCGTTTCATGCATGAAACAGCAGGATCTTCTCATTTCGTAAGGTATTTCGGCGCGCACTCATTGCGGGACGGGAGTGGGTTTTTTCCTGCAATGACATCATGCTATCAGGATAACCCCTACTTGTTTCCCGGCAACAGCAAGTAACGCCACTATCTTCCTTCATACCCGTCCCGGCCGCTGGCTCTCTCACCTCCCATTCACTGTGTTAATTTTCACACATGGGAAGGCAGCAGAAGTTAGCGGGTTAACGGCACGGATACTTTTCTTTCAATTATTACACTTGTTTAGGCAGATGTGGTCACTTAGATTCATTATATGTAAGAGCCAGAAAATTTGATACAATTTATTCTATCTAGTGATTGCCAGTTACAAATTCCTGTTGTGGGATTTATTATTTCTGGCACCCGTTTTTGTAACAAAAATACTATTGTGTTATATTACACCTGTTTAAGCAAATGTGGTCACTTAGAGTTATTATATGTATGAGCCAGAAAATTTGATATAATAATTTTTTCCATCTAGTGATAGCCAGTTACAAGTTCCTGTTGTGGGATTTGTCACTCCTGGCACCTGTTTTGTAACAAAAACATTATTGTGTTATATCTCATTAAGATACTAACAAGTATTCTATGGTTATGGTTGTTATTGCCTACTTAATACACTATTTATTTGCTTAGAAATTTTCACCTAGCATTGGATTTATTAATTACCTCCAATAAAGATTCAATTAAATTGCATCCTGTGTCAAGAGTGTAGGGATTATTACCTGCACTCTAAAATACACTACTGTACACAGAGGTTGCTACAAATTATTTTTCTCTTGAGATATATTGTTAGTTTGGAGGACCATACTATATTACAAATCACCATTGAACTTTAGTTGACTGTCTATTAGGGCTATACCAATAGGTATCTTGTTGCCCTTTCTCTATACATATTATTTTTAACTATTGAAATAAAATGTAATTTTTAAACAATAAATATTAAATAAATATTTTTTGAAAGAGTGCCCCCACAAAGAGGCTTTTTCTCAGATCCCTATTTCTTTGTTGGGATCACTCTCCTTTTTCTATAAACATATAAGGAACAACAATATGTATATAACTGCAGTTAATCCATTATTGTATATCGTAATCAGAAACTGACCTTTAACCATGCATTAAACTCACATTTAAGGTAAATGACAAAAGACCTAATTTGCATAACAAAAATAGTCTATATATTTTTTAGATTCCAAGATGCACAGGTAGCCAAACTATCTAACCCAATAAAACATACGTCCAAAAAGAGCAGATCAATGTTACAACAGCCCACCCACTCTGATGGTATGATTACCGTAGGGTGGCATAAGAAACTTTATCATTTAACCCTTTCGGGTAAATAACATTAAGCCGGTAAATCCACCGGGCCTCACATTTTAAAAGCTGAGTTGACCGATCTCATGCATGGTTAAAGGTCAGTTTCTGATTACGATATACAATAATGGATTAACTGCAGTTATATACATATTGTTGTTGCTTATATGTTTAGACATGAAGTGAGAGAAAAATATCCATTTGCCTGTGTTTATGGTAATTCAGAACTAAAGTAATTTGTTTCTATTTTTAAACATTATGTCAGTACATGATTATGTTTAAAAGCTTGTTTTTGTGAATGCTCGCTATTTTTAATAGGTTAAGTGTAGTATGGTGATGGGTTAATTTTCACCTGACAGGTGTACGACTCATGTTGATGACGTCACCTGAACAGTGTTGCAGCGGGGAGGGGGAGCGGTCCCGGCCCCGGTGCCTCCATTCACATGTGGTGTTTGCCTATATAAGGTATGTTTGTTTTGTACTTTTGATTATCCTGACGACAATATGTAATATATTGAAACGTTGATGAACATTCCACCGACCTAGCATCCTTTATTTCAATCTGAGTGCCACACCTCTGCATGCTATACATTCAATTTCCGTGAAGGCACCGATGCAGCTTACTGAGAGGCAAGGAGTGCCGGACCTGCGCTATCTATATATATATATATATATATATATATATATACTGTATATATATTAGAGATGAGCGAGTTCAGTTCTCAGAGAACCAAACCCTACCGGACTTCACACTCTGAGCCCGGTTCCGAGTCAGGCTCGGGTTTTCCCGCCTGACTCGGACACCCGAACGAGACAAAACATCATCATCCTGCTGTCGTATTCTCGAGGGATTTGGATCCAATATAAGGAGCCGCGTGTCACGGCCATTTTCACTCCAGTCTCAGAGAGTGTAGTGAGAGGACATGTCTCTGTCCTCAGTGTCTGTGTGGGGGCGGGAAAGTGGGTTGGCAAGTCTAGTGCTGTGTTGTGCTGCTCAGTCAAGTCCAGTGTAGTCAGTGTCTTATGCTGCATCAGTCAAGCCAGTCACAGTGTTGGTTTCCTCTGCTGCTATATGTCCCCAGTGCTGCTGGCTGCTGTATAAGTCCCTTGCATTTTTGCTGGGTTGTCTTTCATCAGATCAGGGGTAGTGTCTTGTACAGCATCAGTCCAGTGACCAGTCACAGTGGTGGTGTCCTCTGCTGCCATATATCCAGTGTAGCTGTATAGGTCCCTTTCAGTGGGGATGTGTTGTCCTGCATAAGACCAGGGGAAGTGTCTTGTGCAGCATCAGTCCAGTGACCAGTCACAGTGGTGGTGTCCTCTGCTGCCATAAATCCAGTGTAGCTGTATAGGTCCCTTTCAGTGGTGATGTGTTGTCCTGCATAAGACCAGGGGTAGTGTCTTGTGCAGCATCAGTCCAGTGACCAGTCACAGTGGTGGTGTCCTCTGCTGCAATATATCCAGTGTAGCTGTATAAATCCCTTTCAGTGGTGCTGTGTTGTCCTGCATTAGACCAGGGGAAGTGTCTTGTGCAGCATCAGTCCAGTGACCAGTGACAGTGGTGGTGTCCTCTGCTGTCATATATCCAGTGTTACTGCCATATAATTCCCATGATACTGGCATATAATTACCATGATATTGCCATATAATTCTTGGAATACTAGCGTAAAATTCCTGTGATACTGCCATATAATTCCCATGATACTGGCACATAATTCCTAAGATACTGCCATATAATTCCAGTGATACTGGCGTATATTTCCTGTGATACTGCCATATAATTCTCGCGATACTGTCGTATAATTCCTGTGATACTGGCGTATAATTCCCGTGATACTGGCATATAATTTCTGTGATACTGCCATATAATTCTCGGAATCCTGGTGTATAATTCCCGTGATACTGGCGTATAATTCCTGTGATATTGCTGTATAATTCTCAGAATACTGGCATATAATTCCTTTGCTACTGCCATATACTTCCTGTGATACTGCCATATAGTTCCAGTTATCCTGCCGTATAATTTCATTTAAATCCATATAATTCCGTATAAATCCAGTCCAGTGGTGCTGCCATATAAATTCAGTGGTGCTGTCCTGTGCTGTATATTATTTACTCAAAATAAAGGGGTTATTAATATTTAATTCAAATCATTTTTGGTGTTTGCCCTGTGAGGTTTAGGGGTACGCTCTCTTGTGCCGCATATTGTGTTATATAACGCCAGAAAAATAAAAGAGAACAAAAATTTGGAGGATAAAATAGGGAGAGATCAAGAACCACTTCCTCCTAGTGCTGAAGCTGCTGCCACTAGCCATGACATAGATGATGAAATGCCATCAACATCATCTGCCAAGGCCGATGCCCATTGTGATATTAGAGGGCATGTAAAATCCAAAAAGCCAAAGTTCAGTAAAAAGACCCACAAAAATAAATTTAAATGGTCTGAGGAGAAACGTAAACTTGCCAAAATGCCATTTACGACACGGAGTGGCAAGGTACGGCTGTGTCCCTGGCCTATGTTCATGACTAGTGGTTCAGCTTCACATGACAATGGAAGCCCTCATAACTGAGGCCTTGACACTTATGTTGGTGTTAGATGTGCGTTCGTTATCTGCCATTAGTGCAGTGGGATTTAGACAATTTATGGAGGTATTGTGTCACCAGTACCAAATACCATCTAGATTCCAGTTCACTAGACAGGCGATAGCGAGATTTTGCGATTTAATTCCAGTGATTTGGACATATAATTACAGTGATTTTGCCAATTAATTCCAGTGATTTGGATGTATAATTATTAATTACAGTGATTTTGCCAATTAATTCCATTGATTTGGACGCATAATTATAGTGATTTTGCCAATTAATTACAGTGATTTGGATGTAAAATTATTAATTACAGTGATTTTGCCAATTAATTACAGTGATTTGGAAATATAATTACAGTGATTTTGCCAATTAATTCCACTGATTTTGACATATAATTATTAATTACAGTGATCTTGCCAATTAATTCCAGTGATTTTGACGTATAATTTCAGTGATTTTGCCAATTAATTCCAGTGATTTGGACGTATAATTTCAGTGATTTTGCAAATTAATTCCAGTGATTTGGACGTATAATTATTAATTACATTGATTTTGCCAATTAATTCCAGATATTTGTACATATAATTATTAATTCCAGTGATTTTGCCAATTAATTCCAGTGATTTGGACGTATACTTATTAATTACAGTGATCTTACCAATTAATTCCAGTGATTTTGACGTATAATTCCAGTGATTTTGCCAATTAATTCCAGTGATTTAGATGTATACTTATTAATTACAGTGATTTTGCCAATTAATTCCAGTGATTTGGACGTATAATTCCAGTGATTTTACCAATTAATTCCAGTAATTTGGACGTGTATTTATTAATTACAGTGATTTTTCCAATTAATTCCAGTGATTTGGATGTATAATTAATAATTACAGTGATCTTGCCAATGAATTACAGTGATTTGGACGTATAATTCCAGTTGGAATTGTTTGTGTTGCTTGGCTTAGTCAAACAGCTACCTCATTGCACCTCTTTGATATCTTTCCATGAGGTGCTGTTTGGGGCCTAGTTTTTGAAATGTGCCATCCTGTCTGACACTGCCGTATGAGTCCAGGGGTACCGCGTATTAATCCTGGGGTACTGCCGTATAAGTCCACCAATTGCAGAATTTTTTAAAAATGACTGGAGCATGCTGGAGATGCTGTCAGTGGACCAAACAATTGCGGCCCACTCTCGACATTCAGCCACAGCGTGACACTACTAGATGGACCAGGTAGTTGTGTCGCTTAGCTTAGTCATACAGCAACCTCAGTGCACCTCTTTTTCTTCTTTGCATCATGTGCTGTTAGGTGCCTTTTTTATATCTGACCTCCTGTCTGCCACTGCAGTGCCACTCCTAGATGGTCCAATTGTATGTGTCACTTGGCTTAGTCACACAGCTACCTCATTGCACCTCTTCCACATCTTTGCATGATGTGCTGTTTTGGGCCTAGTTTTTGAAAAGTGCCATCCTGTCTGCCACTGCAGTGCCACACCTAGATGGGACAATTGTTTGTGTCGCTTGGCTTAGTCATACAACTACCTCATTGCAATTCTTTTTCTTCTTTGCATGATGTGCTGTTTGGGGCCTTTTTTTATATCTGCCCTCCTGTCTGCCACTGCAGTGCCACTCCTAGATGGGCCAGGTGTTTGTGTTATCCATTTGTGTCGATTAGCTTAGTCATCCAGCAACCTCGGTGCAACCTTTTGGCCTAAAAACAATATTGTGAGTTGTTCAGAATAGACTGGAAATGAGTGGAAATGATTGTTATTGAGGTTAATACCATAGGAGCAAAATTACCCCCAAATTCTGTGATTTTAGCTGTTTTTATGTTTTGTTTTTTAATCATCCAGATCTAAAACCAAAACACGAAAGGATGGTTTTGGCAAAACCAAAACACATACACACAATTTCAGTCCAGCACTTCACCCATCATCCACCTGACTTGCCTTGGTGCCCTCCCAGAGTTCAGGGAGCAAATATAGTTGAAATAGAGGGTGGCACTCACAGTTCTTATACCATGAAAAAAGGAGATGGGTAGCCTTACAGTTTGATGCTGACATTTCAGGCTGGCTTCACTGAGACTTTTCTCAGAGACCACACAATATCAAACAAGCAAGGTGTAAAAATATAAAAACAACGCTCACCATGTGTCCGCACTTCCTGTGTGCCGTCAATGTTTCAATGCAATTTAATCATCAGGACTTTCATCAGGACATCAAAAGAACAAACAACAACGTTTACCTTATGAACCACATTACACCCAGTGAATGGATGCTGCAGCCCAGGACCACCTCCTCAGACAGCAACAACCTCAAATTATGTCATTCCATCTGGCGCTCATGTCCACATATACCTTTTCTATTTTGCTCAATTTGGCACACCCTGCTTAATATGGCTAAGCGGTTTTCTACAAGTAGCGAATGGATTTATTTTTACATTTTTGTTTCCATAATAAAATATGTATAAAGTAGCATATTAAAGAAGCAAATTTAAAATAAATTACAAAGCATGGCTAAATCTCTGGGTCTATGGCATGCCAAGCTGTTCATACATGGCAGGATATAGGAAAAGTGTATGTGGACACATCTGTAGTGCATGTGCATCTAAAGCACCCTAAATTGCTCTTGCTGCTACTTCTAGCTTATGGACCCAAAACAGATACATTAGTCTTAACCAATATGTCACCACTGGGTAAAATGAGTGCCACCCCCATCCCAACCGTGCTCAGCACACAACGTGCTGTGTGCTGAGCGGTGTGAGAGATGTGTGCTGAGCAGTCTGTGCAATATATATATATATATATATATATATATATATAAATATAAAATTCCAAATTAGGTAGGTGCTCCCCAAAAGTTTATAAATGTAATATTTTAAACCATAAGACTTACAAGGTCTTGCAGGGTAATTACAACATTTTTTGGTCAACTCATGAGCTTTTTCAATCTTAGCAGAGCAAACACAGAGTTAAGTGCTTTCAAAATGACATAGCAGCATCAGGTGGTATCACCCTATCTCTACCCACGCAGCATCTTAAAAAAACATCTGTCTGCTGGCTTCCCATGCTTAGCGGCGTGCGTTCCAGTTGGCAGGTGTGACCACTTCTTCAGTTGTGCGTCATTACAGTATGCATTTCAGTTACAATGGAACACATTACCGTAAGTGCCTCCAGTCACAATTACAGAGCACCTGTGCACCATCCAAATGGAGCACAAACACAGGTAGTCCAGCAACATCACCAAATACATAAAGCTAATAATTGTGACTTATCCCATAATATCTACAGTGTATATAGTCAATTGGGCACCCTAATCATTAAGGGGAGAACAGAACCAGGCCCGCTCCCTCCTGCCTTCCTCTTTTCTCCTGTTCCACCCATTACCATTCACAGGCCCGCCCCTCCTTCCCCCTGTCCTGTGTGAGACTGCTTCCCTCTAATTTTTATTCTCTGGATGCAGAGCTTCTATACATGCACCATGCAGTGACCCGAGGAAAGACAGAGAGACCCTCCTTACAGGTAAATACCCGGTGGAGGCTGGTTCTGTTCTAATGTAATGTGTAATGGGAGTAGAGTAGAGAGAGCACCACTTTCTGTCAAACTCAAGTGACAGGTCGACACGCCCACAATTATGCAAATCAAGCCTTAACCACACCCACAATTAGGCAAACCACGCCTAACCACGCCCCTAATTATGCAAATAATGTTATAATCACGCCCCTAATTATGCAAATCACGCCCTAATCACGCCCCTAATCACTCCTACGACACTCCCACTTTCCCTCCCCTTCTGATGTTGTTTTATAGGAAATAAGCTTACAAAAGGAGTTATAAGCGTAGTTTAACCATTGAAAACCCTCCTGTTTATTAACTGTTAGATGATGCAGCAATGTATATTATTTCCAGTTGATTTGTGTGTTGTTAACTCTTAGTTGCACCAGTAAATGCTATATCCAATTGATTTATAAAATAAGCCTGCAAGCTATGAGCTTTTTCACAGATAGCAGACTTATTAATGGACACAGCTGTATGTGTGCATTAAGAGTTCACTATATGTGTATTTTAAGCTATGGTGTTTGTGACAGATTAGTAAACTAATGACCGGTACAAATAGACGTGTCATTTGTTTTAATTAGTAGTTGACATAGATGTCTAGGATGTCCTTACGTTGTTTACGTTGTTACAGACGGATTAGTTAATACAATATTGTACAATACACATAGACGTGTAATTTGTTTTAATTAAGCGTAGACACAGCGGTCTAGGTGGTCCTTATGTTTTTTATATTTAGAGCTATTTGACTGTTGCAAACAAGAAAGCTGCATGGTAATTAAGTTCTGTTATAGCTAATTGTCATGCAAACAGTACACATAGACAAACCTGTTTGCTTTAATTAGGATTTGACATTGAGGTCTAGGTGGTCCTTATGTTTTTTTATATTTAGAGCTATTTGACTGTTGCAAACAGACAAGAAAGTTGCAGGGGTAATTAAGTTCTGTTACTAGGTATATGATAATTTGTAAGACTGGGGAATTTGCTAGTGACCGAAGGTTGAACTTTGATTGCAAGCAGACATGACCAGACTTGTCTGGTCATTAATTAAGGTCTATCAAGAGTGCTATGAGAACACGAGTTTGTAATTGACCGGTTGTCGGATGTAAAATGACATACACGCTATGGATAATGATATATTATCAATTAGCAGCGGTTGGTGGTTAAGAGATATAGAGAGAGAACCATTTTAACTGCGCTGCAGTAACACGACTGGTAATAAGCATAATACTTAATTGACGGTTTATAGATGCTAACCAGTATTGATAGAGCCTAATGGGTATATAAAATAATACATACAGTATAACAAGTAGTACAAATCGGTAAAATCATTCTGCATCATATAGGAACTAAACTGTTTTAATCATTTGACGAGCGAGATATTTTAAACATTAATGCCGTTTCACATTTGAAATGCTGTAGCTACATTAACAATACTTGACAGACATACGTATTAAACTAAATGTTGCTAAAATATAGCAGCAAGATGGCGCTAAGCATGTATATATATATATATATATATATATATATATATACTAATATCGTTTGTAAAAACACAGCGTGTTTATATTCAAAATGTTGGCATTGCTTTATGGAAGATAAAGCCGTATAAATTAATTGTATAACATAATTAGGTGTAAAATGATGTGTTTATTAATAAATAAGCTGTTTTTTTTAAACCCTATTTGTACATGATTGTCTCGATGCGTAGGAATAGCACGGTATTGATAGCTTTGGATAACCAGTTTCATCATACAGCGGGCTTAGTTATTATTCATGCATATTAGCATTTCCCTATTTACTTTCAAAACACTTACTAAAAATAATAAACAATTAGGTGTAAAACATATTTGATTCCCCCTTACTCATTCTGCCGGAGACTACCTGAAATAGTAGCAATCTACATGATCCCCTGAATAGTTACTCAATCTCCCTGACAAAAAGTAAATTAAAAAATCAGCGATACATACATTCATTCTGCGTCATATAGGAACTAAACTGTTTTTATCATTTGACGAGCGAAATATTTTAAACATTAATGCCGTTTCACATTTGAAATGCTGTGGCTACATTAACAATACTTGACAGACATACGTATTAAACCTAAATGTTGCTAAAATATAGCAGCAAGATGGCGCTAAGCATGTATATATATATATATATATATATATATATATATATACTAATATCGTTTGTAAAAACACAGCGTGTTTATATTCAAAATGTTGGCATTGCTTTATGGAAGATAAAGCCGTATAAATTAATTGTATAACATAATCAGGTGTAAAATTATGTGTTTATTAATAAATAAGCTGTTTTTTGAAAATCGATTTGTACATACCCCCTATAGCTCCACCCGAAGGGTCTGAGTTTTGCATGTGTCAACAACATTTCAGCTTTATAAGGAGAGTCCTGTAACCATTCCATAACAGCGTTGAAATCTATCACACAGAAGATACTGAGTCATTGCAACACAAAAAAGTGCACTTTTTCTTGCAAACTTGGTGTTTTTTTAATGCAAACATCAGCAGCCATTTTCTCAGTCTGGATAAGGAGGGGTGGTACTGGCTTTGTTCTGCATGCTGATGCTAATAATAATAATAATAATAATAATAATAATCAGTTTTATACATTGATAAATGCACCACACTGCATTTGTCAGGAAGTATTAACAGTACCATGTCCCAGTTGGGGGTTTGGTGTCCCCGTCCTCCTCTAGGCTGGAGAATAGGCCGTTGGTAGAACGCGAGCATTATTGATTGTCCCGATGCATAGGAATGGCACGGTATTGGTAGCTTTGGATAACCAGTTTCATCATACAGCGGGCTTAGTTATTATTCATGCATATTAGCATTTCCCTATTTACTTTCAAAACACTTACTTAAAATAATAAACAATTAGGTGTAAAACATATTTGATTCCCCCTTACTCATTCTGCCGGGGACTACCTGAAATAGTAGCAATCTTCCTGATTCTCAGCATAGTCCCTCAATCTCCCTGACAAAAAATAAACAAAAAATCAGCGATACATGCATTCAAAAGGGATCAGCTGCGACATTTCCCTGTATTGGTTATAAGGTACAATGATCCCTATGGTTGGGATTCCGGCGTTGGTATTTCTACCGCCAGGATTCCGGCCGGCGGCATTTAGTACTGATCCCCCCCCCCCCATTGGTACATGCATTTTAAATGAGGTTTTATCGTGCCCACTTACAGTATATGGAACATCATGTAATAAACAATACACAAAGAAATACTGCAAAATAGCAGTGTCTTTTCTTCAGCAAGTAGATCATGCTAACTTTGGTTATTATTTACATTTGGATGTAAGTCATTTATATGACACGACTCTCAGATGTAACAGTACGCGCCCGCGTTGATATGTGTTAATTTCACAATATCACTGAAATGCTTTTTCAAAAGTAGGAAAGTATGATGTAAAATGAAATATTTGTTGTCTACACATGGCAGTGGTATCTACAGCTCCCACACACTGCTGTGTTTAGTATTCTGGGATATTCCGTGTTGATAGACCCCATTTGAATTTGCTAACAGTATTAGCATTGGAAGCCCTGAAAAAAAAAAAAAAAAAAAATGTGTATATCGCTGCATACATACTACATATTACTGTGTATTACAAGGTGTATAAAAATGCTTACACCAACAATGTTGTCAGGCTGTGCTTAGTCAATCGGTAATACGTTGGCAGTTGTTTACTCTAACTCTATATCCCTAGCGCACTGTTACCAGCCTACCTCATGTTCCCTGCGCTGTTTGCGCTTTCTCAAACTGGTTAATATTGATACAGACTGTTACACCTTTACACGCCGGAATAAATGTGAGATTTTGTATGTTACACAGGTTTAATTCGTGGTTTTTTACAGACAATTCAATTTAAAACATGTTTCAAACGTAGCCGATTATGCCTAGTCATGGATCGGTTTTAATTATTTCTGCAAAATGATGTATGTTGGCTTTAATAAAAGCAGTTGTCTTAACTGACCGATCTATGTATTTTGGTAGGCCTTTCATATACGGCTCAACAACTTCTTTAATAATGTCATGTTTACATTTAGCACTGTGGCTCACACCTTTAATGGGTTTTAACAAATATCCGGTATTTACAACCCAATGTTCTCAACATCTTACCGTATCTTACCCCACCAACGCATAAAATTGTATTTCAGCGTATTGGTCTACTTGTTCTGTATTTTGAATTACAACAGCTATGTCGGTCGTCCGTGATAAAAATATTGGGTGTTGCTGCTACACAATCAACCGCTGTAGTATTACCGGGGATTCCTGCAACAAATATTAACATTTCACCAGAACTATTCTGCTGTTCTTGTGTCATTGTCTCTATTTTGCTGTTACAGCGGCCACGTTACTAACGCTTGATACAGTTTGTAACGCAATCCTAATCCGTTGAGGCGCATCATCTTCGGAATACGACAATTTCTTTTAAGATCGGTAAAATATTGAATTATAATCTTTGTCGTTCATTCTTGGTCGATGCGGTCTGTGTTTGTTCGGGTTGATACAGTCGTGATGTATCCCCATAACCAACGGCCTAGCATTTTTCTTTAGGCTATGTCCGATCGAGGGCATTGCAAATTGTTCATTCGCCGTTTCAGCGACTATTGTGCGAATTGTTGTTTTGCCCAATTATGCCAGGACAGTGCATTAGCGCATCTGTAGCATTGCAACTTGGTAAGCTAATGTGATTGATTGATATATATGAATGGTATTGAATGTGAATTAAAAAAACAAAAACAAATCAACTCTAGGGAACAGGTTATATAATAGGTAGCATGTATCACCATACCAAGGTTGTTATAATCTCCAGGGCAATTCCACTGGATATTTATCCTATAATTTGGGTATAATTTTTTAAACACATAATACTATGTGATCATGTGCAATCTGCCTATCTACACCAGTATTATGTGTTCCGGAATCATAATATATATGATAAATATATAGCGTTTAAATAAGATACAGTATTCTCACACTGACATACATATGAAAACCGATAATAAGCAGTTCCGGCTGCTGTAATCCTTTACATGATGATTTTGGTATGTACACATGTACTACAGGTCACTACAAAGATATGAATCATGATATATAAGATCGCTAAACAAAACAAAAGAGATCTGTAATGATTTTTGACTAACTAGTTAACTCAGTGTACAGTAATCATATAGGTCCCCGTTGTCATATAGATATGTGCTTGGCATAAATATTTCCAAACGTTCCTAAATCTAAGATGTTTCATGCATGTTGTACCACTAAATATTGTAAATAGAATATCAACATGACAGATGATATAACTGAATTTATCATGATGAATCTTATATATTCCTATATTTTACTAATGTAATACCATTATGGGGTATAATTTTTCAACAAATATTACTATGTGATCATGAGCAATCTTCCTATCTACACCAGTATTATGTGTTCCAGAGTCATAATATATTTGATAAATATATATCGTTTAAATAAGACACAGATGAGTTAAATTTAATAGTAACAATACTCATATGTTATGTTGGTAATAATGTAACGGGCTATTTTAACATAACAGATCGTATTTAGGAAAATGATGACATGATATGCCTAGTGACCCAATAGTTATTAAAACCTTTTACTGTAAATATAATGTTTGTGCATGCATACCCCATGAGATATGTACTACTATTAAGCACAAAAAAGCATATTGGCATTCTACTCTAACATTTAGAGTAAAAGATTAGAATGGATCAAGGTTCAGCGGCCTCTTTGACAATCCATGTTATGGATATGAAGTAAACCCACCATTAATAAGCATTAAAAAGGATACCAAGAATATGATTTTGACATATGGTCCCAGATTTTCAAATAAAGGCTGTGTAGTGTATCTCCTTATTTAATCCTAATGGAGTCATAGTATTCAACAGGCAAATGTATCTAGATTTTTTTTCTTTAGTAACTACTTAGTAATGTTACAAACACTTATCCCTAGCTCAACCTATTCTAGATCATACATTTTCACCTTTTTGGGATTACTAGCGTGGAATCGTTGAAAGTGTCTCGCCAAACTTGTAATTTTCTTCATGTTGCTTATATCTCTTTGTGTATTTTTAATGATATATACATGATCCAATATTCATTTTTAAAAAGCATCTTAGTCATGCTGTTATATTTATAAACACATGAGCCTATTAAACAGTAAATTACACCAAATGTGTGGAGCAGTTAATGAAGCTTTTTATTTCTGTTTTATTGTTATTTCTGTCAGAGAACTTCTGAGTGATATGAATATATTGGCATGCTTGACATTGTCCACAGGGATAACAGACAGATAATGGTGGATTTTTCCTCTGATGATTGGAAAAGTGACTTCTAAACAAATTATCCCGTAAATTTGTTGATATCTTCCAGATGATCTGTATGTTCTTATCAAATTCTTTCTTCAGATCATCATCCATGTTGAGTATATATCGGTATTTGTGTAATGACGCATTGATGTGTATCTATTCTTTACAGTATGTAACGCTGTATCTTATTTGGCATAAGGTGGGTTCTCTTGTCTTGGGTATAAGTAAGGATATACTTGAGGTTTTATTGGTGGCATTATAAGCTTTCTGTAGGTTCTGTTTTTCATAGACCATCTTAGTGTGTATCTTTAACTCCTATTGCTCTTTTTCTGTAAATTTCAACATCCGATCAATTTCTTCTGGTTTGGATATATTCTCCTTTTGGAATTGATCTCAGAGTGGTGGGATAATGGGAACTGATGTGATGTAAAATGCTGTTGGCGGACGTGGCCTTACGGAAAACATCGGTGCTGATTTATCCAACAGCTGTTTTGGAAATCTTCAAGTCATGAAAAGTATTACTATTGTGACTTATATCCGATGTAAGTTTAAGTACTAAGTTGCTATTATTAAGAAGTTGAATAATTTTTCTAGAAAGGATGCTATTAACACTCTACGGGAGCGGGCAGAGGAAGGTGAGGAATCCACCTCAGATGTTTTAGATTAATCCAGATCAATCCTACAAAAAATCGAACTTTTTCCCTAGCCCTCAAATATGAACCCAAGTACAACTATTCACTGAACTATTCTCCAACCAGCGCATTAATTAATATGATATTTAATCTACACAGAGTGCAAAAGAGACACAAATTAAATATGTAGCAGATAGCATAACTGTATTATTAAGCAAAATGTAGATACAGACCAATAATTATTATGTTGATTAAATAACATAATAATTATTGGTCTGTATCTACATTTTGCTTAATAATACAGTTATGCTATCTGCTACATATTTAATTTGTGTCTCTTTTGCACTCTGTGTAGATTAAATATCATATTAATTAATGCGCTGGTTGGAGAATAGTTCAGTGAATAGTTGTACTTGGGTTCATATTTGAGGGCTAGGGAAAAAGTTCGATTTTTTGTAGGATTGATCTGGATTAATCTATAACATCTGAGGTGGATTCCTCACCTTCCTCTGCCCGCTCCCGTAGAGTGTTAATAGCATCCTTTCTAGAAAAATTATTCAACTTCTTAATAATAGCAACTTAGTACTTAAACTTACATCGGATATAAGTCACAATAGTAATACTTTTCATGACTTGAAGATTTCCAAAACAGCTGTTGGATAAATCAGCACCGATGTTTTCCGTAAGGCCACGTCCGCCAACAGCATTTTACATCACATCAGTTCCCATTATCCCGCCACTCTGAGATCAATTCCAAAAGGAGAATATATCCAAACCAGAAGAAATTGATCGGATGTTGAAATTTACAGAAAAAGAGCAATAGGAGTTAAAGATACACACTAAGATGGTCTATGAAAAACAGAACCTACAGAAAGCTTATAATGCCACCAATAAAACCTCAAGTATATCCTTACTTATACCCAAGACAAGAGAACCCACCTTATGCCAAATAAGATACAGCGTTACATACTGTAAAGAATAGATACACATCAATGCGTCATTACACAAATACCGATATATACTCAACATGGATGATGATCTGAAGAAAGAATTTGATAAGAACATACAGATCATCTGGAAGATATCAACAAATTTACGGGATAATTTGTTTAGAAGTCACTTTTCCAATCATCAGAGGAAAAATCCACCATTATCTGTCTGTTATCCCTGTGGACAATGTCAAGCATGCCAATATATTCATATCACTCAGAAGTTCTCTGACAGAAATAACAATAAAACAGAAATAAAAAGCTTCATTAACTGCTCCACACATTTGGTGTAATTTACTGTTTAATAGGCTCATGTGTTTATAAATATAACGGCATGACTAAGATGCTTTTTAAAAATGAATATTGGATCATGTATATATCATTAAAAATACACAAAGAGATATAAGCAACATGAAGAAAATTACAAGTTTGGCGAGACACTTTCAACGATTCCACACTAGTAATCCCAAAAAGGTGAAAATGTATGATCTAGAATAGGTTGAGCTAGGGATAAGTGTTTGTAACATTACTAAGTAGTTACTAAAGAAAAAAAATCTAGATACATTTGCCTGTTGAATACTATGACTCCATTAGGATTAAATAAGGAGATACACTACACAGCCTTTATTTGAAAATCAGGGACCATATGTCAAAATCATATTCTTGGTATCCTTTTTAATGCTTATTAATGGTGGGTTTACTTCATATCCATAACATGGATTGTCAAAGAGGCCGCTGAACCTTGATCCATTCTAATCTTTTACTCTAAATGTTAGAGTAGAATGCCAATATGCTTTTTTGTGCTTAATAGTAGTACATATCTCATGGGGTATGCATGCACAAACATTATATTTACAGTAAAAGGTTTTAATAACTATTGGGTCACTAGGCATATCATGTCATCATTTTCCTAAATACGATCTGTTATGTTAAAATAGCCCGTTACATTATTACCAACATAACATATGAGTATTGTTACTATTAAATTTAACTCATCTGTGTCTTATTTAAACGATATATATTTATCAAATATATTATGACTCTGGAACACATAATACTGGTGTAGATAGGAAGATTGCTCATGATCACATAGTAATATTTGTTGAAAAATTATACCCCATAATGGTATTACATTAGTAAAATATAGGAATATATAAGATTCATCATGATAAATTCAGTTATATCATCTGTCATGTTGATATTCTATTTACAATATTTAGTGGTACAACATGCATGAAACATCTTAGATTTAGGAACGTTTGGAAATATTTATGCCAAGCACATATCTATATGACAACGGGGACCTATATGATTACTGTACACTGAGTTAACTAGTTAGTCAAAAATCATTACAGATCTCTTTTGTTTTGTTTAGCGATCTTATATATAATGATTCATATCTTTGTAGTGACCTGTAGTACATGTGTACATACCAAAATCATCATGTAAAGGATTACAGCAGCCGGAACTGCTTATTATCGGTTTTCATATGTATGTCAGTGTGAGAATACTGTATCTTATTTAAACGCTATATATTTATCATATATATTATGATTCCGGAACACATAATACTGGTGTAGATAGGCAGATTGCACATGATCACATAGTATTATGTGTTTAAAAATTATACCCAAATTATAGGATAAATATCCAGTGGAATTGCCCTGGAGATTATAACAACCTTGGTATGGTGATACATGCTACCTATTATATAACCTGTTCCCTAGAGTTGATTTGTTTTTGTTTTTTTAATTCACATTCAATACCATTTATATATATCAATCAATCACATTAGCTTACCAAGTTGCAATGCTACAGATGCGCTAATGCACTGTCCTGGCATAATTGGGCAAAACAACAATTCGCACAATAGTCGCTGAAACGGCGAATGAACAATTTGCAACGCCCTCGATCGGACATAGCCTAAAGAAAAATGCTAGGCCGTTGGTTATGGGGATACATCACGACTGTATCAACCCGAACAAACACAGACCGCATCGACCAAGAATGAACGACAAAGATTATAATTCAATATTTTACCGATCTTAAAAGAAATTGTCGTATTCCGAAGATGATGCGCCTCAACGGATTAGGATTGCGTTACAAACTGTATCAAGCGTTAGTAACGTGGCCGCTGTAACAGCAAAATAGAGACAATGACACAAGAACAGCAGAATAGTTCTGGTGAAATGTTAATATTTGTTGCAGGAATCCCCGGTAATACTACAGCGGTTGATTGTGTAGCAGCAACACCCAATATTTTTATCACGGACGACCGACATAGCTGTTGTAATTCAAAATACAGAACAAGTAGACCAATACGCTGAAATACAATTTTATGCGTTGATGGGGTAAGATACGGTAAGATGTTGAGAACATTGGGTTGTAAATACCGGATATTTGTTAAAACCCATTAAAGGTGTGAGCCACAGTGCTAAATGTAAACATGACATTATTAAAGAAGTTGTTGAGCCGTATATGAAAGGCCTACCAAAATACATAGATCGGTCAGTTAAGACAACTGCTTTTATTAAAGCCAACATACATCATTTTGCAGAAATAATTAAAACCGATCCATGACTAGGCATAATCGGCTACGTTTGAAACATGTTTTAAATTGAATTGTCTGTAAAAAAACACGAATTAAACCTGTGTAACATACAAAATCTCACATTTATTCCGGCGTGTAAAGGTGTAACAGTCTGTATCAATATTAACCAGTTTGAGAAAGCGCAAACAGCGCAGGGAACATGAGGTAGGCTGGTAACAGTGTGCTAGGGATATAGAGTTAGAGTAAACAACTGCCAACGTATTACCGATTGACTAAGCACAGCCTGACAACATTGTTGGTGTAAGCATTTTTATACACCTTGTAATACACAGTAATATGTAGTATGTATGCAGCGATATACACATTTTTTTTTTTTTTTTTTTTCAGGGCTTCCAATGCTAATACTGTTAGCAAATTCAAATGGGGTCTATCAACACGGAATATCCCAGAATGCTAAACACAGCAGTGTGTGGGAGCTGTAGATACCACTGCCATGTGTAGACAACAAATATTTCATTTTACATCATACTTTCCTACTTTTGAAAAAGCATTTCAGTGATATTGTGAAATTAACACATATCAACGCGGGCGCGTACTGTTACATCTGAGAGTCGTGTCATATAAATGACTTACATCCAAATGTAAATAATAACCAAAGTTAGCATGATCTACTTGCTGAAGAAAAGACACTGCTATTTTGCAGTATTTCTTTGTGTATTGTTTATTACATGATGTTCCATATACTGTAAGTGGGCACGATAAAACCTCATTTAAAATGCATGTACCAATGGGGGGGGATCAGTACTAAATGCCGCCGGCCGGAATCCTGGCGGTAGAAATACCAACGCCGGAATCCCAACCATAGGGATCATTGTACCTTATAACCAATACAGGGAAATGTCGCAGCTGATCCCTTTTGAATGCATGTATCGCTGATTTTTTGTTTATTTTTTGTCAGGGAGATTGAGGGACTATGCTGAGAATCAGGAAGATTGCTACTATTTCAGGTAGTCCCCGGCAGAATGAGTAAGGGGGAATCAAATATGTTTTACACCTAATTGTTTATTATTTTAAGTAAGTGTTTTGAAAGTAAATAGGGAAATGCTAATATGCATGAATAATAACTAAGCCCGCTGTATGATGAAACTGGTTATCCAAAGCTACCAATACCGTGCCATTCCTATGCATCGAGACAATCAATAATGCTCGCGTTCTACCAACGGCCTATTCTCCAGCCTAGAGGAGGACGGGGACACCAAACCCCCAACTGGGACATGGTACTGTTAATACTTCCTGACAAATGCAGTGTGGTGCATTTATCAATGTATAAAACTGATTATTATTATTATTATTATTATTATTAGCATCAGCATGCAGAACAAAGCCAGTACCACCCCTCCTTATCCAGACTGAGAAAATGGCTGCTGATGTTTGCATTAAAAAAACACCAAGTTTGCAAGAAAAAGTGCACTTTTTTGTGTTGCAATGACTCAGTATCTTCTGTGTGATAGATTTCAACGCTGTTATGGAATGGTTACAGGACTCTCCTTATAAAGCTGAAATGTTGTTGACACATGCAAAACTCAGACCCTTCGGGTGGAGCTATAGGGGGTATGTACAAATCGATTTTCAAAAAACAGCTTATTTATTAATAAACACATAATTTTACACCTGATTATGTTATACAATTAATTTATACGGCTTTATCTTCCATAAAGCAATGCCAACATTTTGAATATAAACACGCTGTGTTTTTACAAACGATATTAGTATATATATATATATATATATATATATATATACATGCTTAGCGCCATCTTGCTGCTATATTTTAGCAACATTTAGGTTTAATACGTATGTCTGTCAAGTATTGTTAATGTAGCCACAGCATTTCAAATGTGAAACGGCATTAATGTTTAAAATATTTCGCTCGTCAAATGATAAAAACAGTTTAGTTCCTATATGACGCAGAATGAATGTATGTATCGCTGATTTTTTAATTTACTTTTTGTCAGGGAGATTGAGTAACTATTCAGGGGATCATGTAGATTGCTACTATTTCAGGTAGTCTCCGGCAGAATGAGTAAGGGGGAATCAAATATGTTTTACACCTAATTGTTTATTATTTTTAGTAAGTGTTTTGAAAGTAAATAGGGAAATGCTAATATGCATGAATAATAACTAAGCCCGCTGTATGATGAAACTGGTTATCCAAAGCTATCAATACCGTGCTATTCCTACGCATCGAGACAATCATGTACAAATAGGGTTTAAAAAAAACAGCTTATTTATTAATAAACACATCATTTTACACCTAATTATGTTATACAATTAATTTATACGGCTTTATCTTCCATAAAGCAATGCCAACATTTTGAATATAAACACGCTGTGTTTTTACAAACGATATTAGTATATATATATATATATATATATATACATGCTTAGCGCCATCTTGCTGCTATATTTTAGCAACATTTAGTTTAATACGTATGTCTGTCAAGTATTGTTAATGTAGCTACAGCATTTCAAATGTGAAACGGCATTAATGTTTAAAATATCTCGCTCGTCAAATGATTAAAACAGTTTAGTTCCTATATGACGCAGAATGATTTTACCGATTTGTACTACTTGTTATACTGTATGTATTATTTTATATACCCATTAGGCTCTATCAATACTGGTTAGCATCTATAAACCGTCAATTAAGTATTATGCTTATTACCAGTCGTGTTACTGCAGCGCAGTTAAAATGGTTCTCTCTCTATATCTCTTAACCACCAACCGCTGCTAATTGATAATATATCATTATCCATAGCGTGTATGTCATTTTACATCCGACAACCGGTCAATTACAAACTCGTGTTCTCATAGCACTCTTGATAGACCTTAATTAATGACCAGACAAGTCTGGTCATGTCTGCTTGCAATCAAAGTTCAACCTTCGGTCACAAGCAAATTCCCCAGTCTTACAAATTATCATATACCTAGTAACAGAACTTAATTACCCCTGCAACTTTCTTGTCTGTTTGCAACAGTCAAATAGCTCTAAATATAAAAAAACATAAGGACCACCTAGACCTCAATGTCAAATCCTAATTAAAGCAAACAGGTTTGTCTATGTGTACTGTTTGCATGACAATTAGCTATAACAGAACTTAATTACCATGCAGCTTTCTTGTTTGCAACAGTCAAATAGCTCTAAATATAAAAAACATAAGGACCACCTAGACCGCTGTGTCTACGCTTAATTAAAACAAATTACACGTCTATGTGTATTGTACAATATTGTATTAACTAATCCGTCTGTAACAACGTAAACAACGTAAGGACATCCTAGACATCTATGTCAACTACTAATTAAAACAAATGACACGTCTATTTGTACCGGTCATTAGTTTACTAATCTGTCACAAACACCATAGCTTAAAATACACATATAGTGAACTCTTAATGCACACATACAGCTGTGTCCATTAATAAGTCAGCTATCTGTGAAAAAGCTCATAGCTTGCAGGCTTATTTTATAAAATCAATTGGATATAGCATTTACTGGTGCAACTAAGAGTTAACAACACACAAATCAACTGGAAATAATATACATTGCTGCATCATCTAACAGTTAATAAACAGGAGGGTTTTCAATGGTTAAACTACGCTTATAACTCCTTTTGTAAGCTTATTTCCTATAAAACAACATCAGAAGGGGAGGGAAAGTGGGAGTGTCGGAGGAGTGATTAGGGGCGTGATTAGGGCGTGATTTGCATAATTAGGGACGTGATTAGGGTGTGACTTGCATAATTAGGGGCGTGGTTAGGCGTGGTTTGCATAATTGTGGGCGTGGTTAAGGCTTGATTTGCATAATTGTGGGCGTGTCGACCTGTCACTTGAGTTTGACAGAAAGTGGTGCTCTCTCTACTGAGTAGGGATGTGCACTTGAAATTTTTCGGGTTTTGTGTTTTGGTTTTGGGTTCGGTTCCGCGGCCGTGTTTTGGGTTCGAACGCGTTTTGGCAAAACCTCACCGAATTTTTTTTGTCGGATTCGGGTGTGTTTTGGATTCGGGTGTTTTTTTCAAAAAACCCTAAAAAACAGCTTAAATCATAGAATTTGGGGGTCATTTTGATCCCAAAGTATTATTAACCTCAAAAACCATAATTTCCACTCATTTTCAGTCTATTCTGAACACCTCACAATATTATTTTTAGTCCTAAAATTTGCACCGAGGTCGCTGGATGACTAAGCTAAGCGACCCAAGTGGCCGACACAAACACCTGGCCCATCTAGGAGTGGCACTGCAGTGTCACGCAGGATGGCCCTTCCAAAAAACACTCCCCAAACAGCACATGACGCAAAGAAAAAAAGAGGCGCAATGAGGTAGCTGTGTGACTAAGCTCAACGACCCAAGTGGCCGACACAAACACCTGGCCCATCTAGGAGTGGCACTGCAGTGTCACGCAGGATGGCCCTTCCAAAAAACACTCCCCAAACAGCACATGACGCAAAGAAAAAAAGAGGCGCAATGAGGTAGCTGTGTGACTAAGCTCAGCGACCCAAGTGGCCGACACAAACACCTGGCCCATCTAGGAGTGGCACTGCAGTGTCACGCAGGATGGCCCTTCCAAAAAACACTCCCCAAACAGCACATGACGCAAAGAAAAAAAGAGGCGCAATGAGGTAGCTGTGTGACTAAGCTCAGCGACCCAAGTGGCCGACACAAACACCTGGCCCATCTAGGAGTGGCACTGCAGTGTCACGCAGGATGGCCCTTCCAAAAAACACTCCCCAAACAGCACATGATGCAAAGAAAAAAAGAGGCGCAATGAGGTAGCTGTGTGACTAAGCTCAACGACCCAAGTGGCCGACACAAACACCTGGCCCATCTAGGAGTGGCACTGCAGTGTCACGCAGGATGGCCCTTCCAAAAAACACCCCCCAAACAGCACATGACGCAAAGAAAAAAAAAGGCGCAATGAGGTAGCTGTGTGAGTAAGCTAAGCGACCCTAGTGGCCGACACAAACACCTGGCCCATCTAGGAGTGGCACTGCAGTGTCACGCAGGCTGGCCCTTCAAAAAACTACTCCCCAAACAGCACATGACGCAAAGAAAAAAAGAGGCGCAATGAGGTAGCTGTGTGAGTAAGCTAAGCGACCCTAGTGGCCGACACAAACACCTGGCCCATCTAGGAGTGGCACTGCAGTGTCACGCAGGATGGCCCTTCAAAAAACACTCCCCAAACAGCACATGACGCAAAGAAGAAAAAAAAGAGGCGCAATGAGGTAGCTGTGTGAGTAAGCTAAGCGACCCTAGTGGCCGACACAAACACCTGGCCCATCTAGGAGTGGCACTGCAGTGTCACGCAGGATGGCCCTTCAAAAAAATACTCCCCAAACAGCACATGACGCAAAGAAAAATTAAAGAAAAAAGAGGTGCAAGATGGAATTGTCCTTGGGCCCTCCCACCCACCCTTATGTTGTATAAACAGGACATGCACACTTTAACCAACCCATCATTTCAGTGACAGGGTCTGCCACATGACTGTGACTGAAATGACGGGTTGGTTTGGACCCCCACCAAAAAAGAAGCAATTAATCTCTCCTTGCACAAACTGGCTCTACAGAGGCAAGATGTCCACCTCATCATCATCCTCCGATATATCACCGTGTACATCCCCCTCCTCACAGATTATCAATTCATCCCCACTGGAATCCACCATCTCAGCTCCCTGTGTACTTTGTGGAGGCAATTGCTGCTGGTCAATGTCTCCACGGAGGAATTGATTATAATTCATTTTAATGAACATCATCTTCTCCACATTTTCTGGAAGTAACCTCGTACGCCGATTGCTGACAAGGTGAGCGGCGGCACTAAACACTCTTTCGGAGTACACACTTGTGGGAGGGCAACTTAGGTAGAATAAAGCCAGTTTGTGCAAGGGCCTCCAAATTGCCTCTTTTTCCTGCCAGTATAAGTACGGACTGTCTGACGTGCCTACTTGGATGCGGTCACTCATATAATCCTCCACCATTCTTTC
Organism: Pseudophryne corroboree; assembly: GCF_028390025.1. Taxonomy (NCBI): domain Eukaryota; kingdom Metazoa; phylum Chordata; class Amphibia; order Anura; family Myobatrachidae; genus Pseudophryne; species Pseudophryne corroboree. The sequence goes on from NC_086448.1 coordinate 488,041,796, forward strand.
AATGGGGAGAGAATCATATGCAGTGCCAGTAGACGACATGTCCGTATCCGTAATCGTTGGCAGGTCCTTCAGTCCGGACCAGATGTCAGCATCAGCAGTCGCTCCAGACTGCCCTGCATCACCGCCAGCGGGTGGGCTCGGAATTCTGAGCCTTTTCCTCGCACCCCCAGTTGCGGGAGAATGTGAAGGAGGAGATGTTGACAGGTCGCGTTCCGCTTGACTTGACAATTTTCTCACCAGCAGGTCTTTGAACCCCAGCAGACTTGTGTCTGCCGGAAAGAGAGATCCAAGGTAGGTTTTAAATCTAGGATCGAGCACGGTGGCCAAAATGTAGTGCTCTGATTTCAACAGATTGACCACCCGTGAATCCTTGTTAAGCGAATTAAGGGCTCCATCCACAAGTCCCACATGCCTAGCGGAATCGCTCTGTGTTAGCTCCTCCTTCAATGTCTCCAGCTTCTTCTGCAAAAGCCTGATGAGGGGAATGACCTGACTCAGGCTGGAAGTGTCTGAACTGACTTCACGTGTGGCAAGTTCAAAAGGTTGCAGAACCTTGCACAACGTTGAAATCATTCTCCACTGCGCTTGAGACAGGTGCATTCCACCTCCTGTATCGTGCTCAGTTGTATAGGCTTGAATGGCCTTTTGCTGCTCCTCCAACCTCTGAAGCATATAGAGGGTTGAATTCCACCTCGTTACCACTTCTTGCTTCAGATGATGGCAGGGCAGGTTCAGGCGTTTTTGGTGTTGCTCCAGTCTTCTGTACGTGGTGCCTGTACGCCGAAAGTGTCCCGCAATTCTTCTGGCCACAGACAGCATCTCTTGCACGCCCCTCTCGTTTTTTAAATAATTCTGCACCACCAAATTCAAGGTATGTGCAAAACATGGGACGTGCTGGAATTTGCCCAGATTTAATGCACACACAATATTGCTGGCGTTGTCCGATGCCACAAATCCACAGGAGAGTCCAATTGGGGTAAGCCATTCCGCGATGATATTCCTCAGTTGCCGTAAGAGGTTTTCAGCTGTGTGCGTATTCTGGAAACCGGTGATACAAAGCGTAGCCTGCCTAGGAAAGAGTTGGCGTTTGCGAGATGCTGCTACTGGTGCCGCCGCTGCTGTTCTTGCGGCGGGAGTCCATACATCTACCCAGTGGGCTGTCACAGTCATATAGTCCTGACCCTGCCCTGCTCCACTTGTCCACATGTCCGTGGTTAAGTGGACATTGGGTACAACTGCATTTTTTAGGACACTGGTGAGTCTTTTTCTGAGGTCTGTGTACATTTTCGGTATCGGAAAAAAAACTATGTTCCCTAATGCACACCGAGTGAATAATATTACTATATAATAATCAGATAATACGGAGATCTTAGTTGCGTATATCTGCAGATATAGGGTTAAGCCCCCAGGCCGATCGACAAGGCTTCTCCGTCACTGGGGGTCCCTAATACTAGGTATGGGCCTGGGGCGCAGGACCCCACAATGTCGGCACAGGTCGGCCACCCCAGGTCAGCACACAGGTGAAAATTAATAGGGGTTAATAAGAAGCACAGAAGTGCTATGTAAGTGGTGTGATTAAAATAATGTATACAAAGTGATAGGAAAAATAATAAGTGTTAATAAAGTGTTAGGGTGTGCCGACCTGCAGCAGCCCACCCATACCGACACAGGGGCCACTGCACCCCACACCCACCCCATAAATAATGACATATATATATCTGGGTTAAATTCCCAGTGTAAGGCCACATGGTAATGGCACCTACAGCATCTGAGAGCCAGCTTACCTGGGGATACCCCTGACTTCCCCTATGGCACTACTAGAGTCAGCAATCCCTCCTAATGCTGACCCATTTGTGCCTCTCTATATACAATACACAAGGTGGGAAGCTGCTCAATCAGATTGTAATGTCACTCAGGTGCTAAAAGGGGAGGGGTAATTCTGTGTAGGAAAAAAAAACTATGTTCCCTAATGCACACCGAGTGAATAATATTACTATATAATAATCAGATAATACGGAGATCTTAGTTGCGTATATCTGCAGATATAGGGTTAAGCCCCCAGGCCGATCGACAAGGCTTCTCCGTCACTGGGGGTCCCTAATACTAGGTATGGGCCTGGGGCGCAGGACCCCACAATGTCGGCACAGGTCGGCCACCCCAGGTCAGCACACAGGTGAAAATTAATAGGGGTTAATAAGAAGCACAGAAGTGCTATGTAAGTGGTGTGATTAAAATAATGTATACAAAGTGATAGGAAAAATAATAAGTGTTAATAAAGTGTTAGGGTGTGCCGACCTGCAGCAGCCCACCCATACCGACACAGGGGCCACTGCACCCCACACCCACCCCATAAATAATGACATATATATATCTGGGTTAAATTCCCAGTGTAAGGCCACATGGTAATGGCACCTACAGCATCTGAGAGCCAGCTTACCTGGGGATACCCCTGACTTCCCCTATGGCACTACTAGAGTCAGCAATCCCTCCTAATGCTGACCCATTTGTGCCTCTCTATATACAATACACAAGGTGGGAAGCTGCTCAATCAGATTGTAATGTCACTCAGGTGCTAAAAGGGGAGGGGTAATTCTGTGTAGGAAAAAAAACTATGTTCCCTAATGCACACCGAGTGAATAATATTACTATATAATAATCAGATAATACGGAGATCTTAGTTGCGTATATCTGCAGATATAGGGTTAAGCCCCCAGGCCGATCGACAAGGCTTCTCCGTCACTGGGGGTCCCTAATACTAGGTATGGGCCTGGGGCGCAGGACCCCACAATGTCGGCACAGGTCGGCCACCCCAGGTCAGCACACAGGTGAAAATTAATAGGGGTTAATAAGAAGCACAGAAGTGCTATGTAAGTGGTGTGATTAAAATAATGTATACAAAGTGATAGGAAAAATAATAAGTGTTAATAAAGTGTTAGGGTGTGCCGACCTGCAGCAGCCCACCCATACCGACACAGGGGCCACTGCACCCCACACCCACCCCATAAATAATGACATATATATATCTGGGTTAAATTCCCAGTGTAAGGCCACATGGTAATGGCACCTACAGCATCTGAGAGCCAGCTTACCTGGGGATACCCCTGACTTCCCCTATGGCACTACTAGAGTCAGCAATCCCTCCTAATGCTGACCCATTTGTGCCTCTCTATATACAATACACAAGGTGGGAAGCTGCTCAATCAGATTGTAATGTCACTCAGGTGCTAAAAGGGGAGGGGTAATTCTGTGTAGGAAAAAAAAACTATGTTCCCTAATGCACACCGAGTGAATAATATTACTATATAATAATCAGATAATACGGAGATCTTAGTTGCGTATATCTGCAGATATAGGGTTAAGCCCCCAGGCCGATCGACAAGGCTTCTCCGTCACTGGGGGTCCCTAATACTAGGTATGGGCCTGGGGCGCAGGACCCCACAATGTCGGCACAGGTCGGCCACCCCAGGTCAGCACACAGGTAAAAATTAATAGGGGTTAATAAGAAGCACAGAAGTGCTATGTAAGTGGTGTGATTAAAATAATGTATACAAAGTGATAGGAAAAATAATAAGTGTTAATAAAGTGTTAGGGTGTGCCGACCTGCAGCAGCCCACCCATACCGACACAGGGGCCACTGCACCCCACACCCACCCCATAAATAATGACATATATATATCTGGGTTAATTCCCAGTGTAAGGCCACATTTTCGGTATCGCCTGCCTAGAGAAATGGAACCTAGATGGTATTTGGTACCGGGGACACAGTACCTCCAACAAGTCTCTAGTTGCCTCTGCAGTAATGATGGATACCGGAACCACGTTTCTCACCGCCCAGGATGCCAAGGCATCAGTTATCCGCTTTGTAGCAGGATGACTGCTGTGATATTTCATCTTCCTCGCAAAGGACTGTTGGACAGTCAATTGCTTGGTGGAAGTAGTAAAATTGGTCTTACGAGTACGACTTCCCCTCTGGGATGACCATCGACTCCCAGCAGCAACAACAGCAGCGCCAGCAGCAGTAGGCGTTACATGCAAGGATGCATCGGAGGAATCCCAGGCAGGAGAGGACTCGTCATAATTGCCAGTGACATGGCCTGCAGGACTATTGGCATTCCTGGGGAAGGAGGAAATTGACACTGAGGGAGTTGGTGGGGTGGTTTGCGTGAGCTTGGTTACAAGAGGAAGGGATTTACTGGTCAGTGGACTGCTTCCGCTGTCGCCCAAAGTTTTTGAACTTGTCACTGACTTATTATGAATGCGCTGCAGGTGACGTATAAGGGAGGATGTTCCGAGGTGGTTAACGTCCTTACCCCTACTTATTACAGCTTGACAAAGGCAACACACGGCTTGACAAATGTTGTCCGCATTTCTGTTGAAATACTTCCACACCGAAGAGCTGATTTTTTTGGTATTTTCACCAGGCATGTCAATGGCCATATTCCTCCCACGGACAACAGGTGTCTCCCCGGGTGCCTGACTTAAACAAACCACCTCACCATCAGAATCCTCCTTGTCAATTTCCTCCCCAGCGCCAGCAACACCCATATCCTCCTCTTCCTGGTGTACTTCAACACTGACATCTTCAATCTGACTATCAGGAACTGGACTGCGGGTGCTCCTTCCAGCACTTGCAGGGGGCGTGCAAATGGTGGAAGGCGCATGCTCTTCACGTCCAGTGTTGGGAAGGTCAGGCATCGCAACCGACACAATTGGACTCTCCTTGTGGATTTGGGATTTCAAAGAACGCACAGTTCTTTGCGGTGCTTTTGCCAGCTTGAGTCTTTTCATTTTTCTAGCGAGAGGCTGAGTGCTTCCATCCTCATGTGAAGCTGAACCACTAGCCATGAACATAGGCCAGGGCCTCAGCCGTTCCTTGCCACTCCGTGTGGTAAATGGCATATTGGCAAGTTTACGCTTCTCCTCCGACAATTTTATTTTAGATTTTTTAGTCCTTTTTTTACTGATATTTGGTGTTTTGGATTTTACATGCTCTGTACTATGACATTGGGCATCGGCCTTGGCAGACGACGTTGATGGAATTTCATCGTCTCGGCCATGACTAGTGGCAGCAGCTTCAGCACGAGGTGGAAGTGGATCTTAATCTTTCCCTATTTTTGGAACCTCAACATTTTTGTTCTCCATATTTTAATAGGCACAACTAAAAGGCACCTCAGGTAAACAATGGAGATGGATGGATACTAGTATACTTATGGATGACGAGCGACTGCCGACACAGAGGTAGCTACAGCCGTGGACTACCGTACTGTGTCTGCTGCTAATATAGACTGGATGATAATGAGATAAAATTAAAATATATATATATATATCACACTAGTACTGCAGCCGGACAGGTATATATTATGTAATGACGGACCTGCTGGACACTGTCTGTCAGCACTGCAGACTCCTAAAGTAAGCTACTAGTATCAAGAAGATAGAAAAATAAAAAAACCACGGGTAGGTGGTATACAATTATGGATGGACGAGCGACTGCCGACACAGAGGTAGCTACAGCCGTGGACTACCATACTGTGTCTGCTGCTAATATAGACTGGATGATAATGAGATAAAATTAAAATATATATATATATATCACACTAGTACTGCAGCCGGACAAGTATATATTATGTAATGACGGACCTGCTGGACACTGTCTGTCAGCACTGCAGACTCCTAAAGTAAGCTACTAGTATCAAGAAGATAGAAAAAAAAAAAACCACGGGTAGGTGGTATACAATTATGGATGGACGAGCGACTGCCGACACAGAGGTAGCTACAGCCGTGGACTACCGTACTGTGTCTGCTGCTAATATAGACTGGATGATAATGAGATAAAATTAAAAAATATATATATCACACTAGTACTGCAGCCGGACAGGTATATATTATGTAATGACGGACCTGCTGGACACTGTCTGTCAGCACTGCAGACTCCTAAAGTAAGCTACTAGTATCAAGAAGATAGAAAAAAAAAAAACCACGGGTAGGTGGTATACAATTATGGATGGACGAGCGACTGCCGACACAGAGGTAGCTACAGCCGTGGACTACCGTACTGTGTCTGCTGCTAATATAGACTGGATGATAATGAGATAAAATTAAAATATATATATATATCACACTAGTACTGCAGCCGGACAGGTATATATTATGTAATGACGGACCTGCTGGACACTGTCTGCAGAATGCGTTTATAAAAACACCACACGACGAGTATTTAACTTTTTCAGGCAGACAATCACAATATACTGGTGGTCAGCAGACAATCACAATATACTGGTGGTCAGTGGTCACTGGTCAGTCACACTGGCAGTGGCACTCTGGCAGCAAAAGTGTGCACTGTACTTAAAATATGTACTCCTGCTGTAACTGCTCCCCAGTCTCCCCCACAATTAAGCTGTGTGAGCAGTGAGCACTCAGCACAGTCAGATAATGATATACAGTATTACATATGATGCAGCACACTGGGCTGAGCACAGATATGGTATGTGACTGTGTCACACTGTGTATCGTTTTTTTTCAGGCAGAGAACGGATTAATTAAACTGGTGGTGGTCACTGGTCACTGGTCACACTATCAGCAAGTAGTACTCCGTCCTAAGCAGACAATCACAATATACTGGTGGTCAGTGTGGTCACTGGTCAGTCACACTGGCAGTGTGGCACTCTGGCAGCAAAAGTGTGCACTGTACTTAAAATATATTATTTATATTCTCCTGCTCTAACTGCTCCCCAGTCTCCCCCACAATTAAGCTGTGTGAGCAGTGAGCACTCAGCACAGTCAGATATACAGTATTACATATGATGATGCAGCACACTGAGGCTGAGCACAGATATGGTATGTGACTGTGTCACACTGTGTATCGTTTTTTTTCAGGCAGAGAACGGATTAATTAAACTGGTGGTCAATGGTCACTGGTCACACTATCAGCAAGTAGTAGTACTCCAGTCCTAATATGCTCCCCAAAATTAGTAAATAGTGTCTCTAACTCTCTACTCTCTTCTCTATAAACGGAGAGGACGCCAGCCACGTCCTCTCCCTATCAATCTCAATGCACGTGTGAAAATGGCGGCGACGCGCGGCTCCTTATATAGAATCCGAGTCTCGCGATAGAATCCGAGCCTCGCGAGAATCCGACAGCGGGATGATGATGTTCGGGCGCGCTCGGGTTAACCGAGCAAGGCGGGAGGATCCGAGCCTGCTCGGCCCCGTGTAAACAAAGCTGAAATTCGGCGGGTTCGGATTCCGAGAAACCGAACCCACTCATCACTAAATGGGAGGAAGGATTATTGGAGTGTAATGCAGTGACATAGTGTGGGGTGTTATTGCCGTTATGTAATGTGTGTGTGTGTGTGTGTGTGTGTGTGTGTGTGTGTGTGTGTGTGTGTGTATGGGGGGCACTGAGTGATGTAGTGTGGGTAGATAGTGTAGTCATGCAGAGTGAGGAGGAAGTATAGTGCTGCTATGTACTGTGGAAAGGCAGCATAGTACGGTGGTGCGGGAAGGCAGCACAGTACGTAGTGCAGAAATGTAGTGTGGAGAAGAATATGTAGTGTGGGAATGTAGTCTGCAGAGGTAATGCAGCAAAATATTGTGGAGATGTAGTGTTGGGCAGTAGCATAGTAATATACTGCAGGGATGTAGTGCACTGATGTAGTGTGAATAAGTATCATAGTGATATAGGGGCTGATTCAGCATCAGCTGCTATCATGCTGAAATCGCTATTAGGCGATTTCAGCACATGTGTGCATGCACTAACGCTAGTGCGTGCATGTGCAGGGTCGTAAACTGAGATCACAGCTTAAGTCCTGTGGGAGGGGGTGGTGACGAGGCATTGACGCATTTGGGGGGCACAGTCCGGACAACACATGCGTATCTGGACCGTTTGTGGGGCGGGCCGTGGCGGCTGCGTAACGTCACACGCAGCCGCTGCGACCCAAAAGTTGCCGGCTCTCTGTCTGCCTTTGCAGCTGCAAATGCAGGGTGTAACTCTAATCATGAGGGCGCATCACTGTTTAGAGATGCGCTTGCAATTTAAAGGGGGGTTGCAGGACCCGGCATGTGGGGCGGACTTGCCCTGTGCTGGGCATACCCCTGCACGTCAGTGTAAAGGGTTGTAGTTACTAGTTATGAGTTCTTTTGCAAAACTACAACCCATGCTGAAAGTCCATAGTGATGTGATGTAAAGCAGTGCGAGGATGTAGTGTGAGGAAGTAGCACAGAACTGTAATGTGGGGACATAGCATAATGATGTAGCTTGGGGAGGTAGCTTAGTTACAGTATGTAGTGTGGGGAGGTAGTACAGTGATATAGTATGTCACCACACTCTCCTACCCTACCGGGAGAACTTCTCTATGGCGCTGTTCACACTACCTGCAATGTCACGTATTAGGCCCTTTTTAAATCTCAGCTCCGGGCCCATGTGGACCTTAATCTGGCACTGCCACCAACACAGGCATAACTTACAGTTACTAAAATACAGTGTCTCATAACAGGTTTGCTGCCTGTTTCCCCAGGTAGTAAGACTCTGAGCTATGCAATAACACATCTTACAGTATATCAGCCTCTTACAGGTTTAGGCATGATTTAGCCTGCTGTAAGGCTGAAGGCCTTAAAAATAGAATATATAAATTATATTTAGATGTAAAAATAACATATGGAAGTGGGAAAAAGTATCAATAACTCCCCAATAGAGGAATACAGCAGAAAGACTACAGTATTTCCGGTGCTGTGTGTCTATACAGATAACTCTATAATAAGACATTAACAGTACTGCAAGTTTCTAAAATATGTATACATATATTTTATATTTATCTTCAATAATGGCGTGTAGATAAAGTATACAATAATTGAAAAATAGGTTATTTCATTTAATATAACATTTAAAAATATAAAAAAATAGTAAAGCCTGTGTTAACAGTGACTAATTGATTAACTAAATATCTGAGGCATATATCCATAAATTCATATATAAGGCTAAACACCCAATAATATTGTTACTTTACACAATCAAACACAGTATTATAATATATTACCCTTTCAACAATTACCACAGTGCTCAATGAGATGATTGACATGTCAGTTTCACTGGAGAGTATAACGGCATGCCGGCAGCACAGGTGAATCTTTCAATCTAGCTGAATGAAAACTGAATTGTTTTAAACCATGCTGTTTGTTCGTAAAATGTTGTGAACTTAAAACAAGGTAGTCTGGCTAGAGAGGTTAGCTGCATGCCTGGAGACAAGATCGATCCTCCCCTCTGACAAATTGAGGTTTTGTAGTGTTGGAGCCTTATTAAAGGATACAGTTGTAAACTTGCCAATCTTCAGATAACCATTGTATATACTGCTGAAGTGTCCGTTATAAGTGATTCAAGAGTCTCAGGTGTGCTCCACTAAATACAAGATCAAAGTGAGCTGCTTGATGTGAAAGGATATATAATGCATTTCAAGATACGACATTGTAATCCCTAACCTAAAGTCAAAAGCATCTGAGACAGGATACTGTAACTCCGGAAGAACTGGTGTACTGTATGTCCATCTGGGACACGATATTGGCCCTCATTCCGAGTTGTTCGCTCGCTAGCTGCTTTTAGCAGCATTGCACACGCTAAGCCGCCGCCTACTGGGAGTGAATCTTAGCTTAGCAGAATTGTGAATGAAAGATTCGCATAATTGCGAATAGAATTTTTTTTGCAGTTTCTGAGTAGCTCGGGACTTACTCTGCCACTGCGATCAGTTCAGTCAGTTTCGTTCCTGGTTTGACGTCACAAACACACCCAGCGTTTGCCCAGACACTCCCCCGTTTCTCCAGCCACTCCAGCGTTTTTCCCAGAAATGGCAGCGTTTTTCCGCACACACCCATAAAACGGGCAGTTTCCGCCCAGAAACACCCACTTCCTGTCAATCACACTCCGATCACCAGAACGATGAAAAATCTAAAATACCTAACTTTTGAGTAAAATAACTAAGCGCATGCGCTCTGCGAACCTTGCGCATGCGCAGTATGCGACTAATAGCAATATAGAGAAACTCGGCAACGAGCGAACAACTCGGAATGAGGGCCATTGTATATTAAGAGGCTACATTGTGTAGAACCAGTTTTTCAATACTGGGTGTGATTTAATAAAGGGGGTAATTCAGAGATGATTGCAGCAACAAATTTGCTAGCAGTTGGGCAAAACCATGGGGGTCATTCTGACCTGTTCACTCGCTGCGTTTTAATGCAGCAGAGCGAATGGGTCCCTGCTGCGCATTCGCCGGCGCCGTAGTGTGCTGACGCATGCCAGACGGCCGAAGGCCGTAGCAGGGATACGAGCCTCTGCCTGATTGACAGGCAGAGGCGATCGCTGGACGGGAGGGGGCGGACCAAACGGGGGGCGGGCCGCAGCGGCTGCGTGACATCAAGCGTGACACGCAGCCACCAGAGCCAGATTAACAATGGGGCGGATGGAGCTGCAGCTCCAGGCCCCCCATTGAAAATCGGCCCATGGGATCCCCTGCAGTGCAACCAGCCAGCCCAGCAGTGACAGGAGAAATACTTTTCTCCTGTCACCACTAATCAACAGCATACGCCTCCCTCCCGGCCAAGGCTCCACCTATCCCCTCAGCAGTGTGCACATCCCCTGTTACCCCCGTGTTACCTGCAACTCAAACACCGAGCTGGGCTAAGCTCCGCCCAGACCACGATAAGCTCTGCCCCCATCCACGCCTGCCGGGAGCTTTGCTCCTTCAGATTGTCTGACGTTCTGTTCCCATGTCATCCAAGGCTCTGTCCCCGGATAATAAGCTCCGCCCCCTCCTCCACTCCTTCCACACACTGAGCCTGGAGCCAGCCCCCTTCCCCCGGAAAGCCGGCAGTTCCGCCCACATGTTTGATTAGCTCCGCCCCCCTGGACAGTCAGTAGCTTTGTTCTCTCGGGTCATCTGAATTCCTGCCACTTCAGCTGCTGTCAGTCCTGTTCCTCCAAAGCTTTAAACATGCAGCCAAACAGTGCAGAGCAGGATTAAGTCCCCAGGGGGGCCTCTGGCTTTTACACAAGGGGGCTCCTCCTATTGCTTAAAGTGTGTGTGTGTGTGTGTGTGTGTGTGTGTGTGTGTGTATATATATACATATTTTTATATAAATATATATATATATTATGTACACACACCGGTACTTCGTTTCCACTGCACCAGAAGTCAGGTTTTTTATTGAATAAAAAAGAGGTAAGCGAAGAAGTGGCCAGCCTGCTGCACTTACAGTATGCTGCTTCCTTCCCTGCCGGAGCCCCACCGGATGCCATCATGGCGTGCACCCGGCTCTCCCTGTCGCTGTCGAAGCCTCGCCGGGCACCCACGTGGGGTGCATCCAGATCTTGTCTCAGCTGCTGCCAGACGTGCACCTGGTTCCTGCACCTGCCGCCGCTGGAGCCACGCAGGGTGCCCATCAAGGACTGGTAGGCTTTAATGTTAAATCAGAATGCTAAATATGTTCCTCTCCCACCCTGCGTCCTCTCCCACCCAGTGTCCCAATCCCCAATATGTCCCTCTGCCACCTTGCTTCTCCACTTCAGCCCAGTGTCCCAATATCCAATATGTCCCTCTCCCACCATGCATCCTCTCCCACCCAGTGTCCCAATCCCCAATATGTTCCTCTCCCACCCAGTGTCCCAATCCCCAATATGTTCCTCTCCCACCCAGTGTCCCAATCCCCAATATGTTCCTCTACCACACTGCGTTCTCTCACACCCTCTCTCACACCCAGTGTCCCAATGCCCAATATGTCCCTTTACCACCCTGCGTCCTCTCACACCCAGTGTCACAATGCCCAATATGTCCCTCTCCCACCCTGCGTCCTCTCACACCCAGGGTCCTAGTGCCCAATATGTCCCTCTCCCACACTGCATCCTGTGACACCCAGTATCCCAATCCCCAATATGTTCCTCTCCCACCCAGTGTCCCAATCCCCAGTATGTCCCTCTCCCACCCTGCATCCTCCCTCCCACCCGGTGTCCCAATCCCCAATATGTCCCTCTCCCACCCTGTGTCCTCTCCAACCCAGTGTCCAAATCCTCAGTATCTCCCTCTCCCAACCTGCGTCCTCTCACACCCAGTGTCCCAATCCCCAGTATGTCCCTCTCCCACCCTGCATCCCCCCTCCCACATGGTGTCCCAATCCCCAGTACGTCCCTCTCCCACACTGCGTCCTCTCACACCCAGTGTCCCAATCCCCAATATGTTCCTCTACCACACTGCGTTCTCTCACACCCTCTCTCACACCCAGTATCCCAATGCCCAATATGTCCCTTTACCACCCTGCGTCCTCTCACACCCAGTGTCACAATGCCCAATATGTCCCTCTCCCACCCTGCGTCCTCTCACACCCAGGGTCCTGGTGCCCAATATGTCCCTCTCCCACACTGAGTCCTGTGACACCCAGTATCCCAATCCCCAATATGTTCCTCTCCCACCCAGTGTCCCAATCCCCAGTATGTCCCTCTCCCACCCTGCATCCTCCCTCCCACCCGGTGTCCCAATCCCCAATATGTCCCTCTCCCACCCTGTGTCCTCTCCAACCCAGTGTCCCAATCCTCAGTATCTCCCTCTCCCAACCTGCGTTCTCTCACACCCAGTGTCCCAATCCCCAGTATGTCCCTCTCCCACCCTGCATCCCCCCTCCCACATGGTGTCCCAATCCCCAGTACGTCCCTCTCCCACACTGCGTCCTCTCACACCCAGTGTCCCAAACCCCAATATGTCCCTCTCCCACCCTGCGTCCTCTCCCACTCGGTAACCCAATCCCCAATATGTCCCTCTACCACCCTGCGTCCTCTCCCACAGGTGACCCAATCCACAATATGTCCCTATCCCACCCTGTGTCCTCTCACACGCAGTGTCCCAATCCTCAGTATGTCCCTCTCCCACCCTGCATCCCCCTGCCTACCCAGTGTCCAAATCCCCAGTGTGTCCCTCTCCCACCCTGCGTCCCCCAATGTCCCCCCGTCCCCCTCAGTCTTTCCTCCACCATGTGTCCTCCCTTTCATCCAGTGCCCCTTAAAGACACACCCATTGTGATTGGCTACACCCCTTTGCGCCACAGTACACCCTGGAGTTGAAACTTTACCCCTTTCAATTTTCTATACCCCCACTTCGACCAATATATATATATATATATATATATATATATATATTAGTGCTGGGCAAGATAACACGTTATTAACGCGTTAACGCCATAAGGCAATAACGGCGATAATATTCTTAACGCCGTTAACGCTGCTGCGCCGGAAGCAGTAGCGGAAGAAGCCGCCGGAAGCAGTAATTCATCTGACCCCCTTGATGGAGAAGCCGCTGGATGTCGCCGGAGAAGAGGAAGCCACCGGATGCCACCGGAGAAGAGGAAGCCGCCAGCCGCCATAACCTCTTGAGACTGAGACACCTTCACAATATCTCTGTGAGTACTGGTTTTTATACAGGGCCCTAACAAAGGCATAGGATTCCCTTATAGCTGCTCTTTAGCATTTAGTTTTTACTTTTTTTTAGCACAGAAGTACTTGGCCACACCTGCAACATCAGTACCCTGTGAAAGGTTGTTTTCTCTTGCTGGTCATATTGTACAGAAGAAGAGAGTTTCTTTATCATCTGAAAATGAAAATAACCTTGTGTGTCTTAGCATCTGGCTTGGTGCAGAGGAGTAAATAGGTTACACACCTAAAATATATCTGTCCAATCTGGTGGGAACAAAAATCTGGGAAAGAAAACAGATTTAGATTCTCAGAAAACATATTTTATTTTTAATTTTAGTTTTTAACGTTTTTTAAATGCTACTGTGTTAAGGGAAAACTGCAAATCAAATGTTATTGCAGTGTTGTTTAATGTTATTGCACTGTTCATATAGAAGTACTAAAAGTGCGCAATACACCACTTTTGAATTCATTATTGCCTTTAGTCGGCTAACAATACGATTAATCGCTATTAATCGCATGAAATCCTGCGATTAATTGCGATTAAAAATTTTAATCGTTGCCCAGCACTAATATATATGTATATATATATATATATATATGTTTGGTTGGGATGCCGGTGGTCAGAATGCCAACAGCGGCATCCCGATGCGCAGAATCCCAACACCTGCTAGGTGAGTATTCTAACCCTCTAACCCTCCCTCCCCACAGGCTAAACCTATCCCTCCATGCTGAGTTCCTAACCCTAACCCTCTATCCCTGCAATCTAACCCTAACCTCCCACCCGCAGCCCAACCCTCTCTGTAGCCTATCCCTAACCTCCCCCGCAGCCTAACCGTATCCCTTCCTGTAGAGCTGTTTATATACGTTATACCCCAGAAGAGCCGCTTATACACATTACACCCCAGTAGAGCCACTTATACACGTTACACAACAGTAGAACCGCTTATACATGTTACACCACAGTAGAGCCGCTTATACACGTTACACCACAGAGGAGCCGCTTATACATGTTACACCACAGTAGAGCCGCTTATACACATTACACCACAGTAGAACCGTTTATACACGTTACACCACAGTAGAGCCGCTTATACACGTTACACCACAGTAGAGCCGCTTATACACATTACACCACAGAGGAGCTGCTTATACACGTTACACCACAGTAGAACCGCTTATACACGTTACACCACAGTAGAGCCGCTTATACACGTTACGCCACAGTAGAACCGCTTATACACGTTACACCACAGTAGAGCCGCTTATACACGTTACGCCACAGTAGAACCGCTTATACACGTTACACCACAGTAGAACCGCTTATACACGTTACACCACAGAGGAGCTGCTTATACACGTTACACCACAGTAGAGCCGCTTATACACGTTACACCACAGCAGAACCGCTTATACACATTACACCACAGTAGAGCCACTTATATACGTTACACCACAGAGGAGCCGCTTATACATGTTACACCACAGTAAAGCCGCTTATACACATTACACCACAGAGGAGCTGCTTATACACGTTACACCACAGTAGAACCGCTTATACACGTTACACCACAGTAGAGCCGCTTATACACGTTACGCCACAGTAGAACCGCTTATACACGTTACACCACAGTAGAGCCGCTTATACACGTTACACCCCAGAGGAGCTGCTTATACACGTTACACCACAGTAGAACCACTTATACACATTACACCACAGTAGAGCCGCTTATACACGTTACGCCACAGTAGAACCGCTTATACACGTTACACCACAGTAGAGCCGCTTATACACGTTACACCCCAGAGGAGCCGCTTATACACGTTACACCACAGTAGAACCGCTTATACACGTTACACCACAGTAGAACCGCTTATACACGTTACACCACAGTAGAGCCGCTTATACACGTTACGCCACAGTAGAACCGCTTATACACGTTACACCACAGTAGAGCCGCTTATACACGTTACACCCCAGAGGAGCCGCTTATACACGTTACACCACAGTAGAGCCGCTTATACACGTTACGCCACAGTAGAACCGCTTATGCACGTTACACCACAGCAGAGCCGCTTATACACATTACACCACTGCCAGGTGCACAGTGTGCACATTGTGGGGGAAAAGGGGGAGAGTTAGTGAAAGTCTGCCGGTGTGCCCATCATGGGTGGGCCATGTGGGGTAGCACCAACAGAGCTCTTGCGCTGTTACTTAAGGCACCATTAATGTATCCCAGCGCCCAGTGGTAAACAGAGGAGCACTGCCCACTCACCCTAGCCAGCCACTTCATGGAACCTGCGGTGACTAAAAAAAAAAAAGAGTCCCAGGTGTCACACAGCAGCTGTGAGACATGCAGTGCCAATCCCCGGGATAACGAGTCAACCAGTCTGTTTATATGTGCTAACCTTCCCCACCCTGCACAATGTGGTTGGTGCTGCAGCATTGTGATGTTCTCTGTATTATTTGGCAGTCAATGCGTTATCTGTGTTTTATGGTAGTCACAGATGCTCTCCATATTATATGACAGTCACTGTAATGCTCTGTATTATGTGGTGGTCACTAAGATGCTGTCTGTATTATACGTATTATACTAAATATTTAATCATACAAAGGTTGAAAATGAAGAACATTTTCATAGAGTGCGATTTTGAGGTACAAGGGGTAGATTTTTATGTTTTTTTTGCCATAGACATAAAAGGTAATACAAAAAAAGTTATAATAATAATAATATACACAAAAGTCTCCATAAAAGTTACCCCTGGGAACTGAACTGTTTTATTAGCGCTATCTCAGGATGGCATTGACAGTTTAATTTTTTTTCTTAAAAATAGATATAAAAATTTTTTGAGTTTTTTTAACCATCTTAAATATTTTTTATTTAAAATTGTATTTGTATATTTTAATTAAAAAGTATAACTAAGAAACCAAACCAGCTTACATGGGCACATACTGTATGCAATGCAGTAAGCTAAACCTGATTTTATTTTTATTTTTTTATAAATGTAAACTATTTTAGCACTCAAGAAAGGGCAGACAATACAGTTCTCACCCTTTCACAGTAAAACAATTTTTTCTTATTATAACGCCAGTATAAAGTGGTTGAAGGAGTGCAACAGCATATGCCCTCCATAGGGATAGCCATACCCACAGTACTGGCTACACCCCAATATCAGTCATTCTGCCGCAGCAATTGTCCCACCCCTTGTGGCGGCATACAGTAGGCCCTTCATAAATTTCAGCTCCAGGCCCATGTGGACATTAATCTGGCACTGGCAGCCACTGCGGGCCAGGGAGCGATGAGTAGCTCCCGGCCAGCACGCTAAAGCTGCGCGGGCCGGGAGCTACTTGAAGTGCAAAGGCATCTCCGCTGTGCGATGCCTTTGCACTTCTGCGAGGGGGGGCCAGACTGACATGCGGGGCAGGCAAGCCCTGTGCTGGGCGTCCCCCCGTATGTCAGGGAAGAAGATCGTAGCTGTGCTAAATTTAGCACAGCTACGATAAACTCGGAATGACCCCCCATGTGCACTGCAGATGTAACATGTGCAGAGAGAGTTAGATTTTTGTGTGGTGTGTTCTAACTGAAATCTAAATTGCAGTGTAAAAATAAAGCAGCAAGTACTTAGACCTGCACAGAAACAATATAACCCACCCAAGTATAACTCTCTCGGCACATGTTATATCTGCCCCCCTGCAGTGCACATGGTTCTGCCCAACTGCTAACAAATTTGCAGCTGCGATCAACTCTGAATTAGCCCCAAAGTCTGAGTTCCGCGACCGTGCGGGACGCCAACCAAAACTCTGATTTTTTTTTAAAGGGGCACTCATGTACAAGGTTACACCATGCCTTGTAAACTGTGGGTGTGACAGAGTCTTAAATCTGTATATGAGGTGCTATGATGCAGCAGCACTGCCTTTTTTTACAAGTGTGCTACATACAGAGGTTAAAGTGAGCTGGAATAGGGCAGAATTGTGTTCCGTCAGTTCCATTTGGAGATGGAACGCAGTTCCGCCTCCTCCGGCTCACCTAACCCAATATGTGCCCAGCACCGCAGGGAGATGCCGGGCGCCCACTGAGATTGTGTTACCTGCGGGCGCCCTGATCCCTCTCCACACTGCAAGCCAGAGGCAGGAGCTTGCTAATGAGCTCCAGTTTCCAGCTTTTGCAGTGTGCGGATGTGCGCTATGGGAGAGACGTCATGACATCGCTCACATAGTTCCGAAGAGTGGGCAGCAAGGAAGGAGTGGACTGCAGCGGTCTGAAGGTGAGTATATTGTGTGGTTTTTTTTGTGTGTAAGCGGCACTATTGGAGGGGCAAAACTTAAGGGGGGCATATCAACTGGAGGCATTTCTACAAGAGGCATAACTAAAAGGCATATCAACTGTGGGCGTTTCTATAAGGGGCATAACTAGAGATGTACACCGGAAATTTTTTCGGGTTTTGTGTTTTGGTTTTAGATTCGGTTCCGCGGCCGTGTTTTGGATTCGGACGCATTTTGGCAAAACCTCCCTGATTCGGGTGTGTTTTGGATTCGGGTGTTTTTTTTCAAAAACCCCTCAAAAACAGCTTAAATCATAGAATTCGGGGGTAATTTTGATCCTATAGTATTATTAACCTCAATAACCATAATTTCCACTCATTTCCAGTTTATTCTGAACACCTCACACCTCACAATATTATTTTTAGTCCTAAAATTTGCAACGAGGTCGCTGGATGACTAAGCTAAGCGACCCAAGAGGGCGGAACAAACACCTGGCCCATCTAGGAGTGGCACTGCAGTGTCACACAGGATGGCACTTAAAAAAATTGTCCCCAAACAGCACATGATGCAAAGAAAAGAGAATAAGAGGTGCACTGTGGTCTCTGGATGGCTACGCTAAGCGACACAAACACCTCAATATCACAGGAATTATTCGTTCTAATCAATGGTATTATTGGTCCAAATCACTGGAAGAAAATGACAAAATCACAGGAATTATTTGTTCTAATCAATGGAATTATTGGTCCAAATCACTGGAAGAAAATGACAAAATCACAGGAATTATTCGTTCTAATCAATGTTATTATTGGTCCAAATCACTGGAAGAAAATGACAAAATCACTGGAATCATTTGGCAAGATCACTGTAATTAATAATTAATTATAAATCACTGATAATAATTGTAAAATCTCGTTATCGCCTGCCTAGTGAAGTGGAACCTAGATGGCATTTGATACCGGGGGGACACTACCTCAAGAAATTGTCTAAGTCCCTGTGAACTAACAGTGGATACCAGACACACGTCTAACACAAACACAGCTGCCAAGGCCTGAGTTATCCGCTTTGCAACAGGATGACTGCTATGATATTTCATCTTCCTCGCAAAGGACTGTTGGACAGTCAATTGCTTACTGGAAGTAGTACAAGTGGTTTTCTGACTTCCCCTCTGGGATGACGATCGACTCCCAGCAGCAACAACAGCAGCGCCAGCAGCAGTAGGCGTTACACTCAAGGATCCATCGGAGGAATCCCAGCTAGGAGAGGACTCGTCAGACTTGCCAGTGACATGGCCTGCAGGAATATTGGTGTTCCTGTCTAAGGAGGAAATTCACACTGAGGGAGGTGGCGGTGTGGTTTGCAGGAGCTTGGGTACAAGAGGAAGGGATTTAGTTGTCAGTGGACTGCTTCCGCTGTCACCCAAAGTTTTTGAACTTGTCAATGACTTCTTATGAATGCGCTCCAGGTGACGTATAAGAGAGGATGTTCCTAGGTGGTTAACGTCCTTACCCCTAATTATTACAGCTTGACAAAGGCAACACAGAGCTTGACACCTGTTGTCCGCATTTCTGTTAAAATAATTCCACACCGAAGAGATGATTTTTTTTTGTAATTTGACCAGGCATGTCAATGGCCATATTCATCCCATGGACAACAGGTGTCTCCCCGGGTGCCTGACTTAAACAAACCACCTCACCATCAGAATCCTCCTTGTCAATTTCCTCCTCAGTGCCAGCTACACCCATATCCTCATCCTGGTGTACTTCAACATTGACATCTTCAATTTGACTATCAGGAACTGGACTGTAGGTGCTCCTTCCAGCACTTGCAGGGGGCGTTCAAATGGTGGAAGGAGCCACCTCTTCCCGTCCAGTGTTGGGAAGGTCAGGCATTGCAACCGACACAATTGGACTCTCCTTGGGGATTTGTGATTTAGAAGAACGCACAGTTCTTTGCTGTGCTTTTTCCATCTTAACTCTTTTCAGTTTTCTAGCGGATGAATGGGTGCTTCCATCCTCATGTGAAGCCGAACCACTAGCCATGAACATAGGCCAGGGCCTCAGCCGTTCCTTGCCACTCCGTGTCGTAAATGACATATTGGCAAGTTTAGCTTCTCCTCAGAAGCTTTTAATTTAGATTTTTGGGGCTTTTTACTGAACTTTAGTTTTTTGGATTTTACATGCTCTCTACTATGACACTGGGCATTGGCCTTGGCAGACGACGTTGATGGCATTGAATCATCTCTGCCATGACTAGTGGCAGCAGCTTCAGCACTAGGTGGAAGTGGATCTTGATCTTTCCTATTTCACCCTCCACATTTTTGTTCTCCATTTTTTAATGTGTGGAATTCTATGCCAGTAATATTATTATCTCAATAGCAATGGCCTACTGTACTATACAACTATATACTGTTGGTAACCAAAATGCTGCACTGTACACTATATATACTGCTCACAAAAATGCAGCACAGATATGGAATGGATACTTGCAGACACAGAGCTGCAAGATACAGCAAAGGCCTACTGTACTGTACAACTATATACTGTTGGTCACCTAAATGCTGTACTATACTACTATATATACTGCTCACAAAAATGCAGCATAGATATGGAATGGATACTTGCAGTGACACGGAGCTGCAAGATACAGAAATGGCCTACTGTACTGTACAACTATATACTGTTGGTCACCTAATTGCTGCACTGTACTACTATATATACTGCTCACAAAAATGCAGCACAGATATGGAATGGCTACTTGCAGTGACACGGAGCTGCAAGATACAGCAATGGCCTACTGTACTGTACAACTATATACTGTTGGTCACCAAAATGCTGCACTGTACACTATATATACTGCTCACAAAAATGCAGCAC
Source organism: Pseudophryne corroboree (assembly GCF_028390025.1). Classification (NCBI taxonomy): domain Eukaryota; kingdom Metazoa; phylum Chordata; class Amphibia; order Anura; family Myobatrachidae; genus Pseudophryne; species Pseudophryne corroboree. Next base: position 488,062,374 of record NC_086448.1, read on the forward strand.
AGATATGGAATGGATACTTGCAGTGAAACAGAGCTGCAAGATACGCAATGGCCTACTGTACTGTACAACTAATTACTGTTGGTCACCAAAATGCTGCACTGTACTACTATATATACTGCTCACAAAAATGCAGCACAGGTATGGAATGGACACTTGCAGTGACACGGAGCTGCAAGATACAGCAGTGGCCTACTGTACTGTACAACTATATACAGTTGGTCACCAAAATGCTGCACTGTACTGCTATATATACTGCTCACAAAAATGCAGCAGAGATATGGAATGGATACTTGCAGTGACACGGAGCTGCAAGATACAGCAATGGCCTACTGTACTGTACAACTATATACTGTTGGTCACCAAAATGCTGCACTGTACTACTATATAAACTGCTCACAAAAATGCAGCAGAGATATGGAATTGATACTTGCAGTGACACGGAGCTGCAAGATACAGCAATGGCCTACTGTACTATACAACTATTTACTGTTGGTCACCAAAATGCTGCACTGTACTACTATATATACTTCTCACAAAAATGCAACACAGATATGGAATGGATACTTGCAGTGACACAGAGCTGCAAGATACAGCAATGGCCTACTGTACTGTACAACTATATACTGTTGGTCACCAAAATGCTGCACTGTACTACTATATATACTGCTCACAATAATGCAGCACAGATATGGAATGGATACTTGCAGTGACACTGAGCTGCAAGATACAGCAATGGCCTACTGTACTGTACAACTATATACTGTTGGTCACCAAAATGCTGCACTGTACTACTATATATACTGCTCACAAAAATGCAGCACAGATATGGAATGGATACTTGCAGCATACCTCCCAACATGACCCTCTCCAGGAGGGACACAACGCTCAGCTTCTTGACTTTTCTGTTAATGTATGATTGCCGGTACCTGTGGTGAACAGGTTAATGGATAAGAAAGATGTTTCACCACAGGTGATGACAATCATACATTAAGAGGGAAGTCTAGAAGCAGAGCATTCTGTCCCTCCTGGAGAGGGTCATGTTGAAAGGTATGCTTGCAGTGACACGGAGCTGCAAGATACAGCAATGGACTACTGTACTGTACAACTATATACTGTTGGTCACCAAAATGCTGCACTGTACTACTATATATACTGCTCACAAAAATGCAGCACAGATATGGAATTGATACTTGCAGTGACACGGAGCTGCAAGATACAGCAATGGCCTACTGTTCTGTTCAACTATATACTGTTGGTCACCAAAATGCTGCACTGTACTACTATATATACTGCTCACAAAAATGCAGCACAGATATGGAATGGATACTTGCAGTGACACAGAGCTGCAAGATACAACAATGGCCTACTGTACTGTACAACTATATACTATTCGTCTCCAAAATGCAGCACACTGAACACAGTTAATTGCAGCACACTGAGCACAGATATGGAACTTTTCAGGCAGATAACGTAGATATTTGCAGCACACTGAGCACAGATATTTGCAGCACACTGAGCACAGATATGGATCTATTCAGGCAGATTTCATAGCCACGTCCTCTCCGTTCAATCTCCAATGCACGAGTGAAAATGGCGGCGACGCGCGGCTCTTTATATAGAATACGAATCTTGCGAGAATCCGACAGCGGGATGATGATGTTCGGCCGCGTTTGGGTTAACAGAGCAAGGCGGGAAGATCTGAGGCTGCCTCTGACCCGTGTAAAATAGGTGAAGTTCGGGGGGGGGGGGGGGGTCGGATCTCGACGAACCGAACCCGCTCATCTCTAGGCATAACTAAAGGGGGCATATAAACTGGGGGCATTTCTACAAGGGGCATAACTAAAGGGGCATATCAACTGGGGGCATTTCTACAAGGGGTATAACTAAAGGGGGCATATCAACTGTGGGCATTTTTACAAGGGGCAAAACTAAAGGGAGCATATCAACTGGGGAATTTATACGGGGAACATAACTAAAGAGCACATATCAACTGGGGGCATTTCTTCAAGGGGCATAACTAAAGTGGGCATATCAAATAGGGACTTTCTACAAGGGGCATATCTAAAGGGGCATATTAACTGGGGACATTTCTACAAGGGGCATAACTAAAGTGGGCATATCCACTGGGGGCATTTCTACAAGGGGCATCACTAAAGACGGCATATCAACTGGGGAATTTCTACAAGGGGCATATCAATTAGGGGCAGTTCTACAAGGGGCATACTAAAGGGGGCATATCCACTGGGGGCATTTCTACAAGGGGCAAAACTACATGGGACTTATCAACTGGGGGCATTTCTACAAGGGGTATAACTAAATGGAATATATCAACTGGGGCATTTCTACAAGGGGCAAAGCTAAAGTGGGCATATCCACTGGGGGCATTTCTACAACGGGCATAACTAAAGGGGGCATATCAACTAGGGGCATTTTTACAAGGGGCATAACTAAAGGGGGCATATATACTGGGGGCATTTCTTCAAGGGGCATAACTAAAGGTGACATATCCACATGGGGCATTTCTACAAGGGCCATAACTAAAAGGGGCATATCAACTGGGGCATTTCTACAAGAGGCATAACTAAAAGGGACACGTCTACAGGGGGCATATCTATTGGGGGCAATACTGCATGGGGGCATTACTACTGGGGGCACTACTAATGAGAGCATTGCATAGGGGGCACTTTATAAGGGGCATCACTTCTGTGGACATAAGGGCCTCTACTACTGGGGGCACTGCATAAGTGGCAACAGTAGTATGGGCTCTATATAGGGGGCACTACCGCTGTGGGCACTACCACTACAGTGGGGATTGCATAAGTGGCACTACTACTGTGGGCATTACGTGTATTTGGGGTACTATTACTGTGGGCTTTGTGTATAAGGGGCAATAATGTGTGTCATAACATGAATAGGGGACACTACTATGTAGTGTAATGTGAATAAGATTGTGCTACTGTGCAGCATAATTTGAATTGAAGATACTATTGGGTGACCATGACCTTTTCTTTTTGAGACCACGCCACTATTTGTGGCATGTGCTGCAGGCACACAGGCGGTGTGTGTGTGGGGGGTGAGTTCCAACACCTCTCTAGGACCACTTTAAGCACTGGCTACGTATACAGACTCAGTTGCACACAGATATACTATTGTCACATAAAATGAGAAAGCACAGTCTGCTGGTGCATCCTAGCCAAATGCTTTATGACTAAGATGCATCTTTGGGTAAAAAGATACAAAAAGATGCTAGATCACAGAGTCGTATGGTACTTATCAGATCACTCAAGCCCGGTGTGTCATGTCACATGGCGCATTCAGGGAAGTTTTATGAGGACACATCTGTACTTTGGTGGGTAAATTGATGTCTCCTCTGTTGAGGCTAGTTCCTCTTTGTATTTGACTTTAAAAAAGAAAGCATTGTTATATACTGTAAATGAGCAATGCTAACCATTGTGCCCCTCTATAAAACCCAAAGCACATATGGAAGATGGTTAACTTAGTTGGATGGGGGAGGGGCATGCTCCTAGCATTCTCCTCCTCTGCTCATACTTGTCTGCCACAATCACATACTCCATCACAGTCACAACCACCTCCACCTCCACCACCATCATCCTACTCACCCACTATTACCACCACTTCCTTTGTCACAATCATCTTCTCCTCTGACACCACCACAGCCTCCTCCTTCACCACTGCAACAACCTCCTCCTTCTCCTCTGCCTCCTGTTCCTTCTCATTTGCCACAGCCTCCACCTCCTCCTTCTATGTCTCCTCCTCTAATGTAGACATATTTAAAATGACCATCATTTTGTAATCACTTATCATTTTGTAGTTTCACATATGAATAATAATTAAAAGGACAACAATAAATATACCACAAAGAGAGCCTGGTATACAGCAGTCACACACAAAAAAAATAGGACAGACTAACTGTACAGACACAAAAGGGAAAGACACAAAAACCTTAAATCAACGAAAAGAAATAGATGTAGAAATGCACAAAGACAAATCAATCAGTACCAGTGATGGGCGGGTTCGGTTCCCAGAGACTGGAACCCTACCGTACATCACGTCCCGAGCCTGGATCCGAGCCTGGCATGGGTTTTCCCACCAGACTCGGAAACCAGAACGAGGCAAAAGTCATCATCCCGCTGTCGGATTCTCGCGGGTTTTGGATTCCATATAAGGAGCAGCGCATCATCACCATTTTCACTCCAGTCCTGGAGAGTGTAGCGAGAAGATATTATTATTATTATTATTATTATTATTATTAAATTTTATTTATAAGGCGCCACATGTGTTTCGCAGCGCCGTACAAAGGACAGTACAGGGGACAAAACATTACATTACAGTAAATAAATAACAGAAATAGAGTACAGGTAACAGAGCACCACACAAGATATGTCTCCACAGTGTCTGTGTGGGAAAGTGGTGTGGCATGTGGGGTGGCAACCTGCTCTTTTGTGTCATTCCAGTGCTGTCTTGTGCTGCTTAAGTCCAGTGGTGGTGACTTGTGCTACATCAGTCCAGTAACAGTGGTGGTGTCCTGTGCTGCCATAAGTCCAGTACTGCTGTATAACTTCAGTCCAGTGGTGCTGTCTTGTGCTGCATCAGTCCAGTGGTAGTGTCCTGTGCTACCATAAGTCCAGTGGTGCTGCTGTATTAGTCCAGTTGAGTGGTGCTGTGTTGTGCTGCATCAGTCCAGTGGTGGTGTCCTGTTCTGTCATAAGTCCAGTGGGGGTGTCCTGTGCTGCCATAAGTCCAGTGGTACTGCTGTATAAGTCCAGGGGTAGTGCCGTATAAGTCCAGGGGTACTGCCGTATAAGTCCAGGGGTACTGCCATATAAGTCCAGTGGTAATGCTGTGTAAGTCCAGTAGTACTGACGTATAAGTCCAGTGGTACTGCCATATAAGTCCAGTGGTACTGCCATATATATCCAGTCCAGTGGTTCTGCCGTATAAGTCCAGTGGTAATGCCATATAAGTCCAGTGGTACTGCCGTATAAGTCCAGGGGTACTGCCATATAAGTTCAGTCCAGTGGTGCTGCTGTATAAGTCCAGTGATACTACCATATAAGTCCAGTCAAGTTGTACTGCCGTATAAGTCCAGGGGTACTGTCGTATCAGTCCAGGGGTACAGCCGTATAAGCCCAGGGGTACTGCCATATAAGTCCAGTGGTACTTCCATATAAGTCCAGTGGTACTTCCATATAAGTCCAGTGTGGTACAGCTGTATAAGTCCAGGGATACTGCCATATAAGTACAGGGTTACTGCCGTATAAGTCCAGTGGTACAGCCATATAAGTCCAGTGGTACAGCCATATAAGTCCAGGGGTACTGCCATATAAGTCCAGTGGTACTTCCATATAAGTCCAGTGGAACTGCCGTATAAGTCCAGGAGAACTGCCGTATATGTCCAGAGGTACTGCCGTATAAGTCCAGTCCAGTGGTACCAGAGCCGGCCTTACCTAAAGGCAGGCTAGGCATTTGCCTAGGGCATCCAAGCATATCTAGGGGCATTCAAGAATGTCCCTGAAGTATCTTATGATGGGAGGGACAGTCTGCAAACTATCTGTTACTCATTAAATGTATTCAATCAGTACTTGTATACACTGCTGTTTACATTTGTCAAATAGAATGCACACTGTCCCTTGAACTCCTTCCAACATGCTTGAATGCCATGACTTGTGAGACCTTAGACAGCAGAAGCCCAGTAACTGCATTTCCTCGACCTGTGACATTTTCACTGACTATATAAGGTTATTACTGGATGGCTCCTTATGATACAACATGTGTATTGTGGAAGACTGCTCCACATAAATCTGACATTACCTATACTGCTTGTGCACATGGAGGAGGGGAACCCTGCTATCCTGTGTCCCTTATTCCTGTGCAAACACCAGGTGTCTGCAGGGATATAACGTGGACAGTGTTATCCCCACACTTTATTTCTCAGTCAGTCCATGCCATAAAATTCCCTTGCCATCCAGAACTGTAACGTGGTCAGTAGGTTGCGTTTTACTATTTCTATATAAAACGTCAGTGCAGCGTGACTTTCAGACCGGAGAGCAGATCATATTGCTCCCACAGTGTAAAATAAAGGGCATGCAGTTGCCAGGAGTAAGACACCAGCAAACACACTGAACAGTGAAGAGAATGGACAGTTGCTACATGTTTGAAACTGGTCTTTTTGTATGACTAGCAAGTATGGCAGTATCTGGACTTTGCTGCCATCTGCGTCCAATCAGCAAGCTAAAATAAAGGATGAGGCTTGCAAAGGGCAGCATACCCTGTGAGATCACATTCCTTGTACGGGTGCCCCTTTAATGTGTGAGTGCAAGCACTCACCCATCCTGCCACCCCCATCTCACAAAACGCAGTCACGGATCTAGGGAGCTGCATGGGGGCACACACTGACTGCAAGCATACCAGCAAGCAAAAGTAAGTTTTATTAAAAAAAAAAGCTACTAGCATTACTAATGTGGTTCATATGTGTAAGGTGCATTATTATGTGGAATTTTGTGTATTATGGGCATTAATAATGTGGGGTATATATGTAAGGTGCATTACTGTGTGGTATTATGTGTATTATGGGCATTACTGTGGAACATTACGCAGGGTTGAACTGGCCCAGGGACACAGGGTAACCCCCCAGTGGGCCCCACTGCCTGAGTGTTGCTGGGTCAGATGCAGAATTAGCGGTGGTGTTAGGGGGCACCAGCAAAATTTTTGCCTAGGACACCAAATTGGCTATGGCCAGCTCTGAGTGGTACTGCCATATAAGTCCAGTGGTACTGCTGCATAAGTCCAGGGGTACTGCCGTATAAGTCTAGTGGTACTGCCGTATAAGTCCAGTCCAGTGGTACTGTGGTATAAGTCCAGTGGTACTTCCCTATAAGTTCAGTGGTAATGCTGTATAAGTCCAGTAGTACTGCCGTATAAGTCTAGCCCAGTGGTACTGCCGTATAAGCCCAGGGGTACAGCCATATAAGTCCAGTGGTATTACCGTATAAGTCCAGGGGTACTGCCATATAAGTCTAGTGGTACTGCCGTATAAGTCCAGTCCAGTGGTAGTGTGGTGTAAGTCCAGTGGTACTTCCCTATAAGTTCAGTGGTACTGCCGTATAAGTCCAGTAGTACTGCCATATAAGTCCAGCCCAGTGGTACTGCGGTATAAGCCCTGGGGTACTGCCATATAAGTCCAGTGGTACTGCCATATAAGTCCAGTAGTACTGCCATATAAGTCCAGCCCAGTGGTACTGCGGTATAAGCCCTGGGGTACTGCCATATAAGTCCAGTGGTACTGCTATATAAGTCCAGTCCTGTGTTACTGCCGTATAAGTCCACTGGTACTGCCGAAAAAGTCCAGTCCAGTGATACTGCCTTATAAGTCCAGTGGTACTCCCGTATAAGTACAGTCCAGTGGTACTGCTGTATAAGCCAAGTGGTACTGCCATATAAGTCCAGAGGTACTGTCATATAAGTCCAGTGGTACTGCCATATTAGTCCAGTCCAGTGGTACTGGAGTATAAGTCCAGTCCAGGGGTACTGCCGTATAAGTCCAGTGGTACTGCCATATAAATCCAGTCCAGTGGTACTGCCATATAAGTCCAGGGGTACTGCCATATAAATCCAGGGGTACTGCCATCTAAGTCCAGGGGTACCGCCGTTTAAGTCCAGTGGTACTACCGTATAAGTCCAGTCCAGTGATACTGCCGTATAACTCCAGTGGTACTACTGTATAAGTCATGGGCTGCTGCCGTATAAGTCCAGGTGTAGTGCCGTATAAGTCCAGGGATACTGCCATATAAATTCAGGGGTACTGTCGTATAAGTCCTGTCTAATGGTACTGCCGTATAAGTCCAGTGGTGCTGTCCTGTGCTGTATTTTATTTACTCCAAATAAAGGGATTATTAATATTTAATTTTTACAAGGTTTGCCCTGTGTGATGTAGAGGTACGCTCCCCTTTGCCGCATATTATTATATAACTCCAGAAAAATAATGGAGAACAAAAATTTGGCGGATTAAATAGGGAAAGATCAAGAACTACTTCCTCCTACTGCTGAAGCTGCTGCGACTAGTCATGACATGGATGATGAAATGCCATCAACTTCGTCTGCCAAGGCCGATGCCCAATGACATAGTAGATAGCATGTAAAATCCAAAAAGCCAAAGTTCAGTAAAATGACTCAAAAAATAAATTTAAATGGTCTGCGGAAAAACGTAAACTTGCCAATATGCCATTTACGACACAGAGTGGCAAGGAACGGCTAAGGCCCTGGCCTATGTTCATGACTAGTGGTTCAGCTTTACATGACAATGGAAGCCCTCATCCTCCTGCAAGAAAAATGTTAACAGTTAAGCTGGCAAAAGCACAGCAAAGAACTGTGCATTCTAAGATGGTAACAATCCCAAAGGAGAGTCCAAGTGTGTCGGCAGTTGCGATGCTGTATCCATTGAAAAAAGGGTGGAGCATGTCAGACAGTTCGTATGTATACTGGCTGGAATAAGAGGCAATTTGTAGGCCTTTGCACAAATTGGCTTTATTGTACCTAAGTTGCCCCCCCCCCCTCCAGTGTGTACTCTGAAAGAGTGTTTAGTGCAGTCGGTAACCTTATCAGCAGTCAGTGTAGGAGGTTACTTCCACAAAATGTGGAGAAGATGATATTCATCAAAATGAATTATGGATTCCTCCAGGAAGACCTTTATCAGCAATTGCCTCCAGAAATTAAGCAGGGTGGATTCCAGTGGATTTGAATTAATAGTCTGTGAGGAGTAGGATGTACACACTGAAAGGGGTGAGGAATCAGAGGATGAGGATGAGGATGACATCTTGCCTCTGTAAAGCCAGTTTGTGCAAGGAAAGTTTAATTGCTTCTTTTTTGGTGTGGGGATTAATTGCTTCCTTTTTTGGTGGGGCACAAACGAACCAAACATTTCAGCCACAGTCGTGTGGCAGACCCTGTTGCTGAAATGATTGGTTTGTTAAAGTGTGCGTATCCTGTTTATACAACATAAGGGTGAGTGGGAGGGCCCAGTGGGAGGGCTCAAGGACAATTCCAGCTTGCACCTCTTTTCTTTGCATAATTTGCTCTTTGGAGCATTGCCAGCTTGTTTTGTGGGGGTCCAAATGAACCAATCATTTCAGCCACAGTTGTGTGGCAGACCCTGGCGCTGAAATGATTTGGTTGTTAAAGTGTGCGTGTCCTGTTTATTCAACATAAGGGTGGGTGGAAGAGATAAAGGACAGTTCCATCTTGCACCTCTTTTTTATCTTTGCATTATGTGCTGTTTGGGGTCTAGTTTTTAAAACTGCCATCCTGTCTGACACTGCAGTGCCACTCCTAGATGGGCCAGGTGTTTGTGCCACACTCTTTTGTCACTTAGCAAAGTCATCCAGCTACCTCGTGCAACCTTTTGGCCTAAAAGCAATATTGTGAGGTGTGTGGTGTTCAGAATTGACTTGAAATGAGTGGAAATTAATGTTATTGATGTTAATAATACTGGAGGCTTAAAATTACCCCCAAATTCTGTGATTTTAGCTGTTTTTGTGTGTGTTTTTTTTTTAAATCATCCAGATCCAAAACCAAAACTAAACTCCTGAAAGGGTGGTTTTGGCAAAACCAATCCAGATCCAAAACACGAGCATGGATCCTGATCCAAAACACAAAACCACAAAAAGTGCGAGTCGCACATCTCAGTACTTAAATATACAGTAATTTAGAAGAACTACCAACCACCAATGCTGCAGTCCACTTTTCTTTATCCCTTATGCCTATCTGATTCTTACACCTAATAAATTTTATCAAAATGTATATAAGGCTAATGAGTTCAAACTTGTGTGATGTCTGACACCCAATGCATACAATTATTTTAGACCCTGAAGCTCTATGTCACTGTTAATTTTCATAGCTGTTGGTACTGTAGCATCTATTTTGCTGAATATTACATCCAGTGACTTTTATTTAAAAATATAAGATGTCCAAACTATTACATACCCCCCAGTCTGTGGAAACCTATTATATGTTTATATGAATACTTTGTTTAGCCATGTATAGCAGACACTGATTAAGACATCATGGGGGAAATTTATTAAAGGATATTTTTGGTCTATTTTAATTGATAAAAATCAATCTCAGTCGATGTTGGGTTTCAGGGGCTGAAATACACATTTGCTATCAGGCAATTCTTTATATTAATTTTAATAAATGTGTGTTTTGGCCCTGGAAGTACAATATTAATTTTGATGTGTTTTTAATGATTTTATATTAAACAAAAATCAAAATCAACCTTTAATAAATTTCCCTCATGAGTCAATGGTTGTGGCTACACCAGCATTGTAGGTAGATGCTCAGAAGCAGTGCTCTGTCACCTTATCTTCACTGCTGACAAGCCAGCTACCATTGCTTCCTCCCCGCTATCACGACATTTGGCTAGAGGTTTCACAAACTTCCCTGGACATTTTCTGCAGGCTCTCCGAGCCACCTTAAAAGATAAAAGTGGGTTGACTGATGGCAATTCAAATAGCAGAGCAGCCTAACTTTAACCTGGGTTCAGGGGCCTAAGGGGGTCATTCCGAGTTGTTCGCTATTTTTAACGTATGCAAATGGCATACGAACAAATGCGATCACATTGCACAAATACGAACAAACGCCCACTACGCACTATTGCACACATGAACGCACCAATGCACAAATTAGGCATACACAATATATAATCGAATGCGATTGGTTCGCATGAATACAGTGCGCATCGCAAAAAATACAACTCTTCACATATGTGCAAAGCCATCGCAGAAGTACACAAGTGGTGTCATTTTGCAAACATTCGCACAGCAATGTTTTTTTTTTCCCCTTTGTGTTCTAACCCTACATACTTAAGCATAAGCCTTCCTCAATTAAGATACCAATTAGTGTAATGATTTCTAATGAAATTGACCAATTAAGTCTTCAAAGAATTGGAGCAGAACACTTTGGGGTATATTTACTAACAATTCGTATTTCTTGTGATTTGGAATGTAAAAAATCACGGCTGACATCGAAAGTGTATTTGTGCAACTTTTTGAATTGAACATCTGTTATTTACTATTCAGCCGTATTTTCATTTTTCGTGTTTTCCGATGTCGATGAAGTTCATATTTTTTTGGGTAGGATATCAGCCGATGTTGATTTTCATTCGTATTTTTGTGGGCTTTATTTACGAATTCGTATTTTTTTTTACGCGGCGGGGTTTTTAGTTGTGTTCCTGAAGGAGGTGTGTGTGTGTGCCCAGGAGTATAAAACCACCCAAAACTGTCCGAACCTCGTGGGTTTAGCTAGTGGAGAGGTGAGAGGTAGAGGTGTGTGTTGTTGGCGAGTTGTAGAGTGATTTTGGAGTTTTGTGATCGATTGGTGAGTGCTGTATTGTGTGTAAGTAGTCTTGTGTTTATTGTTGTGGTGTATTTTTACAGTTTGTGCCTTTTTTATTTTAAGTAATTTTTGTGTGAAGTCTCTTGTGCTTGTGTGTGTGTGTGTGTGTGTGTGTGTGTGTGTGTGTGTGTGTGTGTGTGTGTGTGTGTGTGTTTGTGTTTGTTGTGTGGTGTGTAGTGGAAGTGGAGGTTTGTATTTTGTGTTTTTATTTCTCAGTGTTATTTTTTTTACATCTGTAATATGTCCATGTCCCAGGTGAGTGAGGTGGAGGAGGTGAGTGAGGTGGAGGAGGTGAGTGAGAGGAAGGAGGTGAGTGAGAGGGAGGAGGTGAGTGAGGTTGAGGAGGTTAGTGAGAGGGAGGAGGTGAGTGAAGTGGAGGGTGAGGTTGCTGCTTCATCCGCCAGTGATTCAGATAGTGATGTTGCTGCTGCTCCGCAGCCATGCACTACCACCAAATCCGGCAGAAATGTGAAGTTCAGCTATGCTGAAAATATGGCGTTGGTGCGTGTGCTCATGCAATATCACCATCAGCTGTTTGGCCAACAAGCCTCCAAGGTCCCATCTTGTCGCAAGTCTCAACTGTGGGCCAAAGTGGTTGCAGCAGTGAACTGGAGAGCGTGTTGAAGCGTACGGAGGACACATGTAGAAAACACTTCTACGATATTAAACACTGTGTGAAGGGCAAGATGGCAAAGGAGGCAAAATCAGCACGGAAAACTGGGGGCGGACCTGCCTTTCGTGCAACTTATAGGGAGTGGGAGGAGCCTGTACATAGTTTGATTCCTGCTGAGGTTGTTGGGGCCACTTACGTACGTGATTCTGATCACCCAAAACAGGCTGGTGAGTGTTTTTCTTTTAACATTAGCAGATGAAGTGTAACCTGTTGTCATTTTGCATACTTTTATGTAATACTTTTCCCAGCGTGTTTTTATGGTTTTGTATATGTTTTTCCATTTTGAAACTTTAATGATGTACAAATTTGTCTTAAAATAATTTACATTATTATATGATTTTTGTCCAACTCCTGCGGTCTCTTTTTTTCCTGTTTCATGTTTGTCAAGCAAGATGTTTAAAATGTGTTTTTATCCACAATGACGTAGGTTTTTTAATATTTCACTACAAACAGTAATAGCATGCTCCATCATAATGTCATTGTATCCTAATCTCCTTGGACTATTTTGTCTTAGTTATTTCCTAACATGTCTTAGCCACACACATTATAATTTATGCATTATAAATTATTACTCTATGATTTTTATACAGATGATGCTAAAATTGTTAAAAATGCCTAATATGTTTTACATCATTTGTCTAATTTGTGTATAGTTCCTCAAAGAAAAACAGCAACCATGGCTGCTACCTCAAGGACCCAAGCTGCGGATACAGGAGAAGCAGGTACATTGTTTTTAAAAGTAGACTTAACCTTTTTTTTAAATAATTCTACACAAAATATTTTTGAAATATCCACATAGGCCCAGCCACATTGCACGCAACTCCACAAACTCAACATAGTCATGGGTCTCACCAAGGCAAAAGTAGGCCACACAAGAGCCCACGGAGTGAACCGAGCCAAACAGTTCCTGCATCTCAGCAACAAGAAGAGCTTTTGGCGACTCCTCCAAGACATGACATTACATTAACAACACTTAGACAGTGATTCACATTCATATTTGTTGTGTCAAAATTTATTTTAAGACACATCGTCAGCATGCAGTGTCGTACTGGGACATGAAGGGCACACCGGGGACAACTCTTGTTAGGGACCCATACTTTGGGCTGGTCAAAGACAACAAAGGTGGTGTTGGCAGTCTATACAGAGGCATGCAGAACTCAATAATGTACTACAGTGTAATAATACATAAATTCCATGTATAAGACAAGTTCACAGTCTTGATCCCGCTCACTAGAGGAAGTAGTGGCCCCTCATGCAGTGGTGTGTACCGGTGGTTTGCATGCTAACCCTGTGTGTCAATCCATCCCTGTCAATATGTCACACAGAAATGTTGCAAGTAAAGAAGTGCCAAGTAAAGGATATTGTTTATCACATAAAATTGGGTAGGTTAAACAGATATGTGTAGTCACTTGTGCATATTTTAAATTTGTAAAGAAAGTGCAAGCGGAACTGTCTGCATAGCAAGGTGCACCTGAATTGTTGCATTAAAAATACATCCATGGCAACATCGGTGCCAATGTCATTTTTTTTTTGTAGCTTGGATGTTGCCAATAGCAACCAAGCAGATTGCAGTAATTGATTCTGTAACATTGATGGCTAACCTTGACACTCCAGCTGTTGTTGAACTTACCATCCCAGCATGTGCTGCGTAATTTTGTACATTTGAACTATTGTAAATTTACGCAGGCTATGCTGGGATGTGTATGTCAACAACAGCTGTAGTGTCAAGGTTACCCATCAATGTTGTAGTAGGTGCTAGATGAATTAATTTGTTATCTTGATGTGTTGTGTTGCTAAGCATACCATCTTAAATGTTGCTTCCATAGTATCAAATGGAAGGCATACATTCAGGTTATGTGTTTTCAATGCATTCATTTTTTTTGGGGGGTGTCTAATTTTGGATTATTGTGGTATTTTTTGGTATTAATTTATTGGGAATGTAATTTTACACTCTTTTGCCAGGAGTGTCTAATCATGTTATTGACAAAGTCAAATCCAAAAACAATTTAAATAAATTGTGTTGTGTGCCTCATTTTTGTAAGGAATTTTATGGAACATTTACCCAGCCAATATGACCTAGATCAGGAATGGTTTGCTGAATGTGTTTTTTAAAGACCGACACTACAAAAAAAAATTTCCCAAATTATTCTAACCTTTATTTCAACCCATACAGAATCCGACATGCCCCAGGAAACACAGCAGGAGACATTTAGTGACAACAATTCTGAGCAGCAACAGCAGCCTCCTTCACCAACCAGAACAAGCTCTCCCACAATGAGGACATCACCGACACATACACTACCAACTGCTCAACTGACAACACAAACACCACAGCCGGAAATCCGAGAAACCAATTTCTGGGACAGATGGTCACAGCAGCAAACCATCGTTGGTGACTATATCAAACGCCAAACCCAATTTTAGGCAAGCCTGCCATATCACCTCCCACGCATATCAAGAAATAGCAGCAGATTGAACCTCCAAATGACCAGAATTGCTAATACACTTGAGAAAATACAATGTGCAAAACAACCATGCCATTATCAGAGTAATGGATGATCAGCTTAGACACCAACAGCAGTTCATCAATATCATGCAAAACAATCTGCTTCTATTGCAAAGTTTAGCAGGAACAATTGAGCAAAATTCGGATGCCAATACTCAACTGTCCGCCAGTATAAACAATCTTAGCCAGAACATTTTACCTATTCAACCACAATCCCAAACAGCAGCTACGCAACCACCATACCCAACATCACCCCAGTTAACTCCCCAGTACGGAGATCCCAGAGAACTTGAAGCAATGTTGCTGGACAGGGGTCATTCTCTTCCAAAAAGCCACACCCAAAATGACACCTGAAGCTTCAGTTAAAAATGTTTTGTTTAATAAAATGACTCAATCGGGTTTATTAAGAAAGTTATTGACATTTATGTATTTTGAGAAATTTTTACATTCATTTATCAACACATATTGTTGATAACTTCAAACATGTATGTTTTACATTTGCATTTGTGGTTACAGTTCTAACTAGAGATGTGCACCGGAAATTTTTTGGGTTTTGTGTTTTGGTTTTGGATTCGGTTCCACGGACGTGTTTTGGATTCGGACGCGCTTTGGCAAAACCTCCCTGAAAATTTTTTGTCGGATTCGGGTGTGTTTTGGATTCGGATGTTTTTTTTCAAAAACCGCTCAAAAACAGCTTCAGTCATAGAATTTGGTGGTAATTTTGATCCTATAGTATTATTAACCTCAATAACCACAATTTACACTAATTTCCAGTCTATTCTGAACACCTCACAATACTATTTTTAGTCCTAAAATTTGAACCGAGGATGACTAAGCTAAGCGACCCAAGAGGGCGGAACAAACACCTGGCCCATCTAGGAGTGGCACTGCAGTGTCACACAGGATGGCACTTAAAAAAATTGGCCACAAACAGCATATGATGCAAAGAAAAGAGAAAAAGAGGTGCACTGTGGTCGCTGGACAGCTAAGCTAAGCGACACAAACACCTCAATATCACAGGAATTATTTGTTCTAATCAATGGTATTATTGGTCCAAATCACTGGAAGAAAATTACAAAATCACTGGAATTATTTGTTCTAATCAATGGTATTATTGGTCCAAATCACTGGAAGAAAATGACAAAATCATTGGAATTATTAGTTCTAATCAATGGTATTATTGGTCCAAATCACTGGAAGAAAATTACAAAATCACTGGAATTATTTGTAAACATTTGTAGAAAGTCGCTGCTTTCTGATTACAGAAATGTTCAGATATTCCTGTGAATCCACAATCCCTTCCCAGAGGAAAAAGAAATTGAGAAACCGTTGTTTGAGAACGTTTGTTCTCTTTCCCTTACTGACGTTTTTGGGATTATGGAGACATAATGTTTTTGAATATAAAGCAGGTGGTGTATTAGAGCAAATGAGTGCAAGAGACCAGCCATGCAGTTTCTGAAATATTATGACAAAATGTTACTGTATTTCATAAGCACTCATTCCTAACTCTGCTAAGTACTGTTTGGTATACTGTATCTGGCTTCCATAAGGTAGTTGTCCATTATTTCAGCTTCCATTGACCTTTTTGAAAGCGGTACAAGTTATCGATTCTTTTTTTTATTTTTATTTTCCCCTATTTTTCTCCTGCATAGCCCAGTAAAATGTTGCAATGTTTTGACTTGTGCCTTCTGGGGGTCCACTTCTTCACCAAACCCAGCCAAATATCATCCTAACCCTCTGTTCCACATTCTCTATGTACCCCACCTGTGTCACTCATGTCTGTCTACTCCTCCCCTTTAGATTGTAAACTCTCACGAGCAGGGCCCTCTTCCCTCATGTGCTTATCCTTTGTCTTACTTTAATAATCTTCAACTGTACCACATCCAGCAGTCTTCTGCTGCCTGATACTTATTCCAGTGTCATCTGCTGATGTAACTATGTTTATTTACCCTGTACTTGTCCTATACTGTCATCAACTCTAAGTTGCTGTTTTCCTGTTTGATTATTTATGTACTCTGTAATTGGGCACTGCGGAACCCTTGTGGTGCCATATAAATAAAGGATAATAATAATATTAATAAAGGGTGTACAATCCCCAGGTGTATCTCACACATCGCTCAGTACAGATTACAGGATGTAAAAAATCGCCAGGTGTATAACACACGTCACACAGTACAGTATACATACTGGTCACAACAATGCAGCATATATTGAGCAGTGATCAGGATACTAGAAGTGACACAGAGCTGCAAGATACAGCAATGGCCTACTGTACTGTAGTATATGTATACTGCTGGTCACCAAAATGCTGCACTGTCCTACTATATACTGCTCACAATAATGCAGCACAGAGATAGTATACTTGACACAGAGCTGCAAGATACAGCAATGGCCTACTGTACTGTACTATATGTATACTGCTGGTCACCAAAATGCTGCACTGTCCTACTATATACTGCTCACAATAATGCCGCACAGAGATAGTATACTTGACACAGAGCTGCAAGATACAGCAATGGCCTACTGTACTGTACTATATGTATACTGCTGGTCACCAAAATGCTGCACTGTCCTACTATATACTGCTCACAATAATGCAGCACAGAGATAGTATACTTGACACAGAGCTGATACAGCAATGGCCTACTGTACTGTACTATATGTATACTGCTGGTCACCAAAATGCTGCACTGTCCTACTATATACTGCTCACAATAATGAAGCACAGAGATAGTATACTTGACACAGAGCTGCAAGATACAGCAATGGCCTACTGTACTGTACTATATGTATACTGCTGGTCACCAAAATGCTGCACTGTCCTACTATATACTGCTCACAATAATGCAGCACAGAGATAGTATACTTGACACAGAGCTGCAAGATACAGCAATGGCCTGCTGTACTTTACTGCTATAATTATATACTGGTGGTCCCCAGTCCCCACAATGCAGCACACTGAGCACAGATATTTGCAGCACACTGAGCACAGATATGGAGCATTTTCAGGCAGAGAACGTAGATATTTTCAGCACACTGAGCACAGATATTTGCAGCACACTGAGCACAGACTATGGAGCTTTTCAGGGAGAGAACGCAGCCACGTCCTCTCCGTTCAATCTCCAACGCACGAGTGAAAATGGCGGCGACGCGCAGCTCTTTTTATAGAATACGAATCTCACGAGAATCCGACAGCGGGATGATGACGTTCGGGCACGTTCGGGTTAACTGAGCAAGGCAGGACGATCCGAGGCTGCCTCGGAACCGTGTAAAATAGGTGAAGTTTCGGGGGGGGTTCGGATCTCGGAGAACCGAACCTGCTCATCTCTAGTTCTAACCTTCAATAAAGGGTTTTGTTTCACTAGCAAAGTAGTTATTTGTGTGCCACAAACATGGGTAGTCCATGTACACGTATTGGTTGTGTTTGATATTTTTGCTGGTTGTGCAGACACATGTCACACATTGTGCACTTTCTGATGGATGTAAGTATATGTTATAATAAGGATATCCTAAATTACAATAGAAGCTAAGTTAGGGGCTTCGTTTAGATGACTGACAAAGGTTTGTTTTGTTAAATTAGCTTTCTGCAATACTTTTTTCAGGAGTATTTCAGGTTTGGAAGATTATTGTTACAATATTAATGCAGTGATCCGTGAGATCCATGCATGCATATCTGTGGGAAAGGGTCTGTTAACATTAAAAGTGTTTAGAAAAATTTGTGTGGGGTCCCCCCTCCTATGAATAACCAGCCTCGGGCTCTTAGAGCTGATGGTGGTTGTTAAAATATGGCGGAAAAAAAGAATAGGGTCCCCCCATATTTCAACAACCAGCATCGGGCTCTGAGCCTGGTCCTGGTTGCAAAAATACGGGGGACAAAAAACATAGGGGTCCCCCGTATTTTTAATACCAGCACCGGGCTCCACTAGTCAGAGAGACAATGCCACAGACGGGAGACACTTTTTTATTGGTCACTGCGGCCCTGGCATTAAATCACCAACTTGTCACCCCTGGCCGGGGTAACCTGGAGGAGTGGGGACCCTCTTAAATAAAGGGTTCCCCCCCTCCAGCCACCCAAGGGCCAGGGGTGAAGCCCAAGGCTGTCCCCCCCATCCGAGGCCAGTGGATGGGAGGCGGATAGCCTTTTGTGTAAACTTAGAATATTGTTTTTTGTAGCAGAACTACATGTCCCAGCAAGGCTCCCCAGCAAGCAGGTACTTGGAAAACCACAAGTACCAGCATGCGTGGGAAAAATGGGCCCGCTGGTACCTGTAGTTCTACTATAAAAAAATACTCAAATAAAAACAATACACACACACCGTGAAAGTATAAGTTTATTAAACATACATGCACACTTACATACATACATACATACATACATACATACTTACCTATGTTGACACGAAGCACTCGGTCCTCTTGTCCAGTAGAATCCAGGGGTACCTGTAAAAAAAATTATACTTACAAAGGATCCGGGGTAGATCGGTCCTCTTCTTAAAAGTTATAATCCTGGGACTTGGCAAAATAAAAAAATCGCTTACCCGAACCCACACACTGAAAGGGGATCCATGTTCACACATGTATCCCCTTTCCCCGAATGTCGGGACCCCTCGTGACTACTGTCAAAGAGGATCCCAACCTCCAATCAGTGAGTGCCACATATTGGCGCTCTCCTGATTGGCTGCGCTGGCCTGGACTGTCAGTCATGCGGCAGCGCATAGGAGAGAATGTAGATGATCTCTGCTCCATTATAAGCAATGCTGGGAACTTTGTGGTCTGCGGGAGACCGCAAGGTTAAGTGGGGGCACTCAAAAGAGTGACTGGCTTCTTGCTGGCTTCTTCTACTGCCGCCGGTGCTGCTCCTCCTGTATGAGGGACGGAAGGGGAGGAGAACGCAGCATGCGCCTCTCCTGTGATGTCCGGAGAGCGGCTGCGGTGAGGGTGACAGATTATCTGGTGGTGGCGGGCATTTAAAATAAGGTGCCGGTAAGTGAGCCAAT
Organism: Pseudophryne corroboree; assembly: GCF_028390025.1. NCBI lineage: Eukaryota > Metazoa > Chordata > Amphibia > Anura > Myobatrachidae > Pseudophryne > Pseudophryne corroboree. The sequence continues at coordinate 488,081,959 of NC_086448.1, forward strand.
CAAAACACAAGGTCTGGCAGCCAGTCAGGTGCCGCCACTGCCGGTCCACAAGCTCTGATTGGCTGACGGCCGGCATCATATTAAAAATGAGGGGAGGAGGAGTGCCAGTGACTGCCCAAGCCCATGCGCTCTGTGAGCTACCGAAAAATGGTAGCTCACGAGCTACGGGTTGGAGATTACTGCTTTAGAGGATGGAGGAGCAGCAAAAGGCCACTCAAGCCTTTACATCCACCTACGATATAGGCAAATGAGGGGGTATGCGCCTGACTCAAGCGCAGTGGAGATTGATTTCCTTGTTGTGCAAGGTTCTCCAACCCTTCAAACTTGCCACACATGAAGTCAGTTCAGACGCTGCCAGTTTGAGTCAGGTTATTCCCCTCAAAGTAAATGATTTGCAGGTGTTTGCTTTCACTCACAGAATCCAAGAGACTTGTTTAAGATACAAATGTTTACTATAACACATACATAGTCACAATTTAAAAATATTTGAAACAAATGTAGCAGCTACAATTAGCACACAAAGATCAATAGTATATGATAACATATTAAAATTGTTCCATGAAAACCAATAAAAACTGATAAATGATTCAGCCGGTGTGTTTAAAAATATATATATTAGCCTCTCAATGTATGAAGCTCAATGTCTCCTATACCAGCCGCTAGTAACGCAAAGTATATACACGTGCCTATAATGGGGAACAGTGGGGTCTCACAGCTATAGAGAAAATAGTGTCTCCAATTTACCTGTCACTGGCGTCCCAGTGCAGGATGAGTTCTCACTGTGATTTATTACCCGATCAAGCGGGATTTGTAATCAATAGTTACCTCCTCTGGAGATGTAATTCAACCACAGCACTTTAGCACTAGTTCAGAGATCTTTATCCTAGTGGATACCGTTGTGGATCTCCAGCTGGCGGGCAATACCGCTGTTTGTATCTTAAACAAGTCTCTTGGACTCTGTGAATGAAAGCAAACACCTGCTAATCATTTACTTTGTTCTGAAATACCCTAGCGCACTTACTCTTTGTGTTATATAGTATTTTCCTCCAGGCTCTTCCAAAGCCATTGTTTGTGCAGCTGGTGAATTTTGAACAAAAGTAAAATAAACTTATTATTGATTATTGCGCCGGGAGTATTGGTGGTTTTTCCACCTTATTGTTTTTTAGATTATTCCCCTCATCAGGCTTTTGCAGAAACAGCTGTAGAAAGTGAAGGAGGAACTAAGACGAAGCGATTCCGCTCGGTATGTGGGACTTGTGGATGAAGCCCTTTATTCGCTTTGCCAGGATCCGAGGGTGGTCATCTGTTGAAATCAGAGCACTACATTTTGGCCACCGTGCTCGATCCAAGGTTTAAATCCTATGTGGTATCTCTCTTTACGGCGGATACAAGCCTGCAGAGGTGCAAAGACCTGCTGGTGAAAACACTGTCAACTGAAGTGGAACCTGATATGGCAACAGCTCCTGCTTCATTTTCTCCTGCAACTGGGGCTGCCAGGAAACAACTTAGAAATCCGATTCCTAACCAACCCACTGGCAGTAACGCAGGGCAGGCAGGACCAACTTTGGACATCTGGTTCGGACTGAAGGATCTGCCAACAATTTCTGACACTGCATATGATGCTGTCACCATTGAAAGAATGGTGGAGGATTACATCAGTGACAGCATCCAAGTACACTTCATACAGTCCGTACCTGTGCTGGCAGGAAAAAGAGGCAATTTGGAGGGCCCTGTACAAACTGGCTTTGTTTTTCCTAAGTTGCTCCCCCTCCATTTTGTACTCCAAAAAAGTTTTTAGTGCAGCCGGTAACCTTGTTTAAAGCATAAAGGGGAAGGGAAATGGGGTATGCTCTGCACCAGCTAAATATTAGAAAGAAAAACCCCAATTAATATCTATCAAAGAGTCAATCCCTTATATCTGAAGATTCGGGGGTGCAACCAGAGACATTTGAATTGTACAAAGAAGAAAAAAGAGGAAAGAATGTCTCTTTGTTGGCGCACGTAAAGTAATATTAACATTTAACCTTTATTGGATATATGTTAAAATTGTCTAAACACGAAATAAAACAGTACAGTACACTAACTATTCCACAGTGATATACATGTAACACACAATAAGTGAATAACTAAATAGAGTGAATTTTATTAAAAACAAGGCTCGCTACCTGTGTTGTATCTAATATTAGGTCAATTTAATTTTATTATAAATCGAAATGCATTAACTTAATTGTCCAATAGTCACAATGTAATGTGTTGGAGAGACTATGGTAAGTCTTTTTGGGTTACATGTCTAGACAATTGTCCTGTCAGCACCCAGGAGTTGGGATGCTAAAAGGTGAGTAATAACTTAGAGAAAGTCTAAAACGAAACACGTGTCGGCGGCGCCATGGCCGCTACCTGATCTCATGAATGCATTAATGTATTAGAATAGTATATATACATCACTGTGCAAATATTGCAGATAGGAGACATTGGGTTATGCAGGTTGTAATTATTTAATGATTGCCCTGTTAACATATGAGAAAGCTGACTCTTACCTAACTTAACACAGCATGCCAATATCTGTACAATTGCACTACTGTTAGGAGAAACTGGGCTGTGTATGCAGGCACTATTTAATGTCCCCCTTGGCAAAATATGCTGGTAGTTATGTAATTACAAATACCAGCAATCTTATTCTATTTCATAGGATTATAATTAATACATATACATGAACTACTGCAGGGAGACAATCCAATAGCTGCAGCATTTATTGCCTGTAATGCTGTGAGATATTACTGCTGATATGACATACTGAATCAAAAATGCTGGAGCAATATAACAGTACAGCATGTTAATATCCATGTGATTATATATGGTAGAAATTTTTCTCCATTGCATGCTAATTGGATGACCCTATTATACCTATTATACTGTCTGTATCTGTGAACAGTACAACCTAAAAGCTGCAGCATTCATTAATTAAGAGAGAAACTGGTTCACGTATGGTGCATTTATACTCAACTCTTTATTTAATTATCAGCAACACATAAGCAGCCTGTTTACCATACTCAGGAACTGGGAACAGACCTAGTGATCTCATCCTAATAGATACAGTGTATGCACCTGTTAATAATACAGTCATCTGTTGAGAGCTACAATTGTTTCTACTTTGTAACAGAGAAAGTTACACTTAAGGGCCCTACACACTGGCCGATTTTTTGAAAGATATGAACGATCTCGTTCATAAATGAACGAGAACTCGTTCATATCTTTCAGTGTGGAGACTCCTGCGATGAACGATGCGCGGCCCCGCGCTCGTTCATCGCTGGTCTCCCGTCGGCTGTGCATGCAGGCCAATATGGACGATCTCGTCCATATTTGCCTGCACTTCAATGCAGCCGCGTGACGGGGGGAGTGAAGAAACTTCACTCCCCCCGTCACTGCCCCCCCGCCGCCGGGTCGCTCGTCGGCCGTATCCGCCGTCGGGCAGCTCGGCAGCGGGTCGGCCAGTGAGTAGGGCCCTTTACACATTCTCATCTGCCAGCAATAAAGATCTGTTATGTGGAATTTAATGTTGCTACAGTAGAATTTAATGTTGCTACAGTAGATAATATATATGGATACTGGCAGCACAGACATAGCTGTGTAATATCTAATGCTAAGGGAATAAACCACTCTTATGAGTGAATGAGTTACATGTAGTAATTAAATCACTGCAGAATGCCTGAGGACTCTGTGAAGTAATGTTATATTTACGCAATTATAATAAACATAAGATATTGGAGAAGGGATATTATACCCAAAGTCTCTGAATATTAACGCATTGGTATAATTCTATTTGTAAGGGGTTCTCAATATTGATATACTTCGAGTAGTTCCTGTTCTGCTGTCAGCACCCTAATTTTTGGGCGCCGACAGGACAATTGTCTAGACATTTAACTCAGTAGACTTATTATAGTCTCTGGTTTACTGGGGAACTACCAACGGCATACTTTGAGTGGTTATTACTCACCTTTTAGCATCCCAACTCCTGGGTGTTGACAGGACAATTGTCTAGACACTTAACCCAAAAAGACTTACCATAGTCTCTCCAACACATTACATTGTGACTATTGGACAATTAAGTTAATGCATTTCGATTTATAATAAAATGAAATTGACCTAATATTAGATACAACACAGGTAGCGAGCCTTGTTTTTAATAAAATTCACTCTATTTAGTTATTCACTTATTGTGTGTTACATGTATATCACTGTGGAATAGTTAGTGTACTGTACTGTTTTATTTCGTGTTTAGACAATTTTAATATATATCCAATAAAGGTTAAATTTTAATATTACCTTACATGCGCCAACAAAGAGACATTCTTTCCTCTTTTTTCTTCTTCAGCCGGTAACTTTGTCAGCGATAAGCATAGGAGGTTACTTCCACGCAATGTGGAAAAGATGATGTTCATAAAAATGAATGATCAATTCTTCCAGGAAGACCAGCCTCCAGAAAGTACAGATGGACCTGTGGTGGTGGATTCCAGCGGGGACAAATTAATACTCTGTGATGATGAGGATGTACACAACACTGAAGAGGGTGAGGAATCAGTCGATGAGGCTGACATCTTGCCTTTGTAGAGCCAGTTTGTGCAGGGACATATTAATTGCCAGCTTGTTTTGTGGGGGCCCAAACAAACCAATAATTTCAGCCTCAGTCGTGTGGCAGACCCTGGTGCTGAAATGATTGGTTTGTTAAAATGTGCGTGTCCTGTTTATACATGCATTATGTAATCTTTGTGGCCTAGTTTTTAAAACTGCCATCCTGTCTGCCACTGCAGGGCCACTCCTAGATGGGTCACGTGTTTGTGCCGCCGACTTGTGTCGCTTAGCATAGTCATCCAGCTACCTCGCTGCAACCTTTTGGCCTAAAAACAATATTGTGAGGTGTGAGATGTTCAGAATAGAGTGAAAATTAGTGAAAATGAATGTTATTGAGTTTAATAATATCATAGGAACTAAAAAAAAAAATAATTCTGTGATTTTAGCTGTTTTCATGCTAACTTCTAAGTTTATAGACTGCTACTTCACCTCTTCTGCATGTAACAATAACCAGCTGACATTTTTGATTTGACCAGGTGCAGTGGGACACTCATTACCTGCACTACTTCATGCAATTATTATACTAGGGCCTTGATGGCTAACCTTGACACTCCAGCTGTTGTTGAACTACACATCCCAGCATGCCCTGCATCAGTTTTAGCATGTCCAAATAACAAAACTGTAGCAGAGCTTGCTGTGATATGTAGTTCAACAACAGCTGGAGTGTCAAGTTTAGCCATCACTGTACTAGGGGTGTGCAAATGATAGTATGAGTAGAGACGGTACCTGACTTATGTATTACCATTATTTATTTAATTATTTATTTATTAACAGTTTCTTATATAGCGCAGAAAATTCCGTTGCGCTTTACAATTGGAATTGGATTACCATTCACACTCTGAGAACTGCAAAAGCAAGTTAAGTGACTTCAGAATAATATACTGGTAAATTCAGGGCCAGCCCAAGCTTATATTTTTTTAGTAAGCAAAAATTTATTTTGGCGCCCCTTGATGGTATAAAAGGGGTGTGGTTTTACAAGAAAGGGGTGTGGCTACACAATTGTACTCCCAGTGGTACAGGGTAATAGTGGGTGACAGGGAGATAATAGGTTACTGGTGAGGCAGGGGTGACAGGGAGATGGTGGGTGACTGAGGCAGGGGTGACAGGGAGATGGTGGGTGACTGAGACAGGGGTGACGGGGAGATAACGGGTGACTGAGGCAGTGTGACATTGAGATAGTGGGTGACTGATGTCCCCAGTGCCAGATACACATGTCCCCACAGCGCCAGATATACCCCCAGTGCAGATACACATATCCCCACAGCGCCAGACTTGCCCCCAGTGTCAGACATGCCCCAAGTGCAGATACACATATCCCTACAGTGCCAGATATGCCCCCAGTGCAGATACATATGTCCCAACAGCACCAGGTATGCCCCCCAGTGCACATACACATGTCCCCAAAGCGCCAGATATGCCCCCAGTGCAGATACACGTTTCCTCACAGCGCCAGATATGCCCCCAGTGCAGATACACATATCCCCAGTGCCAAATATGCCCCAGTGCCAGATACAGATTTCCCCACAGCACCAGATATGCCCCCAGTGCAGATACACATTTCCCCACAGCGCCAGATATGCCCCCAGTGCAGATACACATTTCCCCACAGCGCTTCCCCCCAAAAAAAGTGCTGCTCACCGCGCTACTGTGAGGAGAGCGCAGTCTGCGCCTCTCCTGCCCTGGGCCCTCAGTCTCCGGCGGCGGTGTCTATCTTCATTTCGGTGCTGGTCCAGCAGCCAATCAGGAGCCTTAGCTACCGGTCTGCAAGCTCTGATTGGCTCACGGTCCGACGCCGAATTTAAGATTGTCACTGCCGCCGGAGATGTCTGTGCGCGCCGGGCAGCGGTGGCTGGGAGCGGATTGAGCCGCTTGCTGGCCACCGCTGCTGTAGAGAGTGAAGTCACTGTGACTCACTGTCTGCAGCAGCGCCCTGTTACTGCCTGGTGCTCAACGCGGCTGTGTAGCCATATGCATCGGGCGGGCCCTGGGTCAATTGTAACTATAGTAACTGATAGATGGAAGATGGATTCTAAATAGCAGTAGGATAAGCTGTATATGCCACCTCAATCGGTCAAATGCAAAGTAATTTTGCTAGTTACAATAAATAAAATTAAAATACTGAGTGTAGACTTCCGCTTCTGGCTGCATGCGGAGTGCAGCTTGAAAACGCTGCTCCGCTCAGGGACCCGCTCACCCGCAAATAAACAACCGTTATCGGTTGAACACAGTGACCGCTACTCGGCTCATCATCCACGCTCCCCAGATGGATAAATACCTGGCTCCGGGCACCTCGCAGAAACCGCAGCCACCTCGTCAGGAGAAGCGCCGCGCCGATCCCAACATGGCGCCGGACGCGTCCTCCGCCCCGTCCACGCCAGCCTCCAAGAAAGTGGCTTCACCCCAGGAGCTGACAGACCTCCCGCAGGTACGCCGCAACCTGGACACTCTTGCTACGTATGGAGACATTGTGGAAGCTATTAAATGTCACCCTTATTATCTAAGGCTGTGGCGGACATATCTCAGCAGCTGCAGCACCTTACTACTAGAGTCTCTGACTCTGAAAACCGTATAGGAGCGCTGTGTCACGATATGCATTTGGCACAAGGGGATATTATTAAGCTGCAGAAAGAAAACAATCAATTATGGAACAAAATCGATGACGCTGAAAATCGTTCCCGTCGTAATAATATCAGGGTGGTGGGGCTCCCTGAAAATTTTAAAGGCCCAGCACTGGCTTCTTTTGTTTCTGTAACCCTACCCAAGCTACTAGGCATTGAAGATGAATGTAAAGATCTAGTGGTGGAGAGAGTTCATCGAGTCGGCCCACCTAACCGCCCGAATGACTCACGCCCTAGGGTCACATTATTTCGATGTTTAAACTATCTCCACAAGGTGTCATTCTGGAGAGCATCACGAAAGATCCAAAATCTTATGTGGGAAGGAAAACAACTACGCCTTTTTCAGGACTTCTCTGTGGAACTTTCACGTATGCGTAAATCCTTTTCCCCTATCTGCTCGAAGCTAATCTCCATGAATCGACGATTTGCCCTCATTTATCCGGCCAAGCTAAGGATCTTCATAAACGACACCCACTATGACTTCACGACACCTGAAGATGCACACGCCTTCCTATCTGATGACCGCGAGGAATCCACTGCTGACATCACTGACACCCCTGCTTGAACTCTTACCACCCCTGGAACTACCTCTCTCTCGGTCTAAAACACCACTTCGTTCCAGCTATTCATTTAATATGTCCCAGAACCTATGGTTCTCTCCATTATTGTTGTTTAGGTCCATTACATCAGTTTCTTTTTTACAGGGTCCCTAAGCACCTGTTATGCCTCGGTACCTACAGTTATCTATGGCTATCCCCTTACACGGGATACGCCCACAGTTATATTTATTGTTACATTTGCGGAATGTCATTTTTGTCCTTTGGACGCTTGGCATGTTGATCGTGCTATTGTTATGTTTTCTTGTATTCCCCATGTCTTGTCTTTGCATGTTTCCCCCCCCCTTCTTTCCTCATGTTTCTCTTCATTTAGGTTCACCGACATCTTACTCCAAAAAGCTCATGTTCAGAGGAACGAATTCAACTCTCATCCAGACGCGTATGACTGAACTGAAGATAGGCTCCTTCAATGTCGGTGGCATCCACTCCCTGGCTAAACGCCGTAAGCTTTTATTATATTTACACAAACAATCTATAGACATTGCTTGCCTCCAAGAAACACACCTCTTACCCCCAGAGATCTTGAAACTCCAGATGCTTAAATGGAAAATTCTGGCCTCTGCCCCCTATAACTCCAAATCCAGAGGAACAGTGATTTTATGTTCCAAATCATTACCTGTAGAAATACTCTCCACTTACTATGACCCTGACGGCAGGATATTGATAGTCTCTTTCTCACTATTCAATACGACATACACTCTTTGCTCCATTTACGCACCCAATGTCTATTCTAGATCCTTCCTCCAGAAGCTCATTACATTACTACTCCCACATATGTCCGCCCCCATTATTCTTTGTGGCGACTTCAACCTGACTGCTCACCCTACTCTTGATAGATCCTCCACGCGAAGACTCCGTACCCCATCCCCCTCCCTGGGGGATACCTTCACTGTTAAAAACACTCCAATTAATAGACGTATGGAGAACCCTTCACCCAACCCAGAGAGAATATACTTGCCTGTCGGCAGCGCACCACACTCTGTCTCGCATAGATTTTATTTTTCCCTCTTCCACTCTTTTTCCCTTTGTCCAAGAGGCAAACATACATCCTATCATTCTCTCTGATCATGCACTGGTCACTTTCTCATTCTACACAAAAAGATAACTATCCCCATATAGAACATGGAGATTCCCAGCCTATCTCCTTAGCTCCCTGAAGTTTCGAGAACACTTAGATCAGGCATGGACTGATTTCCATACCCATAATAAGACCACTTTAGCTACAGACCCCTCTCTCTATTGGATGACGGCCAAATCGGTACTGCGAGGTTCCATTTTGGCCTTTGAGGCTTCCTTACGAAAACGACTATCTCACTCTTATACAACTCTCCAAGAATCATTGACTGACGCCTATGCTTCTTATGTCCAGACACCTACCACTACCACACGCTCCAAATATCTCACTGCCAAATCCCTTCTTGAAGAATTACTTCAGTCCATGTCTGATAAGATGAACTTCTCCTCTCATTATCGCTTTCATAAATTCGGTAATAAGACGAGTAAATTACTCACCAACATCCTCAATGGCACTAGAGCACCGATGATTGTCCACCCCCTCAAACTACAAGATGGTTCCGTTACTAATTCCACTGCACAAATCTCTCAGGTTATGACAGACTTCTATACAGACATCTACGCCCCCCAATCCCTACTACTACCTCCCCTCCTATAACTTCTCCTGTAATGGATGAACGTAAACTCACCAGTACCTGGACTCAACTTACTTATCCACAACTACCGACGGAATTCGTGGACTCCCTCACCGCCGCCATTTCCACTTTTGAAATAAGTAACGCTATTAAGTCACTCAAGGCTCCTGGTCCTGATGGATTTTCTGGGGAATTCTACAGATTTTTTATTGATACATTAACCCCGGTTCTTGAATCGGTTTTTAATCATATTTTGATTAACCAAAGTATCTCTGAATACTTTAATTCTGCCATCATCAAAGTGATTCCTAAATCGGGCAGAGACCTCTCCAATCCTGGCTCTTATCGCCCCATTTCACTACTGAATTGTGATTATAAAATCCTTACCAAGATTTTGGCAGAACGTCTCAACCCCCTTCTCCCCCATATAATCCATCAGGACCAGACCGGCTTCATTAAAGGCAGACACTCAGTACGCAATGTCCGCAAAGTTATGGCGGCTACCCAAAAGCTATCCCCTGTGACGTCTACTGACTCCCCCAATCTCATTCTATCGATTGACGCCGAAAAGGCCTTCGATCTAGTCCATTGGCCACATCTATTTGACACCATGACCAAATTTAAAATCCCTGACCAGTATATATCCTTCATTCGGACTTTATATACCAATTCCTCATCCCAAATTGCCTGTAATGGCTACTTATCTCCTCCCTTCCCAATCAAAAAAGGTACACGACAAGGTTGTCCTCTTTCCCCTCTCCTCTTTGCCATCGCCCTAGAACCCCTAGCACTTGCTCTTCGGGCATCTACTGATTTCACAGGTATCCCTCTCGCAAATACTGAATTGAAACTTGCTCTCTACGCAGATGACATGTTGCTTTTCGTGTCCAACCCTTTAATTTCTATACCCGTAATCATAGACATTATATCCTCCTTTGGTCCAGCTTCCGGGTACAAGATTAATGTCCACAAATCTGAAATCCTCCCCATCACACCTCTGGCACCGTCCTTGGCCGCTGACCCCGCTTTAGCACAATTCACAATCCAGTCCTCCCATATCAAATATTTGGGTATCCTTATCACACGTGATCCCCTTCAGATCTATAAAGCGAACTTCTTACCCCTATACTCCAAAATTAAAACCCAACTAAATTCATGGACTAAACTCCCCCTATCTCTACTAGGTAGAACTGCTGTAATTAAAACTATAATTTTTCCTAAAATCTTTTATTGTCTTCAAATGATACCTTCCCCCCCTGCCAAAGTCGGATGTACAAATGTTAAATTCACTGATCTCCTCATTTCTGTGGACCGGTAAAAGACCCAGGATGAGACTATCCAAGCTAACGCATCCGACTAGACTGGGAGGACTGGGCATCCCGGATTTCACCCTCTATCACTTGTCAATTCATTTCAGGTACATCTCGGACTGGCTTTTTAATAAATCTACATACACAGATCGCTCTCTAAATGATGCTATTTTTTCCTAATTCTCACCTAGCGCTCTATTGCATACCCCCCTGCGACTCCTCCCACACCACATTCTCAATCACATTTTATTTAGAGGATCTTATGACGCCTGGATACATATAAATAAACTCCTGAATAGAAATCATGCAATCTCACCTTACATCCCTCTCTGGGGTAACCCTACCTTTCCCCCTTCATTGCACAACTCTTCCTTCTCAAACTGGAGCACTAAAGGACTAGACCTTGCCACCAAATTATTTGATCCTGGAGGGCGAATACTCCCCTTTACCTCCATACATGAGACCTACGATATCCCACACTCTAACTTCTACATGTACCTACAAGCTCGACATTATGTTGACACCATTATATCACCTATCCTTTCACTCTCTCACCCAGACCCTTTACTCCCACTCTTCCTGACTTTACATAATGGAGCATATAAAACAGCCTTCCTATACAAACTACTTCTTGACTCCACTGATAAGGACCCGCTTACCCCTCTCCTTACATCTTGGTCCATGGACTGCCCGGAAATTACTAATACCCAAGTATTGATCTCTCATCATCATACCACCATGAAAATTCTCCAGTCAGCCTATCTCCAAGAAGTCCACTTTAAGACCCTCCATAGACTTTATATCACACCAGCCCAGAGAAAATATATGCTTTCCTCTGAGTCGGGCGAATGCTGCAAATGTAAAATGATGAATGCCAAATTTTTCCATTGCTTCTGGTCATGCTCAAAAATACTCAAGTTCTGAAGGATGGTACTAGTCTTCATTAACACACTGCTTTCTACCTCATTAACCCCTGATCCACTTGCATGCCTCTGCATTAATTTTAGAAACTGGACACTCCCTGCAGACACACCATCTATTATTCCCCTACTCACAATCATACTAACCATGTCCAAAAAACTGATTTTAACACATTGGACAGTACACTCAGCTCCGACCCTATGCGAACTGAAGAATAGAATGCTCCAATTACTCCTCTTCGACAAACGCTCTTTGGCTCTAGATCCATCTCTCTCCTATGATAAATTTGCCTTGAAATGGAAGTATTATTTAAACACCCTTGATTTGGCACAACAGCCCCTTCTGGTCTAGACCCCCTTCCCACTAGAGCAACATATTAATATTTCTCAGGAGGTATTATGATAGATTTCTACCTTCATCACTGAAGCGAACACTTTCCCTGTTCGTTTATCACGAATGCCACCCACATTGAAGCCATTTAATACATGATCATATATTGTTATACTAGCTTACCCCGTCCTCTGTCTTGATTTCGATGTCCTCCTTCATTCATTGTCTATTTCTGTTTCTTATTTAATACTAATAGAGTCTATTATCTACCTTTTAACATTAGCTATATACTAATACCGTGTAGCCGTAATGGCTGCAAAACCATGTGCACGTGCTACGCACTCAGTACGCTATTTGCGTATGAAGACCTCGCACGTGGTACGCAAATTAAGTACACACGCTGTGCTGGGTGTACGGAATACACACAGCGAGCGTACACACAGATAATAACCTTTATAAACTTTAAACACAGAATATGCTTACACTGTAAACCTTAATACCGTGGTCCTATAATGGTGTAACACTGAACCTTTGTGAGTATGCAAGCTGTTTGAGCAATTGAGATACTCAGAAACCCTTTGTACTAGCTAGAGAAACACAGACACCCTGCTGAGGTTCCAACACCTTTACTAACAATATCTAGCTATGTAAAAAGGGGAAAACAGTTAACAGTTCATACACTACAGACTAACATCAATATCTAAGCAGAATAACTACACATAAATATACAATAGCGTCTTAATCCTATACAATAACAGAGAGAGAGAGAGAGAGAGAGAGAGAATATGGCAAATACAAACAGAGAATAAGTTGGTTACAGAGAGAACTTACACACATGGGAATGAATCGCCTGCGCTATCTGGATATCCAGCTCCCAGTTAATCAGTGATGAAAACCGTTGTGGAGAGAAGATTGAGCTGGTCCAGTCTGGCTGTTCCCTATATACAATGCATACAGTACACTACAAAGGGCCCTACACTCTCATTGTACATTGGACACAGGAATCTGTCTTTACACTATAACAAAAGGTCATAGGTTTGTTTGAACAGGTGGGCTGTGACTATTTCAGACTGCTCAGGTGGGAGGGAATCTCAGGATTCCCAACACATGGACAATGAATCGCAAATATAGTAAATGTCCAGAAACTACTTATAGACATAACTATACGCAGGAGCAATTAATCTCTACCTAACCAGCACCGGATTGTTTCTAATAAAATGTTCTTTAGTTAGGTACCAAACACCACTGCTCAAACCCTGTCTGACCCTTCGTATCATGCAAAGAGGAATTCCTCTGTCCAGTGACCAGTTACATTAAACAGACTTACAGTTATTATTAAGGGGAACATTACTTATAAAACATACTATTTGGATTTACTATGTAACGATTGAGTCGCCCACCAGACGCACACAAACTCTACCGTAAATGCACATACCACGCGCCAATGCGCACGGCCGTAGAAGCTCCATTACGCAACTGCGAATATGCGCACGCACGGGAGAGAATGTGCACGTGCAGCGGGCAAGCGCATGGGGTTAACATATGGCAACGTGAAGCATGATATTTTTCGACTTTGACAGTTCACCCTTTGGCAGTCATCAATAACTGCCACTTCCTAAAACAGTTAAAAAAAGAAAAATATATGTCATCATGTAAATACCTTTTTATGATTGGGTAAAGGGAGGAGAGGAGAAGGTGGGAAAAAGGTATGACCTAGTGAGATAGTAGAAGCATGTGTGTATGAATTCATGTTTGAGGGGTCATGTATCATCGTGCCGTACGTGTTTTAAATCAAGCTTCTATGTACTGCGAAGTATACATTTGAATCCTTCTTATCCCGTGTCAAGGGTCTGTGGATGGGCTGTCAAACTCTACCGAGCTCTTTTCGGCTTTTTGGTTGCAACAAATGGGGAGCACATTTAGTTGATGATACATGAAGGGGGGAACATGTGAATGCTGATATATGTGTCTATATTCCCTGTCGACTATGTGTGTCATTACCTGGAGGTTGTAGGGATGAAGATAAGAAACAATCGTTATAAATGCAGTCGTAAACTATGTGAGTTTATATAAACAGTCGCCGATTGAGGTCTTGTCTGATGTCTTGTCTTGATGTACATGTTGTCTGATGTCTCTCAGTGCTTTTGCTATAAATAGCGACAAAAGCTTTTCTAATGTCCATAAAATTACAGTCTCTAAAGTATTTGGGCTTTCGTAAAAAGTAAAAGTCACTAGGGATATTGGGGGTCTGTTGCACAGTTCATCAATGGTCTGTATAAAAGAGGTTGTCAAATTCTTCTTCCAAGCGGATATCTTTGTACCTTGGAGGAAAACAAAGGAGAAACGGGTGAAAGAAACGGACCGTGGAATCACATTTTCATCACAACATTGTCTCTATCGTTGGGTCATAAATCAAATTAGTTGTTGTTATTACAGTGTCCTCACTCCTCAGACTCATCACTCTGGTACTACCTTTACACTTCGTTAAAGTCCGAACGCATCTAAATATCAGGCCAACCAATATGACGACTCCCAGAATACACAAGAGAAATTTCCCTACGTCCATTATAATACCTTGTGTCCATTCTCCTAAACCAGAGAACCAATTTCGTGGGTTCAACCATGACACCCAACTGGTCAGCTCATTACCCACAGCAGCGAGTGTGAGATTGTGTTTCCTTCGAAACTCCCACTTTAATTGTAAAATGTCATCCATCTTTTGGTCTATGACCTCGGCTGGGTCCTCCGTGCTGTTTGTAATGTACGTGCAGCACTTTACTCCATATTGAGTTGCTAGGGTAACACAATACCTGCCTGTCACAGCTGTGAGGTAATTGAGAACCATCCTATGCTGAACCAGTTCTGTTTTGTAGGCTTGTAACTCTCTCCCAGTATACCTGAATGTGTCGTCATACATTTCGGTGATATTGTCTAATAAATTTGCAAGCGCAGATATATATCTATAGTTTAACACTCCTCTGGCGGTACGAGTGATATCTAATGCAAGTAGGACTTGAATCCCGGTGGATTCATGGATCAGGTCAGAGGCCGGATGCTCTGTTCTTTCTATCAGGTGCCGTTTAACGATGTGCTCGTAATGAGTGTGAGTATAAGGAGCTTGGGCACCATGGTGAATATCTTTCATTTTACTATGGGATACAGTCATTACTTCAGGCAGTACTTTTCCAATATAACATAATCCTTCTGAGTTTGGGGCAAGCCACTTATACGCCTTCCTCCCGCGTATGAAATATGCATCATCGGGGAGAACATATGGGACGGAGTATGACATTACCATGTTACAAATTTTCCATGTGAAATCTCCTAACCCTAATTCTCCTATCGGTTTAGTACACGTATCTGTTTGTACGATATGTGCACAGTATCCTGGTGATACTTCTCCAACTCGCATGGTCCTACTTCCTAAAGTGTACCTATACCGGAAAAATCTTCCATTGTCGGCTATCTGGCGTATAAGTTCTGTGTCTATGGGCATTCTGTCGGCTCTGTATGAAAAGGTCATGGTTTGATTACTCCATGACACTTCCCAATTTCCCGGCTTTCGGGGATTGGAAATGTTAAAGCATACTAAGGACCTATCCACATGATATTGGTGGAGCTTCAAACTAGGAGGACTAGAGATATTAAACCTCTTGTCCACCGGCCTCCCACCACTTAACTCAAGTACCTCTCCTATCGTTAAAGGGAATGGTACTAGTCCTGATTTGCTATGACCTTGAGGTACTTGGGAGCATACCCAACAGTCTGTCTGATCTAACACTTTACCCACTAATGAGTGATAGTCACTCAATGGATGCCGGTCCACGTGGATATTAAAACTGGACTGACATCTCTTGATGCACCCATCCTCAACTATGTTGTCGCAATGCCTACAGATGCAGTTCTCTTCAGCTAACAATCCTTCACAATGTCTATAAATAACATGGCTGCTAGATCGTTTTCCGGTACTCGCCTTTTCTCGGTGATTGTGCTGCTATTGGAAATTTACGCCTCCGTCTCAGTCATCAGAACCCATTCCGGATCCTTTCTCGACCTCACTGGTACTCTCACCGAAACAGACTGCTCTGGTCAACATCATGGTCAACAGGAAAACACGGACTGCAGTCTCTTGGGGCGAGTCCATCTTACAGGAGGAGAAAGAGAAATTTGTAATGGGGGTACAAAAAAATACTTTGAGGGGAAAGAAAAATGTTACGATGTCTTATGTCCTCTAGTCTTGTTGTTCTTCTTGCTCTGTTGTCATCTCAAAGTTGCTGTCTCTCAGTCTTCCAAACAAACATTCCGGTGATACAATATTCCTTCCAAATCAGCCATCTTTCTGTAAGGAGCAAAAATCTTGCATTACCATTTGTCTCACTGATGTGTGACATACCATCTGTAAAGCATGAGAACATGAGAGAGAAGAAAAAACAAAAGAGAGAGAACAATTCATATATATGTTACATAAACAAAAACAAAAACATTATCAGATCTTCCGTTCACCATCAGGCTGTCACACTAACACGTCCATTGGTATCTTTGCACAGTCTCCCCCACCAGTATTTCCACACTCCACCCTTTTGTGCCTGGCCAGGACACACCGATGTCGGTAGGTCACACTGGGGTTAGGTAGACCTCTGCAAAGACCAAGTAGCCACGTGATGTTTGAGTTCTGCCGATGAACGTCAGAGATGGGGAAAAAGAAACATTTACAGATAAATTACAACGTTTACCCGGCTTTTCCTGTGTCTACAAGGAACTGACCTCCCAATTTCATTAACTGTAACCTCAGGCTTACTATCAGTCCTAATGATCACCTTTCCTGACTGCATCTTATGGGTGTAGCTCAAACTTCTTACATATGTGGTACCTGATTACAATTTCGTGTGTCATAACTCTGCTCGTGTTCTTGTCTAGGGGGTCTGACTTTATGTGGGCTGTTACAGTTGCTGGCATAATGCCCTTCTCTTTTACACAAATAACAAACCCTGGGCCTCCTCCAAGTGCCAGTGACCTGGGGTCTTGGTTGGTTTGATGCCTCCTCAAACGCTTGGATGCTCATCACCATCAACCGCTTTCCCTGTACTTCCCTGATTCCTTGGATACCATGGTTATGTTGTTGTCTAGGGGGTTGATATACCTTCTGTAAATCGTTGAACATACAATCTCGTGCATAATGACCTTCCTTCTGGCAATTATAACACCTTATCACCTTTGACTTTCCCACAGGGATCTGAGGCTTCTTACCTCCCTGTGCTTCCCTGTGCTTGCTGATGTTTTGCTCATGCCCAACAGCGGACTTTCTTAATGCAGCCACTGAGATATTTCTCCAGTTTGGGTTGGTGGTCTGTACCCTTGTTCTCAACACTACCTTTAAACCATTCATTAATACCTTAACCGCTAATTCTCTATGCTGTGCTCTACAATATGAGGTACATTTGTTTGTGCGTGATATATAACACCGTACGTACCTGTGGACACGACCTCACCTGACCCTCCGTTAGGGGGTTTGATTACTGCCTTTACCGATTTGGTCGCGTCCACCTGGAAGTCTTGTATGATGACTGCTGGAAAAGGTGCCGACATCGTGCTGGGCTCACTTTCTTGTTTGTAATCCTGAGGGAAGTTTAACATGGGGTGCAACTTGCACGGGTTAACAGTTGTACATTTAACAGTTTTACTTTTATCATTGTTACATTCGTTACAATTATTTTTATCATCTATAATACAGTTGCTAAGTGCATGTTTATCATACACCAGTGTGCCACTCTCTGTAACCACCTTCTCTCTTGTTGCCATATTTTTCTTACCACAGTGAGAGTCAGCTGTGTAAGCTAATCCTCTTTGTATTTCACCTTCCTGTTGCCATAACTGTAAACAATCATAATGTCTAATCCGTTGCTTCCCGGATTTTATGAGACAGATCCTTCGCCTTAAATTATGCAATACCTCTGAGTCAAAACTACCTATCCCAGGAAATGGTGCTTTTTCCCCCACAGTCATTCATGTCCATTCATCACAAAAGGTCTCAGTGTGGGGACCATACTTCCCCCACATTACTAACCGAGCAGACCCTCGGGGTCTGCAAGCCACTTCAGTCTGAACCCTGACTGCTAAACGTCCCTGTGTTGTGCACTTGGCTTCCATTGTGGACCTTTTTAACACAGAAAAAAACTTCCTAAAATGCACCAAACACAGAAGTCTACGGTGGAAGTTTTCCAAGCTCTTCCACCAGCTTCTTCTGCTCCGAGTACAACGAATCCGCCCCTTTTAGCAGACGCACGTAATCGTTGCAGGCCCTACCAGCAAAAATTCCTTACCTTTATATTTTACACAAATCACGCTTGCATGTGCTCCCTACAACACGCATGAGGGCAATTTACGCATGAATATACGACCTCATATCACGTTGCAT
Source organism: Pseudophryne corroboree (assembly GCF_028390025.1). NCBI lineage: Eukaryota > Metazoa > Chordata > Amphibia > Anura > Myobatrachidae > Pseudophryne > Pseudophryne corroboree. The sequence goes on from NC_086448.1 coordinate 488,100,448, forward strand.
TATTGGTCACACATATAACCGTGCGGTCCAATCGTACCACTTATAGACACTTGTTGCCTATAAATGGTAGGATCATTGGAGTCTCCCTACTGTGCTCCAGAACAGCCGGAGTGTAATACCACAAAATTATCACACTTCGTCGCACGTGTTCACCAAGACCGTGCACGCACGTTTTCACCTAGACCGTGCTCATCACGTATTCACCTAGACCGTGATTCACCAAGACTTCACCAAGATTTACTTCACCAAGATTTCACCAAGCACGTATTCACCTAGACCGTGCTCATCACGTATTCACCTAGACCGTGATTCACCAAGACTTCACCAAGATTTACTTCACCAAGATTTCACCAAGACTTCACCAAGAGGAGTTCAATACACTCATACCGTTTTCAACCCACTATCATTCTATAGTTTTCTGATCAGAAAAAAAAATAATCATTTCCCGTAATCTGATAGCTCTCCCCAGAGGCATAACAGTAAAATAAGGTATTTAAACTAAATCTTGGAAACTGAAATCAATTTGTGCTATTATCGCCTACTAAAACAATACTATCGTGTGATTTCTATTACGTGGACATACCCAGACGCTCCGTTGCGTAATATACGCTCCGTGCGTCGGCCCTTGTGTCGCGTACGCTAGTCCCGCCCTTTGTTAGGGACACGTGTACGCAAGCCAGATATATCCACAGAAATACAACTAACACGTTTATATCAATGTAAATGATCTTTAACTGTAATCATCTACCGAGCACCACACAGATCTTTCCTTGTATCTTTAGGCAAAGCCGTGTGCGTTTTTTACAATTTATCCCTTAACGTATTATTTTTACTTTTAACTACCAATAGCAACAAATCTTTCTCAGCACATTATCAATTATAAATGGCAAACAGGAAGGTGAGATGTGAAAATACACAGATGAAAATGCAATTCTAAATTAATCTAATAACATACATTGATGTAAGCACACACATATAGATATTACATATATGTACTAATCACTATTACATATATGAGACCTTATTCAGTGCTTCTAATTTGCATATGAATGTGCTTTTTAACTAATCTGTGAAGGCGATTTCTTTCACTGCTGGAAGAGAAAAAAAAAAACAAAACCAGTTACACAGGTTCATTTGCATTTCAATGGCCCATCTCACAAGTAGCAGAGTTAAACAGGCTACACTGGGGAAAGAGAAAATAAACAAAACAAAAAAACCACAACTTTGTTTTATTTGTATATTTCCTAAATCAAATATTCATTTTACTATTAACTTATATTAATCCCCATCTGAACTATTTATAATTGATTTATGATATGGATTAGATAAATGCATTAAAAACTCATTAAATGATGATTTCTTATTGACAATGGATGGCTGATTATTTCCTGAGTCAACTGAAAATCAGCCATTCAGGAAAAAAAAAATTTGACCTTCCCAAAATGGCCACTGCTCCTCCCCCTTCCACATCCATGAGGTTTACACAAAATGGTGGACAGACCATGCGGCTTCTTTTGTCACGAAGAAAATCATCATTCAAGCCCCTAAAGTTATTTTAGGCCTGAGTTAAAACTATCACGCTATGCAGAGGGATTAAAAATACTTTTAAACCTATTTAAACAGACAAGCAATTCAATCTGCGTGTTTGGCACCAAATAGAAATTAAAACCAGATTTAAAAAGACAATAGCTTAATGTTCCTACCTTCCGGTTCCGGATTCCACCAGCACTCCTACAGCGTAGCGATGCAGACGCTTATCTCGTCAGCACTACAAGATACTACCTTTCCTCCCTTTGCTGATCGATAAAGTTTACGCGCTTTCGCCTGACTGCGGATATGTGGAGGAAGGACGAGGCCCCAATTGATAGAGTCTATTATCTACCTTTTAACATTAGCTATATACTAATACTGTGTAGCCGTAATAGAAGAAAAAACAATGAACTGCTTATACAGCGCCTCAGAAACAGGTGACTGGTAATTAAAATTAAATTCCCCTGATAGATGCGCAGCTGAAAACACTAAGTGGGTGTTTAAACAACAAAGATAAAGACAAAAAAATCAGCAGCGCAAAATATCAGGGAAAAAGTAATGAGAAGATAAGAGAGCCGATGTATAATAGAGTGGATTTATTAACCATAAAAATTTGTTAGATTAAAACAATACAACAATGTGAATAATTTTAAAATCTATTAAAGAAGCACACCTCAACTCAGTGTATCCAATTCAAATAGACACCAGCTGTGTCAGTTATCTGAATATAAAGTCCACATAATTTATGGGATCCAGCTGGTAATTAAAGCAATATGTGATGGTAGCCGCAATGCCAGAAACACAGTGAATAATTAGATGGATAAATGTCTCATATCATCAAAATTATGGGTTAACCCGATGTTGGATGCAGATCAAGTACCTCTCCTCATGTAGGCTGGTCCAAAGCCGAGCGTCCTCGGCGAAGTGTCCTGCAATGCCCACTATGCGAATGCCGCAAGGGAGAGGAAGCCGAAAGGTCACTGTGAAGTGAGAGCCGTATGATGATGTGGACGGCTAGCAGAAAACCGTATGTTGGTATGGACGGCTGACGAAAGAGACCAGGCCGCGGCTGTTCTGTGATCTCAATAGATGGTATAGAGCGGCTGGCGAGGAATACGGTCCCACGGTTGCTTACAGTGTCGGATACCTGAAGAGGTGTGCTAGAGGAGGCGCCTCCTCTAGCACACCTCTTCAGGTATCCGACACTGTAAGCAACCGTGGGACCGTATTCCTCGCCAGCCGCTCTATACCATCTTTCGAGAACACAGAACAGCCGCGGCCTGGTCTCTTTCGTCAGCCGTCCATACCAACATATGGCTTTCTGCTAGCCGTCCACATCATCATACGGCTCTCACTTCACAGTGACCTTTCGGCTTCCTCTCCCTTGCGGCATTCGCATAGTGGGCATTGCAGGACACTTCGCCGAGGACGCTCGGCTTTGGACCTGCCCACATGAGGAGAGGTACTTGATCTGCATCCAACATCGGGTTAACCCATAATTTTGATGATATGAGACATTTATCCATCTAATTATTCACTGTGTTTCTGGCATTGCGGCTACCATCACATATTGCTTTAATTACCAGCTGGATCCCATAAATTATGTGGACTTTATATTCAGATAACTGACACAGCTGGTGTCTATTTGAATTGGATACACTGAGTTGAGGTGTGCTTCTTTAATAGATTTTAAAATTATTCACATTGTTGTATTGTTTTAATCTAACAAATTTTTATGGTTAATAAATCCACTCTATTATACATCGGCTCTCTTATCTTCTCATTACTTTTTCCCTGATATTTTGCGCTGCTGATTTTTTTGTCTTTATCCGTGTAGCCGTAATGGCTGCAAAACCACGTGCACGTGCTACGCACGCCGTACTCTATTTGCGTATGAAGACCTCGCACGTGGTACGCAAATTAAGTACACACGCTGTGCTGGGTGTACGGAATACACACAGCGAGCGTACACACAGATAATAACCTTTATAAACTTTAAACACAGAATATGCTTATACTGTAAACCTTAATACCGTGGTCCTATAATGGTGTAACACTGAACCTTTGTGAGTATGCAAGCTGTTTGAGCAATTGAGATACTCAGAAACCCTTTGTACTAGCTAGAGAAACACAGACACCCTGCTGAGGTTCCAACACCTTTACTAACAATATCTAGCTATGTAAAAAGGGGAAAACAGTTAACAGTTCATACACTACAGACTAACATCAATATCTAAGCAGAATAACTACACATAAATATACAATAGCGTCTTAATCCTATACAATAACAGAGAGAGAGAGAGAGAATATGGCAAATACAAACAGAGAATAAGTTGGTTACAGAGAGAACTTACACACATGGGAATGAATCGCCTGCGCTGTCTGGATATCCAGCTCCCAGTTAATCAGTGATGAAAACCGTTGTGGAGAGAAGACTGAGCTGGTCCAGTCTGGCTGTTCCCTATATACACTGCATACAGTACACTACAAAGGGCCCTACACTCTCATTGTTCATTGGACACAGGAATCTGTCTTTACACTATAACAAAAGGTCATAGGTTTGTTTGAACAGGTGGGCTGTGACTATTTCAGACTGCTCAGGTGGGAGGGAATCTCAGGATTCCCAACACATGGACAATGAATCGCAAATATAGTAAATGTCCAGAAACTACTTATAGACATAACTATACGCAGGAGCAATTAATCTCTACCTAACCAGCACCGGATTGTTTCTAATAAAATGTTCTTTAGTTAGGTACCAAACACCACTGCTCAAACCCTGTCTGACCCTTCGTATCATGCAAAGAGGAATTCCTCTGTCCAGTGACCAGTTAAATTAAACAGACTTACAGTTATTATTAAGGGGAACATTACTTATAAAACATACTATTTGGATTTACTATGTAACGATTGAGTCGCCCACCAGACGCACACAAACTCTACCGTAAATGCACATACCACGCGCCAATGCGCACGGCCGTAGAAGCTCCATTACGCAACTGGGAATATGCGCACGCATGGGAGAGAATGTGCACGTGCAGCGGGCAAGCGCATGGGGTTAACATATGGCAACGTGAAGCATGATATTTTTCGACTTTGACAATACCAAGCTAATGTCTCACTGTTTCCTTTTTTTTTTTTTTGGGGGGGGGTTAAAACCCTCTCAACAATATACATTGATAGCTGGTTTTCTCATATACTATATTTTAGCACATAATGTAAGGTGTCTCATTTGAACTTCCCCTATATGTACATCCCCTCATTACCCTGTCTCGTCTTTGTTTGTCTCCCCCCCCCCTCCTTGCTATTATCTGATGTTTAATTTCCTAGCAATATAGAAGGTCGTCGACCTACCATATACTAAACTCAAAATTGAACTACACTTCTCTACGAGACCTGGTGAATACAACTGATTTCCTTCATGGAAGGATTCTTCTGTGTTATCTTACTGTTACATGATATTGTTTACTGTATCTTAATATTTGAAATGTACAAAATTCTGTTTCAATAAAAATGATTGAACCAAAAAAATAAATAAATGCTGAGTGTAATATTGAGTCGGACATAGGTAAAGCATCAGGTCGTGTTTTACCTTTGCGCATGCATCTGGAAAGCACTGCACATACATCCTAATCTTTACCGCCAGGGGACATAGATCAAAATTGTATGGAGATCTATGCAAATTCGATAGGCTCTTCTGGGTGGTAACGTAAAGAGGTGGCAACAAATAGTCGTGAGTGTCGCAGGTGTGTCAGTGTCAGTTACTGCATCTAAGATACAGTTGCACTGACACTGGAGGCCATGGTGAGTAAGACGTTCTTTGACTGCCATAGATAGGTGCAATGTCTAAGAGCCCTGACTATAGTCCACAGATGAACCTCAACTGCACCACATCCAGTGCACATCTCATTAGGATGCCCATTAGCAATGGCTTGACCATAAAGACTCAGTAGAGACTGAACCAAAAGACACAGCAGCAACTGCATCTGACTGAGAATCACCAACAGACACAAAGGTGGTAATTCAGACTTATTGTAGCAGCAAATTTGTTAGCAGTTGGGAAAAACCTGGGGGGTCATTCCGAGTTGATCGCTCGCTAGCAGTTTTTAGCAGCCGTGCAAACGCTATGCTGCCGCCCACTGGGAGTGTATTTTAGCTTAGCAGAAGTGCAAACGTTTTTATCACAGAGCACGTGCAAAAAAAAATTGTGTCGTTTCAGAGTAGCTCAAAACCTACTCAGTGCTTGCGATCACTTCAGACTATTCAGTTCCGGATTTGACGTCACACACCCACCCAGCATTCGCCCAGCCACGCCTGCATTTTTCCTGGCACGTCTGCGTTTTTCCGAACACTCCCTTAAAATGGTCAGTTGACACCCAGAAATGCCCACTTCATGTCAATCACTCTGCGCAAGCAGTGCAACTGAAATGCATCACTAGACCCTGTGCAAATCTGCATCGTTCGTTGTGCCCGTATGTCGCACGTGCGCATTGAGCCTCATACGAATGCGCAGAACTGCCATTTTTTAGCCTGTTCGCTGCGCTGTGAACAAATGCAGCTAGCGATCAACTCGTAATGACCACCCATGTGCACTGCAGGGGGGATGCAGATATAACATGTGCATGGAGAGAGTTAGACTTGGATGGGGTGTGTTCAAACTGAAATCTAAATTGCAGTGTAAAAATAAAGCAGCCAGTATTTACCCTGCACAGAAACAAAATAACCCACCCAAATCTAACTCTACACATGTTATATCTGCCTCCCCTGCAGTGCACATGGGGGGTCATTCCGAGTTGTTCGCTCGTTGCCGATTTTTCGCTATACTGCGAATAGTCGCTTACTGCGCATGCGCAAGGCTCGCAGAGCGCATGCGCTTAGTTATTTTACACAAAAGTTAGGTATTTTACTCACGGCATAACAAAGCTTTTTCATCGCTGTGCAGATCGTAGTGTGATTGACAGGAAGTGGGTGTTTCTGGGCAGAAACTGTCCGTTTTATGGGAGTGTGCGGGAAAACGCAGGCGTTCGAGTTGCAAAACGCAGGAGTGGCTGGAGAAATGGGGGAGTAGTTGGGCAAACGCTGGGTGTGTTTGTGACGTCAAACCAGGAACGAAAAGGACTGAGCTGGTCGCAATGGCTGAGTAAGTCTGGAGCTACTCAGAAACTGCTAAGAATTTTCTATTCGTAATTCTGCTAATCTTTCGTTCGCACTTCTGCTTTGCTAAAATACACTCCCAGAGGGCGGCGGCTTAGCGTGTGCAATGCTGCTAAAAGCAGCTAGCGAGCGAACAACTCGGAATCACCCCCATGGTTTTGCCCAACTGCTAACAAAAATCCTTCTGCGATCAACTCAGAATTACCCCCAAAGTTCCTGCTGCGATCAACTCAGAATTACCCCCATGAATTTGCCAAACTGCTAACAAATTTGCTGCTATGGGCTCTCATTCCGAGTTGTTCGCTCGCTAGCTGCTTTTAGCAGCTTTGCACATGCTAAGCCGCCGGCTACTGGGAGTGTATTTTAGCATAGCAGAATTGCGAACGAAAGATTAGCAGAATTGCGAATTGAAATTTCTTAGCAGTTCCTGAGTAGCTCGAGACTTACTCTGCCACTGCGATCAGTTCAGTCAGTTTCATTCCAAACACACCCAGCGTTCGCCAAGACACTCCCCCGTTTCTTCAGACACTCCCGCGTTTTCCCCAGAAACGGCAGCGTTTTTTCGCACACACCCATAAAACGGCTAGTTTCCGCCCAGAAACACCCACTTCCTGTCAATCACACTCCGATCACCAGAACGAAGAGATTTCTTTGTTAAGCCATGAGTAAAATACCAAACTTTTTATCAAATTTACTTGGCGCAGGTGCACTGCAAACGTTGTGCATGCACAGTTTGCGACTAATCGCACCGATGCGAAGAAAAATAACGAGCGAACAACTCGAAATGAGGGCCATGATCAAGTCTGAATTACCCCCAAAGAGAGAGAGCAAAATATAATTAGAGTAAGATCTGAGAGACTGGTAATTAAATGCCTGTAGTATTTATGGGTTCAGTTTAAGAAGTGGCAGAAAATTCTAGTAAGGTGTAGTTTGGGCAGGATTTTAAAGAGAGGAGAGCGTATTTAATTAGTGAATGTCTTTTCACACAAAATTCTTTTCCTTGGAAAAAAGCCTAATGCAATTATCCATGCTCTAATTAAGTACCAAAACTCAGTGGAATATTTCAAAAGTTATTATATGTACTATGATGAAGAACTTTATTTTTTTATTTGTTAATTTACACATTATTGTAGATTATTTTCATTAAATCAGAGATGTGCGACAGACACTTTTCGGGTTTTGTATTTTCGTTTTGGATCTGGATCCTCACTCATGTTTTGGATCTGGATTGGTTTTGCCAAAACCACATTTTCGGGTTTTGGTTTTGGATCTGGATGATTTAACAAAAAAAAAAACACATAAAAACAGCTAAAATCACAGAATTTTGGGGTAATTTTGATCCTACGGTATTATTAACCTCAATAATATTAATTTCCACTCATTTATAGTCTATTCTGAACACTTCACACCTCACAATATTGTTTTTAAGCCAAAAGGTTGCACCAAGGTTGCTGGATGACTAAGCAAGTGGGCGGCACGAACACCTGGCTCATCTAGGAGTGGCACTGCAATGGCAGACAGGATTGCAGTTTAAAAAAATAGGCCCCAAAGAGCACATAATGCAAAGAAAAAAAAGAGGTGCAAGATGGAATTGTCTTCGGCCCTCCCATCCACCCTTATGTTGTTTAAACAGGACATGAACAGTTTAATAAACCCAACATTTCAGCGACTGGTGGTCCCCCTAGAAAATGCTCACCAAGTTCTCTGAATCATAGCTACTGTCAAGAAGGTGATTAAAAATTAGAGAGGCACAAGCAATCAGGAACAACACACAGGCTTTCACCTTCACTCTTATATTGGTGTGGAACAGAAAGGACTTCAACCAAGCAAATATATAATTATTAATTACCACATTACTGGACAAACTGAAAAATTAGGGCCCAAAGCATCCAAAATTGTACCCCTTTTTCATGTACAGGGATTAAGATAATCTCAGATTTAATGCTGGGATGCAAATAAACTGGTGTAAGTATACCACAGGATCAAGATTGGATATTTTCCCCGCCACTGAGTCTGGAGATTTATTTTGTGAAAACTCGTGGGATTCTTTTTTTCCATATTTTTATTGCATTTTTATTTACATATTTTGCGGCAGATGCCTTATTTTTGTTTTTCACAATTCCCAGTTACATGCATGTGAGCATACCTGTGTGTCCCTGTTTCACGAATGTGACCATAACTGTGTGTCTTGTTTATTTTATTCCTATTTTATTTTTAAATAAAGCAGCCCCTAAGATGTTTTAGCAGCCCTTCCTGATCCCCCACAGCAGCCAAGGATGGGTAACTTGAGTTCGAATGGGTTCGCTAAAGTACCAAGTATGACTGTGCAGTGAATTGTTTTGTTATTTAGCCCCTGCCCTAGTAGAGCTTACCACTCTACAGTCGAAACTCATTTCATACTATAAGTAGGACTGTGGGAGGAAGCAATGCTAACCTGTGTGCCCAAAGCATGCCTCAGCCTGGCAAGCCAGACATCTTCCTGGCTGTAAGTCACAATGAGACTCCATACTGGGCCTTATTCAGTAACTGTTTGTGCCTCACAGGAGCTCCTGGCCCATCTAGTGCTGCAGTGTAATGGAAAGCTGATGCAATGCAAGATCACTGAAACTCCTTTCTTCTAACACTGCGAGGTCTTGCGATAACCCTACGCAGCCCTAAGGAAAAGAAGATCCTTGTACAACAAATTTGCATCTTCTAAATAAATAATCCTAAAATGTGGAACATCAATAATAAATCAAACTTAAGGTTGACTAATTGGAGCCATTCACTTGAGTGAGTCCCTAACATGAAATAATTGAGAAGAACCTCTCTCTAATGCTCCGATAGAAAATATCATCTCTTTGGTAGTTGTGCCAGATTATGATTCAGTCTCTTCTGAGTCACACTGACTTTGTCCACAAATGACGTCTCTCCCCACTTTATTTAAAAACACTTCAGCAATTTACATTTCCACCTTTGTGGCTAGTTTTCACAAATCTGTGATGTTGAAGCTTGTTTATTATCTTCTCTCGGCTTTCATTTAAACCTAGGATCAAGTACAGCAGCATCCCTGGAATTATACTGCAGCACCCCTGGATTTATACAACATAGGCAGTACCCCTGGAGAATTACACAGCACAGCAGACAGGCAACAGCACCCCTGGACTTAAATGTCAGTAGGGCTGCACCCCTGGACTGATAGGGCAGAGGGGCAGCACCCCATATAGGGCAGAACCTTAGGAATGATGTGTCAAAGAAAATCAGTGCAAGATGGAATTGTTCTTGGGCCCTCCCATCAACCCTTATGTTGTATAAACAGGACATGCACACTTTAACAAATCAATAATTTCAGCAGCAGGGTATGCCACACGACTGTTGCTGAAATGATTGGTTTGTCTGAGTCCCCACCAAAAAAGAAGCAATTAATCTCTCCTTGCACAAACTGTCTCTCTACAGTGGCAAGATGTCATCCTCATCCTCAGATCCCCCCCCCTCACTGTTTACATCCTTATCCTCACAGTGAAATACTATTCAAACAAACAAACAAACAAACAAACAAACCACATCATTTAGGTGTCAGTGGACTGCTTACGCTATTTGCCAAAATTCCTGAACTTGACAATGACTTATGATGAATCCACTGCATGTGATGTTTAAGGGAGGAGGTTACTAGGTGGTTCATGCTCTTAACTCTACTTATTATGGATTGACAAAGGCAACAGATGGCTTGACACCTAATGTCCGGAGTTGTTGAGAAATAATTCCACACTGAAGAGGTGGCTTTTTTGATCCATAAGGTTCTATATATTAAGCCCTGAAAAGTGATAAAGTACCAGCCAATCAGCTTCTAACTGCCATGTTACAGGCTGTGTTTGCAGGGGGTGTCCAAATGGTGGTAGGAGCCTCCTTTTCCCATACAGTGTTGTGAAGGTCAGGCCTAGACATCACAACCGTGGACAGTGCCAGCACCCCTGTATTTTCACAACACCCCTGTAATTTTACAGCATACAAGACAAGGCCAGTGTACATTTATTTTCACTGCACCACTGTATTTTTACAGCATACAGGACCAGTGTACTTTTATTCTAACAACAGCACTCCTGAATTTTTACAGCATACAGGGCCAGTGTACATTTATTTTCACTGCACCCCTGACTTTTTACAGCATAAAAGAGAGTGCCAGTGCACATTGATTTTTACTGCACCTTAGAGTTATTACTGCATACAAGACAGGGCCAGTGTACATTGATTTTTACTACACCATAGAGTTATTACAGCATATAAGACAGGGCCAGTGTTCATTTATTTTCACGGCTCCCCGGAATTTTTACAGCTTACAAGACCAGGCCAGTGTTAATTTATTTTCACTGCACCCCTGAGTTTTTACAGCATACAAGACAAGGCAAGTGTACATTGATTTTACTGCACCCCTGAATTTTTACAGCATACAGGGCCAGTGTAATGTTATTTTAACAGCAGCACCCCTATATTTTTACAGCTTACAGGAGCAGAGTGCTTTTAATTTTTTTAACAACTGCACCCCTGAATTTTTACAGCATACAGGGCCGGTGTAATGTTATTTCAACAGCAGCACCCCTATTTTTTACAGCATACAGCAGCAGTGTGCTTTTAATTATTAATAACTGCACCACTGAATTTTTACAGCATACTGGGCCAGTGTAATGTTTTTCTAACAGCAGCACCCCTAGCATGCGCAGCTTTTTATATTGAATCCAAAACCCGTGAGAATATTATAGCGGGATGATGACGTTTTGCCTTATTTTAGTTTGCCAGACTCGGATCCGGCCTCGGAACAGGATGTTTGGGCAGGTTCACTTCTCTGTGAACCAAACCCACTCATCTCTACGTTAAATGTATTACTAAACAATCTTCTTATTCATTTTCATAAAACTGTCTAAAATCATATGTAGTTTTTAAATAGTTTATACAGTAAGAGTACTTTTCTCTTATCAAAAGGTTTTCTTTTCATATTGGCAATATATGATTTTAGTTAGCTGTGTATCTTGGCCTTACTAAGTATTAGCAACATAATTGACAGAAGTCCTGGAGGGTTTTGTCATTTGTCAAACTAATTAATGGCCAACTAAAATTTAAATCCACAGTAAAGGTCATAGATGTTATTTAATAATAATGAGTGCAAGGGAAGTAATTGCCAAATAACAGCCCAGAAACTAAACTGCTTCATATAAGCTGCAGATGCCATGGACAGAATATGTTATGATACTGAAAAAAGTAATAAAATTCAGGTAAATTCAGTTGAAACTTCAATCAATTTAAATGACTATACTTCCCATCAACAATATGGTGGTAAGTGCATTATAGTGATTTGCTATTCAGTCCCACCATCCAGTGAAAATGTGTTCCGAATACAAACCAACCCTATGTTCTCTCACACACTACAGAGAAATGACTACTTTATTTCATTCCATCTCACCATGTGGCAGAAAAGAAATGTTTTAAGGCAACAATCTCACATAGTAATTGAAAAATAAAAAAAGATTTGCAATTTCAGAACCTTTTAAATGTGAATCTGATTTTTTTTAATCATAACGTCCTTTTCAAAATCTCTGTGGAGTGCAAGCAAGTATGGCTGCAACTTATACTGACTGGCTCACAGCTCTCAGCATGTCATATGAAGACATGTTGGGGGGGTATTTATAGAAGGCAAAGCTCAAATGGGTATTCCAAAGATTGTTTGCTTGCTACACTACATCATGTGCAATGTGACTGGTGTTGCCATGGCATTCAAATTTCAGTGAAAAATCAATCAAATTAAAAATGATAAATATATGCCTTCAAATACAAATCAAGGGAATATGTTCTTGTTACCTTCCACTGTGGTTTATGTTAAAAAAAAACCTTCATGAGTTTGCTGATTTAAAAAATATCAAATGTGCTACTATATTTGTTGAATAAATACAGTTATAAAGGCAAATAGGACAGCAGGATAACATTTTACCATTGAAACTACCGTATATACTCGAGTATAAGCCAACTTTTTCAGCATTTTTTTTTGTGCTGAAAAAGCCCCTTCGGCTTATACTCGAGTTAGTATTTAGGAGGGACATGGAGGGCACAGCGCGTGGCTCTCCTGTGAGCCTCCTGCGTCTCCGGTGGTAGCGGCGTGTGTGTGTTAAAAGAAGTGCACGAACCGACACTTCCTTTAACATACACACGCCGCTGCCGCCGGAGATGCAGGAGGGATACAGGAGAGCCGCGCGCTGTGCCCTCCGTGTCCCTCCTTCAGAAGACAGTGCGGGAGCGACGGAGGGTAAGTATTTTTACTAGCACTGTGGGGCATATCTGGCAGCATGAGGGCACATCTGGCACTGTGGGGCATATCTGGCAGCATGAGGGCATATCTGGCACATATGGCACTGTGGGGCATATCTGGCAGCATGGGGGCATATCTGGCACTGTGGGGCATATCTGGCACTGTGGGGCACATCTGGCAGCATGAGGGCACATATGGCAGCATGAGGGCATATCTGGCACTGTGGGGCATATCTGGCAGCATGGGGGCATATCTGGCACTGTGGGGCATATATGGCAGCATGAGGGCACATCTGGCACTGTGGGGCATATCTGGCAGCATGAGGGCACATCTGGCACTGTTGGGAATATCTGGCAGCATGAGGGCATATCTGGCATTGTGGGGCATATCTGGAAGCATGAGGGCATATCTGGCATAGTGGGGCAAATCTGGCAGCATGAGCGCATATCTGGCACATCTGGCACTGTGGGGGCATATCTGCCAGTATGAGGGCATATCTGGCACTATGAGGGCTGTGTACGGCTAGAGCTGCATTTCCCACCCTAGGCTTATACTCGAGTCAATAAGTTTTCCCAGGTTTTTGTGGCAAAATTAGGTGCCTCAGCTTATATTCGGGTCGACTTATACTCGAGTATATACGGTATTTGGACCTCATTTGCGGGAGTAAAAGCAAATAGAAAGTGATAAAACTATGGTATACTTTGAGGATGGTGGTTGAGTCAAATGTAAAATGTTCAGACCTACTAGCTGAACTCTAAATAGCAGTGTAAAATGTGAGATGCTTAGTATTATAAACTGCATGAAAATGCAGTCCTATTCTTGGCATTAAAAGACAAACATTCTCTACACCTCTTGCATCGCAACATGGATTATCCAGGTTGAGCCTTTAGGTGCATTTTCTCCTAACTCTAAATTAATCCCTTTGTATGAAGTTTATGTCTTTTGTCAAACAGAAGTGCAATAAATATAATATTAATTTTAATTGAAGACATTAAAGGAAATTGTCTGATAATAATTGCTTTAGTTGCCGTAAAATTTAATTATACAGTTAAATTACAGATGATGTAGAGGATGTATAGATATTATTTGTTTATCCTTTTTTTTGCTTTGCAATTGCTTAAGGACACTAAAAAGCCTGCTGCGGTTGAATAAAAGAGGATGTATATGAATTGCTGTAAAATACATTTGGTTCTAAGAAGACAACATTGGCAAGAGCAGTATAGTGCCGTGCTACAGGATCCAGTTAGCATACTGGTGGTCGGGATGCTGGCAGTTGGAATACCGATGCTGGAATCCTGACACAGGTCTCAAGACCAACCGCTGGCATCTCAAGTGTACCAATACTATCAGGTTAGCATACCGGCAGTTGGGATGCCAGCAGTCGGAATACCAATGTCGGAATACCGACACTGGTCAGAAGACTGACGTCTGGATCCTGACATTGCTCACAATGCCGGCACCAGAATATCAACTGTAGGCAATGTTAGGGTTGGGCTGCAGAGGGAGGAGGTTAGGTTTAAGCACTAGAGGGAAGGTTTGGGTATTGCTGCAGGGGGTGGAGAAGGTTAAAGTTAGGATGTGGGTGGGAGTGTTAGGATTAGGCAGTATAAAGGGAGGACTAAGATAGGCACTAAGGTGGGAGGGTTAGGATTAGGCTGCAGGGTGGGTAGAGTTGGGAACTAAGGGGTGAGGGTCAGGGGTAGGCTGTGGAGGGGGGTAAGGTTTAAGTTGCAGGTAGTAAGGATTAGGGTTAGAGGGATAGAGGGGGAGGGTTAGCATATGTACCTAAAAGGTGTCAGGATCCTGACCATTGGGTTGCCACTGTAGGTCTTCTGACCATTGACATCCCAATCAATGGGATGCTGAAACCATCCCCTTTGCTACTACAGTATATGTGGTCAGACAGTGGTACAATTATAAAAAAAATATCATGATGGTTTATTTTAACAGTAGAACAGAAGTGAGCATAGACAGCAAATGGAAAATAGTTATGTAGTATTTTATCAGGGTTCTTTAATGTGCCCTGCACAAATTTACCATACTTCTTAGCGACAGCATTATGTAAAATAAAGCTATAAAAATATGTGGTTATCAAGTTTAATATTTTTAAAATTCTAGAAGTAACAACGAAATCTCTGTACACTATTTGTCAGTTTTATTTCACAAGGAAAAAAAAAACAATACTACACAAGTGACATGACAATTAACTTAATTTCATTCATTAACAACTTCCAATTTCTTAATTTGCTTATTATAACTATAGATACAATTATCTGCCTCTTATCCTTATTTAAATCCAGTTGAACAATTCTACAATTACTACCTCTTCAGTACTGAATTTCACAATATGCTGTAACTACCCTCACACAGAAAATATTCTTCCTGGTATGGAAAACCATGTTTATTCATTAGATATATATATATATATGCCCCTTTACACATGCACATGGCCAAGTTTAATAAATCATTAAGTTGTTATTGAATATATTGATAAATATTATTTACAGCAAGTGCCGGATTAAGGGAGGGCCAACAGGGGCAGTAGTCATGGAGCCCTCACACATTTGGGTCTCCCACATACACCTGTTTCAACTGGAATAGTACCCATCCAGCAGCTGAGCTGTTCATTAATAGTGGCAGCCGAGGAGGTCATCTGTCTCCAGTAAGTCTTGCTGGATGGTGAGGTTAAATTCCATGAGACAGTGGCCGTGAGCTGGCCATGTGTGCTGCTCCAGTGCACTGGTCCTATGTAGGCTGCTGCTCTGTGATGGTCAAGATGTGTGTGTTCCTGATGCAGATACGTTGGCTGCACCAACTTCAGCCAAACTCTGCTAAACACCACTGGCAAGGACTCACTGTCAGCAAGAAGCCACCAGAAATGGGCGCAGCAGCAGTAACAGGCAGGAAATTGGATCATTAGCCAACCCCTTTGCCTCTGTAGCAAATTTGTATTGGCTAGCTAACTATGTGCCTGCTCTATCTATGACACAGGAGTCTCGGGTTGGGCATATAGTTAGCTAACTAATAGAAGTTTTGGACAGCAATGTTTGGCAGTGTTTGGTCGGGGGGTTGCAGTAGGTGTGGTACCCCAGTTGAATTTTAGACTGTGCGGCTGCCCCATCGCAGCATTTTTCACTGAAACTAACCAACTGTATTTAGCAGTTGCATCAAAGAACTTCAAACAAAATACCCATAGACATTTCTTCGTGCCTCAACGCTGAGTAATACAGGCATGTACTTATCCATCATGCAATATAATCAGGGAGGCATCTGATTGTCTCAAAATGTATTCCACAGCATGATAATGACCGCAAACATATAGACAATGGGCCTAATTCAGAGTTGATCACAGCAGCAAATTTGTTAGCAGTTGGGCAAAACCATGTGTACTGCAGGGGGGGGGGAGGGGGGGGGGCAGATATAACATGTGCAGAGAAAGTTAGATTTGGGTGGGGTGTGTTCAAACTGAAATCTAAATTGCAGTGTAAAAATAAAGCAGCCAGTATTTACCCTGCACAGAAACAAAAAAAAAACCACCCAAATCTAACTCTCTCTGCAAATGTTATATCTGCCACACCTGCAGTGCACATGGTTTTGCCCAACTGCTAACAAATTTGCTGCTGCGATCAACTTTGAATTACCCCCAATGTCATTAAGAACTTTATTCAGTGTAAGGAAGAACAAGGAGTGCTGGAAGTGATGATATGCCCCATCACAGCATTTGCCACTGAAACTAACCTACTGTATTTAGCAGTTGTATCAAAGAACTCCAAACAAAATACCTATAGCCATTTCTTTGTGCGTCAACGCTGAGCAATACAGGCAAGTACTTATTCATCGTGCAGTACCATCAGGGAGGCATCTGATATTTTCAAAATGTATTCCACAGCATGATAATGACCGCAAACATACAGACAATGGCCCTCATTCCGAGTTGTTCGCTCGGAGTTTTTCATCACATCGCAGTGAGAATTCTCTTAGTGCGCATGCGCAATGTTCGCACTGCGACTGCGCCAAGTAACTTTGCTATGAAGAAAGTAAGTTTACTCACGGCTTTTTCATCGCTCCGACGTTCGCATTGTGATTGACAGGAAATGGGTGTTACTGGGCGGATGCACGGCGTTTTAGGGGCGTGTGGCTGGAAACGCTACCGTTTCTGGAAAAAACGCAGGAGTGGCCGGGGAAACGGTGGGTGTGCCTGGGCGAACGCTGGGTGTGTTTATGACGTCAGCCAGGACCGAAAAGCACTGAACTGATCGCACAGGCAGAGTAAGTCTGAAGCTACTCAAAAACTGCTAACTCGTTTGTGATCGCAATATTGCGCATACATCGGTCGCACATTTAAGAAGCTAAGATTCACTCCCAGTAGGCGGCGGCTTAGCGTGTGTAACTCTGCTACATTCGCCTTGCGAGCGAACAACTCGGAATGAGGGCCAATGTCATTAAGATCTCTCTTCAGCATAAGTAAGAACAAGGAGTGCTGGAAGTGATGATATGGCCCCCACAGAACCCTGAGCTCAACATCATTGAGTCTGTCTGGGATTACATGAAGAGACAAAAGATTTTGAGCAAGCCTATATCCCCAGAAAATCTGTGGTTAATTCTCCAAGATGTTTGTAACAACCTGCTTGTTGAGTTCCTTCAATAACTGTCCAAGTGTTCCTAGAAGAAGTGATGCTGTTTTGAAGGAAAAGGGTGGTCACACCAAATATTGATTTGATTAAAATTACTTTTCTGTTCATTCACTTTGCATTTTGGGGGTAATTCAGAGTTGATCGCAGCAGCAAATTTGTTAGCAGTTGGGCAAAACCATGTGCACTGCAGGTGTGGCAGATATAACATTTGCAGAGAGAGTTAGATTTGGGTGGGTTATATTGTTTCTGTGCAGGGTAAATACTGTCTGCATAATTTTTACCCTGCAATTTAGATTTCAGTTTGAACACACCCAAATCTAACTCTGCATGTGTTACTGAATATCTGCCCCCCCCCCCCCCCCCCCCTGCAGTGCACATGGTTTTGCCCAACTGCTAACAAATTTGCTGCTGCAATCAACTCTGAATTAGGTTGATTAAAAAAAAACTATTACCACTTCTATTTTTTAAAGCATTTTTATTGTGACAAGGATCACATACACCAGGTAAACTTCAATCAGCAGGTTTATTCTTTCTCCTACAGTTAGGTCACTCACATGGCTGTAATGGCAGTTCACGGCAGGTTAGAAGTAAAGCATAACATTCCATAACATTCCATGTTCTGACAATCAGTAATGGTATAGACTCCAATGGCTCCTAACGTAAACCCAGATCCCTAGCTTATTGCCTAGCCAGTTTATCCAGCATCAGGAGCATTATACATATAGTGATAAAAGCACTGGTAAAGTGATAAGCAGGAGATATGGTAGTCCCATGTTTTTGAACTATGTAATTTAAACTCCCAGGAAATAACTGTTTTGCTAAAAAAGACTTGATTAGAGTTTGGGCTTCAGGAGGGAGGGCTCCACCCATATAGCCTGCCTTCAGACTGAGAGCAGGCTAATTAGTAACTGAATCTATAAGAGGCTGATATTAACTGTGTCTGGGCTTTACTCAGGGTCTCACTACCTGGGAAAACAGGTAGTGAGCCAGTTAAGAGGCACTGTGATTTACTGACTGTATGTACTGTGCATATGCCTGTGTTTGTGGTAGGGGCATTAGGACCTTCCACTCTGAGAGAGGGAATCTGTAATGTTCAATTAGTGGCCAGATAAGCTAGGAGTTATATTTATGTAATATTCTTGTACTGCACAATAAAACTAGCCACAGTTAGATTGGACTATAACCCTGGACTGGTGTGCTGTTTTCCAAGCTGCTGTGTGTTTGGAGGTGCCCATCTACACTAGGAGGGCAAACCTATCCTGATTACCTCATATTTGGTGGAGAATGTGAGCAATGCAAAAAAAATTGCAGCAATAGGAAAAGTTTATTTTTAAAAATTTAAGTAAAAGACACCAATCTTTTATTTAGGACATCAACTTATAAACTGTGAAATCCATGGTAGTGGCTTCGGCAGATGATTAGGGAAGCCAGATGCTGCTTGAAACCTACATCCAAAGATAACATGGAGGACATTGTTAAAGCCTTACCAGGGAGCATCAGCTCAGCAGGAAACCAACAAGATGCAGCGGAAGCCACCAGGGTGCAACTATTGGCCTGTGAGGCAGCCCAGAAGCAATAACAATTGGATCTTGAGGAAAACTAAAAACAACAGCAAGTTCTTATCAATGAACTTCATGAGCAACAACACCAAGACAGGGAGGCCTTAAGGGAGCTGATACAGCTGCTAGCAGCCCGGTCAAGAGATGGTTTTACTGACAATCCAACTAACACTTGCTCCATATGGGCCAGTTACTTTCTGCAAAAGATGACCAAGAGTGATGATGATGAAGTTTATCTGACTACTTTTGGAATGTAAGTATCATGCTCCAAGGCCACATTTTTTAAGGGGATTTGGAGGGACCTATAATAAATTCCATCCGGGCCATCAATATATTTTGGTGATAATGGATTGTATTAAAAGATGCCCAAAAGTGATACCATTGTGCTATACATCAACAAAGACCATTACTAGAAAGTTAATAAATGTCTTTAGCAGGTTGGGAATACCTAAAAAATTCTAACTGACCAGGGTACCCCATTTATGTCAAAAATCATAAAATGATGATGCCTGTTTAAAATAACTCAGTTAAGAATCTCTGTGTATCACCCCCAGACTGATGGGATAGTGTAGAGGTTTAACAAGCTTTAAAAAAACATGCTAAAGAAAGCGGTGGATAAAGATGGAAGAGATTTGAATTATTTACTACCTTATTTATTGCTGGTCATAAGAGAGGTTCCCAACAGGGTATTCACATTTCGATTTGCTGTATGGAAGATACCCAAGGGGATTACTGGACATTTGCAAACTGACATGGGAGGGGCAATGCAGTCCATGTAAAACTGTTATTGAGCATGTTTCTCAGATGCAAGTGCTGCTGTGTTGCCTATAGTGAGAGAGCACTTGGAACAAGCAGTCTAGGCACAGCAGTGGGTGTGTAATTGCAGTGCCCATTTACGTGTCTTTTCTCCTTGGACAGAGTGCTTTTTTTGGTTCCCACAATAGAAAGTACATTTTGGTTAAGTGTCAAGTTCCCCTTGAAATCCTAGAAACAGTGGGGGTAGACTAATTATAAAGTAAAAGCCTGGGAAAAGAAAGCCAGAACATATCTACCATGTAAATCTTCTAAAACCTTGGAAGGATACAGTAGAACAGCTATATCAGTCATCCCAGTCCCTCCAGTAAACCCAGTGCCTTTGGGAGCAACAATAGCTAAACCCCTCTCAACTGTTCAACAACAGGGGGCTAAAGAATTTGTCATAAGAAATAAAGTTTTGTTTTCAGACATACCTGGTGAAACAACAGTCAATAAACATGATATAATCACTGACCCAGGGGTAAAGAAATCCATATATAATACCAGAAGTGCAACAGGAATCAGTGTCAAAAGTAATTTCCAAAAAATGTTGGCAGTAATTGAAGAGTCACATAGTGCG
Organism: Pseudophryne corroboree; assembly: GCF_028390025.1. Lineage (NCBI taxonomy): Eukaryota > Metazoa > Chordata > Amphibia > Anura > Myobatrachidae > Pseudophryne > Pseudophryne corroboree. Next base: position 488,120,974 of record NC_086448.1, read on the forward strand.
TAGGAAAGTCCTGTTGTGCTTATACCAAAGCTTGATGGGTGGTTACATTTCTGCAGTGATATCTGTTAGATGAATTATGTGTCAAAGTTTGGTGACTACCCAATGCAAGGTCAGAGGATGAGTTCTAAAAGGAGTTGTCGAGGCTTGAAACATTTTTGGAGTCACTGAATGCAGAAGGAGGAAGAAATTCAGAAAACTCTATATGTAAAAACCTATGGCTGAAAGGGGGATGGAAGGTCCTTGATCAATATAATTAGGATAAATCAAATAAAAAATCATATGCCAAAACCAATCACAAGGAAGAAATAAATATGGAGAGACTGATTGATGCCCTGACTTTTATATTAATTTAACAAAAAGGCACATATTCAGAAAAGGTGGTCTGATCTAAATCACACGGGAAAACAAAAACTGAGTACATTTTGCCAAAACTTAAAAAGTCGTAGGAACACCCACTTTTCTTCTACTTGTCTTGTATGATACAACTGTGTACTTTATAATGGTGTAAGTAATATTAAAATAATTGTTCTAAAATAAAAAAAAATGCATGTTCTTCATAAAAAGATGATGATGGACACTCTCAAGAGACAGCTACAAAAACAGGCCAACAAGTTGAGTATGAGGGAGTGATTTAACTGAAAAAAAGTAAGCATTCTATTTTTTATTTCAACATAAAATGGAACTCTCTATTTTCTCTTCAAACTATTAATTTTTTTTATAATGTTTTAAAGAAATATTGTGGACAAATAAGTGCTATTAAATAAGAAAATCAAGAAAATTGAGGTAAAATTACTCATTATGAAAACTTTGTTTTTGGACACAAGGAATAACAGCCCTGGAGAAACAGAAACATACATGTTAGTTAGCGACATACTGGTATTAAGCTGGAAATAGCCGTGCTTATACTGTAACACCATTTAATTTCCCCATTTTTTATTGTTTGTTTGTTTGTTGAGTGTCATCTAATTTTCTATTTATTTTTGGTAGAAGTGTTTTGGTATTAAATAGAGATGAGCAGGTTTGGTTCCTAGAGAACCGACTCCCCCCTGAACATCCCATTCCGAGCACGGATCCGACCCCAGATCTGAGTCCGGCTTGGGACTTCCCGCCAGACTCAGAAACCAGAATGAACAAAATGTCATCATCCCGCTGTTCGATTCTCATGGGTTTTGGATTCCATATAAACATCTGTGCTTCAGCACCATTGTCAATCCGGACTTGGAAAGCGAGGGAGACAGACCTCTGTCTCTCTGTGAGTGGTGGCATCAGGTAGGGTTAGTGTGTGCTCTGTAGGGGTGCTGCTCTAGTCACTGTTGTCTACCTCTGCTGTTAGGAGTGCTGTCCTGGCTGTCAATAAAGTTTAATGTGCTGTTACGGGTACTGAAGCTGTTCATGAGTGTTGCTGACTTGCTGTCCTGTCTGTCACTGTGTTGTACAGAATGCAGGGGTACTGCCCTCCTGTATGCAGTACAAATATAGGGGTGCTGTTGTTAAAATAACACTACACTGGCCCTATATGCTATAAAAATTTAGGGATGCAGTCTTTAAAAATTAAAATCACACAGGTCCTGTATGCTGTAAAAATATAGGGGTGCTGCTGTTAAAATAATATTACACTAGCCATGTATGCTGTAAAAATTCAGGGGTGCAGTAAAATAAATGTACATTGGGCTTGTCTTGTATGCTGTAAAGTTACTGGGGTGTTGTGAAAATAAAGGGGTTCTAGCACTGCAAGTGGTTACGATGTCTAGGCCTGACCTTCACAACACTGTATCCAAAGAGGAGGCTTCTACCACCATTTGCACGCCCACTGCAAGTGCTGGAAGGAGCACCGCCAGTCCAGTTGCTGATATTGAGATTGAGGATGTCACTGTGGAAGTACACAAGTATGAGGATGACTTGAGTGTTGCTGGCATTGCGAAGGAAGTTGACGATGAGGATTCTGATGGTTATGTTGTTTGTTTTAATAAGGCACCAGTGGAGACAGTTGATGTCTATGGGATGAAAGAACCCATTGTCATGCCTGGGCAAAATGCCAAAAAAGCCAGTTTTTTGGTGTGAAATTATTTCTCCACAATTCAAGACAACAGGTGTCAAGCCATCTGTTGCCTTTGTCAATCCATAATAAGTAGGGGCAAGAATGTTAACCACCTAGGAACATACTCCCTTATACGTCACCTGCAGCACATTCATCATAAGTCATTGTCAAGTTCAGATACTTTGGGTAATAGCGTAAGCAAACCTCTGACACCTAAATGATGTGGTTTTGTTTGAATATTATTTCTATGTGAATATGAGGATGTAAACACTGAAGGGGGAATCTGAGGGTGAGGACAACGTCTTGCCACTGTAGTGCCAGATTGTGCAAGGAGAGATTAATTGCTTCTTTTCAGCCACAGTCGTGTGGCAGACCCTGTCCCTGAAATGATTGCTTTGTTAAAATGTGCATGTCCTGCTTATACAACGTAAGGATGGGTGGATAGGCCCAAGGACAATTCCATTTGCAAATATTTTATTTGCCCTATATGGGATGCTGCCCCTCCTCCCTATCAGTCCAGGGGTGCTTCCCCACTGCCATTTAATTCCAGGGGTGCTGTTGCCTGTCTGCTGTGCTGTGTAATTCTCCAGGGGTGCTGCCTATGCTGTATAAATCCAGGGGTGCTGCCATATAATTCCAGGGGGGCTGCTGTACTTGATCCTATGTTTAAATGAAAGCCTAGAGCAGATATGAAACAAGCTTCAACATCACAAACAGATTTGTGAAAACTTAGCCACAAAGGTGGAACTGGAAATTGCCGAACTTTTTTTAAATAAAGTGGGGAGAGACCATATTTGTGGCCAAAGTCAGTGTGACTCAGAAGAGACTGATTCATAATCCAGCGCAACTGCCAGAGAGGTAAAAGTGATATTTTCTGCTGGAGCATTAGAGAGAGGTTCTTCTCAATTACTTTATGTTAGGGACTCACTCAAATGAATGGCTCCCATTAGTCAAACTTAATTTTTATTTATTATTGATGTTCCACATTTTGGGATTATTTATTTAGAAGATGCGCATTTGTCATACAGGGATCTTCTTTTCCTAAGGGCTGCGTAGGGTTATCGCAAGACATCGTGGTGTTAGAAGAACAGAGTTTCAGGGATCTTGCATTGCATCAGCTTTCCATTGCACTGCAGCACCAGATGGGCCAGGAGCTTCTGTTAGGCACAAACAGTTACTGAATTAGGCACGGTATGGAGTCTCATTGTGGCTTACAGCCAGGAAGATGTCTGGCTTGCCAGGCTGAGGCATGCTGTGGGCAAATAGGTTAGCATTGCTTCCTCCCACAGTCGTACTTTAAGAATGAAATTAGTTTGTATTGTAGAGTGGTAAGCTTCACTATGGCAGGGGCTCAATAACAAAAAAATTAACTGCACACTCGTGCTTAGTACTTTAACGAACCCACCTGAACTAAACTTGCCCAATCCGGGGCTGCTTTGGGGGCTCAGGAGGGGCTGTTAAAACATCTAAGGGGCTGCTTTGTTTAAAAAAAAAATAGGAATAAAATAAACAAGACACACAGGTATGCTCACGTGTGTAACTGGGAGCTGTGAAAAACAAAAATAAGGCATCTGTCACAAAATACTGTATATAAATATAAATGCAACAAAAAAAAATGGAAAAAAAGAAACCCATGAGATTTTCTCAAAATAAGTCTCCAGACTCTGTGGAGGGGAAAATATCCAATCTTGATTCAGTGGTATACTGTACACCAGTTTATTTTAGAGATGAGTGGGTTCGGTTCTCTGAGAACTAAACCGCACCCAACATCACATCCTGAGCCCGGATCCAAGACCGGCTCGGGAATTCCCGCAAGATTTGGAAACCAGAATGAGGCAAAACATCATCATCCTGCTGTCGATTCTCATGGGTTTTGGATTCCATATATGGAGCCACGCGTCGCCACCATTTTCACTCCAGTTTTGGAGAATGTTGCGAGAGGATGTGTCTCCTCAGTGTCTGTGCAGGAAAGTGGTGTGGTGTGTGAGGTGGCGACCTGCTTTATGTGTCATTCCAGTGCTATCTTGTGCTGCATCAGTCCAGTGGTGGTGTCTTGTGATGCATCAGTCCAGTCACAGTGGTGTGTCCTGTGCTGCCATAAGTCCAGTGCGGCTGCTGTATAAGTCCAGTGCAGTGGTGCTGTGTTATGCTACATAATTCCAGTGGTGGTGTCCTGTGCTGCCATAAGTCCAGTAGTGGTGTCCTGTGCTGTCATAAGTCCAGTGGTGGTGTCCTGTGCTGCCATAAGTTCAGTGCTGCTGCTGTATAAGTCCAGAGGTACTGCCGTATAAGTCCAGTACAGTGGTACTGCTGTATAAGTCCATTGGTACTGCCATATAAGTCCAGTCCAGTGGTACTGCCATATAATTCCAGTGATACTGCCATACAAGTCCAGTAATACTGTCGTATAAGTCCAGCAGTAGTGCCATATGAGTCCAGTGGTACTGCAGTATAAGTCTAGTCCAGTGGTACTGCCATATAAGTCTAGTGGTACTGCCATATAAGTCCAGTGGTACCGCCTTATAAGTCCAGTCCAGTGGTACTGTCGTATAAGTCCAGTGGTACTGCCGTATAAGTCCAGTACAGTGATACTGTCATATAAGTCCAGTGGTACTGCCGTATAAGTCCAGTGATACTGCCGTAAAAGTCCAGTGGTACTGCTGTATAAGACCAGTGGTACTGCCATATAAGTCCAGTGATACTGCTGTATAAATCCAGTGGTACTACCATATAAGTCCAGTGGTGCTGCTGTATAAGTCCAGTCCATTGGTAGTGACGTATAAGTCCACTGGTGCTGCCATATAAGTCCAGTCCAGTGGTTCTGCCGTATAAGTCCAGTGGTACTGCCATATAAGTCCAGTGGTACTGTTGTATAAGTCTAGTCCAGTGGTACTGGCATATAAATCCAGTGGTACTGCCATATAAGTCCAGTGGTACTGATGTATAAGTCCAGTGTTACTGCCTTATAAGTCCAGTGGTACTGTCATATAAGTCCAGTGGTACTGCCATATAAGTCCAGTGGTACTGTCGTATAAGTCCAGTGATACTGCTGTATAAGTCCAGTGGTACTGCCGTATAACTCCAGTGGTACTGCCATATAAGTCCAGTTCAGTGGTACTGCCGTATAAATCCAGTGGTGCTGCCGTATAAGTCCAGTCCAGTGGTACTGTTGTATAAGTCCAGTGGTACTGCTGCATAAATCCAGTTCTGCTGCCCTGAGCTTTATATTATTTACTCCAAATAAAAGGGTCATTAATACTTAATCCAAATAATTTTTACAGTGTTTGTCCTGTGTGGTTTATCCTGTGTACACTCTACTGTGCCACATATTATTATATAACTCCAAAAAAATAAAAAAGAACAAAAATTTGGAGTATAAAATAGGGAAAGATCAAGAACCACTTCCTTCTAGTGCTGAAGCAGCTGCCCAATATTATAATAGAGGGCACGTAAAATCCAAAAAGCCAAAGTTCATTAAAATGACCCTAAAAATTAATTTAAATGGTCTGAGGAGAAACATAAACTTGCCAAGATGCCATTTATGACACTGAGTGGCAAGGAACGGCTAAGGCCCTGGCCTATGTTCATGACTAATGGTTCAGCTTCACATGACGATGGAAGCCCTCATCCTCCCACTAAAAAAATGATAAGAGTTAAGCTGGCAAATGCACAGCTATGAACTGTGCATTCTAAGATGGTATCACAAATCCCCAAGGAGAGTCCAAGTGTGTCGGCTGTTGTGATGCTTGACCTTCCAAACACTGGACAGGAAGAGGTGGCTCCTTCCACCATTTGCATGCCCTCTGCAAGTGCTGGAAGGAGCACCCCCAGTCCAGTTTCTGATATTCAAATTGAAGATGTCACTGTTGAAGTACACCAGGATGAGGATATGGGTGTTGCTGGCGCTGAGGAACAAGTTGACGAGGAGGATTCTGAAGGTGATGTGGTTTGTTTAAATCAGGCACCGGGAGAGACAGTAGTTGTCTGTGGGATGAATAAGCCCATTGTCATACCTTGGCAAAATACCTAAAAAGTCACGTCTTCAGTGTGGAATTATTTCTCCACAAATCCTGACAACAGGTGTCAAGCGGTGTGTTGTCTTTGTCAATCCGTAATAAGTAGGGGTAAGGACATTAACTACCTAGGAACATCCTCCCTTATACGTAACCTGAAATGCATTCATCAGAAGTCCTTGCCAAGTTCAGAAACTTTTGGTAAGAGCATAAGCAGTCCATTGACACCTAAATCCCTTCTTCATCTTATACCCAAGCTCCTGCAAACCACACCACCAACTCCCTCAATGTCAATTTCCTCCTCAGTAGGCATACCACTCATGGAAACTCACTGGCATGACTGACGAGTCCTCTCCTAACCGGGATTCCTCCAGAGGATCCATGAGTGGTATGCCTACTGCTGCTGCCTCTGCTGTTGTTGCTGCTGGGAGTCGATTGTCATCCCAGAGGAGAAGTCGGAAGACCACTTGCACTATTTCAACTAAGGAATTGACTGTCCAACAGTCCTCTGCGAGGAAGATTAAATATGACAGCAGTCATCCTGTTGCAAAGCGGATAACTTAGGCCTTGAGAGCTATTTTGGTGTTAGACGTGCATCCGGTATCCGCCATTGGTGCAGTGGGTTTTAGACAATTGGTGGAAGTAGTGTGTCCCCAGTACCAAATCTCATCTATATTCCACTTCAGTGGGAAAGCAATTCCCGGACTGTACAGGTACATTAAGAAAAGTGTCCTCAGTGTCCTGAAATATGCAGTTGTACCCAGTGTCCACTTAACCACTGACATGTGGACAAGTGGAGCAGGGCAAACTAAGGACTATGTGACTATGACAGCCCACTGGGTAAATGTATTGCCTCCCGCAGCAACAACAGCAGCAGAACCAGTAGCAGCATCTCACAAATGCCAGCTCGTTCCTAGGCAGGCTATGCTGTGTATCACCAGTTTCTGTAAGAGGCACACTGCTGACAACCTCTTATAGAAACTGAGGGACATAATCGCACAACGGCTTACCACACTTAGACTCTCCTGGGGATTTGTGATATCGGACAACGCCACCAATATTGTGCGTGCATTACATCTGGGCAAATTCCAGCATGTCCCATGTTTTGTACATACAATTAATTTGCTGGTGAAGATTTTTTTTTTTTAAATTACAGGGGCATGGAGGAGATGCTGTTGGTGGTCAAAAAATTGCGAACAACTTTCTGCATACAGATACCGCGTGCCGAAGACTGGAGCACCAGCAAACACTCCTGAACCTGCCCTGCCATCACCTGAGGCAAGAGGTGGTAACGAGATGGAATTCAACACTCTATATGCTTCAGAGGATGGAGGAGCAGCAAAAGGCCATTCAAGCCTATACATCCACCTACGATATAGGCAAAGGAGGGGGAATGCACCTGACTCAAGCGCAGTGGAGAATGATTTCTGTCTTGTGCAAAGTTCTCCAACCCTTTGAACTTGCCACACGTGATGTGAGTTCAGACATTGCCAGCTTGAGTCAGGTCATTGACCTCATCAGGATTTTGCAGAAGCAGCTGGAGAAATTGAAGGAGGAGCTAAGATGGAGCAATTCCGCAAAGTATGTGGGACTTGTGGATGGAGCCTTCATTCGCTTTGCCAGGATTCAAGGGTGGTCAATCTGTTGAAATCAGAGCATTACATTTTGGCCACCATGCTCGATCCTAGGTTTAAAGCCTACGTTGTATCTTTCTTTCTGGCAGACACATGTCTGCAGAGGTTCAAAGACCTGCTGGTGAGACAATTGTCAACTCAAGCAGAATGTGACCCATTAACAGCTCCTCTTTCATTTTCTCCCGCCACTGGGGCTGCGAGGAAAAAGATAACATTTCTAAGCCCACCCGCTGGCAGTAATGCAGGGCAGTCAGGAGCAAGTGCTGATATCTGGTTTGGACTGAAGGACCTGCTAATGATAACTGACACGTCTACTGTCACTGCATATGATGCTGTCACAATTGAAAGAATGGTGAAGGATTATATGGGTGACAGCATCCAAGTAGGCATGTCAGACCATATGTATACTGGCATGAATAAGAGGCAAATTGGAGCCCCTTGCACAAACTGGCTTTATTTTACCTAAGTTGCCCTTCCTCCAGTGTGTACTCCGAAAGAGTGTTTTGTGCAGCCGGTAACCTTGTAAGCGATTGGTGTAGGAGGTTACCTCCACAAAATGTGGAGAAGATAATGTTCATCAAAATTAATTATAAATTCCTCCAGGAAGACCTTTACCAGCAATTGCCTCCAGAAAGTACACAGGGACCTGTGATGGTGGATTCCAGTGGGGACGAATTAATACTCTGTGAGAAGGAGGATGTACACGCTGAAAGGGGTAAGGAATTGGAGGACGAGGATGAGGACGACATGTTGCCTCTGTAGAGCCAGTTTGTGAAAGGAGAGATGAATTGCTTCTTTTTTGGTGGGAGGATTAATTGCTTCTTTTTTGTGGAAGCCCAGACAAACCAGTCATTTCAGCCACAGTCATGTGGCAGACCCTCTCGCTGAAATGATTGGATTGTTAAAGTGTGCATGTCCTATTTATACAACATAAGGAAGGGTGGGAGGGCCCAAGCACAATTCCATCTTGCACCTCTTTTTTTTTTTGCCTTGTGTGCTGTTTGAGGCCTAGTTTTTAAAAGTGCCATCCTGTTTGACACTGTAGTGCAACTCCTAGATGGGCCAGGTGTTTCTGCCGCACACTTGGGTTGCTTAGCAAAGTCATCCATCTACCTCATTGCACCTCTTTTTCTTCTTTGCATTATGTGATTTTTGAGGCCTAGTTTTTAAAATTGGCATCCTGTCTGACACTGCAGTGCCACTCCTAGATTGGCCAGGTGTTTGTACCGCCCACTTGGGTCACTTAGTTTAGTCATCCAGCGACCTTGGTGCAACCTTTTGGCCTAAAAACAATATTGTGAGGTGTTCAGTATATACTGGAAAAAAATGGAAATTAATGTTATTGAGGTTAATAATACCGTAGGATCAAAAGTACCCCCAAATTCTGTGATTTTAGCCATTTTTTTTAAATCATCCAGATCCGAAACCAAAACCAAAACACGAAAAGGTGGTTTTGGCTAAACCAATCCAAAAGCAAAACACGAGCAGGGAATTAGAACTAAAACACAAAACATGAAAAGTGCCCGCCACACATCTCTAATTTTCAGTTGATTTTGCAAATCAGAGATTTACTGAAGGCAAAACTGTCTGAAAAAACAACAAAAGAAATAGATTCCTAACCAAAATCAAAATATCAGAAAAACATTGATGTTTTTCCATAAACAAAAAATGGTCATTTTTGAACCAGCCAAAAAACAACATCAATATTGAGGGATAACCTGCACAAACCATAGACTTGCCTGTGGCGATCGATTTTGGGAGATCCACTGCACAGATCACTATGACCTGTGTAGTGCTTCTTAGGGTTAAAGATATTTACAGTAGTCAAAAATGTAAAAAGAAAAATGGTATGGGGTCCCCCAATAGCACAACCAGCTCTGGATCTTGGTGCAACCTTTTGGCCTAAAAACAATATTGTGAGGTGTTCAGAATATTCTGGAAATAAGTGGAAATGAATGTTATTGAGGTTAATAATACCGTAGAATGAAAATTACCCCCAAATTCTGTGATTTTAGCTGTTTTTATGTTTTTTTAAACCATCCAGATTGAAAACCAAAACCCGAAAGAGTGGTTTTGGCAAAACAAATCCAGATCCAAAACACGAGCGAGGATCCAGATCCAAAACCAAAACACAAAACACGAAAAGTGCCCGCCGCACATCTCTAGTTTATTTGCATCCCAGCATTTAATCTGAGATTATCTTAATCCCTGAACATGGGGGGTCATTCCGAGTTGTTCGCTCGCTAGCAGATGTTAGCAGCATTGCACACGCTAGGCCGCCGCCCTCTGGGAGTGTATTTTAGCATAGCAGAATAGCGAACGAAAGATTAGCAGAATTGCAAATAGAAATTTCTTAGCAGTTTCTGAGTAGCTCCAGACCTACTCACAGATTGCGATCAGCTCAGGCCGTTTCGTTCCTGTTTTGACGTCACACACATGCCTAGCATTCGGCCAGCAACTCCCCCGTTTCTCCAGACACTCCCACATTTTTCCCTGACACGCCTGCGTTTTTCCGCACACTCCCAGAAAAAGGGCAGTTTCCGCCCAGAAACACCCACTTCCTGTCAATCACACTACGATCACTTCAACGATGAAATTTCTTCGTTCGGACGTGAGTAAATGTACTCCGTGAGCTGGTTTACACTATGGATAAAAACAACAGTGACAGCTCGTGTCCTCGCAACCTACAGAACCCTCCACCATGCATGCTGTTGTGGGCGCACTTCTCATGTCACCAACTAGATAGCCCAATATGGCAGTCCCAGATGAAATGTATGCTTATCCCTCTCACTTTTTTTATCAATCCTGTATTCATGCACATATCAACGGTTTTATTCACGTTTTTTTCACGTTTCTTTGAACGTTCTTTGTTCCTCACGTGTCCCACATTTTTATTACAGTATACATTTAATCCACTTAGCATCCTTAACCGGATCTATTTATTAGCACAATCAATTTATAACTGCTATAATCAGTGAGCTTATGCCTGTCTTTACATCCTGCAGGCCTTATTTACGAGGAGGCAATCATTTATATAATTTATCCACAGTGTTACCCATTATGTAATATGGTTATACTGTAGCCACCATAGATATACAGGAGTACGGCAGGGCGCTATATACCCAGCGCTGTGATGCCTGGATACGTAGGTGATTTCATCTGGGACTGCCATATTGGGCTATCTAGTTGGTGACATGAGAAGTGCGCCCACAACAGCATGTATGGTGGAGGGTTCTGTAGGTTGCGAGGACACGAGCTGTCACTGTTGTTTTTATCCATAGTGTAAACCAGCTCACGGAGGAGCGTCCGGGTTGCCTAGGCAACCAAAAGGCGCAGCCGAAGTGAGGTCATCACAGAGGGACCGGAAGCACAGCGGGAAGCCGCGTCTCCGGCCCACGCACGGACACTGGCGGGCTTCTTCTAGATATAAGGTATGTATTTGTTTGTATGTATTGTTACACACCTTGACAAAGGGGCGGGTGAGCCCCGAAACGTCGGCTCTTTTGTATTTTTTGAATACACTTTATTGATTCGTAAATTCCCTGAGTGCCGCTGTCTTCTATTTTGGGATTTTATATATATATATATATATATATATATATATATTATATTGTATGTATATATATTAATATTGTTATTGACAAGGTTATGTAAATGCTACATGGCACATAACTTTGGCTATCTTGTCATATTTTGTTTGCGTTCTTAAAAGATCCATTATGTGTACCACTGGTACTGTAATTGACTTTTTAATTTCTTAAAGTTTTTTTTAATAATGTTTTAAATAATATTTTAGGATTTATCATTATTTTTAGTACAATCAAGCTTGGACAGAGATACAATTCTAAGAGATAAGGGGCGTCATTCAGACCCATTTGCACGCAGCTGTTTATTGCTGCGGTGCGAACGGGTCAGGAATGCGCTGCGGCCGCAATGCGTGTGTGCGACAGGCGTCGCCGGGTTACATCGCGTCCTTCGATGGAAGCGGTCGCAGAGCCGACCGCAAAGAAGATTGACAAGAAGAAGGCGTACCTGGATGGATCCGGACCGTTGGAGACTGTTTTCAGGGAGTGGTAAGGAAAACGCAGGAGTGTCCAGCTGAACAGAGGGCGGATGTCTGATGTCAAAGCCGGCTCAAGCATCGCAGGGATCGTCGCACATGGTAAGTAGGTATAGGGCTGGTCTTCTTCTTCTTGAATATTTTTTACCTTAGCAGGGCTGCACAAGTGATTGCAGCCTTGCTAAGCTAAAATACACTCCCCCATAGGCATGTACTAGTTGATCGCAGCAGCAGCAAAAAGTTGCTGGCTGCAATCAACTTGGAATGACCACCAAAGTGTGATTAGTTGGCAATTTATCTCTCATTATGTTATCTCTTTCTGAGCTTTGATAAATACCCCCTATAACTTTTAACTTCTATCAAGTAAAAGAAGCAGCATACAGTAATACATCTATCATGAGCACATCATAATAAAAGTAATAAAAAAATAATTTTTGGTCCCATTTTGCATTTTTTCATGAACTGTTACTGTTTAGAGTGGTTATGGGGTGGCTGAACATTGCATAAACATTGGCAAGAATCCATGAATCGAAAAAGGGCATAAGTAATTCACATGTGATGCTACAGGTGCATGGAAATGGGGGTGATATGCACAGTATGCAGCAAAAAATAGAGTTAAAAGTGTGCCAGTGGAGAAGTCTCCCATGGTAACCAATAACCTTTGAAGCAACATTTATCATTCTATAAAATTATAGGTAGCAGATGATCCAGTAGTCCAGAAATCCAAGCCACAGTTTTGGGCCATTCCAGACATCAGAGCTCTAATGCCAGAGCTCATTGGGCCCCCTTCAACTTGTGGGCTCCTGGACATTTGCCAGTCTAGCCACACTGAACTTATGCCACTGCTCAAGGGGTGGGCTGGCAGGGCTGTTACCTGTGGAAATGTTTACTTCTGCCCAACAGTCACCAGACACTAGGACTTAGCAGCTCATCTCAGAGGCACAACCTTCAATAAGTGCATAACAGCTCCCCACTGCAACTTTTCTACATAGTGTTTTGTTCATTAAACATGCTTGTGAGTGTCCTAGTATAATGGCAAGATGCAGAGACATGGGGCAGGAGTCTGAAAAGACAGGTAGCAGGAGTCTAGAAAGACAGGAGGCTGGAGTGACAAGTGGCAGGAAGATGGATTGACATGGGGTAGGAGACTGGAGTGATGACGCAAGAGGCTGAAAAGATAAGAGGCTGGACTGACATGGGGCACGATGCTAGATCAAGAGGTGGTAGGAGGCTGAAAAGACAGGTGGCTGGAGTGACGGGGCTGGAGGCTGGAGAGACATTAAGAATGAATTTAAAAAAACAGGTAGCTGAAGTGAAAAGGACAGGGGGATGGAAAGGCAATGATTTGGAAAAACAGGGGACAAGAAGCTGGTGCAGCAGAAGACTTGAGTGACATGGAGCAGTAGGCTACAGTAACATGGGCAGGAGGATTCAGTGTCAGGAAGCTGGAGTGACAGTAGGCAGGAGACTGGGGAAACATGGGGCAGAAAGAAGGAAAGAAGGGTCAGGAGATTGGAGTGACACAGTGGGCTTTAGGCTGGAGAGGGCAGAGGGCAGGAGGCTGGAGGAGACACATATTTTGAGTCTCTGTTGTATGATGATGAACTTGGTTGCATACAAACATTGATCTTCAGGACAATGTGATCCTCTACATCATGAATAGTCGGGATGCGGTCAATTTACCTACAATCAAAATCCCAAAGGTCAAAATAATGTACCAACAACAATTGACCAATGGTCAAAATCCCGATAAGGTCAAAATATCAACATTTAAAATATAGACAACGTAAAAAAGGTCAAAATACCAACATTTAAAATATAGACAATGTAAAAAAAGACATTTAAAATGTTGACAGTTCAAAAAGTCGACATGAGTTTTTCATGATTTTATCATTGAAACCGACATGTTCATACTTTACCACCCCAGTGAACCTGGAGGGGGAATAATAGTATGCCCAAAGCATGGCGCATGCAGTGAGCCATGTGAGGGGATGCGGTACACTTATATGGTGTCCATGTCGACCTATGTTGACATAAACACATAAAAAGGGAAAAACTTGTGTTGACTTTTTGACCTGTCAACATTTAAATGTCTGTATTTTGAGCTTGTGGGTATTTTAAATGTCGGTCTTTTGACCTTGTTGGGATTTTGACCGTCATTCAATTGTTGTCTGTATTTTGACCATCGGGATATTGATTGTAGGTATTTCATACTATACCAGAATAGTCAATGCAGACTGAAGACACTGTCTGCTCAGGGTGGATTAATTTCACAATTTCTTCAGAGGTTCCCCATAGCAGAGAAACCACTATGTAGATAAGGTGTACCTGGGCTCTACTTGGTCTAGAGAGCCTGACTCTATGCCTTTCCTTTTTAAGTGACTTCAAGGCTCTTCGGGTTTGTTTTGATTTTTCTTGTAGTGTTCCATAAATTCATGTACATTTTCCTCATTTCCATAGAATTTGTCCGACTAAAATTGATTCATCCTGAACCAAGAAAGGTTTACCTAACTTATAAGAAAGTTTTAGAAATGTTTGAGTCTCAGATTCTTAGTGGTCAGCCACACTCTGTATCCAAAAGTATTTTTCTTGTTTGTACACATTTCTTATCAGCCAAATATTTATGGCAAGCTTATATCAGTAAGACATTTACTGTTCAGTATCTTTTTCAAAACTTCTCTAAGGTTTGTATAGTATATACCTGTAACTCTTGAACTGATAGAATGCTACTGGAAGTATTTGGATATGTTAAGGTTTGTGGATGATACTATAGGTTACACAAAATGGAATGAACAAAGTTGAAAAGGTCAAATTTCCAGTTTATCTGTATCTCATTGCTGTAAATTTGCAAATAGGTCTAACCTTTAGCCAATCAGACCTACAGTATAGTCCAGGAAATAACATAGGAAGTGTTACATGGGCATGTGGTACTGAAAGTACATTAGAGCATGTCCGTAGGTTGGGAGATAGACTTGTACAGGTGATGGGAACCTTCAAGGAGTAGGTGAGTATGACGTGTGAGTGTTTGTACTAAAGGTTAAATCATTTAATTTGGTGTTCATGTCCTTTCTTTTTTTATATATTTTCTTTACATTATGGTTACAGTTGCCAGGAGGCCCTTACTGTCCAGACATGATTACACTTGTATCTCTCATAGTTCTGGGATGATGGAGTACACATGCTGGGACCTCTACTGCCACTGTAAAAACAATAATTATTCTATTTTTGACACCAATAACCTCACAACCACCACCACCAGGGTTGCAAGTAATATTTCCAGTCTCTCAACCCAGGCCTGGGATTATCCTTGGGATGGGGTGTGCCTTTATTAAGGGGGGTCTGCACTTTCTAAGGAACCCGAGGCCTGGGCTGACCAATTTGGGGAAGATTTATGTGACTGTAGGGTGATGCCATGATGTGTGTCTCACTGCTGTGGTATAACCACCCTGGCTGTTTTAGTGCACTGTTGATTTTTGGAAAAACAAGGGTACTACACACCAAGTATTCTAAAAATTTCTAGTTCCAGATCATGCTCAGAGATCCAGAGCTGGTTGTGCTATTGGGGGACACCCCATGTCATTTTTCTTTTGACATTTTTAACTACTGTAGATATCTTTAACCCTAAGAAGCACTACACAGGTCACAGTGATCTGTGCGGTGAATTTCCCAAAATCGATCGCCACGGGCAAGTCTACGGTTTGTGCAGGTTATCCCTCAATATTGATGTTGTTTTTTGGCTGGTTCAAAAATGACCATTTTTTGTTTATGGAAAAACATCAATGTTTTTCTGATATTTTGATTTTGGTAAGGAATCTATTTTTTTGTTGTTTTTTCAGACAGTTTTGCCTTCAGTAAATCTCTGATTTGCAAAATCAACTGAAAATTGGAGATGTGTGGCGGGTACTTTTCATGTTTTGTGTTTTGGTTCTAATTCCCTGCTCGTGTTTTGGTTTTGGATTGGTTTAGCCAAAACCACGCTTTCGTGTTTTGGTTTTGGTTTTGAATCTGGATAATTTCAAAAAAATGGCTAAAATCACAGAATTTTGGGATACTTTTGATCTTACGGTATTATTAACCTCAACAACATTCATTTCCACCCATTTCCAGTCTATTCTGAACACATCACACCTCACAATATTGTTTTAAGGGAAAAAGGTTGCACCGAGGTGGCTGTATGACTAAGCTAAGAGACACAAGTGTGCGGCACAAACACCTGGCCCATCTAGGAGTGGAACTGCAGTGTCAGACAGGATGGCAGATTTAAAAACTAGGCCCCAAACAGCACATGATGCACAGAAGAAAAAGAAGTGCACCAAGGTTGCTGTATGTCTAAGCAAAGTGACACAACCACCTAGCACATCTAGTAGTGACATGCAGTGCCTGAATGTCGAAAGTGGCTCGCAATTTTTCAGTCCACTGACAGCATCTCCTGCATGCCCCTGTCATTTTACTAACATTCTGCATATGGTGTACTTATATGGCAGTACCCATGGACTATTACAGCAGTACCCCTGGACTTATACAGCAGTGTCAGACAGGATGGCACTTTAAAAAAACATGCCCCAAACAGCACATGATGCAAAGATGAAAAAGAGGTGCACCAAGGTTGCTGTATGACTAAGCTAAGCGACACAAGTGTGCAGCACAAACACCCGGCCCTTCTAGGAGTGGCACTGCAGTGTCAGACAGGAGGGCAGATATTAAAAAGGCCCCAAACAGCACATCATGCAAAGATGTAAAAGAGGTGCAATGAGGTAGCTTTATGACTAAGCTAAGTGACACAAACAATTGGCCCATCTAGGAGTGGCATTGCAGTGTCAGACAGGATGGTACTTAAAAAAAAAATAGTACCCAAACAGCACATCATGCCAAGAAGTAAAAGAGGGCAATGAGATAGCTGTATGACTAAGCTAAGAGACACAAGTGTGCGGCACAAACACCTGGCACATCTAGGGTTGGCACTGCAGTCCCACCACACTAATAGCAGATACCGGATGCACGTCTAGCACCATCATAGTTGTTATGGCCTCAGTAATCCGCTGTGCAACAGGGTATATACTGTATATATATATACGGCAGTATCACTGGAATTATATGGCAGTACCACTGGACATATACGGTAGTATCACTGGAATTATACGGCAGTATCACTAGAATTATATGGCAGTATCACTGGACTTATACACCAGTACCACTGGAATTATACAGCAGGATCACTGGAATAATACGGCAGTACCACTGGACATATACGGCAGTGTCACTGGACATATACGGCAGTATCATTGGACTGGACTTATACGCTAGTACCACTGGAATTATACGGCTGGATCACTGGAATTATAGGGCAGGATCACTGGAATTATACGGCAGGATCACTGGAATTATACGGCAGTACCGCTGGACATATTCAGCAGTATCAATGGACATATATGGCAGTATCAATGGACATATACAGCAATATCTCTGGACTGGATTTATATGCCAGTACCACTGGAATTATACAGCAGGATCACTGGAATTTTATGGCAGGATCACTGGAATTTTATGGCAGGTTCACTGGAATTATACGGCAGTACCGCTGGACATATACAGCAGTATCAATGGACATACATGGCAGTATCACTGCACATATACGGCAGTACCACTGGACATATACAGCAGCACAGGGACACCACCACTGGACTGATGCAGGACAACACAGCACCACTGCAATGGACTGGAGTTATACAGCAGCACTGGATATATGGCAGCAGAGGACACCACTACTGTGACTGGACTGATGCAGCACAATACACCACTGAACTGATGCAGCAGAACACAGCACCACTGGACTGGACTTATACAGCAGCACTGGACATATGGCAGTAGAGGACACAACCACTGTAACAGAACTGATGCAGTTCAAGACACTAACACTGAGCTGATGCAGGACACTGAGGATGGAGACACGTCCTCTCTCTACACTGTCCAATGCCGGAGTGAAAATGGCTGGGACTCGCGGCTCCTTATATGGAACCCAAACCCAGCGAGAATCCGACAGCGGGATGATGACGTTTTGCCTCGTTCTGGTTTCCGAGTCAGGTGGGAAAACCTAAGCCTGACTCGGATCCGGGCTCAGGTAGTGAAGTTCAGGGGGGTTCAGTTCTCTGAGAACCGATCCCGCTCATCTCTACTGAAAATATAGTAATAAATAAAAAATTACCCAAAAAAATTTGACCTTATTTGTCCATCAAGAGTTCCATTTAAAAATGCCATAAGGTTAATCTCTGCCTAAATTTGTAGGGATTTTGGATACTTAAGTGAATGTACCTGGACTTCCTTGCAGTGCCAGAAATAGAATAAAATATAAACAGTATGGAGCAGACAATGGCGCTTAGCAGGTAAAAAGCCGCCCAAATGTACTCTGGTGGTACCCAACCGATATACACACAATTAGAAAAGTTAGGTACACTTTAGGTGCTATCACCATAAACAAAATTACCATATAAAGGGCTATGAAGTGTATGTCCGGAATTGTCCAGATAAATTCTTAATGGCTTTGAATGTTTTGCAAGATGCAATCTCCTCAGCTTTCTTCAGAGTTGAATTTCTCTTTATAAGAGTATCATCAGCATATATAAAAGAGAAAAAAAAATTGCATATAGTGTAGTATTTCTTTAAAAGTTCACAATTTATTTTCCAAAATTAAAATAATGAGTTTTTTTCATCCAATTTAAAAGTGAAGTCTTTCCACCTTAAAGAATAAAAATTGGAACCGTACCGTGCCAAGCTCCCAGGAAGGAGCAATGGAAAGAGCAATCAATGGGAGGTTCCGGAATCCTTCCTTCCTCCCTTCAATCTATTCACCAGCAACCGGACATTCGTACGTTCTTCTCAAATCTTGGATGCAGGTAGATGGATCAGAACGCAACCAACGCGTTTCGAGTTATAATTAACTCTTCCTCACTGCAGTGCCAGTTGCAGAGCACACCATTATTCAAATAGGAGAGATACATCAACTGCCACTGGCACTAGCAAGGAAGTGCAGCCTTATGGTTCAGGAGATTTTGTGATGAGTCAATGGTATTTGCCTTTTATATATATAGATTTCAGATATAAGTACTTAATCAATCTATTTCCAGTCAGGAGAGGATAGTGTCTCAAATATCAGAGATTAACCTATCAATTAAAATAAACATTGCTGAACCTCTCAGAGTGCAATAGGAGGAAATGGGACATAGATATTTTGACTCTTATATGCATTAAAGGAAAGCTTGATAGTCAGCAAATGCTTATCTGCTGTGAAAAGGGTACCAGCAGCTTTCCCAGTGAGCTTAAGTGTTGTGCGAGAATATTTACCTTTTTACCTCAAAGGAGGAGTCCTAAGGAGAGTGAGAATCTAAGCAAGAAGACCTAGGGCCCTTTGGTATAGAGACAGCCTATCCCTGCAAACCTTTCATATTTAACATACAGCAGGCAGAGCTTGGCCTGTCGTCCTAGCATTTACAGCACTGAGCAGGGCAGCATCAGAGGTGGTACGCGGCAGAGAAGGAGGAGGATTATTCACCTCAGCACCAGCCTTTTAAAAGCATCAATCCTGGGAAGGCATGCTCAGAGGTGACGACTGACAAAGATTGGCAGCGGTGGGCGGAGCATGTCCTGTTGTAAGTCTAATTAGTTTACTAGAAAGTACTTCAAAATTAAAGTTATGCGTACGGAAATACTTGAAATTCCATAGCGAAACACAAGTATTCAGCTAGTATTTCTATATATTTTTATGATAGGATCAGACCCTTTATTAATTCAAACTTTTCTTGTTTCTCTTCTCTAATAGAATTCAGAGTGAGGGAACATTAGTACAGTTTTTTGTTGTTTTTGTAACACTTATTTGTGTTTATATGTCTTTTTACAATAGTTAATTCCTGCAAAGGTTGAACATACTTTACATATGTAAAGATAATGGTTTAATTTCCAAATTAATATAATGTAACTTTAGACAGGAAAAAAAATAGGAAGTGCTTTCTTTCCCATGTATTATTTAGTGTCACGTCATTTAAATAATCCAGACATGCAAAGTAGCTGATGTGTCAATTCTGTATGAAATGTCCCCACTCCAAACATTTATCAGACTGTGGACATACTGTCAAATTTGTTGACAAATGTGTGTGCTCTTCCTTAGGTACATTTGGGAGAAAGTAAATAAGTGACATAACTGATTTGCAAAATGCTTTTACACTTTCATGAATTACACATTGTAAGTTATCAGGGTTTCCAAAATGAAACTCTGTAAAACTTGATATTGGATCTCCACCTGAGAAGAACAGAACAAGCATGCATGTAAGTTTCTTTTAAACTGAATGAAAACATATTTCTAAGGGAATGTATAGTAATTTTAAGAAAGTATTTTTTCTTTATCTCTAGCAGCTATGGATTTACAGGACTTTTTTGACGGTAGATTTAACTGGGAATATTTTATTCACTACAAACCATTAGTCAGGTCGTTTGTATATTTAATTGATTGTCAGTCCAGCATGAAACATGAAGGTAAAGTAGACATACAGAAATGTTCAGATGCAAAGATGCATTTACTAAGTATACTCAGATGACTTAAATACAGATTATGTTGAAATATTTCTGTAGCCACTCAACTGTTAATTTAATGCATGTCTTTAATGCTATTTGGTTTTACGAAAGTATTACACTTTGTGAAATCACACTGGGAACTTATACATACTGTATATAACAGTTTCTGGAGAAAGATTACTGAATAAGATGGACAAATACTTTTTGCCTAGTAAAGCATATTTCACATTTACTACACTTAGTAACCTTCATAAAGTTGATAGTAGCAAAACAAACATAAAGATGCTAATTTACATTATTTGTTGCATAGCAGTCTTTTCCTGAAAGAACCTTGCCTTGTTAATTATGATAAAATTACAAAGTACTAATTAGAATAGATTAAACTGTGCAACTCTCCATGTCTTAAATCTGTTGATATCATTTATGTAGTTAATAAAATCTTCCAAATAGGAAATATAACTTGAAACTGGACACCTTGCCCTGGCAAATAACTACTGAAATGCATTTTGTTTACGACATTTTAAATAAAATTACAATTAATTTACATTTTACAATTATAGTTCTACTAGACTAAGTGTATTAAAATAACCAAAGTCAAGATATAAATTAAGATACAATAGCTAGATATATTCAGTAGATCTAACCATTTTAATAACATTCCCAAAAGGTGGTTCAGTAAAATCAATGTAGCACAATTAAATTGTCAATGTAGTGATTTATATACTGTATATATATATATATATATATATATATGTATATACTCAAATAAGTGTCATACCAGGTTACAATGTACACTTTGAATATTAAAAAAGTTTTGGTTTTTTTTTGAACAGAAGTTAACTAAAACTATAGCTATTTATATATAGCTATAAAAGACTAGTTTTCTTTTGATTGTGCAGACTACCCACAGTCTTTTCTCTGAAACAGACACAGCAAGGACATAAAATATCTACTGACATGTCGTGAAACAAATTATTCCACCAGTCAATAGTAATGTATTATAAATAAGTAATGCAAGGGAGGCATTCATCCAAATAATATGTTTTCTGTCCTATGTTCTCTTTCATGTTCACTTTGATCATACCAAACGTGAATCAAACAGGTCAAACAACCATAGTGATTACTTACATTTCCTTAAAGATTAAAAATAGTCTTAAAATGTATTATTACTGTTCTATCTGCCAATCAGATTTGAATGTAAAAATTTAAACTATTACTCTCTAGCTACAGTATCCAGACCTGTAACTAGACATTTTGGTGCCTTGTGCTAGAAAGAGAATTGGTGCCATCTCTCCCACATACTTAAAAAAGGGACAGTGTGCGCAAAAGGCATAGCTTTATGAGAAAGGTGTGATCACAGAATAGTACCATTTTACATTACACAACACAGTAATGTCTGTTATTCACTTTACACAACATAATAAGGTCCCTTATATACATTATGCAATACAGTAGTCCTCCTTATACATGTTGTGCCATACAGTAGCATTTCTTATACCACACAGTAGTACCCTTTATGCAAATTACTGCACAATGTAGTACTGATTATACACATTATGCCACACACTAGTACCCCTTATACATGTTACACCAACTCCATTTCTAACATGTTACACCACACAGTAGTGCCACTTATTCACATTACACCCCCACAGTAGTACCCTTTATACACATAACACCACTCAGTAATACCCCTTATACACGCTGAAGAAACACTTATACACAGTATGCCATGATGGAACTGCTTACACCACAGCAAAGCCCCTTATAGACATTAGGACAGGTAGAGAGGGGGGAATCAGTATGTGTGTGTGTGTGTGTGTGTGTGTGTGTGTGTGTGTGTGTGTATGTGTGTGTGTGTGTGTGTGTGTCTGTGTTAAGTTTTGAATCTTTTTCTGTTTATGCACCCTTATAAGGAGCGTGTGGGCCCCAAAATGTTGGTCACCCCATGTGAGTATAATACATATTTATTTTCTTAATGACTCCTGAGTGCCACTTATACCCTTTCTTACTAACAAAACATGAAACAAAGGGAACCAGAGCCCAATTGTTTGTTGTTGTGTGTATATATACACATATCCAAATTGACCAGCACTCCACTTAGAAATCATGTTACCTGGGTACACTCCCATGGACCAGTGTAACCATAGTGGCAATCCTGATGAAACATGCTAGATAAAGGCACCTGAAGTGTTGAAATGTCTAAGCTGTTGTATGTATTCTTTTCTTTTAAAATAGTTAAACATCCTAATGATACTCGGTGGACCCCTTCATTCAAAGTAAAGCATTCATTACCTCTAATACCAAGAAATAATGATACGGAGACTTGAATTTGGCAGAAAAATTGCTAGCTATTTATTATACCTTAACCATTAGCAAACCTGTAAATTGAAAAATTTTGTTAACATGCCGATTCAGCCGGCATATGGTGGCAGAAAAAAGAACGGCTCTAT
This sequence comes from Pseudophryne corroboree, assembly GCF_028390025.1. Classification (NCBI taxonomy): domain Eukaryota; kingdom Metazoa; phylum Chordata; class Amphibia; order Anura; family Myobatrachidae; genus Pseudophryne; species Pseudophryne corroboree. Next base: position 488,143,734 of record NC_086448.1, read on the forward strand.
TGAACTGACGCTAACCTTAAAAACGTTAAAATTCAAAACTATCCTAATTTAAATACAAACTATAAAATCGGTAATAGGTGCCCAACTCTACCCCCACGGTGACTACCCACCCCGATGGGTGCCTGCCGCTGCCCCCGGATGGGTGGTCGAGCGGCCCTAAAAGTCGATGGAGGTGAGTGCACCTAAACCACACCAAACTGTAAATCACTACAGCTAACAATACAAACTACAACCTGCAGTTCTTTTCCGCCAACAGCGAAAGACTCCTCCCCAGAGTCTTCGCACCGCCACCATAACCTAAACCTAACTCCTGCAACACTAGAAACAGATCCTCCAGGAAAAGCATCATCAACACCAAGACACAATTGGTCCATGCTGCGGCCACACTGGCCAGATCCTTTATCATGGCCCACCGCAGCTCCAAAGATGTCCTCTTCCCCAGGTCGTTGCCAGCTAAATGGACAACCAGCACCCTAGGGACTCCATGCTCGCTGGCCTGACTGACTAGTCTACTCTTCAGATCTTTCCACACCATCCCCCGCCAACCAAGCCAACGAATGCCATGAGCCCTAGGAAACATCTGTGCCCCCTCCGAGGCCAAAAACCTGGATGCCCAATACACATAAGAGTGGCCAACCACCCAGATAGCCAAGTCATCTTCTACCCAACCTGAAGAGAAGGACAGATGGTAAAAATTGGTTACTAATTATCTATAGCAGTGTTATTAAACGCATTAACCTGAAGGATCTGCCAAAAGAAAAAATTGGGTTTTCGTTTATTGCAGAAGTCACGGCCTAGCCGATCTGCACAAGCTTCCAGCCAATTTGAAGCAGAACATAAACACACAATGGGAAGATCAAAATTAAAATAAGAAATTAAACGGGGGGAGGGGGGAGGAGGGGTGGGGTATAAAATGGGAAAAACATGTAAGAACTCAGCTGGAGGTGAAAGCGTAAAAACCTGCTGAGGGACTTTGATTAGAACTGATCAGCTGAATTGTGGATTAGAATTCAGTCCGTCAAGTCAGGCAAAAAATCACAAAAGAACTCCAGACCCCCGCTGCCAGCAGCGGCGAGTGGCTAATCCCTGAGTAGGATAAAACGGGGAGACAAACAGACTCACAACACAAGAACGTACTGAACTGTAACCACATGACTTATAACAACTACCACTAAATAAAACCCCATGCAAGCAAACATCTCATGCAACGGGGCGAATATATCGTCTGTAACTTGACGACTTCCATTGCCCCACCGCCTGGATTTCAGCCATGGAAAACCCTGCCGACGCAGCCGACGTCGCAGCCCGGATGCGGAAGGAATGCGTCCCGAAAGCAGCGGGTGGAAGGCCCAAGCTCGCCAGACAGCGACCCAGTATCCAACGAAACTGATAATTCGTCACTGGCAGACCGTCATAATGAAGCAACCATGACCCCCGACCATCGGGCCGTACTGCCGCATATTGAACTGCCAACCTCACTGGGCAAATGCTCTCCTCGAGTGCCGGAACCAAGGTGACCCATCGACCTCTACCTACTTGGTCCGTCTTAGAGCGACGCAATCTGCACAGCAAGGACCTCTCACCCACCACCACGTCCTCGAGAAGCATGCGCGAATCTGCTCGCTTAGAAGGCGCCACCAGCTCCGAAACCCGAAAGGCACCGTGATAAGCCATTGAGAATGCCAAACTGAACAGCAGCGACGCAAACATGGAAGACGCGATACCGCCAACCGCCCTGATGACAGCCAGAAGCAAGGCCGCATCAATGGGCCGCCACCTATCAGGCGGCGTCGGCGCCACGCGCGCCCATCCCTTCATCGCCTTAAGCAGAATGCCGCTTTTCGTCATGGCAGGGACGCCCTTGATTTTGCTAAAGAACGAAATACCAGCCAAGTACCGGGATACCACCGCTCTGGACCTACCCGTAACAAACAGCTGCCAAATAAAAGAAAGCATCATCCGATGCCCGCTCTTACCTTGTTGACTTCGTCCTCGAACAAACTCCTCCCACTCGCTCCAAGCTTGTCCGTAAGCCTTGAGCGTATTCGGAGCGACTGATCGCATCGCTAGACCCTCCAGTCCGGCCCGATCACCTGCCAGACATAACCAGGAAAATTGAAAACCTTGCTCGTCGGCCTCGGGTGCCAACAAACAAAACCTTTCCCACTGACCTCGTGACAATGCGTCGGCAATTCCGTTCTCCAAACCAGGCACATGCTGCGCACGGAACCACACATTCCTATGCAAGCATGACAACAGCAACTGCCCCAGCACCCTCAGGACCACCAGCGACTTCGCCATCTGGTTATTTATCGCATGCACCACGTGCAGATTGTCACATCTAAACAAGATGCTGCGATGAGCCAGACAATCGCCCCAAACCTCCAGCACCACCATAATGGGGAAAAGCTCCAGCAGCAAAAGGTCCTTAGTTAAACCCTCGCGATGCCAATCCGCCGGCCACGAGGTCGCGCACCAAGATCCCTCCAGATAGCAACCGAACCCGGAGGAACCCGCCGTGTCGGTAAACAGCTGCAGCCCGGCGCTGTCGACTCTTGGGGCTTGCCATATACACACCCCGTTGAAGTCCTCCAGGAACGAGGCCCATACGGCCAAATCCCTCTGAATCTCGGAGGACAAGCGCACGAAATGATGTGGTCTGGCACACCCCGCAGTCGCCCTTTCCAGCTTCCGGCAGAAATCCCTGCCCATCGGGATTACCCGACAAGCAAAGTTCAAAATGCCCAGCAAGGACTGCGCCTGCCGCAGAGTGACTTTGCGCGACCTTCCGAACCGGCAGATAGCCTCGCGGAGCTTCGCAACCTTGTCCGGATGCAGTCGACACGATCCCGCCACCGTGTCGATTTCTATCCCCAAAAATGACAAACAGGAGACCGGCCCCTCTGTTTTATCCTCGGCCATGGGCACGCCGAAGTGAAAAAACAGAGCTCGGATGCTGAACAGCAAGTCGCCGCACCGTGGTGAATTTGCCGGACCCACACACAGGAAGTCATCGAGGTAATGGGCGACCCCGTGACCCCCTGATGAAGACTCCACGCACCAATGAAGGAATGTGCTAAACCGTTCGAAAAACGAGCAGGACACGGAACATCCCATCGGCAAACACTTGTCGATGAAATACTCCGCTCCAATCCGAAAACCCATAAAACGGAATGAGTCCGGATGCAACGGCAGCAACCGAAACGCAGGTTCCACATCTATCTTAGCCATAAGGGCCCCAGGCCCGTAACTACGGACCAGCTCTAGCGCCTCGTCAAACGACTGATACACCGCCGAGCAATGAGCCAGCGGTATCGCGTCGTTGACCGACGACCCCGACGGGTAAGAAAGATGCTGAATGAGCCTAAAAGCACCTGGAGTCTTCTTGGGAACCACCCCCACTGGGGAGATGATCAAGTCATCCACCAGGGGTGAGTTAAACGGTCCCTCCATCCTACCCAGCCTAACCTTCTTATCCACTTTCTCCCGCAGAACCGAAGGCAAGGCACGAGCAGACTGGAGATTCCGTTGGGCCCGGACCGAAACCTTGCTTGCAACAGGCAAGCGAAAACCAAAACGAAAACCGTCAAACAAAAACTGCGCGTCCGCTCTATTTGGATACCACTTCAACCACTTGCCCATTGTATCCAAATTAATTGGCGTTGGAGCTCTGCGGAGCGCTCCCGCTTGCGCCAGGTCTTGGGTAATTTTGCTTACCCCGGGCACCCTGGCAACTGCCTTTAAAGCAGGTAGAGGCTGGGTGGGAGCCGCCACATTGCAAGCACAAATGTCGAAACCGACGCTGCTTGCCGAAGGAACAGGACGCATTGTTAAACGCTAAGCACTTCCCTTTTGCGACGGCCTGCCCCCCTCCGCGGATGGCCGACCTACCTGCCTTGCCCGATCCACCGTCCGCGCCGGTCCCTTGGGTGGACGACCCTGCGCGGTGCCCGTCCGCCCCCGGAATCCGGGGCTCCCTAGCCTGTTGAGAAGCCCGGGTGACTTGGAGCCAGACTTCGACGTCCTTGCAACCGAAGTCTATCACTTGCAAGCAGTCCTGCTTTTCCCGGAATTTCTCGTCGTACATCCGCCATTCGATGCCCGACGATGTGCGCTGCATGTTGTGGATTAAATGCAGGTATCGAATGACGTTCATATGCTCGTCCGGCCTATCTTCCAGGTAACAAGCCGCGAAGACACAAAAACCGGCCAGCCAGTTATCGAAGGTATGGAAAGCCTCGGCCCCGATGCCCTTCTTTGCTGACGCCGACTTATAGTCCTTCTTTGCGTCCTTCGTCAATACGAACATATCAACGTAATCACCCCTGCATATTTTCCTATGGCAGCTGTCCCTCAGTCCCCGCATCACGGCAGTGTAATCGCAGTGGACTACCCCAGGCAAATCGCGGCGCTTCTTGGCCCAGCGAGCATCCTCGCTAAGCCGTCTCCGCCTCTTCCGTCTCTCCTGCTGACCCGCCGCCCTCTTGGCGTATTTCATCGCGCGCTTCTTCGCCCTAGTCGTACTACTGACTTCGGACGCCGGTGACGACAGAGAAGAAGAAGAGGAAGAAGAGGAAGAGCTGCTAGAACTAGAGCGCGTGCTGGAGCCCGACCCCGATTGCTCCACCTCACATGATGCCATCGACTGCTCAGACATGGAATCCTCTGGTGTGGCAAATCCGACATCCTCATCCTCGGTCTCCGCCATCTCCACTTCTCCGCGATCACCTGCAGAAGAAAACAGAGCAAAGGACCCAGAAATCAGACGCGGCGCATGCCTAGCTACCCGGGGTGCTGGCGTCCCCACTTCGCGCTCCTGTTCGTCCCGCACGGCACGATGATCCAACTGCGCCACGGCTGCCCCCAGTTCCCGGCAGGCACGAGCCACCCGTTGCGCTGCCGACACCGATTGCGCACTGGACCCGCCTGCTACTGCATGCGAGCTGGAACGCCATGCTACCCCCGAGGACGCAGCCGCGGCCAGAGGCCCCAATGCCGCCACCACCGTGGTCAAGGCCGCCGCCAGATCTCCAGAGGGGTCCTGACCACCCCAAAACACCTCGCTGTCCCGCGTGGGTTCCCCCGCCGCCGTGCGCCTTCCCGCACGACGACCGCCAGTAGCCAACAGGGGGCCCGGAGCCCAGACTGGCCCGGTGGAGAAACGGCAGTGCCCCCTGCCACCAGCGGCCCGGTCCTCCATCATGCCCTGCTCTCCCTTGGTGCCTGACTCATGGGGCCAACGCTGCCCCCTCTTCCCATCCCCCCGCATGCACCCTCCCCCCGCAGGCTGGAGCTCCCTCCGCCTACTGGGAGGGCGCCGCGGAGTGACTCCTCGCTGCCTTGTACAGTAACATTCCGCCCGTCTCTCACCCTGCCTCTCCCCCTCCCCCGCTCCCCGCCGGCCTCCGGCTGCAAGGGAGCGGGCTGGGAAGACAGGGAGATGAGCGGCGCCGCTGCGCGCACATGTGCGCGCACGGAGCCGCCTGTGGAGAGCGCGGGCGTGCGCGCACCTCGTGCGCGTGGCCCGCCTCTTTCCGCCAACAAGTCCCCATCCGTGCCATTTGCCATACCTGACGGACGAGGCCCCGCGACGGGCCTCGTCCGCTTCCTCCAGCCACCCGCTCGCCCCCCCTCGCCCGGCACCGCTTCTCGGCCGCGACGAGGGGGAAGAGACGGGGACGGTTCCGGTGCCATGGACGCCAGGTCTCCACTGTCGCGCCCGGAGGCGACGGCCAATGCTCGTCTCCCTCCAGGCGTCCTGCATGTTTCCCCAGCCCTCCCCGCCGTCCGCGCCCGGCCGACAAAACCGGCACGGCCCCAAGCGGCCCGGATGACCGGGTCCGCTGGGCCCTGTCACCACCAGAGCCCGTGAAGGCCCCAGATGACGGGAAGCCATCCTCAGGGCCAGCCAGCCCGTCCTCGGGCCCAGACCCACCACCTGATGCGCGGTAGCGGGCTGGGGTCCCGGCGGAGCGGCAAGGGCGAGATGAAGCCATGCCCAAAACAGTGGATTTTGAAAAGTTAAATGTATAAATGTCTAAAGCAATAAACAGCTTAATGGGGAGACTCTGCTATGCAGCACTCACCCCAAGGCAATTCAGCAGCAAGAGAGACCAAGCTGGCCTAGCATTCCCTATATATATTAACCCTCCCCTTTTTCCAAAGGCTGTACTTTCCTCACAGCTAAGTCCACCCCTCACAGGATGTTTAGCTCTTTCCTTTCCTATGCAGTCATTTCTCTCTCCTTCTCTTAATTATGTATATATATATATATATATGTTTGTGCATATATAAACACACACACATATATATATATATATATATATATATATATACTGCAATTTCCACTCAGTGAAGGGTGCACTCTCACTTTAAAAAGAAAATGTTACTTCAGAAGGTTCAGTTAAAAGGTTTATTTGGGTCACAGGATGCCTTTACAATCAACGTTTCAGTTTGTTCTCGAACCTTTATCAAGACAGACTGTACATCAAGGTTCAGAAGGCCAACAGTTACTTAGGTGTATAATACATCTGTAAGACAGAATACACAATCACAAACATAGCCTACCAGGCCCCAAAGTGAAATTGCGGTATTTCAGTGGACTAGACTATGGCCTATTGGGAGCACCCGCAGAAGTGATCATCTGGTACATTTATAGAGCTGTAAATTTGAGACGTCTTAACATAAGTAAATATTAATCCACAGTTCTTGGCATTACCCGAGGAGCACCGGTAGCAAATATGGTAATAAGTGACAGAACTATTTTTGTAGTTTATTAAATTCCACACACTAGAGGTGCAATCCAACTTTATATCTGATTGTCTGTTTGTGCATTTTTGTTCACACAATGCAAGCCATGCATCGGGAATGACATCATTATGTCAACCATCTTTTCATCCCCTTAGGGGAGGTTTATTAAAATTGTAATTATGTAGTTGTCCAATTTCTCACTTGCAGAATACCTATGTTAAATTTAATCTTCCTAACATATTGGAAAATAAAAGAATTAGTGATGAGTGAGTGAGTGAGTGAGTGAGTGAGTGAGTGAGTGAGGGCTTTTGCATTTTTATAGTTTATTAAATTCTATACACTGAAAGTGAAATCCAAATTTTGATCCGATTGTCTGTTTTGGCATTATTGTTCACGCAACACAAGCCACGCATCAGTAATAACATCATTATGTCAACCCCCTTTTTATTCCCTTAGGGGAGGTTTATTAATATTCTACTGTAATTATGTGGTTTTCCTATTTCCCACCTGCAAAATACCAATGTTAACTTTCCTCTTCCTAACAAATCAGGAAGTAAGAGAAATAGTGATGAGCCAGTGAGCGAGTGCTTTCACATTTATATATATGAATATGGATATATTATATATACTGTATATATATATATATATATATATATATATATATATATATTGTGGAAACACAACCAAAATATGCTTTGTACCGACTTTTCTAAAAGTTAGACAATGAGAAGTAACTGACTAGAGAAGCAATTTCATTATTACCATTTGTAATCACAAATTCATAGCAAGTAAATGATGATGCTTGTATAATGCTGCAGTTATTGAATTACAACCATTCAAGAACTAAGCTGGTATGGTTAGTGAATGAGTTACACCTAATCATATTGTACTACACATATTGGTGTATGCTCCACAGCAGAACACATTCATCTCTACGCCCTTCTAAGTCATATGCATCTCATTTGCAACTTCATCTGTGGCTAAATGAGTGGCTAAATGAACAGCAACAGGGTATTGGCAGTTAGGCTAAGTTGAGTGAGGGCATGATGAGAATGTATATTCAGAATTGCAGAGTATATTGAGCTGTCTGTGCAGGTGTGTGTGTGTGTGTGTGTGTGTGTGAGATCCAGTGCCGTAACTAGGTGTGTGCACTGTGTGCCTTGCACACAGCGCACTTATGATAGGAGCGCTGCTATCTGACCGTGACTGTCGGTTGCAGCCACGGTCACACATGGGAAGCCTTGTGCCGGAGTTACAGCGTAGACAGCGCTGTAACTCCTGTAAATTCCAGTGCTGTATGTAACGCTGTAAAGTGGAGGCAATGTGTTACAGCGCTGCTCGGACATCGCTGTAACAGAAGTGAGGACCTGGTTCTGGGATGAGCTCGGAGCTGGAGTTTGGGGTGGAGGAAGAGGCGGCTGCTGCTGCTGTTGCTGCTGCTACAGCACTCTGAACAACCTGGGTCTGCCTGTGATACTGCTCATCATGTCATATATGGTAACAGGTAAGTATAATTCTCTCTCTCTCAAAGGGGGACTCTGCTGCCTATTGTGTAGAAAAAGGGGACTCTGCTGCCTATTGTGTAGAAAATGGGTACTATTACTGCCTAATGTGTAAAAAAAGGGGACTCTGCTACCATAATGTGTAAAAAGGGGACTCTGCAGCAATAATGTATAAATAAGAGACTCTGTCTGCCTAATATGTAAAAATGGGGACTCTGCCTGTCTAATGTGTAAAAAGGGGACTCTGCTGCCGTAATGTGTAAAAAGGGGGATTCAGCAGCCATAATGTGTAAAAAGGGGGACTCTGCTGCCTAATGTTTAAAAATGGGGACTCTGTATGCCTAATGAGTAAAAAGGGGGACTCTGCTGCCGTAAAGTGTAAAAATGGGCACTCTGTTGCCTAATGTATAAAAAGGGACTCTGCCTAATGTGTAAAAATGGGGACTCTGCTGTCATAATTTGTAAAACAGGGGATATTTCCTGCTGTTCTCTGTAAAAGGGGACTCTACCTGGCGTAATGTGTGACATGGGCTCGATCTAATGTAATGTGTGTAAGTGACGCTACTGTGCGGCATAATTTGAATAATGGAGACTACTGTACAGCATAATATGAATTTGTATTATTTTGTGGCCACGCCCCTTCCCCAGGAAGTTATGCCCCTATATTTTTGGTGACCCTGTTTTGTATATGGAGGGGGGGGGGCGATGATGTTTCTTGCACACAGCGCTAAAATGTATAGTTACGGAACTGTTGAGATTCATCTGGTTTCACGCAGACCTCTTGAACTGAATATAGGGTTGGTGCAAGTACAGTAAAGTGATGGTATTGATGATGGCTATTTGAACAAGTCTATGGACAATGATGTGCAATGGCATAGATGCATGTAACAGAGTTTACTGGTGAATTTGCACATTTAGTTATGTACATGCACTGTGAATGGATTTGCCTCCAATTTTTGTGCAACTCTGAATTTTCTCCTTTATGTACTGTAGATTTATATTTTCCTATGATCAGCATTTGCCCTGTTATTGTCAATCATAGTGTTGACATTTAAAATTATTAATACTATCAGACATAGTAAAAGTATATACATGCTCCTACATTTTTGTTTCCATATACTCTGATTAATGATCATAAATACAGTCAGTAAGTCAGACTTGAAATGATTTTAATCTACATGCAGTACATATATTATAGAAAGTTGAGCAGGCCCAGCTGTCTTGTAAAATCCCTAATGTGTAGCTATGATAAAAATACTGATATGTACAGTAGCTAACACTTACATCCTTTGTGTTATGCAGTTTGACTTGGAAAACAAAGAATTTACCATATATACATTGATATATATGTGTAAAAAGAAGACTTATTGTAACTGTTATATGCCAAATTAGCATTTTAAATAGATTGCAATGAGGTAAGTTCTTATAATTTTCTTTTGGAACCTACAAAAATCATGTAGACATTAGTAATGTCTACTGCCCTTTCTTGTTAGTCCTTCAGCTGTAATCTTAGTTCTGGCATAATAAACTTGAAGTTGCAATAATATATTTTTAGCTCTGTGTATTAGAACAAAACCCTCCTTCTGTTAAGTCATTTTATCTTTAGTTTTTTAAGCATTTCTTTTTTTTTTAACCAGAGCACTGGCTGACTATAAAATGTCTTTGCTGTAGCTCTGCTGTCATTAATTATTAAATGTTTGGAAAAGTTGGGTGGTTGCCCAGGTTTCCTTTTGTACTGTCTTAAATGTGAAATAAATTCTTATCATAGGTTATCTCTCTATAGGGCCTTTTATTCAAGGTACTGTAAGTAATTCAGTTTCAACAGCTTAAAAGTTTTATGTAATATATAACTTACTCTCTTAACTAGACTTGATTGTCACAACACATTTCCTTTGGAAATCACATACTTGTTCATTATATGCAGTAATGAATAGAGATGAGCGGGTTCGGTTTCTCTGAATCCGAACCCGCCAGAACTTCATGTTTTTTTTCACGGGTCCGAGCGACTCGGATCTTCCCGCCTTGCTCGGTTAACCCGAGCGCGCCCGAACGTCATCATGACGCTGTCGGATTCTCGCGAGGCTCGGATTCTATCGCGAGACTCGGATTCTATATAAGGAGCCGCGCGTCGCCGCCATTTTCACACGTGCATTGAGATTGATAGGGAGAGGACGTGGCTGGCGTCCTCTCCGTTTAGAATTAGAATAGATTAGAGAGACACTTGATTTACTAATTTTGGGGAGCATTAGGAGTACTCAGTAGTGTACAGTGCAGAGTTTTGCTGATAGTGACCAGTGACCACCACTTTTATTTATAATCCGTTCTCTGCCTGAAAAAAGCGATACACAGCACACAGTGACTCAGTCACATACCATATCTGTGTGCACTGCTCAGGCTCAGGCCAGTGTGCTGCATCATCTATTATCTATCTATATATAATATTATATATATCTGTCTGACTGCTCAGCTCACACAGCTTATAATTGTGGGGGAGACTGGGGAGCACTACTGCAGTGCCAGTTATAGGTTATAGCAGGAGCCAGGAGTACATAATATATTATATAGTGAGTGACCATCAGACACACAGTGCAGTTTATTTAATATATCCGTTCTCTGCCTGAAAAAAGCGATACACACAGTGACTCAGTCAGTCACATACCATATCTGTGTGCACTGCTCAGGCTCAGGCCAGTGTGCTGCATCATCTATATATATTATATATCTGTCTGACTGCTCAGCTCACACAGCTTATAATTGTGGGGGAGACTGGGGAGCACTACTGCAGTGCCAGTTATAGGTTATAGCAGGAGCCAGGAGTACATAATATTATATTAAAATTAAACAGTGCACACTTTTGCTGCAGGAGTGCCACTGCCAGTGTGACTAGTGACCAGTGACCTGAGCACCAGTATATAATATTAGTAGTATACTATCTCTTTATCAACCAGTCTATATTAGCAGCAGACACAGTACAGTGCGGTAGTTCACGGCTGTGGCTACCTCTGTGTCGGCACTCGGCAGCCCGTCCATAATTGTATATACCACCTAACCGTGGTTTTTTTTTCTTTCTTTATACATACATACTAGTTACGAGTATACTATCTCTTTATCAACCAGTCTATATATTAGCAGCAGACACAGTACAGTGCGGTAGTTCACGGCTGTGGCTACCTCTGTGTCGGCACTCGGCAGCCCGCCCATAATTGTATATACCACCTAACCGTGGTTTTTTTTTCTTTCTTTATACATACATACTAGTTACGAGTATACTATCTCTTTATCAACCAGTCTATATATTAGCAGCAGACACAGTACAGTGCGGTAGTTCACGGCTGTGGCTACCTCTGTGTCGGCACTCGGCAGCCCGTCCATAATTGTATATACCACCTAACCGTGGTTTTTTTTTCTTTCTTTATACATACATACTAGTTACGAGTATACTATCTCTTTATCAACCAGTCTATATATTAGCAGCAGACACAGTACAGTGCGGTAGTTCACGGCTGTGGCTACCTCTGTGTCGGCACTCGGCAGCCCGTCCATAATTGTATATACCACCTAACCGTGGTTTTTTTTTTCTTTCTTTATACATACATACTAGTTACGAGTATACTATCTCTTTATCAACCAGTCTATATATTAGCAGCAGACACAGTACAGTGCGGTAGTTCACGGCTGTGGCTACCTCTGTGTCGGCACTCGGCAGCCCGTCCATAATTGTATATACCACCTAACCGTGGTTTTTTTTTCTTTCTTTATACATACATACTAGTTACGAGTATACTATCTCTTTATCAACCAGTCTATATATTAGCAGCAGACACAGTACAGTGCGGTAGTTCACGGCTGTGGCTACCTCTGTGTCGGCACTCGGCAGCCCGTCCATAATTGTATATACCACCTAACCGTGGTTTTTTTTTCTTTCTTTATACATACATACTAGTTACGAGTATACTATCTCTTTATCAACCAGTCTATATATTAGCAGCAGACACAGTACAGTGCGGTAGTTCACGGCTGTGGCTACCTCTGTGTCGGCACTCGGCAGCCCGTCCATAATTGTATACTAGTATCCAATCCATCCATCTCCATTGTTTACCTGAGGTGCCTTTTAGTTGTGCCTATTAAAATATGGAGAACAAAAATGTTGAGGTTCCAAAATTAGGGAAAGATCAAGATCCACTTCCACCTCGTGCTGAAGCTGCTGCCACTAGTCATGGCCGAGACGATGAAATGCCAGCAACGTCGTCTGCCAAGGCCGATGCCCAATGTCATAGTACAGAGCATGTCAAATCCAAAACACCAAATATCAGTAAAAAGCCTCTTTTTTTCTTTGCGTCATGTGCTGTTTGGGGAGGGTTTTTTGGAAGGGCCATCCTGCGTGACACTGCAGTGCCACTCCTAGATGGGCCCGGTGTTTGTGTCGGCCACTAGGGTCGCTAATCTTACTCACACAGCTACCTCATTGCGCCTCTTTTTTTCTTTGCGTCATGTGCTGTTTGGGGAGGGTTTTTTGGAAGGGACATCCTGCGTGACACTGCAGTGCCACTCCTAGATGGGCCCGGTGTTTGTGTCGGCCACTAGGGTCGCTTATCTTACTCACACAGCGACCTCGGTGCAAATTTTAGGACTAAAAATAATATTGTGAGGTGTGAGGTATTCAGAATAGACTGAAAATGAGTGTAAATTATGGTTTTTGAGGTTAATAATACTTTGGGATCAAAATGACCCCCAAATTCTATGATTTAAGCTGTTTTTTAGTGTTTTTTGAAAAAAACACCCGAATCCAAAACACACCCGAATCCGACAAAAAAAATTCGGTGAGGTTTTGCCAAAACGCGTTCGAACCCAAAACACGGCCGCGGAACCGAACCCAAAACCAAAACACAAAACCCGAAAAATTTCAGGCGCTCATCTCTAGTAATGAATAGTTCTAAAAAAATCTATCCACTTGGATAAAGCAGCCACTAATGCTAGTGCAGAGGTTTCTACACTTGTTTACATGAGATATGTCTTTGAACAGTGCACACAGGCAGTGGCGAATTTAAGGGTCAGGCTACCCTATGCACAAATATTATTGCTCCCGCCCCACACACACACCTCTTTTAACATTTTCATTATTAGATTATTAGTTGTAACTTGCCAGTATACTGTAACACTACGGTTACATTTACCAGGACTGCGTACACATGTTATAGCTAGGGTCCTTTCACTGGCAGCGCAGCGGCTCTCATGGACTCTCTCACTCGCACTAGGCGACTCACAGCCCTGCGGGACTTCTTTCTGATCCTGCCATGAGAAGGATGGTTTGGGGGCTGCTGCTACTGGCAGCCCTGGTTACGCTTCCATGTGAGTGGGCAGCAGCTTTGCACTTTCATTCTGCAAGCTGATGTCCCCTTGCCGCTAGCTTCTCCCTCTGCTGTCATTTCGTCCCTAAGTGATCAGTGATGTCCCCCTGTAAGCGGCAGTGCCGCCACCGGCGCTTGCTTCTCCTCTGCTGTCAATTCGTCACTGCAGTGGCAAATGGACTGCAAAGGAGGAACGAGCGGCGAGTGCCCGCACCGGCGACGCCACTTACAAGGGGACATCACTGATCACTTAGTGATGAAAAGACAGCAGAGGGAGAAGCGAGCAGCAGGTGCCCGCCCCAGAGGCGCCGCTTACAGGTGGACATCACCTTGCAGGGGGACATCAGCTTCTTTAATGTGGGTGGGATTAGCATGCCGCCCCTAGCAGGTGCCGCCCATAGACATGTGCCTCACGTGCCTAGTGGGAAATCAGGCTCTGCACACAGGGTCAGACTAGCAGAGCAGTGGGGGGAGGAAGGGATTTCCAGCGGGCGCCATTGACTCAAAGCCCAGGCCTCTACTGTGAGAGAGTTTGGCTCCATTTGCCATCACTGACCATCCAGCACTGAGCATACCCTCCAACATGACCCCCCCCCCCCCCCCACTAGGTACAAAATGCTCTGTTTCTGGACTTCCCCCTTAATTTATTATTGCCATCACCTGTGAAGAAACAGCTTTCTTATCATTTAACTAGTTCAACACAGGTGCTGGAAATCATAAATTAAGAGGGAAGCCAGAAACAGAGCATTTGTACCTAGTGGGGCAGGTCATGTTGGAGGGTCTGACTGAGTGATATGCATGCACTGAAGCTAGCCCTCTCCTGTCAGACATGTTTGAGAAGATGAATGCTGCAGCTGGAATGCTGGAACATAGGCCCTCATTCCGAGTTGTTCGCTCGCAAGGCGATTATAGCAGAGTTACACACGCTAAGCCGCCGCCTACTGGGAGTGAATCTAAACATCTTAAATGTGCGACCGATGTATTCGCAATATTGCGATCAAAACCGAGTTAGCAGTTTCTGAGTAACTCCAGACTTACTCTGCCTGTGCGATCAATTCAGTGCTTTTCGGTCCCGGCTGACGTCATAAACACACCCAGCGTTCGCCCAAGCACTCCCACCGTTTCTCCAGACACGCCTGCGTTTTTTCCGGAAACGGTAGCGTTTCCTGCCACACGCCCCTAAAACGCCGTACATCCGCCCAGTAACACCCATTTCCTGTCAATCACAATGCGTTCTCCGGAGCGACGAAAAAGCCGTGAGTAAAATTACTTTCTTCTTAGTAAAGTTACTTGACGCATGCGCAGTGCGAACATTACGCATGCGCACTAAGAGAATTCTCACTGCGATGCGATGAAAAATACCGAGCGAACAACTCGGAATGAGGGCCATACTCCACACAAGTTGATGTGTTATCTTTGGGGAGGAGGTGCAGATGGGCCCTTGATGGCTGCACTCTTGCTGTCATGTAACTGGAGCTTGGGCTTGGAGGTGGTAAATGGTGTGGCATGCTTGGCAATCACTTGTAACTTGTATCCCAAAGTGTCTGATTACATGTTACCTGGAAGCAGAAGTGTTCAACCGTCATAGTTTGGTTTGTCAGGAGCAGAAACAATAAGCATACTTTTTGTTCACATTTAAAGTCATTGGGGGAGATTTATAAAAAATTTGTAAAAGGATAAAGTGTTTGAGAGATAAAGTACCAACCAATTAGATTCTATCATTTTACAGCCTGTGTTTGAAAATTAACAGTTAGGAGCTGATTGGTTGGTAATTTATTTCTCGCTCTGTTGTCTCTCTCAAAGCTTTGATCTTCCCTTTTTTTATTTGAGCTTTACTATTCTGTATTAAAGATGTAAAATGTGTCTATTTTCTAGTTTAAATTAGTCTGTAATCAGAAAGGGGCATAATTATCAGTTATCATGTTTTAGACATGATTATTATAATTTCCTATTACAGGTTGAGTAACTGTACTGCTAATAGTGACAGTAAGAAATTATGAACCTCCCAAATGTTATAAAGGACACATGCAGGGACAGAGATTACAAAAAGATTCTATTCCTGCAGTATGTAAGAAGTGAATTCACGTAATCTGTGGAATATAGGCTACAGCAGCTAGCGATATCTGTTGGTTGCTGAGGCTAAGCTGAGAAATACTTTGCTTTCCGAAGTTTGGTAAATCTAACAGCATAGTAGTCCCTATGGGGGATGATTTTGAGGTCAAAATTGGAGGGATTGCAGCAGATATTGGAGCTGCAGTCTCTTTATATTACATTTGCAGAGTCAAAATGGATGTTAATGAGGAAAATCCTGTAAATATTATTTGATAAATAGGACTAAGTCATTGCACATGTTGACAAATTTGTATTTCTTCGCTTTTGACAACAAGGATAAAAGCAGGCTGAATTGTGGTTGTTTAATGTGCTGTTCTGCTAACTTTTAAGATATTTGTGTGGAATAAAATACAAATGCAACGTACATAGATGACCCCTCACACTGATAAATACATAGGTATCCTCCCCTCACAGATTTATACATGGTGCCCTCAACTCACACTGATAAAGACGTAGTAGAACCTCCCCTAACACTGATGTATACATATCAATGGCAGATCCAGGGGGGATGGAGGAAATCAGCCCCCCCCCCACATTTAACACTACTCACATTGCCACTACACATGATATGCCCCTGATACATAGTTGCTCTCCCCTTACATTTGCACAAACATACTGTACAGATGTGTCCTCATACATCTAGCTTCAATACTCCATGAACTGCCTGTCATGAGTGAGCCGGCAGTTCCCGTGCAGCTCTGCTAACGTCAAGCATTTTTTGCCGAAAATGCATCTTATGCATATCGCTTTGTGAATAAGATGCACAAGCAGATATATAGGGGTAAATTTACTAAGGTCCCGATTTTGACCGAGATGCCGTTTTTTCATCAAAGTGTCATCTCGGTAATTTACTAAACTCAAATCACGGCAGTGATGAGGGCATTCGTAATATTTGGAAGTCCTAGGAAAAAATCACGAATGAATACACCATCGGTCAAAACGCGGCTGTTTAAGTATGAATCTCGGTCATTTACTAAGAAGTGCAAAGCCAAAAAAAACAAAACACTGCCGTGAAAAATTACAACTCGTAAAAAAGTGCTTAAAAAAAACAGAGATCCATGAGATCCGTGCATGTATATCAGTGGGAAGGGGTGGGAAAGTGATTATTTTCACACAAAAAATTGCGTGGGGTCCCCCCTCCTAAGCATAACCAGCCTCGGGCTCTTTGAGCCGATCCTGGTTGCAAAAATATGGGGAAAAAAATGACAGGGGTTCCCCCATATTTAAGCAACCAGCATCGGGCTCTGCGCCTGGTCCTGGTTCCAAAAATACGGGGGACAAAAAGAGTAGGGGTCCCCCGTATTTTTAAAACCAGCACCGGGCTCCACTAGCTGGACAGATAATGCCACAGCCGGGGGTCACTTTTATATAGTGCCCTGCGGCCGTGGCATCAAAAATCCAACTAGTCACCCCTGGCCGGGGTACCCTGGGGGAGTGGGGACCCCTTCAATCAAGGGGTCCCCCCCCCCCAGCCACCCAAGGGCCAGGGGTGAAGCCCGAGGCTGTCCCCCCCATCCAATTGGCTGCGGATGGGGGGCTGATAGCCTTTTTTGAAAATGAAAAGATATTGTTTTTAGTAGCAGTACTACAAGGCCCAGCAAGCCTCCCCCGCATGCTGGTACTTGGAGAACCACAAGTACCAGCTTGCGGCGGAAAAACGGGCCCGCTGGTACCTGTAGTACTATTACTAAAAAAATACCCAAAAAAAGACAAGACACACACACCTTGAAAGTAAAGATTTATTACATACATGCACACAAACATACATACATACTTACCTTATGTTCACACGCAGGTCGGTCCTCTTCTCCAGTAGAATCCAAGGGGTACCTGTTATTTTATTCAAGTACCTGGATTACAAATGGTTGCCCCGAGGACCCTGGGACCCTGGATCTGGTGAGTAGAATTTATTCAACAGGTACCCCTTGGATTCTACTGGAGAAGAGGACCGACCTGCGTGTGAACATAAGGTAAGTATGTATGTATGTTTGTGTGCATGTATGTAATAAATCTTTACTTTCACGGTGTGTGTGTCTTGTCTTTTTTTGGGTATTTTTTAAGTAATAGTACTACAGGTACCAGCGGGCCCGTTTTTCCGCCGCATGCTGGTACTTGTGGTTCTCCAAGTACCAGCATGCGGGGGAGGCTTGCTGGGCCTTGTAGTATTGCTACTAAAAACAATATCTTTTCATTTTCAAAAAAGGCTATCAGCCCCCCATCCGCAGCCAATTGGATGGGGGGGACAGCCTCGGGCTTCACCCCTGGCCCTTGGGTGGCTGGGGGGGGACCCCTTGATTGAAGGGGTCCCCACTCCCCCAGGGTACCCCGGCCAGGGGTGACTAGTTGGATTTTTGATGCCACGGCCGCAGGGCACTATATAAAAGTGACCCCCGGCTGTGGCATTATCTGTCCAGCTAGTGGAGCCCGGTGCTGGTTTTAAAAATACGGGGGACCCCTACTCTTTTTGCCCCCGTATTTTTGGAACCAGGACCAGGCGCAGAGCCCGATGCTGGTTGCTTAAATATGGGGGAACCCCTGTCATTTTTTTCCCCATATTTCTGCAACCAGGATCGGCTCAAAGAGCCAGAGGCTGGTTATGCTTAAGAGGGGGGACCCCAGGCAATTTTTTTTTTATTTTACACTGTTTAATTTAAAATAAAATAAAAAAATGAACCCCAGCACGGATCACACAGATCCGGCCGAGATTCATTTTTAAAAAGTCGGCAGTGTTTTGCTAATCACTGCCGTAAAAAAACACAAAAAAAAACACGAATGACATCGACATCGGAACAAAAGAAAAACCCGAATACGACAGCTTAGTAAATTAGTCGTAATAAATTCAAAAAGTTGCAGTTTTACACTTTCGATGTCATTCGTGATTGAACTTTGACCTGAAACGGGAAAATACGAATGTTAGTAAATTTACCCCATAGAGTCTGCTTGTGCATCTTATTCACATAGTAATGCTATTAAAATGTTTCTGTGGGGAAAAAATCAACAAATAGAGGCCCGTCATTAGAAAATGTGCTCATGAATAGGTGAGATTAGACTGACTGCTTAATGTAACTGCAGCGACGATGAAAGAGGACACATCTGTAGGTACAGTAACTTTCCATCACACAGATTTCTCCATTCTCCATGTACAGTGCACCTGCAACCTAACTGGATATTTGTTTATGATTTTCTACATACCTTTTGACCACTGGTGCTCCACCACACTACACCCTTTCCTCAATGATGGATCCCCATTAACTATACAATGAGAGACCATTAATTGCAGAACCCATATTTTCTCTATACTGTTGGTTAGAGTAGGGGGAACAGTAGATAGAGATAATGGCATCCATACAGAAGTGTCCACCTTCATTGTTGCTGTAGTCACATTTAACAGCTATTCTACGTACTTGCACCTAGTCGTGTGTATATTTATTATCGCTGAACATCTTTTTGTGCTATTTTTACTAAAAATGTGTTTCATTCACATCACTATGTGAATAAGACGCACAGGCAGACTATGCTGATTAAAATTATATGCAGCTGTATCTACATACAAAATGCTATGTTTCAGTGATTTCCTGAAAAACAGTGAAACATAGCATTTTGTATGCAGATACAGCCACAGACACACTGACCCATTCGCTTGCTGCTTTTTATCGCAGCCGAGCGAATGGGTAACCACTGCACATGCGCCGGCGCCGTAGTGCGCCGGCGCATGCCAAACGGCAGAAGGCCATAGCTGGGCTGCGATCGCCTCTGATTGACAGGCAGAGGATGTCGCAGGGTGGGAGGGGGCGGAACTGAGGTGTTTGTGCCATTTTGTGGGCGGGGTCCGGCCAACACATGCGTGGCCAGACTGTGCGGGGAGTGGCCCGCAGCGGCTGCGTGACGTTATACACAGCCACTGCGGGCAACGAGTAGCTCCCGGACAGCACGCTAAAGCTGCGCTGGTCGGGAGCTAATCTTGAAGTGCAAAGGCATCGTCGCTGTGCGATGCCTTTGCACTTCTGCGGGGGGGCCGTCACTGACATGCGGGGCGGACTAGCCCTGTGCTGGGCATCCCCCCGCATGTCAGTGTGAATGATCGTAGCTGTGCTAAATTTAGCACAGCTACGATCATCTCGGAATGAGGGCCATAGTCATGCCTTTCATATCAGTTTAATCAGCAAAGTCTGCTTGTGTATATTATTTGCACAGCGATGTGAATGAGATGCTTTTTTTAGTGAAAAAAAGATGCTCTGTGCTGGTCGAGTTGCGCTGGAGCTGGCGACTATCATGCGCCCATTATGTATGGGGGCTAGATGATGAAGGACGCATCTGTAGTAATATTTAAGATATGCTCAATTTCTGCAAATGATTACAAGTGTTAGGAAATGATTGGTGTAAAGAAGGGGAAAAGAGGCCCATTGGATATAAACAACTGTGATTTAGTTGATTACATGATGTAACATTTTTCATAGCAATGACAACTTAGGACAAGGCCAGAAGATATTGGACAGTGTGCCATTTCAGCATGGCACCTCCAACAAAGGATCGAGGCAGTTGAAGAAGATGTATTGATTTGCACATAAATTAAATTCAGTATTAACTAAGCTGTATAAGTTTTTTTAAAAAAAAATTATGAAATTTGTTTTTTAAATTTCAGATTTTCACCTGTTTTCCCTAATGCACAGTATTATGATACTTGACTCCATGACCCTACCTTAAAATTCTACAGTACATGCTTTTCTTTTATAAAATTGCCAGTATTTCCCGTCTGAGCTGTAATGTACCATCTTGTACAGGGATACCAGTGCATTTTACAAAGCAGTACTGTGTCTGCAAATCTGAGGGTGCATGATATTATACTGTGCCATTTGTGGTGCCCCTAGAGTTGATAACCACATGTACTTAATGGTTTGTCATGCCCCTTCAGTGGGCTCTTTCCTTTGCATTCCCCTGGTGAGCCCTTTATGCCACAGTCTGATATGGAGTGCAAAGATATATTGCTGAGAAAATTATAGTATCATGCAGTGACATGCAGTCAGAGTAGGGAGGGGCAGAGGCAGAGCCTCCCCAGTCATACTCCTGAGATTTTATATAATACAGATTACAATAATCCAAAGAAGATATTTATAACATAAACATCTTCTTTATTTATAGTAATTACTTTATAGGTAACATTCACCAGCTTTGTGGGGCTCCCTGAAGCTGCAGGGAGACAAGAAATGAGGCAGTAGCAGCCCTGCCTCACTTCTATATAGTCTGACACTGCTTACAGAGTTGGGGGAGGGGCCACACCATGGGCATGTAGCTACACTGAAAGGGAGCTAATAGAGGCATGCCCATAATAGATGCATGCCTAATGACATGATTATATGCTAATTGCATCATTTTAGCTCAGCGCCTATGCAAATATTGACCAATTGTGGGCTTTCCCCAGTGGGTGGGTGTGGCTTAATAACACAATTTGCCCTGCCCTCATTGCCACCCACCTGCTTCTCCTTTCTGGGCATCTCCCGGAGAGGAGATTTAAAATGTCAGTAAGTATTAGCATGCCTCACTGTGGGGGCGGTCCTTGTGCACTGATGGACGCCTTTGATCTGTCATGTGACCAGGAAGTGCAATGCAGTGTATAGAGAAAGCAGCAGCAATAGGGAGAGGGAGAGAAGAGACTAAGGGGTCTATTTACTAAGCCTTGAATGGAGATAAAGTCGGTGGAGATAAAGTACCAGCCAATCGGCTCCTAACTGTCATTTTTCAAACAGCCTGTGACACGGCAGTTAGGAGCCGATTTGCTGGTACATTATCTCCAGCTACTTTATCTCCACCCAAGGCTTAGTAAATAGATCCTAAATGGAACCTGAAGCTTAGTGCACTGAGGGGAAAGAGGGGGTAACCTCAAATTGATGCATTCACAATGAAATTGTGAATGCATCATAGGGTGGCACCACACACATGCTGGGCGGCCTTGCCCTGTGCTTGGCGGTCCACAGCATATGAGTAGATGGACACAGATCTTGTGTTGGAAGCAAGATCTGCATTCATCTCTGAATTTCCCCCCTGTGAGCATTGTATCACTGCATCTGCAATGCAAATAAGAACATTTAAAAACAGACAGTACACTACACCTCTTGGAGAATTTCAGTTGTGCTGGGCACGTTGTTTCATATAGCAAATAGACGCTAGTTGTATAAGGATATGACTGTATATTTTAGTCTGTGCAATGACATGGTAGTGACAGGATTACACATTTACACATATTCTTGTAATTAACATTAAATACACAAATATCTACCTAATAAATGCATGGAATAATCTGGTAAAAAAGTAAACCAAAAGGAGCAACAAGTAAAATCATTACAAGTACAGGAAGATTCAGTGTGGAAATATTTATGCAGTATTGGGGGCACCCATATCACCTATATGACCCATATCTGCCAAACATATCTGTCACTGTGGCTGAGCATTAAGGGTATTCTCACAGTCAGGATCCTGACAGTCAGAAAGCAGACAGCGCATTCCCATGGGCAGCTTCGCAATGGATCTCGTCATCCTGACAGTAAGTACAATAGTACTGTAGGTTTATGGTTAGTCACTAGGGGCACTATTAGGGTAAGACTGCAGGGCGGGGCGGGGCGGGGGGGGTGGGGGTGGGGACAGTTAGGGTTAGCCTGAGGGAGGGGACGGTTAGGGCTAGGCTGCAGTAGGGGTGAATTAGGGTTAAAATACTCACTGGGATTAATTGGAATTGTGAACGTCAGGATGCTGCTGTCGGCATCCCGATCACCAGGATTCTGATACCATTCCACTACAAGGGAATTTGCTGCAATATGAAGCACAGTGATTTGCGTTAATGAGGGGGGAACAAATGTATTACTGTAGGGGAGAATGTGTTTCGATCGGAGAAATGTTGTTACAGTATAGATTGCTTTCCTCCAGGGGAAATGGAGAGAAGTGTTTCAACTAGAGCAAAATAGGAATTGTTTTGGAGGGTGACAGTAAATGTATTCATTCAGTGTTAATGGGGCAATGTGCTATTTCTTGATTGATTGGTAATGGGTTCTACAAAAATTAGGTGCAATGTGTTACTACAGAATTGCAGATAAGAAATACTGTACTGTGTGTTACTGCAGAGAGCGGGAAGCTGAATGTATTAAGCAGGACATGGTTAACTATCCAGGAAACATGACCACACCCAATAAATGGCACTGCTAAACCCTAGCTAGTGCGCGCCGCAAACACATTTCTCAAATGGGCTTTACTATATATTAGAGTGCATTGTAGTGACCACCATATACACATACCTGTACATATACAGAGAATTGCAGTGACCCTCATATAACACAGATAATATTAATACAACCCCCCCCCCCCCCCACACACACACACACACACACACACACACACACACACACACACACACACACACACACACACACACACACAGTATTAATACAGTCTCATCCCCACCACAGACAGTAGTAAAACTCACACTAACTTCCAGAAAAAAATACACTCCACCACTTTGTATAAATATACCACCCCTAGATAACACTAAAATATTTTCACATCTCCTCTGGCACCTGCCCATATGGAGGATCTGTCTGGCCCCTGTGTATTTCCAGAGTGTCCATGCTCTGTGACAGAAGGAATACAGAGGGGCTATAGGAGAGGATGGGGACTCAGGGTGAGGGTGCAGGGTCAGAGACATGTATAGGAGGTAGTATCTCAATACATAGATGGGGTGGAGGAGAGATGGGGGTGAGGATTCTGTGTGAGGGGGCAGGGATAGGTCATCAGTTGGGTCATTGTGTTCTGACCAGCCAGGACATGCAGTTCTGCGTTCTGCCCACAGATTGTTGTCCATTTAGTCCCTCCCTCTTACAGAAAGAAGTTAGGCCTTGAAGCAGTGGGGCCCATCATGTAATTATCAGACTCCCTGAACCCCCAGTCTGACCCTGGGCACTGGACACATTTCTCTACAAGGGAGAGCTGAAAGGCCTAACTTCTTTCTGTAAGGGGGAGGGACTAAATGGACAACAATCTGTGGGCAGAACCCTCCCTACTAAGTACCTAACCCTAACCTTCCCATTCCTGAACCCTAGCCCTCCTTGTTATGGCTAAACCTAGAACCCCTCCTGCGGTGGGAAGCAAGCACGTTCTGCTGAAAGAAGGATCGAGATTCTGGAGTCTGTATTTCGAGCGCTGGGATACCGTAAGTCGGGAAGCTTACTGATTCCCCTAGGAACCACTTAGTAGATATATAGGAGAGTCAGAAGCTAATAACAGCTGGTCCCCTGGAGGTTCCGTTCGTATGGCCAATTATTACCACCATAGGCATAGATACATGAACATGAAGCAATCTATATTTAAAAAATCTAAAAGAGCAGTTCTACTTCATACAGTAGCATTACTTCAGATCACAAACGGTACATATGCCTGCATCATTTATTTCCATAGACGCAAGCTTGCTATTTTATCTATTCATTTATACAGTACTCATCAGTAATGATGGCTTATAAATTATGATACAGGACACTAGAGGTTTTTATTTAAATATTTAGTTTTTTACTTGTGGAATGAACTTACAATATAGTATCAGCTTTTAAGAGTATATTTTATTACAAAAAGTTGATGCATTGATATACAGAAAAAGGATACATATTCAAGTATCTAAATAAGACTTAATATTCACATTTATATTTTGCCTTAATTGATTGGGGCTTTTTATGTGTTGTGATATGTGCTTTACAATGTGAGAATAAATTAGAATTTTTTTTATAGCACCAACTGATCTATTTAGAGCTGCCAGTGCAGTTTCCTTTGCTGTATGTATGCTTGTTTGTGTGGGACACATGTGGACACAATTGTGACAATTGTGTACGTATATACAGTACATACCTTGAGTAGAAAATTCTGGGTGTAGTATGGTTTGTCGGCGGTCGGGTTCCCAGCGACCAGCATACCGGCGCCAGAATCCCAACCACCGGCATACCGACTGCTTGGCGAGCGCAAATGAGCCCCTTGCTGGCTCGCTGCGCTCGCCAAGGCTGCGGGCATGGTGGCACGCTATCTATTCTCCCTCCAGGGGGGTCATGGATCCCCAAGAGGGAGAAAAGTGTCGGTATGCCAGCAGACGGGATTCCGGCACCGGTATGGTGGTCGCCAGGAGCCCAGCTGCCGGCAACCTGAAGACCACCCGAAAATTCACAAACCCTCCACTAACAAATCTTGTATAAAACAAATGCTTAAAATATACCTACTTAAAAACCAATGTACTATCTCATCCTGTTCTGGAGTGGATGCAGCAGGGAGGGTGAGCCAGGAGCTCCTTTGAATCCACCACCATCCATTGCTAAAATCACCATTTTGTGGCATCCAGACATGCACCTGTGTCCCCCACAGTGCCCTGTTCCCCGCTGGCGCTATATAGATTGTTTTCTCATGCCCTACATGCTAAGAAATAAAGCAAAAACCAAGGAAGAGAAAACAAACAAGGAATCCAAGATGGCCACTGCTTAGACATATGTGCAGCTCCCCGGTGGTCAGACAGCTGAGATGAGCTTTCCACACAGCCCCTCATCCCCCACATTATCTGATTCCACCCATCTCTTGCTGTCCGCAACAGACTGTATTCCCAGCTCTGGCCCTGGCAGCCATTTAATCCCACACACTGCTGTTGAAGCTCCTATCACTTATGCAGCTATGATACAAGTTATTAAAGACACCATGCAGCCACTTCTACAGGAAAAGGCTGCACAGTTTGCACAGGCAGTGCAGCAGGTGAAGCTTCAGGTTAACAATGGGAGACTAACATGCAGAGCTGGCCTTAGCTATAGGCAGGCTAGGCATTTGCCTAGGGCATCCAAGCATGTCTAGCGGCATCCAAGCATGTCCCTGCAGTATCTCATGCTGGGAGGGACAGTCTGCAAACTATCTGTTACTTTCTAAATGTATTCAATCAGTACTTGTATACACTGCTGTTTCCATTTGTCAAATAGAATGTACACTGTCCCTTGAACTCCCTCCAACATACTTGAATGCCCCTGACCTGTGAGAGTTCAGACAGCAGGAGCCCAGTAACAGCAATTCCTGGACCTGTGACATTTTCACTGACTACATAAGGTTATTACTGGATGGCTCCTTATAATACCACATATATTTTGGAAGACTGCTCCACATAAATCTGACATCACCTATACTGCTTGTGCACAAAGGGGAGCCGGACCCTGCTATCCTGTGTCCCTTATTCCTGTGCAAACCCCAGATGTCTGCAGAGATATAACATGGGCAGTGTTCTCCCCACACTTTATTTCTCAGTCAGTCCATGCCGTAAAATTCCCCAGCCATCCAGCACTGTAACATGGTCAGTAAATTGCATTGAGCTATTCCTATATGAAACATCAGTGCAGCATGACTTTCAGATGCGTCAGACTGGAGAGCAGAGCATATTGCTCCCGCAGTATAAAATAAAGGGCATGCAGTTGCCGGGAGTAACAGACACCAGCAAACACTCTGAACAGTGAAGAGAATAGACAGTTGCTACATATTTGATTCTGGTCTTTTTGCATAACCAGCAAGTATGGCAGTATCTGGACTTTGCTGCCATCTGTGTCCAACCAGCAAGCTAAAATAAAGGATGAGGCTTTCAAAGGACGGCATACACTGTGAGGTCACATTCCTTGTTTGGGTACCACTTTATTGGGTGCAAGTGCAATCACTCACCCATCCTGCCACCCCCATCTCAAAAAATGTAGTCACGGATCTAGGGAGCTGCATGGGCACACACACTGACTGCAAGCACACCAGAAGCAAAAGTAAGTTTTATTTAAAAAAAGCTACTAGCATTACTAATGTGGGGCATATGTGTAAGGAGAATTGCTGTGTGGAATTATGTGTATTATGGGCATTACTAATGTGGTTCATATGTGTAAAGTGCATTATTGTATGAAATTTTGTGTATTATGGGCATTACTAATGTGGGGCATATGTGTAAGGTGCATTACTGTGTGGAATTATGTATATTATGGGCATTACTGTGGAGCATTATGCAGGGTTGAAGTGGCCCACAGGGCACATCCCTCCCAGTGTGCCCCACTACCTGAGTATTGCTGGGTCAGATGCAGGACTATCGGTGTTCCTAGGGGTCACCAGCAAAAATTTGGCCTAGGGCATCAGATTGGCTAGGGCCAGCTTTGCTAACATGGCTGTCCTGGATAATAGAGTGGGTGCACACTTTCAGGATATTTAATCCTTGAACTCTCTCACTACCAAATTACAAAAGGACAATTACCATATATGGCATAAATTGGATCTGGAAAATAAGTACATAAGTAAAAACTTGAGAATACTTGGTGTACCAGAATCTATTAAAGGGCCAGCGCTCTATAATTTTTTGAAAACTACCCTTCCTAATCTGCTGGAGATTACTTCTATCCGTATGGATTTAGTGATTGAGAGGGCACATAGGATTGGCCCGATCAGAGAAGGGAACTCCCAGCACCCCCGGGTGGTTATTTTCCGGTGTTTGAATTATGCACATAAAGACGCCATTTGGTCGGCTTGCCGCCGTTTGCAGAACATTGTGTGGGAGGAAAATAAATCTAACTCGCTCATTTTCCAAGACTATTCAGCAGAGGTCACTACAGCCAGGAAGACTTTTTCACTCTTGTCACAGCTTGTTAAGGAGGGCGGGAAATTTGCACTTTTATTTCTAGCTAGGTTACGTATTTTTGATGGTACATCTTCAATGGACTTCACCACTGCCGCGGATGCGGAAGCATACATACGTGGCAGGCAAAGTCCTAACAGTAATGGTTAACATATTGAAAGGGAGGATGAAGATAATTAATCATCTTTAACTGGTCATCTACAAGGGATCTGCCCTATAGGATGTCTTCTGATATATATTTGCTGTTTCCTAGATCAGTGAGCTTGCAGTAATGGCAAATTTAAGCAAGACACGTAATGTAATGCGAGCTTTCAATTGGTTTTTGTGATTTTTTTTCTCTTTTTCTGTTCCTTTACAGGTCCTCTACCCGGACTTTCTTGTGGATTACTTGCCATTGCAAGGACTGTGAATGGTATCCTCAAACGATATGTATACATATATTGCTTTGTGGCCTGGTTAATATGCAATTCACTTTGCTGGCCTAACTTCTATTTTATTTTTATATATAATTTTTTTTATAATATTCAGTTATGAAGATTGGTGTTTTCAAGTGTTTTCAACAGCTTCTGTTAGAAGTTTATATATATTAGGTTTTTTGATATTTGTTATACAATGAGAGTGATGTTTTAGGAGTTTGGCACTATTGGGGTTTATATTTTTTATTACTCTTTAATATTGGAAGGGCTGCAGAGGCTAGGAAACTCTGGTTTAATGTTATGCTAAAGTTTGATTGATTTCTGGGTTAAGCTACTGGAAGTCAATTTTATAATGAAGAAGGAGCTTTGTAGCTCTGGGTGGATGTATGTTTTTGCAACGATTGTTTTGATTTGCGTAAAGTGTATTATTCTTTTCCCTTTTGTGTCTCATTTTGTGCTCCCTTTTTGTGTTTTACAATATTGTATTTTTATTATGTGCTTGCTGGGGTGATATGCATTGCATGCTGTGGTATTTGCATTTGACCCCTTCCAATAGACTATGGCTAATATAGCTGTGGGCACCTGGAATGTGGGAGGCATCAATTCTCCAGCAAAACAAAAGAAAGTTTTATTATACTTACAAAAGAAGAGGATTGATGTCGCCTACATACAGGAATCTCAGCTGATGCCTGCAGAGGTGGTTAAGCTTAACATGTTAGGATGAGCGGTGGCCATCTCCTCATCATACTCTTCAAAAGCAGGAGGAGTGGTCATGTTGGTCCGTAAGACTATTCCGTTGGAGATTCACTCAGTATTAAATGATCCTCAGGGCCGTTATGTTCTAGCAGATGTTACCTTGGGTGCGTCACGTTTTATACTATTTAATATTTATGCTCCTAATGTCTATTCTTAACAATTCTTTTTGCACATAACGTGTAAACTGATTGGTTGTGCAGATGTCCCAATTATACTGAGCGGAGAATTTAATATAGTGGTGTCTCCGGTGATGGACAAAAGTTCCCCTCCCCCTCAATGCCTTCTCCCCCGAGAGTAGGTATTAAATATCTGTGTGCTCAGCTAGAATTAATTGATGTATGGCGGGCCTGTTACCCTCTGGAGAGAGAAAATACTTGTCTCTCTGCAGCTCACAATACATTCTCTCGAATTGACTATATGTAATTATCAGAGGCCCTTTTCCCTAAGGTTATTGATTCCAAAATTGAGGACATTTGTTTATCTGACCACGCTTTATGTTGGATGAGAATTGCTGCTAATAGTGACAGATACGCTCTTGGCATTTTCCCTCAAACTGAGCTAATTCCCTTCAATTTCGTAACATGCTTGATGCCGCATGGATGGATTATGCATCCCATAATTTGACTAGTGATTCAATTGACCCTGCTGTATACTGGCAAGCATCTAAACCCGTACTGTGGGGGCATATGATGTCATAGTAAAAAAAGGGACAAGGAATTGAACGCTACATATCTGGAAACACAGGTTGCCCTTACTCAAGCATACTGTATCAAGACTTTAAGGTGCATCCATACCCAGGGACTATGGCTAAATATGTCAAGTTTCAGGTGCTGTTTGACACTGCTTTGTCACAGATGGAAGGTAAATTTATCATTTCTAAGGACTGCCGCATTTATAGATACGGGAATAAGTCTGGAAAATTGTGTCTTGGCTACAGAAAGGTAGCCATCCTCCAGTGATCATTAAAGCTCTGAGACTCCCAAACGGATCTAGGATCCGAACCAACACTAAAATTACAGAGACTTTACAGGCATTTTGTTCTGCCCTTGAGATCAATATTGATAATAAAACGGAGTTCTGGTCTAATGTCACCCTCCCACAAATGTCAGAGGATCATAGTAAAGCTTTAATGGCCCCCATAACAGAGGAGAAGGTATTACAGGGAATACAAAATTTGAAATCTGGAAAGGCCCCAGGCCCAGATGGCCTATTAAATTATTTTTACAAAATATTGGCCAAGAAAATATGTAAACCCCTTGCTAGATTGTACAACTCTTTTCTCAAGGCTGCGGCCTAGCCACAATATTTTAATTCAGCAGTTATTAAGGTTCTCCTGAAGCTGGGCCGGGACCCTGTGTTGCCCAGTTCATACCATCCAATATCCCTACTGACCACGGACTATAGGCTTTTTACTAACCTTATAGCGGACAGGTTAAAATGTATTGTTCCAAGTGTAGTCAATAGTGACCAAACAGGCTTAATATGGGGCAGACAATCAGTGGGGAATATTTGGAAAGTATTGGCAGTGATGGGGGGGTTAAAGTCCTTTGGGGCCTCGGACACCAACAAGTTATTGTCATTGAATGCCAAAAAGGCTTTTGATCTGGTTACCTGGGATCATCTTTTTGAAGCATTGCGGAGGTTTGGGCCCCCAGAGGACTTTGATGCTCTTCTGGCTAAATTATACGCAGCCCCGCTAACCCAGGTACAGGGCAATGGGATTCTTTCTCCCTCTTTTTTGATTTATAGCGGCACATGGCAGGACTGTCCCCTGTCTCCCCTACTTTTCGCACTTGCCCTTGAACCACTGGAAAGTGCATCACAGAACTCACTCCTTTTCTCAGGAATTAGGTTAAGGGATGTTACTGTCAAATTAGCACTATATGCAGATGACATGCTTTTGTTTAGTTCCAACCCCACAGTTTGTATTCCTGCGATAATATCACTGATTGAACAGTTTGGGTCCTTTGCAGGATACAGAATTAATATTAATAAGTCAGAACTCGTCCCGTTATCAGGGTATGTGTCTTTCTTTAGTTCCCATCCAATATTATCATGTTTCACTGTAGTCCGTGATCATCTTAAATATTTGGGTATCCGTATCCCTATTTCCTTATGTGACCTATACTTGGCGAACTTTGACCCCATCTTGGCTTCCATAACTATACCATACTTTTGTCCAATTATAAAACATTTCCCTTGTATTTAATAGGACTCGCGGAGGTTATTAGAGGAGTAGCCTTTCCTAAACTGTCGTATTTGCTTTTGATGCTTCCAATTTCTCTTAAAACAGATATTTTACAAAATTTCTTTGGGTTAGCAAGAAACCACGTATACCATACTCCAGATTACAATTGCTCAGAGATGAGGGTGGTCTAGGGATCCCGGACATTAAATTATTTAGTAGGATGCCAATGTTCCGTTACATTACGGAATGGCTTTGGGGCAGATCAATTTATATTAACTACCAGTTGGAATTGGCTGTCTTTTTCCCATTTTCTCCTGTGGCTCTCTTACATGTGTCTCCCAAACAGCTTCCCTCTGTGATAAAGGATAATATATTGTTTCGTCAGCCCTATGTGGCATGGCGAGCTACTCATGCTAAAACAGGCAGACAACCTGGCGTTTCTTTTTATGATACGTTTTGGGGAAACCCTTGTTTCTCCCCTGGTTTAGATAACCCTCAGTTCCTGACCTGGAGAGATAAGGGGATCTTAGCTATTCGAGATGTAATTGACCTGGGGGGCAGGACGTTACTTTCCTTTTCGGAATTACAATTGAAATTCGAGGTACCCAATAGAGACTTTTTTTATGTATTTACAATTACGCCACTACATTAAGTCCAAGCCTCCTCCTACGGCACCAGACACTACAATGGACCCATTTCATACACTAATGGTCTTAACCAGAGACTGTACCTACAAGCTCAGATATTATAGAACTACTCTTAGAGTTTCAATGAGAGACTAACTCTGGAGGGGGGCAGTGGAGAGATGGAAACTAAATATCCCTTCATTGGAGTCATTTGACTGTGTTTTGGATAATATTACTGCAGCCTTACATTTTCTCCACTAGGCCTCCTTACAGGAGGTTCACCTGAAGACCCTTCAGAGGGTATATATTCCTCCTAATCAGCAAGCACACATGGTCCCAGGTGAAACTGGATGCTGTTTAAAATGTGGCATGGGAGGTGCAACATTATTTCATAATTTATGGACATGCGAGAATATCTCAAAGTTCTGGTTTAAGGTAATCAATTATATAAATAAAATGTTTAATACTCAAGTTACTAAGAATCCCTTAGCATGTCTTTTTTTAGTATTCACTGATTGGTCCTTTGGGCCTCATGGATTTACAATAGCACTGGTGGTGTCGGTCATTTTGCCAAAAAAACAAATTCTCTCACATTGGATCAAAAAGTCTTCCCCATCCTTTGCCGCAGTTAAGGACATAATAATAAGGGTTCTATATTATGAATGTTGGGCCTCCCTGCCAGATATAGAAAAGGGGGTTACAAAATGTACAGAGAAATTGGGAATTTTAATTGCTAAACTACACCCTGATGTACAGACTCATATATATAAGCTCTTTGAATGCACTAGTTGGTTTTTATATAGACAAATAGATAGAGCTTGTTGAATTAAGTAAGAGGATTCCCCGAAACTCCCTCAATGGCTTGTGAATGGGATGCTGAAGTATGAATAATTTTCTCTTGGCCTTAAGATGTTATACGGGTTGTGTGTGGTGTACACCCTGGGAAGTAATACTTACAGCTATGTTTTAGTTTATATATTTATAGATTTTTTTATTCTTCTTTTGTTTATGTTTCTTATCTTGTCTTCCCCTTTCTCCCCTAATCTCTCTAAAGTTCAAATTTCAAGATACTGGATTATTATTGTTGGTGATTCATATATATTCAGGTAAAATGGGGATTGTTTTACCACATCTTTGAACCTTGATTGATTTAGTACAGCTATTGTTTTTAGACATAATGACAAAGTATCTATTGATTGATTAATATTTGGTCTAACTGTGAATACATACTGTTGCTGTCATAATTTTTTTGTGTTACCATCGATATTTTGTGATGTATTTGTGATTTTTTTTTCAAAAAAAATTGTTTCTTTAAAAAACAAACAAACAAACAAACAAACAAACAAACAAACAAACAATGTACCAGTAGGCTTCACCTCTTGTTTGATCCTCTATTAATACAGGATCTAGGCCCTAATTCCGAGTTGTTCGCTCGCAAGCAGCTTTTAGCAGCATTGCACATGCTAAGCCGCCGCCTACTGGGAGTGAATCTTAGCTTAGCAGAATTGCGAACGAAAGATTTGCAATATTGCGAAAAGATTTCTCTGTGCAGTTTCTGAGTAGCTCGAGACTTACTCTTCCAGTGCGATCAGTTCAGTGCTTGTCGTTCCTGATTTGACGTCACAAACACACCCAGCGTTCACCCAGACACTCCCCCGTTTCTTCAGCCACTCCCAAGTTTTTCCCAGAAACGACAGCGTTTTTTCACACACTCCCATAAAACGGTCAGTTTTCGCCCAGAAACACCCACTTACTGTCAATCACACTCCGATCAACAGAACAAAGAAAAAACCTTGTAATGCCGTGAGTAAAATACCAATATTCTTAGCAAATTTACTTGGCGCAGTCGCAGTGCGAACATTGCGCATGCGCAATTAGCGGAAAATCGCTGCAATGCGAAGAAAATTACAGAGCGAACAACTCGGAATGAGGGCCCTAAACAACACATACACAGCACAAAAATGCACTACCCAATTATTATACAAGACTACAATAAAATATTACCACATCAATGACAGTAAATGTTGCACTAAATTTGAAGTCCTTTGTGAAAAGCAAACCTTTATCTGTATATCAATTTCCTTTTATTGGACCAGATGGGTTAGGATCTTTCAGCCCAAAAAGGAAATTCAATCTTCTTGATTATCTTCTTATCTGGCAGATCAACGGATGATTTGCAACCTGAAATTAAACCCTCATAAAATGCTCAGAGAAAATGGCCAATTCTCTGTGATTAAATACTGTTTAAAATATTTATTCATTTAATTCAAATAATTTATTGTTGATAAAAAATGTGCTTACATAACACAATACAGATGAGATGTTAACCAATATGTTAACAGACTACTGTACCACCCTATCACACCTTGTGCGAGCTCCTGAAACACAGTAAATACTGTACCAATATACAATAATTGAATCTTTAAATAAAGTCTCTCTCAGAATCGGCTCCCAAGCCATGGATAAGAAACAGAGAAATCTTGGAGAGAAAAGAAAAAATAAGGAAAAACAGGAAAATAGTAACTCCCTAAAAAATGTAATAATTGAAAAATAAATATAACTGACATTCCTGAAGAAAAAAAACAATTACAATTACTGTATGCAACAAATCAAAGAACTATACATTTTAAGAATAAAAATAAATAAAAATCCAAATAGAGAGGAACAGAGAAGAACAAAAGGTGAAAAAAAAACAAAGAAGACAAAAGGGAACACAAAACATTACAGCAACATCAACTTAAGCAAAAAGAGAAAAAGAACCTTAAAATCAAAGGCCTTCATTTGGCACAAATTCAGCCAACGCATTTGAAACCTGCAAAGTTTGCCACAACTCTGCGAATGATGTCTGCCTAAAGAAATATTACATGTAGAACCCAATCACAAGATAATTTTCCAATATCATTCACCAACTTTAAACCCACCAGCATAGAACTACATTTTTCATTATTTTGAAAAATATTTAAGAATTTCTTTTAGAATAATTTCAAATTTACCCTATCAGTAATAGAAACGAGGGGTGTGGTATGAAAGGTCGACAGTAACTAGGTCGACCACTATTGGTCGACAGTAACTAGGTTGACAGGGTCTCTAGGTTGACATAGTCTAGGTCTACAGGTGAAAAGGTCAACATGCTTTTTTATGTTTTTTTGGTGTAATTTTCTATGAACACCGGGAACCCCAATTAGTGCACCGTGTTCCCTTGCATGGCGAGCGACTACGCTCAGCACAGGTTACTATTCCCAATCGTAGTCCACGTAGATCGTTAAGTTTGAAAAAAAACAAAAAAATAAATATTTTTGAAAAACTCATGTCGACCTTTTGACTTGTCAACCTAGAACATGTCAACCTAGAGACCCTGTCGACCTAGTTACTGTCGACTAATAGTGGTCAACCTATTTACTGTCGACCTAGTTGCTGTTGACCTAGAGACTGGATCCCAGAAACGAGCAGACGACAAAGCAGTCGACAAAGAAACGAGCAGATGATAAAGAAAAGTACTAAGAAGGTTTAGGGGCCTTATTCATTTGCCCGCTAATGCTATGCAATTGCATTATGCCATATTTATGGCCAGTGCACATGCAAAGGTATGAATCTGCGCGGGCACAGGCTTGGCAATGCGATTGCATTGCTGTCAATTAGGCAGAGGCGTTCACCGGGCAGTCGGATGGGGGTTTGAAATGCAGTGTTGTGGCAATGGCGATGTGGTGTTTCAGGGCATTGGAAAAGGTAATCGCTGGCCACCATTAGCATGCTGGGTGGCCTTGCGCTATGCTGGGAAGCCCCCACCATGTGATCGCAAGCAGTTGCAGTTTTGCTAATTTAGCAAATCTTCAACTGATGCTGAATGAGGTCCTAGATCATTTATCATTAGGATCACTGATTAAATAAAGCCTTAACAAAGCATAACTGGTAGAATTACATAAACACTTACTGTAAAAGAAGGTTTACACTTTAGGATACTAGCAAGTAAAGAAAATGATTATGTACACACCAGAAATCCCAGAAGTTCAGTATTTTACCAACTGCCCAAATATATAAAGGCTTTTCAAACTACGAGGCCAACCAATGGCATAAGGGGTCAATTCTATCACTTCAAATTTATCAAGCTATATGGATAGTTTTCTATAAGAAATGGCTACCGAGATGAAAATCAGTTTAGGGACACAATGCATTGCTAACAAATACTGAGCAACATGTGCTGGATAAAATCCAGAAATCTACATTTTGTATTTGTAAAGTAAAATAACTTTGTAAATGAACTTATCACCGCAATGTTACAGTATATAAGCTAAATTGTTCTGTTTCTATTTATTCTTTTATGTACTTTGACTGTTTTGTTATGCATGGATTTATTTTCATTGTATTTGAAGTGACAGCACAGGTGTGGCATGTATGCCTGTATAACAAATCTAAAAATACATCTCAGTGATCTAAAGATTATTCAGAGAAATAAGCACAATTGTCAGATACATTGACAAAGACCTAGAAAATAAATTAGAACAATCATATTTTTATTTTTCAAAGTGAGCTACCCATATGTTTTTTTTCCACTTTCCTAATTACCAGGATTCAATTTACTGCATGCAAATGTAAATATAATTTTTGTGCTATTGTCATTATATATACAGGTATGTCAAACATGCTGTACCCTCATCTAATTACACTTCAAACTGTATTTGACTTAAATTCAGGGAATGTTGGTTCAAAAATATTGCAATAATTTGTCAAACTGGCCAACCAAGTCACGGTCTCACCTTCTGGCCAGCCCTTACTAGATTATCTCTGCATCATTTGCCACCAAGTATCAAACAGATTTTATAATACACTATGCTTTTTTGTGGGTTTTAAGTCTGATGTTCTGGCTTAAAGAGACAGAACATCACCCACGCATAACAATTATTGAGCACCTGTGAAAATAACTGACCAGAATTGTATAACGTAAACCCCCAGCTTTTATAGACTGCATCAGTTGCAGCCCATAGAAGCTGGCTAAGGCTGACAAGGCAGACAGTGGTTTCCCCACAGGAAACCAGCTCTCTGCTAATCACAGCCCAGTCTGGCAGTTCCAAAGGGAGGAAACACCTCCCAATGGAACTGCCTGTAGTGTCTGTGATTGACAGGTAGGAAATCACTGCCAGTCACAGTGAAGCCAGTGCAGTCAATGACTGCATCTGGCTTCA
This sequence comes from Pseudophryne corroboree, assembly GCF_028390025.1. NCBI lineage: Eukaryota > Metazoa > Chordata > Amphibia > Anura > Myobatrachidae > Pseudophryne > Pseudophryne corroboree. The sequence continues at coordinate 488,180,262 of NC_086448.1, forward strand.
CTGACACTGAGCTGGATGGTGGAAATTACCTGGTATGGAGTCTGTTGCTGCCCATGCTTGGCTGGGGAGGGGAAAGAAGGAGACTAGACAGCACATTAGCTTGGTCCCAGCACCTGTGCAATGGATCTGGCAGGTGTCGGGACTGCCACATGCACATCATCAGCAGCCAAGACTGCGTATGCACAAACCCATGGCTTCTATGGACTGCAATGTTTGCAGCCCATAGAAGCTGGCTACAGCTGACAAGGCAGGGAGTGACTGTAGTATCTGTGACTGACAAGTAGGAAGTCACTGCCAGTCACAGTCATGGACAGTCACTGCATCTGGTTTCACTGACACTGAGCTGTGTGGCAGATTTTTCCAGGAGGTGTGTGTGGGTGGGTGGGAGAGGGGGGAGAATGCTGCAATCTTGCAGCCCATAGGTAAAATCCACCACTGAACGTAATGGAAAATAGAAGGAAAGAGAAAAGTGTGACCACAAAATTTGACATAAAAAATATGCTTTAATTCATGGGAGTGGATTAAAGCATTATCTATCTATCTATCTATCTATCTATCTATCTATCTATCTATCTATCTATCTATCTATCTATCTATCTATGTTATTTATTTATAAAGAAGCTGATACCTGTGCTCCCAGAGACTTGCTCCTACAACATATAACAGCAGCATAGAAAAAAGGTAAAGAGAAAGAAAAGAGCTCAAAAGATATAAAACCACAATATTTATCCCTATAACTTATTTAAGACAAATGCGGTGGTTTCATCTGAAAACACACAGGTTTCACTAAACCTGTGTGTTTTCGGGAGATCAGCTTTTTTTTTCCGGCGATCCATTTTTACATAGTTACATAGTCAGTGAGGTTGAAAAGAGGCAAAATGCCCATCGGGTTCAACCTGTATTCTGCATTAATCTGTTCATATTATAATGTGCATGCTGAAGTAATGGTTTAGTACCGATTTACAGCAATGATTCCTACCACTCCCAGATAATTTTAATGTCGATATGCTAAATGTTAAAGCCCTTGATACGTTTTCCTGTTAGAAATTTGTCCAATCCATTTTTAAATGCATTTACAGAGTCTACCATTACTACCTTCTCCGGCAGTGAGTTCCAAATCTTTATTCCCCTTAAGGAGAAGAACCCTTTCCTACGTTGTGTACGTTTTCTCTCTTCTAGCCTCAGTGAGTGCCCACGCGTCCTATACAGAGTTCTTTTAATAAACAAATCCGCTGCTAGCTCCAGTTAATGACCCTTCACATATTTGAAGATATTAATAATGTCTCCTCCTAGTCTCCTATTTTCTAGTGAATACATATTTAATTTAGTAAGCCTCTCCTCATATTCCAGTGTCTCTAACCCTTTAATCAATTTAGTAGCTCATCTTTGAACTCTTTCTAGTTCCCCGATATCCTTTTTGTAATATGGGGCCCAGAACTGAACGCAATATTCCAGGTGTGGGCGTACCAATGATTTGTACAACAGCAGGATTACAACCTCATCCTTGGTCTCAATGCCCCGTTTAATGCAAGCAAGCACTTTACTTGCCTTCTTTGCTGCAGTTTGGCAATGTGTACTGTTACTAAGACTATTGTCTATGAGCACCCCCAAATCTTTTTCCACCATAGTTACCCCTAGATTTTCTTCATCTAGAGTGTAAGATGCAAGTGTGTTTTTTGTCCCAAAATGCATAACTTTCATTCTGTAGAGACTCCACATCGGTTTCTGAGTTAATTACCTTACACAGTTTAGTGACATCTGCAAAGATTGACACTGTGCTTTCCAGACCTATTCCTAGATCATTGATAAATATAATGAACAGCAGTGGGCCAAGAACGGACCCTTGTGGTATTCCGCTGACTACTGGTGCCCAGCTGGAGAACATCCCATTTACCACTACTCGTTGTTCCCTGTTATCCAACCAAGTGCCTATCCAAGTACAAATAGTATTTCCTAGGCCAAGTTCCCTTAATTTGTGGACCAGTCTCCTATGTGGCACTGTATCTAAGGCTTTTGCAAAATCTAAGTAAACCACGTCCACTGCTTTTCCATGGTCAAGATTCTTGCTCACTTCCTCACAGAAGCTAATTAAGTTGGTTTGACATGATCTGTTCCTTACAAACCCATGCTGACTTTTAGTAATAAACTTAGTTGCATGTAGGTGCTCCTCTAGACTATCCCTCAAAATGCCTTCTAATATTTTACCCACTATAGAGGTTAAACTAACTGGTCTATAGTTTCCAGAATTATTTTTAGTTCCCTTTTTAAATAAAGGCACTACCTCCGCTATACGCCAATCCTTTGGTACCATGCCTGATCTAATCGAACTATTGAAAATCAGGTATATGGGGTTTTGCTAGCTGTGTCCTAAGCTCCATAATAACTCTCTGATGTAAACCGTCTGGGCCTGGTGATTAATTAATCTTTATTTTGCTTAGTCTCTCCTGGACTACTTCCTCACTTAAACAGGTATCTAGCCAAGAGTCACTACCTTCACTGTCGTTAAGCACTACTGTCACTTGTGCATCCTCCCTGGTGAATACTGATGGAAAAAAATGTTAAATATTTCCGCTTTTAATTTGTCATCATTTGTCAATGATCCCAATTCATCTTCTAATGGGCCCACGTTCTCGTTCTTATACCTTTTGCTGTTTATATATTTAAAAAACTTTTTAGGATTGGTTTTACGCTCTATAGCAATTTGCTTTTCGTTTGCAATTTTAGCTGCTCTTATTACTTTTTTGCTTCTTTTGTTGCATTCCTTGTAAAACCGGAATGACTCCTTCCCTCCATTAGATTTAAATGTTTTAAAAGCACGCCTCTTATTAGCCATTGCTTCTTTTACCTCTTTATTAAGCCACATTGGTTTGTGCTTAATACTCCTGTGTTTACTGCTCATTGAAATGAATTTATGAATATTGCTTTCAAGCAACCCTTTTAAAGCATCCCACATTTCCGAACTGTCCTTGCCATGAAACAACTCTACCCAGTCAATGCCGTTTTAGTGCCTGTCTCAGCATATTGAAGTTAGCTTTTCTAAAGTTGAATGTTTTGCTTGCTCCCTTATAACTATTTTCCCTGAAACTGATGTCAAAAGTGGCAACCAAAAAGCATAGGACAGCTAGCTGTGAGGAGCATCTGGGGTACCTCGGCAAAATAGTCACCGGTGCATGGACACACTGTATACAATCTGCATCCTACGGATCTGGTGAGCTAGTTCCATATATAATATCTCAAGCTGAGTACATATACTCTGCTAAGAGAATTCTGTTAAAAGCCCCTGAAACTAAGGATTGTCATTTTTGTGGTTTTTATATGAAACTAGCTTTTCTATACCTTCTGCGCACGGGAGATTCTGATTTTCATGGTTGTAAATATAAATAAGTGTTCAAAATTTGCTAACTCTATAGACATGAAATTTTGAGATAGGTTGGGTATGTGTGACTGGTGGTCAGGAGACCACCGGTCATAATACAGACGCTGGGATCCTGGCAGTTAGATGGACGGAGGGGTGGAGGGGCTTGAGTGCAATGAAGCCCTTTGCAGGCTCGCTGTGCTCGTCATGCAGCGGGCTCAGTGGCATGCTGTGCTCACCACATGTTCTATTCCCACTCTATGGGTGTCATGGACACCCGCAAGTGGGAATAGTCCCTGTTGGTCAGCATACCGGCCATCTGGATATTCAGGCATCGGGATCCCGGCATCAGTATTGTGACCGGCGGTCTCCTGACCGCCAGTCACATAACCGCTTCCCATCGAGACATCTTAATGTAAGTAAATATTAATCCATGGTTCTTGGCGTTACCTGAGGAGCATCTGTAGCAAATATGGTAAAAAGTGACTGGACCATTTTTGCAGTTTAATAAATTCTACACACTGGAGGTGAAATCCAAAGTTTGATCTAATTGTTTGTTTGGGTGTTATCGTTCACGCAACTCAAGCCATGCATCGGTAGTGACGTCATTATGGCAACCCTCTTTTCATCTCCTTAGGGGAGGTTTATTAAAATTCTAATTACCTGAAGAATACCTACAGTATGTTAAATTTCAGCTTCCTAATGGATCAGGAAATAAGAGAATTAGTGATGAGTCAGTGAGTGAATGAATGAGTGAGCGAGTGAGTGAGTGAGTGGTTTCTTGTTTATACTGTATATGTATAGATAAAGAGCCTATTTTTGTGATTTTAAAGGATCGCTTTTTCCTTGGATATCACTGTAGCTGTGATGTGGGCACTGCTATCAAGTAGTTAGGACTGCTGTATCAGAGAAGCCGTGAAGTGGCCAGCAGCTAAACATGTGTTTGCAAACATTTGTGACGAATTCTCTGAATTTTATTACCAGATAGATTCAGGGATGGTTACAGGTAATTTTCAGTGTGCGGAAGGGAATTTGGGGGTGGGGATTTGCACCCCCCTTCCTCTTTGTTTGTTTGTCTGTGACCCCTCCCTCTTCCAGCACCTGATATATAATTATCTCCAGGTATGATTGAGCAGCTTCCAAATTGTTTGTCTGCTTGTGTGCATGTGGCATTGAATGGGAGCTGCATTTGGAAGGCATGCTGTTCCTTGTAGTGCCAATGGGAGATCCTGGGGGTGGCTCCCTGGTAAGTTAGCTCTCAGTCTGGAACTGTTTTAGTAATGGCCTTTATTATGAGGCATACTGTGACAAATTACATGGCCCAATGTGGGCACTGCTATCAAGTAGTTAGGACTGCTGTATCAGAGAAGCCGTGAAGTGGCCAGCAGCTAAACATGTGTTTGCAAACATTTGTGACAAATTCTCTGAATTTTATTACCAGATAGATTCAGGGATGGTTACAGGTAATTTTCAGTGTGCGGAAGGGAATTTGGGGGTGGGGATTTGCACCCCCCTTCCTCTTTGTTTGTTTGTCTGTGACCCCTCCCCCTTCCAGCACCTGATATATAATTATCTCCAGGTATGATTGAGCAGCTTCCAAATTGTTTGTCTGCTTGTGTGCATGAGGCATTGAATGGGAGCAGCATTTGGAAGGCATGCTGTTCCTTGTAGTGCCAATGGGAGATCCTGGGGGTGGCTCCCTGGTAAGTTAGCTCTTAGTCTGGAACTGTTTAGTAATGGCCTTTATTATGAGGCATACTGTGACAAATGACATGGCCCAATGTGGGCACTGCTATGAAGTAGTTAGGACTGCTGTATCAGAGAAGCCGTGAAGTGGCCAGCAGCTAAACATGTGTTTGCAAACATTTGTGACGAATTCTCTGAATTTTATTACCAGATAGATTCAGGGATGGTTACAGGTAATTTTCAGTGTGCGGAAGGGAATTTGGGGGTGGGGATTTGCACCCCCCTTCCTCTTTGTTTGTTTGTCTGTGACCCCTCCCCCTTCCAGCACCTGATATATAATTATCTCCAGGTATGATTGAGCAGCTTCCAAATTGTTTGTCTGCTTATGTCCATAAGGGTAACATAGTATCACATTGAAGATTTCAATGTAGAATTGAGATGCGTTAGATGCAAAACAATATGGCCTAATGTCAATCATCTATGCTTCCAACTTTGTGGCAGAAGTTTGGGGTAGGCCCTTTTCTATTTCAACATAAGCAAAGACTATAAAGGAGTTGGGTAGGGGAGACCAGCGAGGGGGAGACCAGCGTTCAGCATACCAACTCCGGGATACCGGCCGCAGAATGGCAGTGTGGGGGGGGGGGGCAAGCACAGCAGGCTTGGTGGTTCGCTGCGCTCGCCACTCGTTCTATTCCATGATTGGAAATATGACCTGAGGATCAGCATTGCATCTGGTGGCATTTAGAGTAAGCATAATTCCGGAGTTGGCATGCTGACCACCGGGATCCCACTCGGCAGTATCATAACCGCATTCCCTATAAAGACATGGTTTGATGAGTTTGGTGTGGTAGAAATTGACTCGCCAGCACAGAGCCCTAACTTCAACCCCATCAAGCACCTTTGGTATGAACTGTAATGGAGATTGCGAGCCAGGCCTACTCTTCAGTTCCTGACCACATAAATACTGTACAGAATGAATGGGCACAAATTCCCACAGAAACACTGCAAAATCTTGTGGAAAACCTTCCAAGAAGAGTAGAAGCTGTTATATCTGCAAATAGGCGACTAACTCAATATTAAAGTATATGTATTTGAATACAATGTAATTACAGTCCCTGTTGGTGTAATGGTCAGTCGTCCAAATATACTTTTGTCCATAAAGTGTAAATATATATATATATATATATATATATATATATTTGTGGAAAAAACGTGCAGGTGAGCTTCACGGTATTCTGCAGTTGGCAAGTTCTGAGAAAATCCTCCACTGGATATATCAGCACTAAGTCCTCTAAATTCAGACTGCAGCTGCCTCTTTAGAAACCCGGGATCCCACGGGGTGATTTGTCTAAAAAGAAAAGTTAGAGGAGCGCTTCATAGTGCAATATTGTTTATTCACAAACAGTTTTAAAACAGCAAGTATCACAGTGATGCTTTTCTTAATACCTCAGATTTCATCTGAGTGGGCTTATAATACCACTTGGTTTAAAAAAGATAATCCACTGATATCGCCTCCACCAGCCGCTGGTCAAGCGTCAGATCCCTTTTCCTCGTGCTGCCCGCCTCACACTCACGAACCCCAGCACACCGGGACACTGCTGCTGTCTGCAAGGGGGGAGACAATTCAGGATACAGCGATGATATCACCAGGCCACGCCCCAACGCGTTTCGTTAAAGCGTTCCCCTAACCTTTCTTTTTATATATATATATATACAGGTTCAGGCTGGCACTCCAACTTTTATAAATCCAATATTGCCTTGGTGCCTTCCACGACTGTCGGAACAGTCTAATATGTAGACATGCAAATGGAGGCGGCACTCTCAGGTCTTCGGACTTTACCCACCCTCACAATGGGACGTGGATCGCAATAAAACATGTCTTGAGCTGTAGCAGTAAGTACATTATCTATTTTATACGGTGCCCATGTGGCCTGATGTATATAGGCAAAACCTTGGTGACCTTCAAGGAGAAAATGGCAATGCTCCGCATGTCGATCAGGCAGGCAATAGAAGATAGTGCTTAAGAACAACCTGTGGCCAGGCACTTTAAAGAACATAAACACAGCCTAGCCACACTATGGTATAAAATTATTCACTGTGTGCCACAAAACACCAGAGGAGGAAATAGTGGAAAAAAGTTGCTCCAATGTGAATCGCGCTGAATACATAGATTGAAAACTGTCACCCCATATGGGTTAAATGAACATTCTGGTTTGAACAGTTTTTTGACTGATATAAGAGCATTTAATGGTTTAATGTGGTATTGTATTGTTAGAATTTATAATATGCTATGTGCGATGTCCCTACACTACTAAAATTATGGTTAGTAGGTGCCGCAGAATTATGGATGTCCTGTGGGGCTGGACGATTAATAGGTGACCTGCATCGGACTCCCTATATGTCTTTATCTATTTGAGGTATTAAGTGGCTGAGAAACAGTTTAATGATTTCCCGATCCATGTAGGATATGCATATGCAGATAAGAATGCGTACTAGATATCGTTTATCTTTATTACAAGCTCATGTACTGTGGAATATACCTGTCATGCATTGTGTTTATGGTGAAGGCATTTCTTTGTTTATTTGTTACCAGGCAACATCCAGAATGGTGGTGCGCAGAGGGTCGCGCTTCGCAGCCATGTGACGTCATCCAGTCCCGGCCTGCAGCATGGCAGACCAGCTTTTGTCACTGGTGGACTTTCTAAATGTAAGCACATGTATATACGATGTGTGTGGTAAACCTCAACACACCGAGAGAAGGAAAATTCCTTTGTCTGGAGCACTCTTTTGTTCTGAAAATGACAAGATTGTTTTTCATTAAAACGTAACTTTTATTACTCAATTCAAATATAAAATTTATGGGGTATACAATTCGAGTATGAATATTAATATTTTACCCCTAAGAGTAAATATTAGACATGGTGTTCGTCCTTGTGGATATATTGCTCAAACATGAAAGTGGAGACAGTAATCTGTCTTGGCTACAGCAAGCAGCTGTTATCTTTACAAATAAATCTGAATAAATACCGTACATACTCGAGTATAAGCCGACTTTTTCAGCACATTTTTCTATGCTGAAAAAGCCCCCCTCGGCTTATACTCGAGTCAACGGCTGCAACAGACGCCGTGGGCTGTGTGGGCGTCCGCTGCAGCCAGCTCCAGGGACAGACACTAGAGGTCATTATTGACCTCTAGTGTCTGGGTGGCGTTGCTATGGGAGAGACGTCATGACGTCTCTCCCATAGAGATGATCGGGTGCCGGGAAGCGGGCGCTGGAGCGGGCGGCCAGATGGAGCGGCGGACAGACGGAGCGGGCGGACAGATGGAGCGGAGCAGCGCAGCAGCAGAAGAAGCGGTCGGGAAGCAGGAGCGTGGCATTGGTAAGTATTGTTTTTGTGTGTGTTTGTGTGTTTGTAAGCGGCGACAGGGGCACAGCAACAGGGGGCAGAGAAAGAGGGGGCACAACTACTGGGGGCAAAGAAAGGGGGCACAACTACTGGGGGCAAAGAAAGAGGGGTCATAACTACTGGGGGCAATGAAAGAGGGGGCACAACTACTGGGGGCAAAGAAAGAGAGGGCATAACTACTGGAGGCAATGAAAGAGGGGGCACAACTACTGGGGGCAAAGAAGGGGCATAACTACTGGGGGCAAAGCAATGGGGGCATGTTTTTATCTGGCAATCTGGGGGGATATCTGTCACTGGGGGTATACTGCATGAAACCCCTGGCAACGAGCATGACACCCTGAGCATGAAAACCCCTGGCACCGTGCATTTCCCACCCTAGGCTTATACTCGAGTCAGTAATTTTTCCCAGTTTGTTGTGGTAAAATTAGGTGCCTCGGCTTATATTCGGGTCGACTTATACTCGAGTATATACTGTAAATGTCATAAATAATTACTACAGATAGTATTCAGATTGGTTTGTCTCCTCTTATTCCTCTCCTATATATATTTTTACCAAATAAACTTTGATTGTGTAACACAGATGAAACAGTATTATATCCTTCTGTACTCATAGGCACATTATCACAAATGACACATTGTTATTATTAGGATGTGAAAGAGTATATCCAAATGTATCTGTTCCTCTTTAATCAACAATTGAATGTCACAAAGAAGTGGTAATTGTTGTCTGCTATTAGGATGTCAGACACAGAGACCCTAGCAACACATGCAATAGTTAAACTACATCTAACACAGCCTGTATTGCATTTCTTAAGCCTTCAAACAAAAATTCACTTAGTGCAAAATACATGGGTTTTTGTAACGTATATTTGATAAATCATAGAAGAATATCTTGCAGGAACACAGTTAGCATAACATTAATACCCAGGAATATCTTGCGGGAATACATTCATCCTAACAAAGTTTGTGCATATAAGTGTTATAGTCTCGTTAGTTACTTGATGTTGCCATAACAGTAAAAAAGGTTGGAACCTCTGTTTTAAATATAATTCTCTTGCAAGACGGAGAGAAGGAAGAAGCAGTGGACACTCTAGCGGGCTGCTCCCTTCTACTGTCCAGCCCAATGAGAGTGGGAACGTGCGCTGTGCCGTGGAGGGAGGAATGACAGGTGGCGGTTCATGTTCCCGCGTGTGGTGTTAGATGGATCCTGATGCTGCACTGCCTTTCAGGATCCAAAAGTGCAACCGGGACCGGACCGACACCTGTGAGGAATAGAGAAAGAGGAGGGAGTGTAGGAGATACCAGTATCAGCCAGACATGTACAGTAGAAGGTAAACTACCCTGTTCTAATTAAAAGATTAAGCAGTACCTTTTTCACTGGGAAAATACTATATTTTCTTGATTAATGCTATCAAGATAAATATCCTACCTAAATTGTTGTATTTGTTTCAGACCTTGCCTGTATCTATAACTTCTCAAACACATGTCTTGCTACAAAAATACTGCAAAAAATAAATAAATAAATAAAATGGCACAAAGCCCCACCTTAAGAGAAGTCTGGCGGGCAGACAGTGTCTTCAGTCGGTTATCACTATTCATGTAGGAGATCACATGGTCCAAAAGATGCCAGTTTGTGTACTGTAGGAATATAATCAATGCCATCATCATTCAACAGAAGTTCAACCAGACTCGTGTCCCCCTGTGTCACCTGCAGCCTCTTGCCCTTTATATCTCTCCAGCCTCCTTTCTTTATAGCCTTCCACCCACTGTCTTTCCAAATTCCTGCCCTGTCACTCAAGCCACACATTGGCACCATTAGGAAAAAAACACAGAGGCCCCCACAGGAAATAAATAAAACACATAGGGGGAATTCAGTTCTTCTGGGTTGCATCAAAGCTAATGGGCACTCGATGGAGCAATTCAATTACTCTTCCATTGGGCACCCATTAGCTGTAGGAGACACATTTCTTCTCACAGCATCCTGAGGTGATGAGAAGAAATGTGCAAAAAGTTTGTGGTTTAGTTGCCCAAATGCAGGTTTGGTGCTGAAAGTGGGACTTTAGATGGGTTTAGCCACTATGCGTGGCTAAACCTTGTGCTTCTGGGTGCTTCAAAATGAATTGGAGTGGGGATGGTGGCAATAAGTTTACACAGACAGGAAGTAGCACAGCAGGGCTCAGGAGCGTGGCTGTATGAGTCACTGCATGCAGCTTTCAACTCACCGCTCAAGCCACGCCTCAGCTCTGCAGTTTGCACTCTACAAACAACTGTAAAAAAAAGAGTGCATGAGTGAAGTGCCGGTATATCGTACTGATGTATACTGGCACACTTTGAGCACTGTTTTGAACAATGTACACACTATTTACTTCCAAATCTTCATCAGATCAAAAATGTTTGTATATACCTGTACATTTCCAAGGGCTTTTGTTGATGCTAATGGTGGTTTAGCTCCCTTGTAACTATTTATATGGAAAAGGTGTTAAGTAAAGTGTCTATGGATAGTCCCATCATAGCTTGTCTGAGTTTTGACAGTCTATTGTAGGAGTGTTATTAGGTGACATGGTATCAAGCTGATAAACATAGCTCCTTAAAAGCTGCAGCAAAATCCTCACATTCTGAATTAATTGTTTCTACCACATATAAACATACTCTCCATCATCTTTTAATGCTTTGCACAATCTATCAAAACCTTCCTCTTTAGTAAAGCCTATCATTTACCCACCTGATACTAACTCTTGTGCATGTTCTTCACTATCAGACTCAATACTATTGTATTATTGCCTCGAACTCTCTACCCTTTCTTGCAATATCTGCATCTACCTTGTGAAATTCTTCTTGTCTGTACTTGTTCTGTATTTATGTGTAATGTGTATTATTTGTAACTCTAACTGTGCTGTACCTCAGACTTTTATGGCATTTTAAATATAAAAGATGATGATGATGATGATGATGATGATGATGATGATGATAGTGATGATGATAATTTCTTAATGAATAAATAAAAAACATGTTGCACAGATAATGTTGTGTTCTGATGGAAATGTTTTGCTGCGTGAATATCAGCGCAGAAGCTGTTCAATAATTAGTTTTTCTTCCTGAAAAGGGAAAACTAGGGTGTCTTCTTCATTGTTAGAGTTGAGCGATGTGATTCAAATAACTACTGTACATTTTCATGATTTAGGATATAAATTATGATTGGCAGAATGAAGGCACACATTGTACTAGTAACTATTTTTTTATGTTCATAACCTTAAAATAATATCTAATTTCATACATATTCTTAAATTTGTACAAAAGGAGAAAGGTCTTTCAGTGCATAAGTGAATCTTGATTCCTGCACATCTTGTCATTTAAAGAATTTCTCTGACAGACATTTTTGTCTACACTACTCATTCTCTTTATGCATAGATTTTATGCATAATGTAATACCTTATTAATAGTTATGTGCGAATTACACTTATGTTTTTCATTTAGAGTTGCTTTTAAAATAATTGGAATGTTCTGGTTATGTGAATGCCAGCATGAAATTTGTTTTTGCCTCTCTCTACCTCACCTCTTTAACTCGGCCATTATTCAATAATTTTACAAATCTTATAGGAACTCCTTTGATCTTTACTTTTTACCGTCTATCTCTCTCCTTAATGTCGACTATCAATTGTTAACGAAGTTGTTAGCTAACTGCTAGTCCCAGTCATCTCTTTTGCCAAAAATGCATATTAACGGGATGTGGCTAGGATGCATCAGGAGATTGTGCTGATTTGTTTGTTATGCGTCACTCACATATCTGTGTGCGACTGAGTACTTGAATCTATATACAAAGTGCCACAATTTAGCAGCTGCAGCTTTTTTCCAATGCAAGTTCTGTTTTGCTTTGTATACAGACTCTGTCACACACAATGGGGGTCATTCCGACCTGTTTGCTCTCTGTGTTTTAACACAGAAGAGCGAATGGGTCCCTGCTGCGCATGCACTGGTGCCGTAGTTCGCCTGCGCATGTGGGACGGCCGAAGGCCGTAGTAGGACAGCGATCGCCCCTGCCTGATTGACAGGAAGAGGCCATCGATGGGTGGGAGGGGGTGAAACGGCAGCATTTGGCTGCCGTTATGTAGGCACGGTCCCGCCAACACAGGCGTGGCCGGACCAAACGCAGCCGCTGCGGGCCATGGAGCGAGGAGTAGCTCCTGGCCAGCACGATAATGCTGCACTGGCCAGGAGTTCCTCCTGAAGTGCAAAGGCATCGCCGCTGTGCGATGCCTTTGCAATTCTGTGAGGGGGGGGCCTGACTGACATGCGGGGTGGACTAGCCCTGTGCTGGGTGCCCCCCCGCATGTCAGGAAAGATGATCGTAGCTGTGCAAAATGTTGCACAGCTACGATCAACTCGGAATGACCCACAATATACAAGTGGAACATATAAAATTATGAAGCACAGTCTATTGGTGCGTCTTAGCATTGCGTTAAGAATATGATGCATTTTTGGCAAAAAAACGGATGACCAACGCTAGCAGAGTTGCTCACTTGTGTCAGGCATCTCACTCTGTGTGTTGTATTGAGGCTAGTTGTATACCCCCCCTCAGTTCTTGTTAACAATTCTAATTTCTCCCTACTATAAGGAGCGAGTAACGTAAATACAAATTTCTTAGCACAAAAACTCCAAAAGTTTCTTTCAGATAAAAGGCTACTTAGAAATTGTGAGTAAAACTAGTATTGGTTATCATAAAAAACTATAATTGAAATAAGCAAACAGTGCACCTGATAATAAATCAAACCAAAATTAGTTGGTAAATTACAGGGTATAATTGTCTTATAATATATCCAATTTGCCCCAATAAGCCGGTGGGGGCTGCAATTTATTGGGGATTTCATTTCACCTGCCTGAGGCAGATGAAATGAAATCCCCAAAAGCAGTCCAGTTTTTGCTTGAAGAAAGGACTATGGCCAGCGAAAGACACACAAGTTTCACTGAACCTGTGTGATTTCAGGAGAAAATATCTATTTTTTGGGGTGACCTAACAAGATAGTCCAAAAAAAATATCAGAGAAACAAAAAATTTCAATTTTTACACTCCCAATGTTTTTTTTCACAGCTGATTGGATACCCCTCAAAGAGTCCTTGGAGACTTGGCAAGAGTGAAAGAACGTTCCAAAACCAAATACATTGCAGCTGGATTAAAATTGATTTCATTCCATCTGTAAAGAAAATTATTAGTGATGAGCGGGTTCGGTTCTCAGAGAACCGAACCATACCGGACTTCACTACACGAGCCCGTATCTGAGTCAGGCTCGGGTTTTCCCACCTGACTCGTGGGGTTTTAATTCCACATAAGTTGCCGCGTCGCCGGCATTTTCACTCCAGCATTGGAGAGTGTAGAGAGAGGATGTGTCTCCGTCCTAAGTGTCCTGCATCAGTTCAGTGTTGGTGTCTTGTAGAGATGAGCGGGTTCGGTTCCTCGGAATCCGAACCCCCCCGAACTTCACGCTTTTTACACGGGTCCGAGGCAGACTCGGATCTTCCCGCCTTGCTCGGCTAACCCGAGCGCGCCCGAACGTCATCATCCCGCTGTCGGATTCTCGCGAGGCTCGTATTCTATCGCGAGACTCGGATTCTATATAAGGAGCCGCGCGTCGCTGCCATTTTCACACGTGCATTGAGATTGATAGGGAGAGGACGTGGCTGGCATCCTCTCCGTTTAGATAGAGAGTGAGACACTTGATTAACTGGAGCAATTGGAATTTAGGAGTACTCAGAGAGTGCAGAGTTTTGCTGATAGTTATACTAGTGGTGACCACCAGTTTTATTTATTATTTAATATAATCCGTTCTCTGCCTGAAAAAAAACGATACACAGTCACATACCATATCTGTGCTCAGCCTCAGTGTGCTGCATGATAATATCATCTATGTATATCTGACTGTGCTGAGTAGTGCTCACTGCTCACACAGCTTAAATGTGGGGGAGACTGGGGAGCAGTTATAGCAGGAGTACATATTTAACAGTGCACACTTTTGCTGCCAGAGTGCCAGTGTGACTGACCAGCAGTGACCACCAGTATATTGTCTGCCTGAAAAAGTTAAACACTCGTGTGGTGTTTTTTTTTTTTATTCTATAAACGCATTCTGCTGACAGTGTCCAGCAGGTCCGTCATTCATTATATTTCTATCTTCTTCATACTAGTAGTTTAGGAGTCTGCAGTGCTGACAGTGTCCAGCAGGTCCGTCATTATACAATATATACCTGTCCTGCAGTAGTGATATATATATATTTTTTATATCATTATCATCCAGTCTATACTAGCAGACGCGCAGTACGGTAGTCCGCGGCTGTAGCTACCTCTGTGTCGGCAGTCGCTCGTACATAATTGTATACCTACCTGTGGTGGTTTTTTTTTTTCCATCTTCTTCATACTAGTAGTTTAGGAGTCTGCAGTGCTGACAGTGTCCAGCAGGTCCGTCATTATACAATATATACATGTCCTGCAGTAGTGATATATATATATTTTTTATATCATTATCATCCAGTCTATACTAGCAGACGCGCAGTACGGTAGTCCACGGCTGTAGCTACCTCTGTGTCGGCAGTCGCTCGTCCATAATTGTATACCTACCTGTGGTGGGGTTTTTTTTTCCATCTTCTTCATACTAGTAGTTTAGGAGTCTGCAGTGCTGACAGTGTCCAGCAGGTCCATCATTATACAATATATACCTGTCCTGCAGTAGTGATATATATATTTTTTTTATATCATTATCATCCAGTCTATACTAGCAGACGCGCAGTACGGTAGTCCACGGCTGTAGCTACCTCTGTGTCGGCAGTCGCTCGTCATCCATAAGTATACTAGTATCCATCCATCTCCATTGTTTACCTGAGGTGCCTTTTAGTTGTGCCTATTAAAATATGGAGAACAAAAATGTTGAGGTTCCAAAAATAGGGAAAGATCAAGATCCACTTCCACCTCGTGCTGAAGCTGCTGCCACTAGTCATGGCCGAGACGATGAAATGCCATCAACGTCGTCTGCCAAGGCCGATGCCCAATGTCATAGTACAGAGCATTTAAAATCCAAAACACAAAATATCAGTAAAAAAAGGACTCAAAAATCTAAAATAAAATCGTCGGAGGAGAAGTGTAAACTTGCCAATATGCCATTTACCACACGGAGTGGCAAGGAACGGCTGAGGCCCTGGCCTATGTTCATGGCTAGTGGTTCAGCTTCACATGAGGATGGAAGCACTCAGCCTCTCGCTAGAAAAATGAAAAGACTTAAGCTGGCAAAAGCACAGCAAAGAACTGTGCGTTCTTCGAAATCACAAATCCACAAGGAGAGTCCAATTGTGTCGGTTGCGTTGACTGACCTTCCCAACACTGGACGTGAAGAGCATGCACCTTCCACCATTTGCACGCCCCCTGCAAGTGCTGGAAGGAGCACCCGCAGTCCAGTTCCTGATAGTCAGATTTAAGATGTCAGTGTTGAAGTACACCAGGATGAGGAGGATATGGGTGTTGCTGGCGCTGGGGAGGAAATTGACCAGGAGGATTCTGATGGTGAGGTGGTTTGTTTAAGTCAGGCACCCGGGGAGACACCTGTTGTCCGTGGGAGGAATATGGCCATTGACATGCCTGGTGAAAATACCAAAAAAATCAGCTCTTCGGTGTGGAAGTATTTCAACAGAAATGCGGACAACATTTGTCAAGCCGTGTGTTGCCTTTGTCAAGCTGTAATAAGTAGGGGTAAGGACGTTAACCACCTCGGAACATCCTCCCTTATACGTCACCTGCAGCGCATTCATCATAAGTCAGTGACAAGTTCAAAAACTTTGGGCGACAGCGGAAGCAGTCCACTGACCAGTAAATCCCTTCCTCTTGTAACCAAGCTCACGCAAACCACCCCACAAACTCCCTCAGTGTCAATTTCCTCCTTCCCCAGGAATGCCAATAGTCCTGCAGGCCATGTCACTGGCAATTCTGACGAGTCCTCTCCTGCCTGGGATTCCTCCGATGCATCCTTGCGTGTAACGCCTACTGCTGCTGGCGCTGCTGTTGTTGCTGCTGGGAGTCGATGGTCATCCCAGAGGGGAAGTCGTAAGACCACTTTTACTATTTCCACCAAGCAATTGACTGTCCAACAGTCCTTTGCGAGGAAGATGAAATATCACAGCAGTCATCCTGCTGCAAAGCGGATAACTGAGGCCTTGGCATCCTGGGCGGTGAGAAACGTGGTTCCGGTATCCATCATTACTGCAGAGCCAACTAGAGACTTGTTGGAGATACTGTGGCCCCGGTACCAAATACCATCTAGGTTCCATTTCTCTAGGCAGGCGATACCGAAAATGTACACAGACCTCAGAAAAGGACTCACCAGTGTCCTAAAAAATGCAGTTGTACCCAATGTCCACTTAACCACGGACATGTGGACAAGTGGAGCAGGGCAGACTCAGGACTATATGACTGTGACAGCCCACTGGGTAGATGTATGGACTCCCGCCGCAAGAACAGCAGCGGCGGCACCAGTAGCAGCATCTCGCAAATGCCAACTCTTTCCTAGGCAGGCTACGCTTTGTATCACCGCTTTCCAGAATACGCACACAGCTAAAAACCTCTTACGGCAACTGAGGAAGATCATCGCAGAATGGCTTACCCCAATTGGACTCTCCTGTGGATTTGTGGCATCGGACAACGCCAGCAATATTGTGTGTGCATTAAATATGGGCAAATTCCAGCACGTCCCATGTTTTGCACATACCTTGAATTTGGTGGTGCAGAATTATTTAAAAAACGAGAGGGGCGTGCAAGAGATGCTGTCGGTGGCCAGAAGAATTGCGGGACACTTTCGGCGTACAGGCACCACGTACAGAAGACTGGAGCAACACCAAAAACGCCTGAACCTGCCCTGCCATCATCTGAAGCAAGAAGTGGTAACGAGGTGGAATTCAACCCTCTATATGCTTCAGAGGTTGGAGGAGCAGCAAAAGGCCATTCAAGCCTATACAACTGAGCATGATATAGGAGGTGGAATGCACCTGTCTCAAGCGCAGTGGAAAATGATTTCAACGTTGTGCAAGGTTCTGCAACCTTTTGAACTTGCCACACGTGAAGTCAGTTCAGACACTGCCAGCCTGAGCAGGTCATTCCCCTCATCAGGCTTTTGCAGTAGAAGCTGGAGACATTGAAGGAGGAGCTAACACAGAGCGATTCCGCTAGGCATGTGGGACTTGTGGATGGAGCCCTTAATTCGCTTAACAAGGATTCACGGGTGGTCAATCTGTTGAAATCAGAGCACTACATTTTGGCCACCGTGCTCGATCCTAGATTTAAAACCTACCTTGGATCTCTCTTTCCGGCAGACACAAGTCTGCAGGGGTTCAAAGAACTGCTGGTGAGAAAATTGTCAAGTCAAGCGGAACGCGACCTGTCAACATCTCCTCCTTCACATTCTCCCGAAACTGGGGGTGCGAGGAAAAGGCTCAGAATTCCGAGCCCACCCGCTGGCGGTGATGCAGTCCAGTCTGGAGCAACTGCTGATGCTGACATCTGGTCCGTACTGAAGGACCTGCCAACGATTACGGACATGTCGTCTACTGTCACTGCATATGATTCTCTCCCCATTGAAAGAATGGTGGAGGATTATATGAGTGACCGCATCCAAGTAGGCACGTCAGACAGTCCGTACGTATACTGGCAGGAAAAAGAGGCAATTTGGAGGCCCTTGCACAAACTGGCTTTATTCTACCTAAGTTGCCCTCCCACAAGTGTGTACTCCGAAAGAGTGTTTAGTGCCGCCGCTCACCTTGTCAGCAATCGGCGTACGAGGTTACTTCCAGAAAATGTGGAGAAGATGATGTTCATTAAAATGAATTATAATCAATTCCTCCATGGAGACATTCACCAGCAGCAATTGCCTCCACAAAGTACACAGGGAGCTGTGATGGTGGATTCCAGTGGGGACGAATTGATAATCTGTGAGGAGGGGGATGTACACGGTGATGAATCAGAGGATGATGATGAGGTGGACATCTTGCCTCTGTAGAGCCAGTTTGTGCAAGGAGAGATTAATTGCTTCTTTTTTGGTGGGGGTCCAAACCAACCCGTCATTTCAGTCACAGTCGTGTGGCAGACCCTGTCACTGAAATGATGGGTTGGTTAAAGTGTGCATGTCCTGTTTATACAACATAAGGGTGGGTGGGAGGGCCCAAGGACAATTCCATCTTGCACCTCTGTTTGGGGATTGTTTTTTGGAAGGGCCATCCTGCCTGACACTGCAGTGCCACTCCTAGATGGGCCAGGTGTTTGTGTCGGCCACTTGGGTCGCTGAGCTTAGTCACACAGCTACCTCATTGCACCTCTTTTTTTTCTTCTTTGCGTCATGTGCTGTTTGGGGAGTGTTTTTTGGAAGGGCCATCCTGCGTGACACTGCAGTGCCACTCCTAGATGGGCCAGGTGTTTGTGTCGGCCACTAGGGTCACTTATCTTAGTCACACAGCTACCTCATTGCGCCTCTTTTTTTTCTTCTTTGCGTCATGTGCTGTTTGGGGAGTGTTTTTTGGAAGGACCATCCTGCGTGACACTGCAGTGCCACTCCTAGATGGGCCAGGTGTTTGTGTCGGCCACTAGGGTCACTTATCTTAGTCACACAGCTACCTCATTGCGCCTCTTTTTTTTTCTTCTTTGCGTCATGTGCTGTTTGGGGAGTATTTTTTGGAAGGGCCATCCGGCCTGACACTGCAGTGCCACTCCTAGATGGGCCAGGTGTTTGTGTCGGCCACTAGGGTCGCTTAGCTTACTCACACAGCAACCTCATTGCGCCTCTTTTTTTCTTTGCGTCATGTGCTGTTTGGGGAGTGTTTTTTGGAAGGGCCATCCTGCGTGACACTGCAGTGCCACTCCTAGATGGGCCAGGTGTTTGTGTCGGCCACTTGGGTCGCTGAGCTTAGTCACACAGCTACCTCATTGCGCCTCTTTTTTTCTTTGCGTCATGTGCTGTTTGGGGAGTGTTTTTTTGAAGGGCCATCCTGCGTGACACTGCAGTGCCACTCCTAGATGGGCCAGGTGTTTGTGTCGGCCACTAGGGTCGCTGAGCTTAGTCACACAGCTACCTCATTGCGCCTCTTTTTTTTCTTCTTTGCGTCATGTGCTGTTTGGGGAGTATTTTTTGGAAGGGCCATCCTGCCTGACACTGCAGTGCCACTCCTAGATGGGCCAGGTGTTTGTGTCGGCCACTTGGGTCGCTGAGCTTAGTCACACAGCTACCTCATTGCACCTCTTTTTTTCTTTGCATTATGTGCTGTTTGGGGAGTATTTTTTGGAAGGGCCATCCTGCCTGACACTGCAGTGCCACTCCTAGATGGGCCAGGTGTTTGTGTCGGCCACTTGGGTCGCTGAGCTTAGTCACACAGCTACCTCATTGCGCCTCTTTTTTTTCTTCTTTGCGTCATGTGCTGTTTGGGGAGTGTTTTTTGGAAGGGCCATCCTGCGTGACACTGCAGTGCCACTCCTAGATGGGCCAGGTGTTTGTGTCGGCCACTAGGGTCACTTATCTTAGTCACACAGCTACCTCATTGCGCCTCTTTTTTTTCTTCTTTGCGTCATGTGCTGTTTGGGGAGTGTTTTTTGGAAGGGCCATCCTGCGTGACACTGCAGTGCCACTCCTAGATGGGCAAGGTGTTTGTGTCGGCCACTAGGGTCACTTATCTTAGTCACACAGCTACCTCATTGCACCTCTTTTTTTTCTTATTTGCGTCATGTGCTGTTTGGGGAGTATTTTTTGGAAGGGCCATCCGGCCTGACACTGCAGTGCCACTCATAGATGGGCCAGGTGTTTGTGTCGGCCACTAGGGTCGCTTAGCTTACTCACACAGCTACCTCATTGCGCCTCTTTTTTTCTTTGCGTCATGTGCTGTTTGGGGAGTGTTTTTTGGAAGGGCCATCCTGCGTGACACTGCAGTGCCACTCCTAGATGGGCCAGGTGTTTGTGTCGGCCACTTGGGTCGCTGAGCTTAGTCACACAGCTACCTCATTGCGCCTCTTTTTTTCTTTGCGTCATGTGCTGTTTGGGGAGTGTTTTTTTGAAGGGCCATCCTGCGTGACACTGCAGTGCCACTCCTAGATGGGCCAGGTGTTTGTGTCGGCCACTAGGGTCGCTGAGCTTAGTCACACAGCTACCTCATTGCGCCTCTTTTTTTTCTTCTTTGCGTCATGTGCTGTTTGGGGAGTATTTTTTGGAAGGGCCATCCTGCCTGACACTGCAGTGCCACTCCTAGATGGGCCAGGTGTTTGTGTCGGCCACTTGGGTCGCTGAGCTTAGTCACACAGCTACCTCATTGCACCTCTTTTTTTCTTTGCATTATGTGCTGTTTGGGGAGTATTTTTTGGAAGGGCCATCCTGCCTGACACTGCAGTGCCACTCCTAGATGGGCCAGGTGTTTGTGTCGGCCACTTGGGTCGCTGAGCTTAGTCACACAGCTACCTCATTGCGCCTCTTTTTTTTCTTCTTTGCGTCATGTGCTGTTTGGGGAGTGTTTTTTGGAAGGGCCATCCTGCGTGACACTGCAGTGCCACTCCTAGATGGGCCAGGTGTTTGTGTCGGCCACTAGGGTCACTTATCTTAGTCACACAGCTACCTCATTGCGCCTCTTTTTTTTCTTCTTTGCGTCATGTGCTGTTTGGGGAGTGTTTTTTGGAAGGGCCATCCTGCGTGACACTGCAGTGCCACTCCTAGATGGGCCAGGTGTTTGTGTCGGCCACTAGGGTCACTTATCTTAGTCACACAGCTACCTCATTGCGCCTCTTTTTTTTCTTCTTTGCGTCATGTGCTGTTTGGGGAGTATTTTTTGGAAGGGCCATCCGGCCTGACACTGCAGTGCCACTCATAGATGGGCCAGGTGTTTGTGTCGGCCACTAGGGTCGCTTAGCTTACTCACACAGCTACCTCATTGCGCCTCTTTTTTTCTTTGCGTCATGTGCTGTTTGGGGAGTGTTTTTTGGAAGGGCCATCCTGCGTGACACTGCAGTGCCACTCCTAGATGGGCCAGGTGTTTGTGTCGGCCACTTGGGTCGCTGAGCTTAGTCACACAGCTACCTCATTGCGCCTCTTTTTTTCTTTGCGTCATGTGCTGTTTGGGGAGTGTTTTTTGGAAGGGCCATCCTGCGTGACACTGCAGTGACACTCCTAGATGGGCCAGGTGTTTGTGTCGGCCACTTGGGTCGCTGAGCTTAGTCACACAGCTACCTCATTGCACCTCTTTTTTTCTTTGCGTCATGTGCTGTTTGGGGAGTGTTTTTTGGAAGGGCCATCCTGCGTGACACTGCAGTGCCACTCCTAGATGGGCCAGGTGTTTGTGTCGGCCACTTGGGTCGCTGAGCTTAGTCATCCAGCGACATCGGTGCAAATTTTAGGACTAAAATTAATATTGTGAGGTGTGAGGTGTTCAGAATAGACTGAAAATGAGTGTAAATTATGGTTTTTGAGGTTAATAATACTTTGGGATCAAAATGACCCCCAAATTCTATGATTTAAGCTGTTTTTTAGGGTTTTTTGAAAAAAACACCCGAATCCAAAACACACCCGAATCCGACAAAAAAAATTTGGTGAGTTTTGCCAAAACGCGTTCGAACCCAAAACACGGCCACGGAACCGAACCCAAAACCAAAACACAAAACCCGAAAAATTTCCGGTGCACATCTCTAGTGTCTTGTGCTGCATCAGTCCAGTCAAAGTGGTTGTGATACTGCCATATATGTCCATTGATACTGCCGTATATGTCCAGTGGTACTGCCGTATTTTTACAGTGATCCTGCCATATAATTCCAATGATCCTGCCGTATTTTTCCAGTGGTACTGGTGTATAAGTCCAGTGATTCTGCCATATATTTAAAGTGGTACTGGTGTATAAGTCCAGTGATCCTGCTGTATAATTCCAGGATCCTGCCAAAAAATTCCAGTGATCCTGTCATATAATTGCAGTGATCCTGCCGTATATGTCCAGTGATCCTGCCGTATAATTCCAGTGGTACTGGCATATAAATCCAGTCCAGTGATACTGCCATATATGTCCAGTGGTACTGCCGTATATGTCCATTGATACTGCCGTATAAGTCCATTGAAACTGCCGTATATGTACAGCAGTCATGCTGTATAAATCCAGTGATCTTGCCGTATAATTCCAGTGATCCTGACATATAAATCCAGTGGTACTGGCATATAAATTCAGTGATCCTGCCATATAACTCCAGTGGTACTGGTGTATAAATCCAGTCCAGTGATACTGCCGTATATGTCCAGTGATACTGCTGTATATGTCCATTGCTACTGCCGTATATGTTCAGCAGTGCTGCCTATAAATCCAGTGATCCTGCCATATAATTCCAGTTATCCTGCTGTATAATTCCAGTGGTACCGTCGTATAAATCCAGTCCAGTGATACAGTCGTATAAGTCCAGTGATCCTGCCATATAATTCCAGTGGTACTGACATATAAATCCAGTGATCCTGCAGTATAATTCCAGTGGTACTGGCGTATAAGTCCAGACCAGTTATACTGCCATATATGTACAGTGATACTGCCTTATATGTCCATTGATCCTGCCATATAATTCCTGTGATCCTGCCATATAATTCCAGTGGTATTGGCATATAAATCCAGTCCAGTGATACTGCCATATATGTCCAGTGGTACTGCCGTATAAATCCAGGGATCCTGCTGTATAATTCCAGAGATCCTACCGTATAATTCCAGTGGTACTGGCGTATAAGTCCAGCGATCCTGCTGTATAATTCCAGGGATCCTGCCGTAAAATTCCAGTGATCCTGCCATATAATTGCAGTGATCCTGCCGTATATGTCCAGTGATCCTGCCGTATAATTCCAGTGGTACTGGCATATAAATCCAGTCCAGTGATACTGCCGTATATGTCCAGTGGTACTGCCGTATATGTCCATTGATAATGCCGTATAAGTCCATTGAAACTGCCGTATATGTCCAGCAGTCATGCCGTATAAATCCAGTGATCTTGCCGTATAATTCCAGTGATCCTGACATATAAATCCAGTGGTACTGGCATATAAATTCAGTGATCCTGCCATATAACTCCAGTGGTACTGGTGTATAAATCCAGTCCAGTGATACTGCCGTATATGTCCAGTGATACTGCTGTATATGTCCATTGCTACTGCCGTATATGTTCAGCAGTGCTGCCGTATAAATCCAGTGATCCTGCCATATAATTCCAGTTATCCTGTTGTATAATTCCAGTGGTACTGTCGTATAAGTCCAGTCCAGTGATACTTTACTATAAGTCCAGTGGTTCTGCCGTATAATTCCAGTAATCCTGCCATATAATTCCAGTGGTACTGGCATATAAATCCAGTGATCCTGCAGTATAATTCCAGTGGTACTGGCGTATAAGTCCAGACCAGTTATACTGCCATATATGTACAGTGATACTGCCTTATATGTCCATTGATCCTGTCGTATAATTCCTGTGATCCTGCCATATAATTCCAGTGGTATTGGCATATAAATCCAGTCCAGTGATACTGCCATATATGTCCAGTGGTACTGCCGTATAAATCCAGGGATCCTGCTGTATAATTCCAGAGATCCTGCCGTATAAGTCCAGTGGTACTGGCGTATATATCCAGTGATCCTGCTGTATAATTCCAGTGGTACTGACATATAAATCCAGTGATCCTGCTGTATAATTCCATATAAGTCCATATAATTCCGTATAGGTCCAGTCCAGTGGTACTGCCACATAAGTTCAGTGGAACTGTCCTGTGCTGTATATTATTTACTCCAAATAAAGGGGTTATAAATATTTAATCCAAATAATTTTCACAGGGTTTGCCCTGTGTGGTGTAGAGGTACGCTCTCCTGAACAGCATATTGTGTTATATAACTCCAGAAAAATAATGGAGAACAAAAATAAAATAAGGAAAGATCAAGAACCACTTCATCCGAGTGCAGAAGCTGCTGCCACTAGTCATGACAAAGATGATGAAATCCCATCAACATCGTCTGCCAAGGCAGATTCCTAATGTAATAGTAAAGGATAATCCAAAAGCCAAAGTTCAGTAAAAAGACCCAAAAAAAGAAATTTAAGTGGTCTGAGGAGAAACATAAACTTGCCCATATGCGATTTATGACACAGAGTGGCAAGAAATGTCTAAGGCCCTGCTCTATGTTCATGACTAGTGGTTCAGATTAATATGACGATGGAAGCCCTCTTCCTCCCACTAGTAAAGTGCTGGAAGTAGCACCAACAGTCCAGTTTCTGATGTTCAAATTGAGTCACTGTCACAAGTCACTGTTTAAGTACACCAGGATGAGGATATGGGTGTTGCTGGCGCTGAGGAGGAAGTTGACAATGAGGATTCTGATGGCGATGTGGTTTGTTTAAATCAGGCACCGGGGGAGACATCTCTTGTCCGTGGGATGAAGAAGCCCATTGTGATGCCTGGGCAAAATACCAAAAAGCCACCTCTTCGGTGTGGAATTATTTCTAGACAAATCCGGACAACAGGTGTCAAGCCATGTGTTGCCTCTGTCAATCTGTAATAAGTAGGGGTAAGGATGTTAACCACCTAGGATCATCGTCCCTTATACGTCAAATGCTGTGCATTCATCAAAAGTCAGTGTCAAGTTATGAAACTTTGGGTAAGAGGGTGAGCAGTCCACTGACACCTAAATCCCTTCTTCCTCCTGTACCCAAGCTCCTGCAAGCCACACCACCAACTCCCTCAACGTCAACTTCCTCCTCAGTATGGAACATCAATAGTCCTGCAGGCCATGTCACTTGCAAGACTGAGGAGTCCTCTCCTAACCGGGATTCCTCCGGAGGATCCCTGCTGTTGCTGCCGCTGCTGTTGTTGCTGCTGGGAGTTGATCGTCATCCCAGAAGGGAAGTTAGAAGACCACTTGTACTACATCAACTAAGCAATTGACTGTCGAACAGTCCTTTGTGAGGAAGACGAAATATGACAGCAGTCATCTATTTGCAAAGCGGATAACTGAGGCCTTGACAGCTATGTTGGTGTTAGACGTGCATCCGGTATCCGCCATTAGTTCAGTGGGACTTAGAGAATTGTTTGAGTTACTGTGTTCCTGGTATCAAATATCATCTAGGTTCCACTTCACTAGGCAGGCGATACCGAGAATGTACACAGACGTCAGAAAAAGTGTCCTCAGTGTCCTAAAAAATGCAGTTGTACCCACTGCACCCTTAACCACGGACATGTGGACAAGTGGAAAAGGGAAGACTAAGGACTATATGACTGTGACAGCCCACTGGGTAGATGTATGGCCTTACACAGCAACAACAGCAGCGGCACCAGTAGCAGCATCTCGCAAACGCCAACTCATTCCTAGGCAGGTTACATTATGTACCACCACTTTCCATAAGAGGCACACTGTTGACAACCTCTTACAGAAACTAAGGGACATCATTGCACAATGGCTTACCCCAATTAGACTCTCCTGGGGATTTGTGATATCGGACAATGCCACCAATATTGTGCGTGCATTACATCTGGGCAAATTCCAGCACGTCCCATGTTTTGCACATAGAATTAATTTGGTGGTGCAGAATTTTTTGAAAAATGACAGGAGCGTGCAGGAGATGCTGTTGGTGGCCCAAAAAATTGCGGGCCACTTTCGGCATTTAGCCACCACATGCCGAAGACTGGAGCACAATCAAACACTCCTGAACCTGCCCTGCCATCACCAGAAGCAAGAGGTGGTAACGAAGTGGAATTCAACACTCTATATGCTTCAGAGGATGGAGGATCAGCAAAAGGCCATTCAAGCCTATACATCCACATATGATATAGGCAAATGAGAGGGAATGCACCTGACTCAAGTGCAGTGGAGAATGATTTCCGTCTTGTGCAATGTTCTCCAACCCTTCGAACTTGCCACAAGTGAAGTCAGTTCAGACACTGCCAGCTTCAGTCAGGTCATTACCCTCACCAGGCTTTTGCAGAAGCAGCTGGAGAAATTGAAGGAGGAGCTAAGACGGAGCAATTCTGCTAAGTATGTGGGACTTGTGGATGGAACTCTTCATTCGCTTTGCCAGGATTCAAAGGTGGTCAATCTGTTGAAATCAGAGCACTACATTTTGGCCATCGTGCTCGATCCTAGGTTTAAAGCCTACACTGTATCTCTCTTTCTGGAAGACACAAGTCTGCAGAGGTTCAAAGACCTGCTGGTGAGAAAATTGTCAACTCAAGCGGAACGTGACCTGTCAACAGCTCCTCCTTCACTTTCTCCCGCAACTGTGGCTGCGAGGAAAAGGATAAGATTTCCTAGCCCACGTGCTGGCTTTGAGGCTTTGATGCAGGGCAGTCTGGAGCAAGTGCTGACATCTGGTCCAGACTCAAGTACCCGCCAATGATTACTGACATGTCTACTGTCACTGCATATGATTCTGTCACCATTGAAAGAATGGTGGAGGATTATATGAGTGACAGCATCCAAGTAGGCATGTCAGACAGTCTGTACGTATACTGGCAGGAAAAAGAGGCAATTTGGATGCCCTTGCACAAAATGGATTTTTTTCTACCTAAGTTGCCCCCCCTCCAGTGTGTACTCCGAAAGTGTGTTTAGTGCAGCCGATAACCTTGTCAGCTATCGGCGTAGGAGGTTACTTCCACAAAATGTGGAGAAGATAATGTTCATCAAAATGAATTATAAATTCCTCCGGGAGGACCTTTACCAGCAATTGCCTCCAGAAAGTACACAGGGTCCTGTGATGGTGGACTCCAGTGGGGACAAATTAATACTCTGTGAGGAAGAGGATGTACACAGTAAAAGAGGTGAGGAATCAGAGGATGAGGATGTGGTCGACATCTTGCCCCTATGGAGCCAGTTTGTGCAAGGAGAGATTGATTGCTTCTTTTTTGATGGGGACCCAAACAAACCAGTTATTTCTGCCACAGTCATGTGGCAGACCCTATAGATGAAATGATTGGTTTGTTAAAGTGTGCATGTCCTGTTTATACAACATAAGGGTGGATGGGAGTGCACAAGGACAATTCCATCTTGCACTTCGTTGCATCATGTGCTGTTTGGGGCCTAGTTTCAACTGCAACTGCAGTGCCACTCCTAGATGGGCCAGGTGTTTGTGCTGCACACTTGTGTCGCTTAGCTTAGTTATACCGCTACCTCATTGCACCTCTTTTTCATCTTTGCATGATGTGCTGTTTGGGGCCTATTTTTTAAATCTGCCATCCTGTCTGCCACTACAGTGCCACTCCTAGATGGGCCAGGTGTTTGTGTCGCACACTTGTGTCACTTTGCTTAGTCGTACAGCCACCTCGGTGCAACATTATGGTCTAAAAACAATATTGTGAGGTGTGAGGTGTTTAGAATAGACTGGACTGGAAATGAGTGGAAATGAATGTTATTGAGGTAAATAATACTGTAGGAGAAAAATTACTCCCAAATTCTGTGATTTCAGCTGTTGTTGTTTTTTTTCCAAAAATCATCCAGAACGAAAACCAAAACTAAAACACGAAAGGGTGGTTTTGGCAAAACCAATCCAAAACCAAAACTCGAGAGGTGATTTAGAACCAAAACAAAGACACAAAACACGAAAGTGCCAGCCGCACATCTCTAAAAATTTTATGCATCATTATCACCTACTCTAACCAATAATTTATGTTTTCAATTCTTGTTATATGCTGTCATAGTGCACTGGAACAAAGTTCTTACTGGTCCCTGTGATTGTGGTGCTCTGTTTGTGGTCAGGTACCAGCTGCAGCATCCACTCACTTCCAGTGGTCTACTGCCAGCTGCTGCAGGGTCCATTGACATTTTCTCTCCCCTGGCTGTTTCTGCTGTGGTCCCTACAGGAACATGTGTACCACTCTGTTTCAGATATAAGTGGCCAGATTCAAATACTCCTTCCTATAAAAGAAAGTCTCTAAGCCCTATTCAAGTGTATTAGGCTCCATACGTAGCTCTGGTGTTTGTTCCCAGTAATCTTCTAGTACAACAGGTGGGGATCCCACACTGACCTCTTCTATGTAACCAGTCATATATTATACAATAAGTGAAACCAACATGGAATGTGGGGTTTTTTGGAGTATTACTTCAATTGACACGGTGGCAGCCTCTTTACTTCACGATCGGACTTATCCTAATTTAGTCCAATGGATTCTAGTGAAAAGTGTAAAGGTTGTGAAGAAGATGGCGCTACTGTGTCTGTGAGGAAAAAGATTATGGAAGAAAAGACCCAAGGTATACTTATCTCTATTACTGAGGGTCTTTTTTCCGGAAGTAGTCTCTTCTCCCCTCCTTGTTTGCGTCAGCGGGTTCCTGGTCCTTCCGGCCACCTTCCTGCAGTGGGCACTTCCATCCGGAAGTGCCCACTGCAGGAATGTGTCCGGAAGGACCATGAACCTGCTGACGCAAACAAGGAGGGGAGAAGAGACTACTTCCGGAAAAAAGACCCTCAGTAATAGAGATAAGTATACCTTGGGTCTTTTCTTCCATAATCTTTTTCCTCACAGACACAGTAGCGCCATCTTCTTCACAACCTTTACACTATTCAAGTGAAACCAACATGCCTATAGTGTTGCTACTTATAAGCTGTAGAGTAATAACATCATTGGTGGTGCTGCATGAGAGTCAAAAACATGTAATTAAACAGTAGATAGAAAAGTAAACTCTCTTTGTTGGGGCACACTTTAGTAATAAAATATAATCCTTATCAGAATTTAAATTAAAATAATAAATATGCAATTGTTTTGTTCACAAAAATCATCATAGTAATGATATATTACAAGCACATAAAGAATATATTATTCTCTAACAATAATCCAATTCTGATGGTGTATTTTTCCCAATTTTTCTTATTCATAAGAGATGAGATAACCTCGCTATGTTCCCCTTGTTGATTCTTATATATGGTGATACAGATACAATCAATCTGTACATCAATACGGTAAAAAATAAATGAATGTTCCAGCCGATGAGCTCTTTGATTAAATTTTTAGGATCATCAATTATCCTTCAATCACATATATGTCAAGGATGTGTTTGTTCAGCTATGTATATCACAAAGATAATAACTTAACAAGGTACTGGATTGATAATTACAGGTAGAAATATACATATATTCTCATAATATATCATGTGAAGTGTCCTGGGTAATAAAGAATAAGATCCACATGTTTTCACAGATAATAGCACTGACACAAGTAAAATGAGTCTGTGTGTTGCAATTTTTAGATGTAAGGAAAAGATTCACAGTTTATAGAGCTGAAAAAGTAGAGCTCATATGGCCTTTCCCTTGCTCCAACTACCCCCCTGTGTGCCAGATTACGACATTGGAAAGGGGGGTGAGGGTGCACAGAGGGAGGTCAGGGATGAGGAGTTTAAGAAAAAAGAGGAGGAATCTGCTTATGATTGGTAATTCCCCTCCTACCCTGTTGGATATACCAGTGCAGAGAAGGAAGGGGGACACCGCACAATGAGAGTCCAACTGGCTGTGACAGTCTGCTCACTAGCTTGGGCTAATGCAATAATCCTCCCGTGTGCACTAAAAGTTTACTTGCCTTCATAAGGAAACCTATCCTGCCCACTGTTCTTACATTGGCAGCTACAGCAATCATCATTAGTGTCAGAAATATAGATGAGTGGTTCGGATTCTGAGGAATCTGAGCCTCTTCCAACATTGGGTTCTGAGTCCAATTGTCAACTTCCCAGCAGCGCATTCTCTTGAGACTTGGATTCTATATAATGTGCCACGGCCAGGACTCTGAGCCATTTCAATGGAACCCACGCTGCCATTTGCTGCGTTGTACTCTGCTGTAGTGCTGTAGTGGCTGTACTGTATAGTGGGCTATGGCTCTGCTGGACAGTGACTGTATAGTGGGCACACTGCATGCTGATGTATGCTGCACTATACTGGCTGTGCTGTGTCCAGACTCCCAAGTGTCTGTGCTGTATAGTGACTGTGTACAGGGGGCATTCTGCACCCTGCAGTGTGCTGCGCTATACTCTCATATACTGGCTGTGCTATATACTGACTGTGTATAGGTGGAATGCTGGATGCTTCTGTGTGCTGCACAATACTCTGCTATACTGGCTGTGCTGTGTGCAGACTCACAAGCGGCTGTGCTGTATAGTGACTGTGTATATGGGACTCGTGCATCTACAAGCCCTACAATCCGTGCAATTCGAACCTAGCTGCAAGTTAAAAACAGAAAAATAAAAAATAATTAAATATTTCTATTGTTTGTACAGTTTTGTGTGCTTTGTTCATGTGTATCTATAAGACCAGTGATCCACGCAGTGATCTGCGACTAGGCAAATGGATACTGTAATTATCAGTTTAGGGAAGAGCAACCAAATACTAGTGCAACAGCTGCTACCACCACTCATGATGATGATGCTAGTCCACCAACATCATCTCCTAAAGCCGATGCTCAAGGTTTAAGTCAGGGCATCTAAAATAAAAACCCCAGTATACAGAGTTAAAGAAAAAAACACCTGTTATAAAGGTATGGTTTGGTGGAGGAAAACATAAAAATGCCAGCATACTATTCACCACACAGTGGCAAGAAAAGGCTCAGGCCTTGGCCTTTATTTCTGAGTGGTGGATTTGCAACTGATAGTGAGGCATCTTCTTCTGCCTCTCATGATGATGCAAGAACATTTCACTCAGAGTCTAGAAGAGGTGTAAAAAAACTGAAAACCACTAAGGCAATAGAACAAACTGCGCTCGGAAACAGAAGTTTCACAAATCCCTGAGGAGAATTCCCAAGTGCTATGTGTAAGCCTGACCTTTCTGAAACTGTACTCACAGAGAAGCCGCCTTCTACCATTTATGCTCCCTTTGCAAATGTAGGGATGTGAATCAGAAATATAGGTGATGACATAGAATTAAGGATGCCACTGTGGAATTGCAACAGGATGAGGGGGATTTTTGTGTAGCGAATGCTGGTGCTAATGAGTATGTTGAGGATATTGTTTATGTAAGTAAGGTACCAGTGGCAGCAGCTCTTTGCCATGATAAGATGATGGCCATTGTCATACATGGGCATAGGACCAACAAATCCACCTCGGATGTGTGGAATTATTTTTACCCAACTCTTGACAATATTTATCAAGACATCTTTAGCCTTTGTGGAACCACAGTAAGTAGAGGTATGTACATTAAGCATCTAGGAACCTCCACCCTGTTATATTATTTGCAGCGAGTTCATGACAAGTTATTGATAACATCAAATCTGGTGCTAAAGAAATAACAACAAGCAGTCCAGCATCAGCTAGCTCCCTTCTCTCAACTAGATCACAGCACCTGCAATCTCACCGCCAACACCTTCATGCTCAATATCCTCACTAGTCATCAGTGGTAGTTCTGCATCCAATTTGTTGAGGGTAGGTGACTTCTCCCCTTACTAGGATTCCTCAAAAGAATCCTCGATCACTAGGCTTGCTGATGATGATGCTGCTGGGGCTGGTTCTTCATCCCAAAAGGGGACCAAAAGCCTACTAGTAGTATTGTGAAAAATCATTTGACTGTAAAACAATCCTTTCCAAGTGTAAGAAAGTAGGACAGCTCTCATCCAGTTGCACAGCAGATCACTAACACCATCACAGCTATGCTAGTATTAGATCTGCATATAATATCCACAATTAATGCAGTGGATTTTACACAGTAAATTGAGGTTCTGTGTCCCTGGTACAAAATTCCATCTCTGTTTCATTTTAGCTGAAACCTATTCCTTGGATTGTACCAGGACGTTAAAAAAAACTTAATTATTGGCTTACAAAATGTCATTGTACCCACTGTCCACTTAACCACAGATATGTGGACAAGCGGTAGTGGGCATACTAAAGATTATATGATCACTGCTTGGGTAAAGTACCTTCAGCAGCAGAGAAGCAGTACCTAACAAACTAAACCAGCTTATTCAGAAGCAGACTACTCTGTGTATCATTGGATTCAATAGGAGGCATACCACTGACACCCTCTAAGAAAAACTGAGGGATGTCATAGAAACATGGCTTACCCCACTTGTACTCTCGTCAGAATTTGTGATATCTGATAACACCACAAATATTTTGAGAGCTATACAGCTTGGTAAATTCCAACACATCCCTTGTTTTGCTCACAGGATCAACTTGGTGGTACGGGGCTTTTTTTAAATGGCAAAGGCGTGCAGTAGATGCTGTCTGTGGGCCAAAATTTTTATCACATTTTCATCATTCAGCAACAGCATGCAGGAGCTTGCAGCCCCTGCAAGAACAGTTTAATTTGCCCTGTCATCAACTGAAGCAAGAGGTGGTAACTTCTAGTTGGTGGAACTCCACCCTTTATATGCTTCAGCGGATGGAGGAACAGCAAAAAGCCACATATTGCTATACAACAAGCCATGACATTTGGAGAGGAGGGTGAAAGTACCTTTACCCAGCACAGTTTAGAGTACTTTCGTTCTTTTGCAAGGTGCTCAAGCTAAATGAAGTAGCCACCTGTGAAGTGAGTGCTGACATTGCTAGCTTGAGTTAGATGATTCCCCTAATTAGGCTTTTGAAAAATCAGATGGAGAAATTGAAGGAGATTAAACAAAGCAAATCTGCAAAGTATGCCAGACTTGTAGATCAAGTCCTTGATTCGCTTCGCCTGGATTTATGGGTTGTCAATATCTTGAAATCGGATTACTACATTTTAGCAACCATACTTGATCCTAGGTTTAAGCTGTATTGTGTGTCTTTCTTTCCAACTCATCCATACCTTAAGTCATGCAAAGAGCTCCTGTGAGCAAGTTGGCATCTCAAGTGACACATGGCAACACGTCTCCTTATTCAGTGTCTGGCAGCCAGAAAAATCTCAGCTTTCCCATAAGATCCAGTGGTGATGCACATAAGTCAACCCAACATTTTGACTGGTCGGGTCTAAAAGAATTGCCCAACATTAGAGACACCTCTACCATAACTCCATTTGATGTGACCACCAGCCAAAGAATGGTGGAGGATTATTTTCATGACTCCATACAAATAGACATGTCAAAAATTCCATTTGAGTACTGGAAGTAAAACAAGACAATTTGGAGGCCTTTTTACAAACTGGATTTGCATTACTTAAACTGCCTACCCTCCAGTCTGTACTCGGATAGAGTTTTCAGAAGAGCCGGGAACTTTGTGAGCGAATGGCATAAGAGGCTGTTTCCTCAAAATGTGGAAAAGATTATGTTCATAAAAATGAACTGGAAATTCCACAAGGAAGGCATTTCCCAGAAATTACGTCAAAGTACAGAAACTTCTGTAATGGTGGATTCCAGCTGGAAAGAATTAATATTGTGTCAGGCTGATATACACACTGATGAGGTTGAGGATGGAAATGATGATGAAGACATCTTTCTGCTGTAGAGCTGTTGCCATTAGTCAATTGATAGCTTGTTTTGTGGGGGCCCAAACGAAGCAAGTACTTACACCACAAAAGCGGCAGTACCTGTTGCTAAAGTGCTTGGTTTGTAAAACTGTGCATGTCCTTTTTAATATCTAACATTAGGATGGATGGGAGGGCCCAAGGACAGTTCCATCTTGCACCTCCTTTCATTTCTGCCACTGCTGTGTGGCAATGTTTCATATAGGTGCTATAAATTGGCATATGTTTGTGCAGCTGCTCTGTCATTTAATAACCAGTCAGCTCAGTGCAGCCTTTGTCCAGTAATAGTGAAAACAATATTGTGAGCTATGAGTTGGTCAAAATTGACTGTAAATGACTGGAAATTAATGTTTTTTTTATATTAATAATACTCTAGGAATAAAAAAAAAGGCCCAAATTAAGATATTTTAGCTTTTTTTGTAAATTTAAAATAAAAATCCAAATCCAAAACCAGTCATGACGGATTGGCAAATCCAAATACAATGGCAGATGACAAATCAGAGCCAAATCCAAATCCAGCAAAAATGGTCCAGGGCACATCTCTAGTCAGAACTAATGCTGGATGCAAAATATCTGTCTGAAACAAATGTATCATCTCTGTCTGCATGCTACGATTAAGCAAGAAAGTTGGCATACATGCCTATGACATTCCCATGAGACAGAAAAGTTCCATGTAATCCCATGGTCACTGTCCAGTTGCCATCCAGAAATTACAGGGGAGGGGTCCAGAAATTCCCATTTCAAAGAAAGTGTGATCCGACAACAGGCAGATTAATCGATACATACTAGCGATCTCTGTCCTTGTGCTGTTACCTGATCCAGTGCATGCATTGAAGCCAATTTCACAGTATGCTGAAATTTGCAAGATATATACAAATCATGACTTGCATATGAAACCGAATCAACGCCAGTATATTTACTAATAAGTGTAATGAGGTGATTCATTCTGCTGAGTTAAACTATATTATGTGAATTGGAACACGTTTAATGTTGTTTTCCAGCTAAACGTTCAATTATATTTTTTCCTGAAATTACCACAATATTTGTGGTTTCAGACTATTTTCCCATATGTGTTCCTAAATAATCAAAACTACCTTCTTTAAGAAGTATTTGCTGAAACTTTAAGTGTATAATAAACAAAATAGAGAACCCATCAGCAGCCTCAGGCATCTTGAAAGTGTTCTCGTTTACTAATTGATTCAAGCTGGGACATAATAGCAGAGGTGCCATCAGGTCTGGATACACCCGGTGCACACTCTGCACCCTCTTGCGCGCGGAAGCACGCTGGCGGCAGAAAAGGGGACATGGCCTACTGTAAGTCAGATGGGCGTGGCCTCACGGGGGAATCAGGTAACATCACTCCAGGGGCAGCCTAGCATCATCCGAAGAAGCTGGGCTGCCCCTTTGAACAGTAGATGTGCAGTGTCAGTGCCTGGATCACAGGAGCCGAGTGCTGCAGGCAACTGTCACACTGCAGCACCCAGCTCCTGTGAATGTGAGAGCAGAAGGCATTTTGGTGTCACCCCCCACACCCACCTTCTGATGCCACTGCATAATAGATGCTTTCTCTTTTTATGGTTAGATTTAGAAAGTCTCCTTATTTATTAACATCAATACCAATTCCACTCAATTGTTTTTTCCTGCTCCTAAATTTGTTATTTATCTTTCCTAATCAGAATCTTGTGCAGAAATAGATATTCAGAGATACTCTGCGCAATATAATCCGTGGTGCAGCTTAGATCTAATAGGGCTTCCCCACTGCACTAAAATGGTAGATATAATTTCAAAGAAGTAAGAAATAGGTGACAAGTGCTCCACAGATAAACCAGTTCAACATTAATTTGATCACAAAGTTATAGACAAAGGGAACAGTACTGTGCTTTCAGATGTATCACCTTCACAATTATCTGGTAGTATTCCAACGTATTCCTTTGAATATAATCTGTAACAAACTGTGTCCCTTTCGTATATAC
This sequence comes from Pseudophryne corroboree, assembly GCF_028390025.1. Taxonomy (NCBI): domain Eukaryota; kingdom Metazoa; phylum Chordata; class Amphibia; order Anura; family Myobatrachidae; genus Pseudophryne; species Pseudophryne corroboree. The sequence continues at coordinate 488,216,069 of NC_086448.1, forward strand.
AAGAGTCAGATTAAACTAATAAAGGGGAACACAATAAAAAAAATATCATAGTGTAAATTATCATTTTAAAACACAGAGTTTAATAATACCGTACACTTACAAACATAGAAGATAAAAAGCGCGTGTGAAAAGATCCCTTTCAGGCAATAGCAGTGACAAATTGGAAGATCCTCGAAATCCCCTGGTGGATCTGGGTTAACTGTAACAAGCTCAGGAGCAGGATAACAGTGCAGGATTTCCAACACAGCGTATTGTCAATGGGATGGTATGAATAGGGAGAGCAGTATGCTACTGCTTAGGTTTAGGCACCACCGGAGAGAGTTAGGCTGCAGGAAAGATAGGGTTAGGGTTAGGATGCAGGGATGAGGTGGTTAGTTTTAGGCACCACAGAGGAGGGCTAGGGTTAGGCTGCAAGGGGGAGGGTCTTGTTAGGCTGCTGGAAGGGAGAATTAGGGTAAGGAAGGTAGATGGAGAAGGTAAGTATACTTACTGAACCCCTGTCTTGATTCTCTCCATCGGGATGCTGCTGTCGGCCTTTTGACCGCCGGCATCCTGAACACCAGTCACTCGTATCACACCCTGCAAAACTTGTCATTCCACTATTAAGAGAATTCTTCCACCCCTCTGTCTATTCAGGTAAGATAATTTGTGATTGTAAAGAGGTTATCTACTTTATTAAATGTCCATGTCAGTTTGCATATAGGACTAAGTCAATACCTGACAGCCTTCCACATTTAGAAACAAGAGAAAAGTCTAAATACACTGTACAAATGATTCTCCTTTGGACATATATTTATTTATTTCCTACATTTCTCCTTAAAAAAATATTTTCCCCAGACATAATATTTAAAGGATTGTGTAGAATAACACTATAGGTGGTATTCAATGCATGATATATCATTTAAATATCACCCTACGTGTTAATTTGTATTTCATTTCTCTATTTAAATAAGGTAAAAATAATTTTCTATGTGCACATTTGTATCTCATATATCTTTGTATTTAAGCTGTTTGAAGCTATTGTCATAGTGCATTGGCTCTACTAATCTATGTAGTGTTAAGATGGATTGCAGGTGAAGTACATACATGGTATTAAATAATATAAATCAAGGTCAGTAATGTTGTTTGTTGAAGGTTTACATTTCTAAAACTTTAGTTTTAATATAAAGAAATGTACAAGTTCAATGCACACGAACTGTAATCACCTTGGGCTCTGAAACGTGAGAAACACAGATACTTATAATCTGCAGTAACTCTCAGATGTTTGTATGAAGGCCTGTGTTACAATTATTTATAAAGTATTACAATCTGTTTTGCCTATTTTTTATTGTAAAGTAAATTAAATAATTATGCATTATGAGTTACAGTATAATATATACCTTTTACAATGTCTGACAAGTTGAATAAAAAAGAAATGTAATAGTCACCGAACTTTTGAGTTGTGTATGATTGGTTAACAGTTAGCATACCGTCCTTCATCGTCTATACTGTACATGCATGGCATGTTAAAATGATGAACTGTCAACAAACTGTTACTGGTGACTTAGCAGTGTCTTACCTTCTCTCAGTGGCTGCAGTAGCTCTAGTATCTTCTTCTGGGTAAAAGCAATCACCTGAGAATGAGTCCCAGCAGCAATGTCTAACCCTAACCTCAATTCACAACCTCATTCTATCTCTCTTGGCAGCACCTAATCCTTACTGTCAGCATTCCCAGGATGCCGACATTTCACATGGAAATATCTCAGATGTCGAAATTGTGAATATTAGATTCAGACAAAAAAAGGAATTCCCAGCAGTGCTCTGAATTCCCTGCTGCCCACTTTGATTCTAATGTAGGTTTACCCAACCTCACACAAACATTTATAATACAGAAATAAATCAAAAGCTTGGCACTTTGAGTGCCAACAACTGTAGGTTAACAATAATAATCACGTTAAAGATGTATTAATGTCCAATTTTCCAAATATACAAAAAAATCAATCATTCTCCTTTCTCCTGATGTAGACATCTATTAAACCTTTATATTATTATTTTTTTAATATATATCCCGACTGGTGTTGCACTTACTTGATCTGGTGGGAAATAGAGAACATACCGTATTTCCTTTTTTTTCCAAGTGCACTTATATAGTCTTGGGGTCCCTTCTGGTATCCACTTATAATATATTGTCTGGTTCACAGATACTCCATCCTCCATAGATCTTTGAGCAGTCTCAGACGTTCAAGGATACATGTTGTAAACATTTATAAAATATGCACCACACCTCGTACATTAAAATTTTTACATTTTAATAGACATGCAACATGTGTAAGTAAAGGCAAAATGGCCTTAGAAAATACTGTTTAAAAAAATTCTCAACATCCGTAAAACTGTCCCCTTTGCAAATGCACCTACCAGAACTTGTGACTCAAAGCAGTTTTTAGCATAAAAGCTATAAGCCAGCTGGCATGTTAGAGTAAACCAAGCCCTATGCAGAGAGATTGACCAGCAGACATAGCTATGCAGCACAGACATTGAAAAGCCTTGCCTGGATAGTAACATTGGTTAGCTTTAATGCTCAATACTGCTTTGAGTCACAAGTTCAGGTAGGCAGATATGCAAAGGGGACTGTTTTATGGATGTTGGGAATTTTTTCATCAGTATTTTTTAAGGCCATGCTGCCTTTATTTATGCATGTTGCATGTCCATCAAAAATGTAAAAATTTGAATGCACGAGGTGTGGTGCATATTTTCCAACATATATCCTTGATCATCTGAGGCTGCTTAAAGAGATACTGTACATAGAGCATCCGTAAGCCAGATAACATATAACAAGTTGAAACCAGGAGAGACACCAAGACTACTTCAGCATATTTGAAAATAAAGGACATATGCTCTCTATTTCCCACGATATCAAGTAAGTGCAACACCAGGAATGATATATATATAAAAAATTTAATATAAAGGTTTAATATATGTCTATTCAGGAAAAGGAAATCCAGAAAAGATTTTAAAAAGTTTGTATATTTGGAAAAAAAATTAACATTTCTACATCTTTAAAGTGATTATTACAGGGTCCAGGAGCTCTCTCTCTTGAGGAGTTCCTGAGTCACATCTCCTCTTATACACATTCTTATTCTTTCCAGACCAAATACTCTTAGATCATTAAACAAGTTGGGATGTTGCTGATGGAAGCCGTTGGCTACTATAGTGATCTGTTTTTCCTTGCTGATATCACTGCTGCCATTCCATACATTTTCTATACAGTATGCTCTAGAGTTACTTGCTTTAGCATATCAGTCATTATTCCTATACAGTAGAATTCACATAAACTTGTGATACAATAGATGATACTGCTTGTCATGCAGTTCACAAAGTCACTTCAATGGTTTATCCATATTTGTCTTTCACTGCAGGTTCCTTTATTATGTGTACAAACCTTACAAGAAACACAGGGATATGTTCCCTTGATCTTTGCAATATATGATAGGGCCCTGTTAAAATGGCTTTGCACCAACTAATCCCTCAGGTTGGGAGATCTTCTCCAGCATATGGAGATCTCAGACCCAATTCTGACTGCCAAATCTTAATGGACTTCCTAACTTTTTGATAATCAGGATATCACTAAACCTGTTATATTATTCATGAGCTTTATATTTTTCATACCTACCTATACAGAGAAACTGAGAAATGAATTTTCTGGAAATAGTCTTTGCTGGAGTTATTGCTTACAGCTACAACTCTGGTTCGAGTTTTTACTCATTATATTTATATCCTTTATTCCTGCTTATACGGCCACCAAGTAAAAGAAAATGTTCAATACTGAAGATATTTTTCCTAATTAAAGATATATTTTTTATAACTGCAATCCTGATTTAAGTTGAATACTATTTCCCAATGAGAACCGGTATTCAAACATACCTAATTTGGATTAAATATATGTAACTTCATATCATGAATCATATAAGACCTCTAGCTTGATGTGATCAAGCAAGAGGTGAAACGTACATCATCGAGCATCATTCTCAGGTTCTCATGTAGCGCACACGAAACCCAGCATTGAGGTAATGCAGCTCTGGAGCTTCAGCAGCTGGAAGGACACCGGGTTATATGAAGGGGATCACACTATAAACACACTGTCTCTGAGATGGCTATTAAAGGTACTCAGTGCACCCTCTCACCCAGTGTCAAACTTGCCTCTGCAATGTGTATTCATAACAGGGTAAGGGCAGACTGTAAATAGGGATGTAGAAACACATGGCGATTCTCTATAACTCTTAATCCTTAAAATAACAGCTCAGCATTCATTTACCCATTCACTGCCGTTTACGGCACATGGGTTAACAGCAGTAGTGGGTTATGTGACTTGGCATTGGATCTCAAATATAACTCTCTGTATGCTTATACACATGTCATTCTATTTGAGGACTTATGCCATATATCAGTGTGATATATGTACACCCTAGAAGGTTGTCTGAGCTCCACTGCACTCTATTTGGACACATTGTTTATAACTGTGGACAATTGTTTGTGGTTAAGCTGTGTTACCTCCATTGTGGATACTAACAAGGAATTAACTGGTACAGTAATTAACTATTTATTGAGGAAACCTGATGCATGTTCGTGTTTATATTGAATAGAATTTATTTTATATTTTCACCATATTTTTAATATAAGGAATGTGCAGCATATATTGGAAAATATGTTTATACTATTGTTTATATTGCTTTGTTTTTATATGATAGTGATAACAGGTTAAGTTAAGTATAAATTATAAAACTTTTTTTGTAAGAGTGCACTACATGAGGCGCGTGACCATGGCAGCGTGGGTGTGAGGTGAAGGTGTGGGCTCTCCGGCTCTATCTGGACACACCTGATGCGGCTTTCAGACAGGCTAGCTTTTCGAAAGTGCTCCCAGACGCTGTGTTGGACGCTGCACTAGGAGGACTTCCTCGTGCTGGCCGTGCAGTTGTACGGTGCCGGAGAGTGGGGTTACTGTAGAGGACTACCAGTTCTCTGAGGCACTGCTGGCTGGCTGGATCAGTATCCGAAGAGGAGGGCTGGGTGCTGGTGTGACTCCATAAGTGCTATCGCTGCTGCTGGAAAGGGAGAGTGAACTCCGGTCCCAGAGAGAAAAAGGCAGAGGTAGTGAGATCTCTCTATATGGGTCATTTGTGCACTGTGTGGGGGCAAGCAGCCTAGTCACTACTTGTGGCTACATGAAATTTGGTCACAGAGAGAGGAAGGTGGGTGCTGGCTAAATTCCCCGCTGTGAGAATTTTTTGTCATGTGCAGAGACAATATAGCCCAGCTGATAAAATGATAAAAGTTGGTGTGTAACTAACTGATGTGGATGTATGGCCCAGCCTTGGCAGGATTATAATATACAAAATGTGAGCCCGGTGGAGTACATTAGAGGAGAGACATTGTTGGTTGATAACCTACACACAGCTTGAAATAAAAGTGTAAATAGCATATCTACAATTTAAAGAAGCAATTTAATCTGCCCAATTAGCAATATTTAAAGGAATTTTTACTGTGTTGTGGTGTTTTGTGACGTATAATTCTCTATCAGTATGTGGAAAACTGGGCAAATGGCTGCTGCTGCACGACTAGAAAAATATGCCCGCTCCAAGACAAATGGCGGTCCTCAAGCACCTTCTTCCACACAGCAAACCACTCCATCTAAAACTAATAGCTCTTTCATCTACTCAGAAGTTACTCTACAGCAAGTGCTAGATGCAGTAAATTGCAGTGAGCAGCATTTATTGGAGAATATTGGTATGATTCAATCGGATGTTTCATTGATACGTGAGGATCTGCAGAAAGTGCAGTCTGAGAAAGGGTTAAAGAGGCCGAGGTGCGGGTATCAGCTACAGAGGAAATGTGTGGTCTGTTGCAGGAGCAGGGTAAAATTTTAACCATGCAGGTGTTGGGCATGCAAAATAAATGATCAGATATTGAAGGATGGCTGCGTCGCAATAACGTGAGACTTGTCGGCTTACCATAGTGAGAAAAGGATAATAACCCTGAAAAATCTGTGGAAAATTGGTTGTGTGACAGGTTTGGAAGGGACTCTTTCTCTGGGCAGTTTGCAGTGGAATGGGTTTATCGAATTCCATTGCAACCATTACCCCCAGGGGCTCCGCCATGCACAGTTATTATTACATTTTTGAATTATCAGCATCGAGACTCTGTGCTGCGCTTGGCAGTATCAAAGGCCCATTGGAAAATAATGGGTTAAAAGTCTCCCTTTTTCCGGACTTCACAATTGAGGTGCAAAAGGAAAGAGCCAAATATACATTAATAAAAAAGAGGCTACGTGAATTAAATCTTCATTATTCCATGTTTTTTCCATCTAAGCGAAGGATGCTGCATCCTGGTTGGATAAGCAAGCACTAGGATCACGTCAGATGGCTTCAAATTGATGACTTTTGCAGTCCTGTGTGTTTAAATAGTGTATATACACATTTATATATGCTGGTATATTTGTGTGGTTAAATTTTCCTTTTTTTTCTTCTTTTTTTCATTTTTTTTATTGTCTGGAGTTGACGAAGGCAACTATCCTCTACAAATAGTATTAGGTCATTGGCGAGCCCACCGTGTTTTGGTGGCTAATTGTATTTATCGCCCTAGTGAATGCAAGAGGTTTTTTGATGTTGTAGATGAGTGTTGTTAGAGGGGATTTAGGTATGCCTCTGTCGGGATAGTATACAGGGAGGGGAAGGGTGGGTTTTGTATTGTCAATGTTTGTGTGTATTTTTACGTTTCAGTGTATTCTATATGGCGATGCAATGTGTAGGTGTCTAGGGGATATAGGTGGAAGCTTGAGTAATCATGGCTCCTGGTGGTTGGCAGGAGGGAAGCCATCTGGACATTATGAGATTGCTCCTTAGATGGTTAAATTGGTAACATGGAATAAATGAGGAATAAATGATAAATTAAAGCGCTCATTAGTTCTCCAGCAAATAAAACAATATGGTGCAGATATAGTATGCATCACTGAAACACATCTGACAGGGGGAAGACTCATCTCCTTAAAGAGGCCATTGGTTGGGTGGGCATACCATGCTTATTATACCTCATCACAGAGGGGAGTATCTGTCCTTATAAAAAAAAAAAACTATTCCATTTGAATGTAAGGAGTTCAAGACAGATCCTGGAGGTAGATATGTGTTTCTAAATTGTGTTATACAGTCGATTCAAATATATGCATTGGCTATTTATATCCCTCCACCATTCTCATATGAGGTCTTAAAAAGGGTGGCTGAATTTGTGGCCTCCGCCTCGGACTCTACGGTGGTCTGTCTTGGTGATTTCAATAATGTACTGGACCCCCAATTGGACAGATGGTAAAAATCAGTTATGCACACTAAACAAGGCAACAAAGGTTTTGAAGCATTTGTGTCAGATTTGGGGTGGGTGGATCCATGGCGTGAGAAAAATCCTGGGGTGAAACAGTACTCATGCTTCTTTCACTCCCATCACACTTTTTCCAGAATTGACATGTTACTTGTTTCTAGCAGTTGGTTGCCTAATGTAGCCATCGTAGAATATAAATCAAGAGGTATATCTGACCACTCCCCAATCATGCTGTAATTGGTTTTAGAAAAAGAAAGGGGTCAGTGATACTGGAAATGTCATCCAATATGGTAAATTCAGCTAGGGACTGTGTCTGAACTAGAACAGATATGGAATGAGTTCCTAAGTGAAAATATAGGTTCTGCCCCCTTGATAGTTATATGGGATGCATTTAAGGCCTTTTTACGTGGATCTTTGATAAAAGTAATAGCCAAATTGAAAATGGCGTATACTAAGAGGGCCGGCAAATTAGAAATGAAATGTAATGCTCTTGAAATGGCCTATGTAAATGATAAATTGGAAGTCTCTAGAGACAAGTGGATCGAAGCACAAAGGGAATGGATAGCCTACTTAGATGAAGTAGTGGCACGCAGAATTTTATTTACCTCCCATTCCAGATATATTATTGCTAATAGGTCTGGTAGTTATCTGGCATATTTGGTTCTGTCAGATAGACTATCAAATGTGATTGCAAAAATTAGGACTGTTGATGGGAATTTGGAAAATTCCACCCCATAGTTAGTGGAAACTTTTGTTAAATATTTTGAAGATGTGTATAATACTAAAATAAGATGCAGCCAGACAGAATTAGCAAGATTCATCTCTGGAATAGGACTTCCAACATTGGCCCTCATTCTAAGTTGATCGCTCGCTAGCTATTTTTTGCAGCCGTGCAAATGCATAGTCGCCGCCCACGGGGTAGTGTGTTTTTGCTTATAGCATATAGCATATAGAATTGTTCGCACCTGAGATTTTTACAGATGTTTAACGCATGTTATGAGGGTAATGCTATCCCAGATTCCAGATTACATGTTAGAAGCAGTCATAGTTGTTCTCCCAAAAGTGGGTAAGGACTCTGAGCTATACCGACGCTAAAATATTAGCTAAGGTTCTTTCTGGCAGGCTTGGCCAAGTTATAACAACAATAATTCCCCCTGATCAGACAGGATTCATGCCTGGGAAATCCACCTCAGTGCACCTTCGTAGATTCTTCACAAACTTACAGGGAGATGAGCCTTACCTGGCGATTGTTTCCCTTGACGCGGTTAAGGCATTCAATGCCATAGAATGGCCCTATCTATGGGAAATTATGAGGGCTTTTGGAGTCGGGTCGGGTTTTATCAAATGGATACAGTTGTTACATATGGATCCAAGGGCACGGGTTTCTGTTAATTGGTATGTATCACGCCCCATCCTATGTTCAGAGGTACTAGACAGGGGTGCCTGCTATCCCCAACATTGTTTGCATTGGCAATTGAGCCACTGGCTTGCATTCTAAGATCTCATTGGGAGATAGTGGGGCTAAGAGCTGGTGATAGGAGGGACATAGTGGCATTATACGCGGACGATTTATTGTTATGTTTGTCTAATTATGCTACGTCCATGCCCGTAATTCTAGAAATAATTAGAACTTTTAGAAAGTATTCGGGTTTTGATGTAAATTGGGGAAAGTTTTCTATTCTCCCTCTGTCAGGTATATATTCTGTGGTGCCCCAAATAGATTTTCCTCTAAAATGTGTTGACCGCTTCAAACATCTTGGTATATGGATTGCAGAACCATCGCAAGAGTTCATTTTCCTTAATATACAGCCATTATTTGAATATTTAAAGGGCAGGATAAAATTTTGGAATAAATTACCTCTGACCATAATGGGGCATGTGAACTTGGTTAAGATAGTAGTTTTACCCAAATTTTTATACATTTTTCAACAGCCCCCAGTATTGTTAACCAATGCCATCTTTCTGAAACTTTATAGTTTGATATCATCATTAGTTTGGAAAAATCGGTGCCCAAGAATTCAGATCAATACGTTAGTTAGGTTAAGGAAAAAAGGGGGGATGGCACTTCCAAACTTTAAATTATACTATATGGCAGCCCTGTTGGTACATAAAAAAGATTTGGTTGGGAGATGTGCGGGTAGATCTATTGATAAGTGGTTTGATAGATCAGGTCTATGGGGGCACACCCCAATGCAAGTGTTATTGTCTAGGAATCTTCCTCGTACAGCTCCAGCTATTATCCAGGTGGTTAAGATTTTGGTACAGGCTAACAGAGTGATGGAATTTGGGGGCATAGATCCAGATATTCAACTTATAAATTCAAAATAACTGAGTGAACTAAGATTCCTGCCATCAGACAATGTCTGGGATTCTAAAGGTATATATACAATTAGACAAATATACTGTTTTCAGACTTTAAAATCTTTCTCCCAACTGCGTGAAAATTTGATATACTAGCTTCATTTTTCTACAGATATTTGCAGTTGAGGCATGTTCTATCTGCCCAATTTCGTGAATCCTGCCCAAATATTGAGGCATTTAGGACAAGTAAAGTTTGTTTCCCGAATATATAGGATATTATTAAAAAATCAATGTAAAGCGGAAATACCTAAGCTTAAGTATAATTGGGAAAGGGATATTGGCCCAATAAATGATGAGGCGTGGAACTTGGTGCAGGCCTCTCCTCAAGAAGCCTCAATTTCAATCAGATTTCAATAGATACAGTTGTTTACATTACATAGGACATACCTCACTCCTGTCAGATTGATGTTGTTTGCAGGTAGAAACTTGAATTTATGTCCTAAGTGTGATAGTGCCTTAGGAATATTTTGGCATCTGTTGTGGGAATGCCCATTGGTGAGCGTCTTTTGGAGTAAAGTAGCTCAGGTGTTAATAAATATGGGTACTCCCAAAAATACAATCACTCCTAGGTTCTGCTCCTTAGGCATTCTAGAACACCATGGAATGAATAAGTATGATAAAAAATACTCTATCATTCTTTGTTCACTTGCTAAAGTGGTGCTCTCTAGGGTATGGATGGCTCCTGAGGGTCCTGAATTATGTAGCTGGATTTCACTTATCAACTCGACTGTAGCACATGAAAAATTTGTTTATGTCTCTCGTAAGGCAGAGAATATATTTTTAAATATTTTGTCTAGGTGGCTACATTCTAGCTATTATAAGATGCTGGAACCGTCTAGTCAGCCAGGTGGAAATGCGGTGAGTTAAAGTCTATGATAAGCTTGCTTTTTGTTTGGGATACTTAGACACTTGCACGTCACGTAAATTAAATTAGAATTAATATGCAGGCTACTACAAGTGGTTGTCTGCATTGGGTATGTAGTAGGTATGGTTAACTATGCACTGGAAGGGTGTGAGATAATGGCTAATTCTGTAATTAGTCTCAAATAAGATTAAAAAGGTATGGGTTGGATCACAAGAATAGCGTGCTGTGATTAAAAGGTATAACTACACTAGAAATTGTAAGTGATATATAAAATAATATTGGAAAGTGAATTATAATAGAAAGTGTAATTAAATTTATTCTATTTAGTAATAATTATTAAATCGGCATATGTTAGTGTCAGACTATTTGCACATAGTAAATGCACAGAAAATATAGGTCACTAAAAAATTGATTCAATAGCGGGATGTGGGATAGAAATTTGATAAAATATTGTAAGGCTGTAATGATGTAGAGCACATTATACCCAATGTGGACTTCTCACATACTGTTTAGGGTATTAGTAGATATGAGTACATTTATGACTGTACATGTCCCTAAGACGAATGTATGATGTTTACTTGATTAGGGATTTAAATATGTATTGGCCTGGGGAAAAAAATGAAATTTTTAATTTATTGTTATATGTACTGTTGTAAGTTTGTGTATTTTTGTTTAAAAATGAATAAAAATTACTCAATATAAAAAACAGTGCAATACACAAGGATTCTTCTGTAACTTTTGTTCCATCTCCTATGGACCGCCCCTTAGTATAATCATATTCTACTCCTTTGTGCACCACCAATGACATACACATAAAGCAAATTTCTTATCAATAGGATCTAGTTTATATATTAGTTGTCCATTTAGAAATTGTTTCCAATTATCCTATGCTTACTCAAATATTTTTCTTTGTGATACATGTCAGCCAGTTGTGATAGTGATTATCCCATTTAATATATGAATTACAGTTTGTGAACTTATAGTTATTTGATTGTAAGGTATTATCCTCAAAAAAGATGTTAAGATTAAAAATAATAATATTAGTACTGCTTTGGAATGTCAGTTGGATATTTTATCACTATTATCCAAGTGTGTGCAAATCTCATCTAGGAGGGAGGAGTCACCCGTCCAAATAAAAAAAAATGTTAATATACCGATTCCAAGATACCAGGTTTACCCCCAAAACAATGCCTTTCAAAGATGCCTTTCAAAGATGCCTCCCAGTTGTCCACAAATACATTTGCACAGTTTGGGGTAAACCTGGTACTCATTGCAGTTCTGTTCATTTGGAGGAAATAGTGTCACTAAACCAAAAAAAATTATTGTTTAAAATAAACTCCATACTTTCGATCAAACAACTGTTCATTGCATCACTATTTGGAACTGTTCAAGAAAATACTTTGCTGCGTTCAGACCCCGTCAATGTCTTATCACAGTTTATAATGAGTTTACATCTGTCACAACCAATATCTTATCCAGAGTTCATGTTGTATTATTTCATATTTTGATTATATCAACTGAGTCTTTCAAATAGAATCCGATCCTTTTCACTATTGATTGCAATTTATAGTCTACAGAATATGACAAATTTACAGTAATAGATTCCGTACTGGTGACTTTTGGTCTCACTGAGTTTTTTTCTTTATACTAATGGATTTTTGGTAGAGTATAAAAAACTGGAATAGATAGTTTTGCTATATTAATGTAGTTATATCTCATCTCAATAACTTAACAAGTTTTAGATTTCACTAAAATATTTTAATATATTGTTCTCATGTAAACATTTTGAATGTTGACAAGGTTACTGTCCCCCTTCTCAGCAACATACCCTAACTTTCACTATATATTTCATTTACACCTTACTGTAGTATTGCAGCATACTACTTCTTTTAAATCAATTATTTATTTTTTATAGTTAATTGTACATAGTTCTGAAGAAAAATATAATCTATACTTAAGTATATTTTCAATATTCTGCCTCCATTTTTATAGGTTTATTGTTAATTTATGGGATATGACATCTGGTTTGTTTACTTTGCCATTTTCTGTTTTGCTAACTTCCAAAAACGTATCTGTCACCTTTAAGGGGGGTATACACGGAGAGATGTATGCTTAATTTCTAAACAATCTGACTGTAGTGTAAGCAATCTCTGTGTGTATGCCCCATAGTGATTGTGATGTGCGGCCCCGTGCTTCGCCATTGTCAGTTCTAGATTGGCCTGCATACAGGCACAATCTAGTTACATTGCTCACTTCACCGCTGGGGGAAGTGAGCGTCCCCTCCCTCGCTCAGCACACATCGCACTGTGTGCGGAGCAGGGGCAGAGATGTGTGCTGAGTGTTCTGTGATAGATCACTCAGCATACATCTCCCCATGTGTACCCCCCTGAAGTAGTTGTCTTTACAGGTTTCCAGGGACTTTATGCAATGATATCTGTTGGCAATCCAGTGCTGCATCTGGATGGGAAGTGGGTATAAGAATAGTAAAGTACCAGATATTTTATAGAAGTTTTGGGTAATAGTTTTGCAAAGCATAGTAGTTAAAAATTAAAATAACTAAACCAGAAAAAAATTATTGAAAATTCTTTTTGAGAAATATATTGTACATGCACATAAGAATAATGATTAAGTGTAATTGGGCTACCATTGATAGAGGAGGAACCACAGATTACAGATATTATTGAGGGAACTAAATGACATCCTTTATAACATGTTTATTAAATACCTTATAGATGGCATATACAGAAAGCTGTTCACTCTTCAAATAATGACAAGTTTGTTTAACAGAAAGAAGCGATATAGTAGATTAATGCCAGTTGTTGAACAACATAAAAAATAACATGTTTAATTTTAATTTCAATAAAACAATAATAATTGGAATATTACAGAGGTAACTCAGTAAGCATGTTGATACAGAGAATAAATGCAGGGCCTGATTCTGAGTCAGAAGCAATTGCGATAATCACGCAAATGGACAGTTTTTAACTGAGCATTTGTCAGTTGTAACAAAAAGCTGCATAGCGTATTCATCAAAGAGTGTGTGCATGTGAAGTCTAAAGTCTAAGGAGCATGAATACTAAAGTTCCTAAAACAGACAAGTGGAGGTGTTGCCCATAGCAACCACTCAAATTATGTCTATTATTTTCTACAATGCAATAGATAAATTATAGCTAAAATCTGATTAGTTGCTATGGGCAACACCTCCACTATTTATTTGTGGAAGCTCTAGTAAATCTACCCCCCTAAGTCTCTAGACACTGAAAGTTGGTGTATTGGACCTTGCACATTCAGACGCACATTTGTACACCTGGAATGACTTGTAGTAGAATTAGCATAAAGTGCAAATACTTCTATGGCAAAGGATGAAGACACAGATGCCGCCGTGTCCCATATAATGTAAGATGTATAAAAGGTGTTATAAGTGAGCTTATCTGGCAAAACATAAGTGTATAGTGCAGAGTATGACACAAACATATTTTTGTTTTGCAATCTGGAATCTTATACTCTATTTACAAATAATGCACATATAATACAGTTTAACAAATACATTATAATAAGAGGAGGTTTTATAGTAAGCATTTTTAAGATGAGTGGCTTTCTATTTGTTGTCACATATTAATATTTTTACACAGATAGCACTTTTTTTTCCTCTTGTCTGGGAAATAATCATTGAGAGGAGGTGATAAAACACAATTAAGGATTTCTCTCACCTTTAAATAAGGTAAGTATGATAGTATATTGATCTCACATTTATATTATAATAACACATTGTACACTTCATTTTCTCATTTTATGGTTCCTTAGTGAGGAAAATTGATTCATATGGAGAAAAAAGTAAATATTTTAAAAAGCAGCTTACCTATGTTAGACACAGTGGGGCATACCATATGTAATAGGGTCTAAGTTTGCCAGGCGATCTCAGACTTTTTTTAAAGCAGCAATCATTTACAAGGCAAGACCATGCCTTTATGATTACCACTTTAAAAAAAAGTCAGAGATCGTCCGGCATCCCGCACCTCCGGCAAACACGAACCCTGGGTGGGATGTACAGATGTAGCCATGCTCATCTTTGCTGCGATGCAGCATGCTGCAAAATGGCTTTCTGCATGGCACATCGGGCCATGACTATTTGCAGCCGACGATCACTCCTTTAATTCCTAATGGAATTAAAGGAGCTAATGGAGTGATTTCCATGGCTACAGCTGTACCAAAGGATCGCGGTACATCCCGCTATTTATCTCATTGATACTAATTGCAAATGTACTACCATATGCGATTAGTATCGGAAAGGACAGCTTTCCCAGTAAGAGCTGTCCTTTGCGATGCGGGAGCTGGACTTCCGGGTCTATGACCCGAAAGTCCATCTGCACATGTAACGACCAGCTGCAGCTGCAGGCAGGGGTGGATTGAGCCACAGGAATGCCATGATAGATTCCGCTGAGCCGGACACATACCCCCTCTGCTTGGCCGGCCAACACTAAGGAATACAGACTCCACCATACTACTATACCTGCCGTGCTTCCGGGATATGCATTATGCTGTGGTACGTGACCGGGAAGCTCCCATTGCACAGCCAGCAGCCTATCTCTGAAGCCTTTGGTGCGGGATGATAGCTCAGCGCACAGAGCAGGGAACTCGGCGTCTCAGTAAGTGACAGTCTGGGAGTGGGAAAGACCAGAGAGCAGCCCTCCGATGCAGGTGGCAGCAGCACACAATGCTGAATAGTGGAAGCAGAGCGCTGGACCAGCCCAGCTGAAGAATGCCTCTTCCTTAGCAGTCTGAGCCAAAGGTTAAGGTACGGGCTGCTATGCTGAAACCTTTCCTCACCACCACTCCTCCTCATCCTCAGCAACTTTCCTCTCCACCACTCCTCCCCATCCTC
Organism: Pseudophryne corroboree; assembly: GCF_028390025.1. Lineage (NCBI taxonomy): Eukaryota > Metazoa > Chordata > Amphibia > Anura > Myobatrachidae > Pseudophryne > Pseudophryne corroboree. The sequence continues at coordinate 488,231,518 of NC_086448.1, forward strand.
AGCACCTTTCCACTCCACCACTCCTCCCCATCTTCAGCAACTTTCCTCTCCACCACTCCTCCCCATTCTCAGCACCTTTCCTCGCCTCCACTCCTCACCCTCAGCACCTCTCCTCACCACCACTCCTCCCCATCCTCAGCACCTTTCCTCGCCACCACTCCTCATCATCAGCACCTTTCTACTCCACCACTCCTCCCCAACCTCAGCACCTTTACTCGCCACCACTCCTCCTCCTCATCCTCCTCAGCACCTTTCCTCGCCACCACTCCTCCCCATTCTCAGCACCTTTCCTCTCTACCACTCCTCCCCATCTTCAGCACCTTTAACTCCACCACTACTCCCCATCCTCAGCACCTTTCCTCTCTACCACTCCTCCCCATCTTCAGCACCTTTAACTCCACCACTCCTCCTCATCCTCAGCACCTTTCCTTGCCACCACTCCTCCTCATCATCAGCACCTTTCCTTGCCACCACTCATCCCCATCCTCAGCACCTTTCCTCTCCACCACTGCTCCTCATCCTCAGCACCTTTCCTCGCCACCACTCCTCTCCATCCACAGCACCTTTCCTCTCCACCACTCCTCCCCAACCTCAGCACCTTTCCTCTCCACCACTCCTCCCCATCCCCAGCACCTTTCCTCTCCACCACTCCTCCCCATCCTCCTCACTTTTCCTCTTTACCACTCCTCCCCATCCTCAGCACCTTTCCTCACCACCACTCCTCCCCATCCTCAGCATCTTTTCCCTCCACCTGTCCTCCTCATCCTCAGCACCTTTCCTCACCACCACTCCTCCCCATCCTCAGCACCTTTTCTATCCACCACTCCTCTCCAACCTCAGCACCTTTCCACACCACCACTCCTTCTCATCCACAGCAACTTTCCTCTCCACCACTCCTCCCCATCCTTAGCACTTTTCCTCGCCACCACTCCTCCCCACCCTCAGCACATTTCCTCTCCACTAATCCTCTTCATCCTCAGCACCTTTCCTCTCCACCACTCCTCCCCATCCTTAGCACCTTTTCTATCCACCACTCCTCTCCAACCTCAGCACCTTTCCTCACCACCACTCCTCCTCATTCACAGCAACTTTCCTCTCCACCACTCCTCCTCATCCTTAGCAACTTTCCTCGCCATCACTCCTCCCCACCCTTAGCACATTTCCTCTCCACCAATCCTCTTCATCCTTAGCACCTTTCCTCGCCACCACTCCTCACCATCCTCAGCACCTTTTCTCCCTACCACTCCTCCCCATCCTCAGCACCTTTCCTCTCCACTACTCCTCCCCATCCTCAGCACCTTTCCTCACCACCACTCCTCCCCATCCTCAGCACCTTTCCTCTCCACCACTCCTCTTCATCCTCAGCACCTTTCCTCTCTACCACTCCTCCCCATCCTCAGCACCTTTCCTCTCCATCACTCCTCTTTATCCACAGCACCTTTTCTCGTACCACTCCTCCCCTTTCTCAGTGCCTTTCCTCTCCATCACTCCTCCTCATCCTCAGCACATTACCTCTCCACCACTCCTCCTCATCCTCAGCACCTTTCCTCGCCACCACTCCTCCTCATCCTCAGCACCTTTCCTCGCCAACATCTTCCTTTCCTTTCTGTCTCTCCCACTCTTCTTCCACCCGGTGCCTCCTCTCATATTGGGGGTCATTCCATGTTGATCACTCGCTAGCTATATTTTGCATCGCTGCGATCAGACAGTCGCCGCCTATGGGGGAGTGTATTTTTGCTTTGCAAGTGTGCAAACGCCTTTGCAGCCAAGCAGTACAAAAACAGTTTGTGCAGTTTCTGAGTAGCCCAGGACATACTCAGCTGCTGTGATCACTTCAGCCTGTCCAGTCCCAGAATTGACGTCAGACACCCGCCCTGCAAATGATTGGACATGCCTGTGTTTTTTCAACCACTCCCTGAAAATGATCAGTTGACACCCATCTGTCAATCTTCTTGCAATTGGCTGTGCAAATGGATTATTTGTAAAATACATCGCCCAGCACCGATCCACGTTGTACCTATACGACGTGCCTGCGCATTGCGGTGCATACGCCTGCGCAGTTTTGCCGAGTTTTGAACTGATCGCAGCGCTGCACAAAATAGCTAGCATGTGATCAGGTCAAAATGACCCCCATTCTTCCTTCCACCATCCACCTCCTGCTGCACTGCTCTGTGACCACACCACACTAACCTTATCACTGACCCCCGCAGCCTGTACTCCAGCAAATATCCAAAATTACAGTCATCTATCACCCACTCAGCAATATGTTGTATACATATGGCAAAACACTTTTGGGCTCTGAGAGAGAAATTTTAAGATACCAGTATTCCATAAGCTGGGTAGCAGTAGTGGAAATTTCGTTATATCCTACACTTGAAAGAGGTTGATACACAAAACCCAATACCATTCATTGCACTGTATAAGTCTCATGTGTAACCACATAGTGAAATTGGGGTGATTTAGCACCTACTGCTCTTCAAAAAATAAAGGAAGTAAATGGGTAATTGTAAAAAAAAAAAAAAAAAAATTACACACACTGTGTAGATATTGGGTTTATTTACCTAATTAGCAAGTAGAAACATATATATATATATATATATATATATATGAAAGCGTGATGGCGGCACTCAGAGATTTGCAAAGTGCTTACAAAATGCTGCTTTTGTAAGCACTTTGCAAATCTCTGAGTGCCGCCATCACGCTTTCATATACTGGGACGCTGAACCCCTGGAAGGCACCGGAGTGATTATTTTAAGCAACAGCAGAAGTTAGTGCCGGATGTTTGCACATATATATATATATATATATATATATATAGGTATTAAAATTATTTTTCCATTCTTCCAGCATGCATTTTATAGAGATATTTCTAAACATATACTTTGAACACAAGACTGCGCGTGTGTGACTGGATCAAATATGTTTTCAATAAGAACACACAAATACGTTTTCTGTATTTGCTATCATATTGTACAGTTCACTAACAAGGGACATGGCAATAAAGTTACAAAAAGTAATTGATCAAAGGAATTCATACTGCACCTATATATAGAAAAAGAAAATTATTATTTAATCAGTAAAAGGACATAATATGATGATTTACATAATTAATGAATATTCTTGCTAGGTGTCAGATGCATTGTACAGTGTTACAGAGTTAAAGCTGTTTAGGATTTTGCCTTTTCAAATGCATTTTTTATGAGTAGAAATACAGTCTCACTATGTGGATAATGGGGGTCATTCCGAGTTGATCGCAAGCTGCTTTCATTCGCACTGCAGTGATGAGGCAAAAAAATGGCACTTCTGTGCATGCGTATGCGGCGCAATACGCACGCATGTCGTACTAATGCAATGAATGATGTAGTTTCACACAAGGTCTAGCAAAACTTTTCAGTCGCACTGCTGGCCACAGAATGATTGACAGGAAGAGGGCGTTTCTGGGTGTCAACTGACCATTTTCAGGGAGTGTTCGAAAAATGCAGGCGTGCCAGGAAAAACGCAGGCGTGGCTGGGCGAACGCAGGGCGTGTTCGTGATGTCAAAACAGGAACTGAATAGTCTGAAGTGATCGCAAGTGCTGAGTAGGTATTGAGCTACTCTAAAACTGCAAATTTGCCGCCACCCTGCTATTATTTCATTTGCACTTCTGCTAAGCTAAAATACTTGCCCAGTGGGAGATGGCATAGCATTTGCACGGCTGCTAAAAACTGCTAATGAACAAACAACTTGGAATGACCACCAATGATAACCACTCTGCAGAACCTAAGGTGCTACAATTGCTCACTCCTACTCACAGAGCCGGCCATAGGCATAGGCAAACTAGGCAATTGCCTAGGGCATTTGATATGCCTAGGGGCATCAGCAGCTTCTGCTGATTAAAATGATATGCGGCATGCCTATATTCTGTGTGTAGCATTTCATATGCAGGCACAGCCACAGTCGCACACAGTATATAGGCATGCTATATATCACCTAGCAATGCAAATAAGATGCATTTTCATTAAAAAAATGTGCCCGACGTTAGCATTGAGGCAAGATTTATGAGGACACATCTGTATCCAAGCAGAGGCAGAGGTCACAGTGTTAGTGGCAGTGTGAGTGATGTGTGCATGTAAGTGGGTTGGTTGTGCAGTAGTGTTCGGAATATGTGTAAGGAGCGTTATGTGTGTCATGTAAAAATGCATTAATAATGTGCAACATATGTGTAAGGGGCACTATGTGTGTCATTATGTGTATAAGGGCATTAATAATGTGCGGCATATGTGTAACAGGGTACTACTGTATGTGTGCCATTATGTGAATAGGGGCACTAATAATGTGCAGCAAATGTATAGGGGGCACTATGTGTGTCATTATGTGTATAAGGGCATTAATAATGTGCAGCATATGTGTAAGGGACATTATGTGTAAAAGGGCATTAATAAAGGTTGTCATAATGTGTAAGGCGCATTATGTTTATAAGGACATTAATAACGTGTCTCATATGTGTAAGCGGCATTACTGTGTGGAATTATGTGTATAAGGTGCTCTACTATGTGGCATTACATATAGAAAGGGCACTACTGTGTCGTCTAATGTGAATAAAAAGCAATAGGGTGTGGTGTAATGTGAATAAGGAGCAATTCAGTGTGATGTAATGTGAATACGGGGCTTTACTGTGAGGAGTAACGTTTATAAGGTAAAGTGATACTACTGTGGGATGTAATATGAATTATGGACACTATCGCATGATCAAATGTGAATTTAGTTGCAGTACTGTGTGGCGTAATTGGAATTGGGGTTACTATTGTGTGGCCATGCCCCTTGCCAGCAAAAACACCCTCCTTTCTGGGCTGTGCGCCAAATGTGCGAACGGTTCCTATTTAAAATACAGGGGGTACAAACACCAAAATAAGGACTGCTATGGATGAGGGGTGGTGGTGCTGGGAAAGAGGTGCAAGGTCAGAGGCGGAACCAGCGGTGGTGCTAGGGGGCACCAGACAAAATCTTGCCTAGGGCATCATATTGGCTAGGGCCGGCTCTGCCTACTCAAATGCCCCCTTCAATTAGTGAACAGTTGCTAACCAATATGTAAAATAGGGAAGATGTGATACAGCACAGCACCACAATGGAGTAATATGTAGACTGGACATAGAAACACAATCAGGATGGTTGGTGACAGGCCAGATCACTTAGCAAAAGACAGCAGCAAGGTCAGTATTCAGTCAATGGGTCTTGACAGGCATAAATCCAGAAACAGTGGTCCCTAAATGAGCAAAAGGGTCCAAGGGCAGGCAGCAGTAAAACAGATGTCCAAAAAAGTAACAGAGAGCATACACAGCAAACTAGGAACCAATTTCACACAAGGAGCATGGCACACCTAACTGGTAGGAATCCCTAACAGCAGCCAAACAGAAACATTTACTGAGTGTATTAATGTAGGGTTTACCCTATTAACTGCTGGGATGGAGTCATGTGCTTATCCACATGAAAACAGTGCTTGATGAGATCAGCTATGAAGCAGAATCCATTAGAGCTGTTAAATCAGGGCAAGTGCAGTTAATTACCTGCTAAGAACTGGTGCGCTATTGAAGCTATGGTAAAAGCATTTGCCTAGTAACCTCAGTACACAGAAAAAGGAAACAGGGAAAAGGCAGGACAGAAAAGCAAAACGTAAATTATAGATTGAAAAGGCCATCATGAGTGCTAAGAAGTAGCCTCTAGTTTCAAATATTATGGGGCATAATCAATTGCTGACGAAAAGGACCTGACACCCCTCTATTTAATGCTGGGCCAAATCCGACAGGTTTGGCCCATTCCCGATAGTGCCAATCTGGCTTTTTTGACATTGGGGGTCTGCTGTGCGTTTTCGCACAGCAGCGATTGGGTCTGAACTGCACATGCCAGACAGCCAACAGCTGTCTTAGGCTAGTGATTGTCTCTGCCTGATTGACAGGCATAGGCAGTTGCGGGGCAGGTTGGTGGCATTTGGACGCCATTTAGGGGGCACGGTCCAGTCAATGCAGGCGCATGCACGGACCGTTGGGGGGGGGGGGCGAACCGTGGTGGCTGCGTGACATCACACACAGCTGCTGGGACCTGAGCAGCGACAGGTATCTCCCTGCCAGCATGCAGGAGCTGCGCTGGTAGGGAGCTACTCCTGAAGTACAAAAGTATCACCGCTGTGCAATGCTTTTGTACTTCTGCGAGGGGGGGAAGCCTGACATGTGGGGAGGACTAGCCCTGTGCTGGGCATTCCCCCGCATGTCAGGGAAGCTGATCGTAGATGTGCTAAATTTAGCACATCTATGATCAGGTCTGAATCACCCCCATTGTCAGAAACTGGGCTAAAACCTGTCGGGCTTGGCCCCGCTTCCGACAATATTAGGAGCCTATTGGCTAATACTTTATCTCCAGAGACTTTATCTCCATCCAAGGCTTAGTAAATAGACCTCTGAATGCTGTCATTTCATCTGCTGGCATGCTCCTGCTGGTCAGAACAGTAAATATAAAACATGCTGCAGCAAGTTAGTATTTGAGTGATGGTGTTTCTCCTGAAGTCAGAGCTGCATGGGCACCACCATATTAGATTGATCACATGATCAATGGGTTGTCCAGTCAACAAATAGCTAGTTCCCACATAACTTCAGCCACCAATGACTGTTAAAATGCCATATTAAAACCCCTTAGTTGTACCTTCTCAGTGTCGGTACAAATTGTACCTTACCTGTTCCTGGCGCCAGTGTCAGCAGGTCTATTTTCTAATTCCTGCTTATTAACCTCAAAGGAAAAATGGACATTACATCCAGTTTGGTTTTACCAGCAGGTCAGTCACCATCTACCTGGGATTCCTGCTCCTCCTGCTATGTAGGCTCATCAGTATCCTCCCTATCCTACTCTCTCTGCCACCTCCTTTCTGGCTCCTCCAGTCACCGTCCCTATCCCCTTCTCTCTGACTACTCCTGTTTCCTTACCTATTCTACACTCTCCGCGTCCTTCTGTCACCATCCATTTTAAACACTTCGTACTCTTAACAAATACAGACAAGTTTACGGCACAAAATACAGTCAGCACAGTACTACAACTCACACTTACCATACACACACAAACATACACACACATGCAAATACTGGCAAGATCTTAAAATAAAAATACTATAAAGCAACAAAATGGACTTAAAACTCACAATAAAGGATAGACAATTAGACAAGACAACGTTCTAAACTCAATACAACTGTCCCTTACCTAAATTATCTGATAACACCTTGCTCCTCTCTCAAGCAACTACACCCTGAATTAGGCAGAGCAATTCCCAGCCAATTTCTTAGGTGTGTGGAGGTCTTTCAATGCATGTGACATGTTGTGGCCAATAGATACAGTATGCATTTGTATAATTAATTTAGTTATGGGTCAATTTAACTGTCTATTTGAGTGCAATTTGACCAGATTTAGAACTTTCAATAGAAATCACACCAGCTGCAATTTCAGAATAGAACAAAAAATGATTGTTAGTTAATACACTATTTTTAAGATGCACACAAGAGTCCATAATTGGTCAATTTAAGTTATTTTCAGTTGATTTTTAAATAGACCCAAAATCAACTTTTAGCAAATTTACCCCTAAGTTCTACTTGATATTAATGATTCTTGTAAATGTGCTATACACAGAAAAATCCATTATGCTTAGTTCATGACATTTTTCACAAAATTAAAGTAGCCAAAGTGTTTGCTACATTCATCTTTTAACAGTCTCATCATTTATCTAGTACTTTAAACACGTTTAAGATATTTATTTTGTCTCCCATCTCCCACTGTTCATACCATCACACCCTATTTATTTTCTCTCTCCCAGCCCAAACAAACCAAAGATTATTAACATTTCATGAAAGTATTTGCAGTGTTATGTACCATAGCATAAAATGCAGTAAAACCTCAGAAAACAGATGATTTTGGAGTTACCACCCAGAGGCGTAGCTAGGGTTTTTGGAGCCCAGGGCAAGATGTAAAATGCCCCCCCCCCCCCCCCCCCAAAGAAAAAAAAAACACACAAAAAGAAGCATGTGCGCGCTGGAAAAATGGGCGTGGTCTCACACCATAAGGGGTGTGGCCACACACCATAAGGGGTGTGGCCACACTCCAGAATGGGTGTGGCCACACTCCAGAATGGGTGTGGCCACTGAAAATGACCCACAGTGCCAGTTACATTGCCCCACAGTGCCAGATACAATGCCCCACAGTGCCAGTTACATTGCACCACAGTACCAGTTACATTGCCCCACAGTACCGGATACATGCCCCACAGTGCCAGTTACATTGCCCCACAGTGCCAATTACATTGCCCCACAGTGCCAGTTACATTGCCCCACAGTGCCAGATACAATGCCCCACAGTGCCGGATACATGCCCCACAGTGCCGGATACATGCCCCACAGTGCCAGTTACATTGCCCCACAGTGCCAGTTACAATGCCCCACAGTGCCAGATACAATGCCCCACAGTGCCAGATAGAATGCCCCACAGTGCCGGATACATGCCCCACAGTGCCGGATACATGCCGCACAGTGCCAGTTACATTGCCCCACAGTGCCAGTTATATTGCCCCACAGTGCCAGTTACATTGCCCACAGTGCCGGATACATGCCCCACAGTGCCAGTTACATTGCCCCACAGTGCCGGATACAATGCCCCACAGTGCCGGATACATGCCCCACAATGCCGGATACATGCCCCACAGTGCCAGTTACATTGCTCCACAGTGCCAGTTACATTGCCCCACAGTGCCAGATACAATGCCCCACAGTGCCAGATTCAATGCCCCACAGTGCCGGATACATGCCCCACATTGCCGGATACATGCCCCACAGTGCCAGTTACATTGCCCCACAGTGCCAGTTACATTGCCCCACAGTGCCGGATACAATGCCCCACAGTGCCGGATACATGCCCCACAGTGCCAGATACATTGCCCCACTGTGCCAGATACATGCCCCACAGTGCTAGTTACATTGCCCCAGTGTGCCAGATACATGCCCCACAGTGCCAGTTACATTGCCCCACTGTGCCAGATACATGCCCCACAGTGCCAGTTACATTGCCCCACTATGTCAGATACATGCCCCACAGTGCCAGTTACATTGCCCCACTGTGCCAGATACATGCCCCACAGTGCCAGTTACATGCCCCACAGTGCCAGATACATGCCCCACAGTGCCAGATACATGCCCCACAGTGCCAGGCCCACTCAGTGCCAGTTACATGCCCCATTTGGTGCCAGATACATGCCCCACTGTGCCCGTGCCCCCCCCCCCCGTTAACTCATCATCCGCTTATGTGAGGGGAGGAGAGCGCAGCGCAGCGCCTCTCCTTCCCCTCACCGCTCCGTCCAGGTCTCCCATCTCCGGTGGCTGTGTCTGGCGCCGGTTCGCTAGCCAATCAGAGCTCGCGGACCGGCAGCCAATCAGGAGCCGGCCTGCAAGCTCTGATTGGCTAACGCCGGAGACCGGACACAGCAGCGTGGTGCGTCCTTGTTCAGGGTGCAGATCGGTCAGAGAGGTGGACCTGTCTAGCGGTGGGGAAAGGATTCAGATGCCGCTCTGCAGAGCGGCTAGCTGCGCCTCTCCCACCGCTTACAGAGAACAAGGACGCACCACGGGCAGCAGGGGCAGAGAGGGGAAACCAGTACGGAGACCCCTTTTTTACCCCACTTATGCCACCACCGTAAGCTCAGGGCATCGTGAAGGTTTTAAAGATTTTTTACCAACACCAGCATTTGTTATTATTATTATTTTTTTCCTAAAAGACTTTTCAACAGCGGATGTGCGGGACGCCGCAGTCTGTATTATAACCTGCATGAACTTTATAAGAGACAATATTGGCCAGTATACAATAAATACAGTGGCTCACAACAATTAATTTGCATCATATTGTTATTTTTGTGATTTCTATATCCAAGTGCAAACTCATATTTGGGTCTGTACATACATTTTCCTTTATTACATCTGATGTGCATTCTACCTATTCATTAGCTAAACACACACACCTTAGGGGTTGAGCACAGTTCTATTGTGGTATATCCACTAAGCTTCTCCATTTAATACTGGATGCAGCCAGTAAGATTATCTGTGCCATAGATGTGTCCAATAGCAATGACCTAGCCGCCACTGATTACAATCAACGTAATATGCATCAGAGAAGGCCAATAAGTGAGCATTCAGCAGGAGATGGGAGGAGTAATACACGTGCATGTTGGCCATACATACTGTAGATCTAGCTTTGTGTATGATTGATATTAGAAGGTGAGTGGCATATACAGCAGCCAATCGCAAACAAGCATTAAACCTGATGCAATACCCTATGTGACTGGCATAGGGAGGCGGGTGGGGCATTACTGACATCCACTGCAGCTTTCTGTACCAATAGTACATCAGTTTATAAATACCATCAATATCATGAATAACTTGAGGTATTTTCCTACCTTTCAACTAAATTAGTTATTATTTGGTCTTAAGTTCATGCTACTAATACAACCTCCAACCCACTTTCATCATCATAAATCTCCAAACCTCAAGTGCTCCATTTCTACCCTAAGGACAAAGGGGTTGAGTCAGAGTTGTGAGCAAAGCAGTTGTGAGCAAAGCAAGAAAATGGAGCAATTTTGAACATGACCCAACCATGTTAATGCAATGCAAATGCATATTTCTAACATTTTGCATGTAGGTTAAATAATGCCTGATTTTGCATGTAGCCCCAAAATAATTGACAGCTTTATATTATAAAGTGATATTGAGTTCATCTAGGACACATCCCTTCCAACTGTAAATCTCTCTGCACCATTTAATAACCTGCCCAAACTTTTTTTTTTTGTTCCTAAATAAGAATCAGTCCAGCACTGATGTTCTTTTAGATACACACGTTGATTGTAATTTATTTGTTAAAATTGAGCCTGAGAATATGATGTTTTATTTAAATATATATAAAAAATATATAAATCCGTAGGCTCACACTGGCAGATATGTTATCTTATAAACGTAATTTTTCATTAAGCACATACTATATTGTTAAATGAAATGTGCATTAAAATACCAAGGGTCAAATGTAATACCCCTTTTCCACCCGAGTACCGGGTCCGATCCGGGATGTTTAACCCGGCTACAACCCGCGTCGACCCCGCCGTTTCCACTGCACTTCGACATGGGTTATTCCCGCGTCGGATCTGTTTCCACTTAACCCGGGTAAGCTCTGTAAAAGCCTATTGATGTCATTACAAATGCACTTTTTACTGTCTCATCAAGATGATGTCATGAAAAGGAACAAAAGGGAGGGGTGGGGCCTGCTCACAGCAAGCATTGCAGCAATGAAGACTGATGCAGTAGCTGTGTCTAGCATGGAGTTGCAGACTGTTTGCTGTTTTCTGCTGCTTATTTCTGCTACAGACAGCTTGACACAGCTTTTGACCTTGTGCTACCTACTGCTGAGCTGGAGAAGGAGAGCTCAATTCTTTGCCGAGAGGGCTAGTTATCGATGCAACTATTTGAAAGGGAGAGCGCTGATATCATCGACAGTTACTTCTCTCATAACAATGAGCTCTACACCAAGCCGAAGAATGTGGGTGAGAGATCGCAGACATGGAGAAGCATTCATGCAGACCATTTTAGCATTTCAGGAGGAGCAGTGGATGGAACATTTCAGGATGTCTCGTGCTACATTTGACTATGTTTTGGAACTACTGTCCGCCACAATCATCAAGCAGACCATCAGGGTCCGGAAGCCCATTGAGCTGACCAGGAGATTAGCGATTGCTCTCTGGTGGTATGCTATTCCTGGAGAGTATCGCACAATTTCCTGTTTATTTGGAGTAGGGATTGGCACGGTCTGCAAGATTGTCTCTCAGGTCACACTGGCATTGCTGAATACCATGTACCATTGCTTTATTTCATTGCCACAAGGACAGCGGCTAGATGAGACTATAAAAGGATTTAAGAAGCATGGCTACCCACAGTGTGCTGGTGCCATAGATGGGACCCACATCCCTATCATCGCCCCCCGCTGTGACAACCCAGCAGACTACTACAATCGCAAGGGTTGGCATTCCATTGTCCTGCAAGCCGTAGTGACCCACAAATACTGGTAAGCACTGTTTTACTAATGTGTTTGAAATAGTCTTGGGCTTTCCTTTGATGATGCATAAACTGTAATAAACCTTTATTTTTAGTTTCACAGATGTCTTCATAGGGTGGCCCAGAAGGTCACATGATGCGAGGATTCTCGCCAACTCCGATCTTTACAGTATTGCTGAGAAAAAGCTTGGTGGATGGCTTTTCCCTCGAGAGGTAAGATTATTTACTCCTTAAACTAATGTTTGCCCATAAACCAATATTCATGTTTTACCTCTGGAATAATATTAATATTTTATTAACAGAAATCGGTGATCGTAGATGGTGTGGACATCCTGGTCCACCTCATTGGTGATGCAGCATACCCATTACAGTGCTGGCTGATGAAGGGCTACACCCAGCATGTTCAGTTATCTCCCGAACAGATATCATACACCCATGCCCTAAGTTTGGCCCGTATGGCAGTAGAGAATGTGTTTGGGCATTTAAAAGGACGCTGGCGCTGCCTCATGAAGAGGAATGATGTGGACTTGAAAATCATGCCAGATATAGTAGCAGCCTGCTGCATTCTCCATAATAAATGTGAGATACAAAAGGAAAACTTTCTCCCCAAGTGGAATGTGCATGATCATGGGGCGGGGGTCACTGTACATGATGCATCAGGCTTGGTGGGGGGGCATGAAACAGCAAGCGAGTGCATAAGGGCCACCATCGCAGCCAATCTTCCCTCAATGTTGTAGTAGATAGAGAAGACAGACAAGTTTTTGTGTGCAGTTTTGTGTTTATTTTGTTTTTTAGTTATAAAAATTGTTCAAAAGTTATGTTACAGGTTGAGTATCCCATATCCAAATATTCCGAAATACGGAATATTCCGAAATATGGACTTTTTTGAGTGAGAGTGAGATAGTGAAACCTTTGTTTTCTGATGGCTCAATGTACATAAACTTTGTTGAATACACAAAGTTATTAAAAATATTAGCTAAAATGACCTTCAGGCTGTGTGTATAAGGGCCCTCATTCCGAGTTGTTCGCTCGCAAGGCGAATGTAGCAGAGTTACACACGCTAAGCCGCCGCCTACTGGGAGTGAATCTTAGCTTCTTAAAATTGCGACCGACGTACGCGCAATATTGCGATTACAAACGAGTTAGCAGTTTCAGAGTAGCTCCAGACTTACTCTGCCTGTGCGATCATTTCAGTGCTTGTCGTTCCTGGTTGACGTCACAAACACACCCAGCGTTCGCCCAGGCACTCCCACCGTTTCTCCGGCCACTCCTGCGTTTTTTCCGGAAACGGTAGCGTTTTCAGCCACACGCCCCTGAAACGCCGTGTTTCCGCCCAGTAACACCCATTTCCTGTCAATCACATTACGATCGCCGGAGCGAAGAAAAAGCCGTGAGTAAAAATACTTTCATCATAGTAAAGTTACTTGGCGCAGTCGCAGTGCGAACATTGCGCATGCGTACTAAGCGGATTTTCACTGCGATGCGATGAAAAATACCGAGCGAACAACTCGGAATGAGGGCCAAGGTGTATATGTAACATAAATGCATTCTGTGCTTAGATTTAGGTCCCGTTACCATGATATCTCATTAAGGTATGCAATTATTCCAAAATACGGAAAAATCCGATATCCAAAATACCTCTGCTCCCAAGCATTTTGGATAAGGGATACTCAACCTGTATTATATGTTTTCTTTTAAACAGTTGGCACACATTTTCTGAGGTAACAATAAAAAATATTGAAGTGCAAATAGAACACTCTGTAAAAATTAGTGATGAGCGAGGTTCGGTTTTACTCGGTTTTACTCGGTTCTCAAAACGGCATCTTATTGGCTATCCAAAACACGTGACATCCGTGAGCCAATAAGATGCCGTTTTGAGAACCGAGTAAAACCGAATCCGCTCATCACTAGTAAAAATCCCCATAACGCAAGGGTTCTTCAACATGTGGTCCTCCAGCTGCTGTGGAACTACATGTCCCAGCATGCCTTGCTATGTATTTCCACAACAGCTAGAGGGCCACATGTTGAAGACACCTGCCCTAATGTTTGGCAGGTATCAGGGTAACCCCAATATTTGGATCCTACTGCTACATATTTTCTGAGGTAACAATATAAGAGTAAAGTGCAAACAGAACACTCTGTAAAAATCCCCTAATGTTTGGCTTTCTAGGTATCATGGTAACCCCAATATTTGTATCCCAGTGCCGCACATTTTCTGAGGTAACAATGTAAAAGAGTAAAGTGCAAACAGAACACTGTAAAAATCCTCTAACGCATGGCTTTGGTAGGTATCAGTGTAACCCCAATATGTGGATCCCACTGCCACACATCTTTGAGGTAACAATATAACGGGAAAAAATGCAAACAGAACCTTAACGCACAAACATTGTTTTATCAACCGCTGCACTTATTTAAGGCAGTTGTCTATATACCCGATATTCTGAGGATTGCGGAATTTGTGTTGTGGGATTTGAGGGAGGCTCATAGTTGTATGGACCATATGGGTGCTGTGGGTAGGCTGTGTCTTTATGTTGTGCTTGTGTGGTATTCCCTAGAGTACGTGCAAACGTGCGCTCAAAAAATAACATCTGACTATCATGCATGGTCATTAACTGTGTCATAAATGATTGATGCATTTCCTTTTCAGACACAAGATATCTCTCAATTTGTACATCTTCCTGGGAATTCAGCTCACTATCTGCCTCACTCAGGTGCTCCACGATAATGGACGTCATTGCTCTGACCATTTGTACTGTTTTGCTCAGTTTCTTTTTCCGCTGTGGAACGTTGTAGACTGTGAAGGGGATGAAAAAAAAATTAATCAACAATGATTCTATATAAAAATAGCAGTGGTAGCATATACGTGTTTGTGGCTTTCTCCCACACTAGCTATACTCTGCAACATTACCACGCGCCAATCATTGACAAGGCAAAACCACAGTGTTCACTGGAGCACCCTCACTGCTACTGAAATAGCTAAAACTTGCAGCCCTCCAGCTGTTGTGGAACTACACATCTCAGCATGCCTTTACAGAGATTTTGTATAGGGACTGCTGCTACTGTGGCAGGGCATGCTAGGATGTGTAGTTCTACATAAGCTGGAGGGCCTGGAGTTTTTACACCCCTGCTGTACAGTGGTTTGTATGTAAGTATGTTTGTAAATGGTAATACTTACTATTTGAGTGCAAAGTCGTGGTCTTGGGGGGTTGCGACGTCTCTGCCTGAGACTATGGTACGTCCTCAATAGTTGCGCTGATGGAATCATCGTTGGCGGATGATTTTTTTAAACTGTGTCCGATATAAGCAGCGGGGATAGTGGGCTGCATTGTGAGCTGGGAAGGCTGTGCTGTGTTTCCTCACAGTCCTCGTCTACTGACATCTGGCGACTGGCACAGCAGGATGATGGTAGTGCTATGGGATTTGTTATCGCAGTTTTGCCAAAGACACTATAGCATAGGTCATAATATGCCCATTCCATACGCCCAGGTCCACTTTTCTTGCGGTTACGGTCGTGTACTTTAGTAAATTGTCTACGTAGTGCCTTCAATTTGTTAACGACTTGTTGCTGGGTTTTTTGGATGCCACTTTCTGCCAGCATAAGGGATATGTTCTTATAAACAACAGCATCCTTAACTGTTCCAGTTACCTGCCTTTTAATTTCTTCCTCTCCCCGAATATTAAGCAGCTCTTTGATCTCTGTGTCTGACCAGGTATGGGTAGTCATAGCTGTGCTGGAACTTCTGCTGCTGTATAGTGTCTGTTTGTTTGGAAGCTGCTGCAATAAAAATATCTGTATGTACCCAGCGTGACTTCAGAGTGTTTTGTTTGCAAGCTGCCTCAATGCCTGCATGTGCCCAGCATAGTGTTGTTTGCAAGCTGCTGCAATAGATGTGCACAGCGACTTGCATCCGTGTTTGTTTGCAAGCTGCTGCGGTGCCTGCATGTGCCCAGCATGTCTCCCAGGGATGACATCATCTTCCTGTGCCCCAGAAGCACCAATCAGCATCTCAGAGCATTACTTGGGACTTAAAACACAGGTAATGACCGTTTCCACTGCACACTTACCTGGGTCATTACCGTGTTCTACCCAGGTAGCTATCTGGGTAGGATTCCCGGGTCACTCAACCCGTGTTGAGCAGTTTCCACTTACTAAAAACCTGTGTCGATTCACGCCCCCGTGCAAAAACACGGGTACATTTAGCTAGTGGAAAAGGGGTATAATAGGGGGAGTTTTTCAGAAAGTGAGAGATTTGGTAAGGTTTTTCAGTTTTTTTTTAAAGTGGCAATCATTTACACTGCAAAACCAGGTTGATCTTGCTATGTAAATGATTGCCACTTTAAAAAAAAACTGCAAAACCTTACCATATCTCTCACTTTTTGAAACTCTCACTCTATTACCTTTGGCCCCAATTGTTTTATAAATTATTTATTACAGATTTCTTTTGACATCATTGTATATTTATATTACAGAAATTAACGATCATAGAAGTGTTTTCAATCCTAGTTACCGTATGTTCACAGATTTAATTCATATGTTCTCTTAATGCATAAACATTATTCACTTGGGATAGGCTACAATTCACATAAAATAGCAATTCACATTTTAGTTTATCATCCATACTATATACTTGTCCAGCAAACTTACCTAAACTATGACACCAGCAATAAATACGATAACCACAATTGATTTTTAGAATATTTCTTGTGGGATCTGCTATAATCTTTATTGTGTTACCTAGCAAAAATATGGACATGCATCTCCCAGATTATGCCATTTTTCCATAGACTTGCTAAATTTCAAGGCAGTTTATTAGCTGTAAACTCATAGTGACAACTCATATTGAGTTGAAAAATGAAAATAAATGCTTTCCAGGGTTTCACTCAGCATTTCTGTTCATTTAATATGAATCCTCATTAGTTCTAATACATTACAACTTTGTCACAAATGAATGTGGTAACTTTTCAATAATAAAAAATTAAAGGAAATGAATGATTTATTATGCGTGCTCAGTACAGGATTT
Organism: Pseudophryne corroboree; assembly: GCF_028390025.1. Taxonomy (NCBI): domain Eukaryota; kingdom Metazoa; phylum Chordata; class Amphibia; order Anura; family Myobatrachidae; genus Pseudophryne; species Pseudophryne corroboree. Next base: position 488,248,633 of record NC_086448.1, read on the forward strand.
TACGGTCATGTTTTGCACTTATTATAGACTATTATTCTGTTCTTTTAAATAAAAAGTCGAGTGAAATACAAACTAAAAAGTAGACATCTCATTTGAAAAATTGTATAGAATGTGTCACACTGAAGAAGCCACCAAAAGACAAAAAGATTCATGTGTAAATCAAAGTTTGAAAAAAATGTAACCTCATGATTTTAGAGTATTATTTATAAACATTCATACAGTATATACCAGAATAATAAATAATCTGTGTTTGATTGGGGTTTAATCAAATGGTTCTTACAACACACAACATTTTAGGTCTTTTGATTTTTCAGAATCATTCTAGCCAGGGTCTAGAGGAGTGTAATTTTAAACTGAAAAAGGATGTGTGAGGGTGTCATTCACTCTGATTTCAGCTGTAGGGTTTTGATACCGGGATAATATTTTGGCTAGGCAGACAGTGCCAAGGTTATAGCACTTTAGTCATGAACAGCTAGTACATGTAGTAAAATGCATTCTCTGCTTCTGTGGACAAGAACATTGATGGTATTGATATAAATAATTAAGATCTATAACCTTTGCGGTGTAGCTTCACTTTTCTTGGCAGAGAACAAATCCCAAATAGGAAAATTGCTTCGGCGCTAACCCAGGGGCTCGTCTCAATAAGCTGCTGCTCGTTAAGAATAGTCAATTCAAAGAAACCTACACAATATAAAACAAGTGGTAAAAAGGCTCCTTAACAAGAAGAACAGGCGCTTGTTATGAGATTGCTGCACCAAGCAGCTGCCACATGAACAGGAGGGTCAATCCCGTAAAAACACAGAAAAAGGAAGATGTACAGGCAGCGCTACTAATGAAGTGATTGGAATGAAACAATAATGAATAATATAACAATTTATTATATTAAAAACAATAAAACCACTAAAATTAGCAATTTCTCTCCTCAAAATTGTATTAAATGAAATACATACACCACATTCAGTCAATATCGCTGTATACAAATGGATCAATTGGTGTCTGTTCCTGTATATTGTGCCCAGATAAGTCCACTAGTCCCATAGAGGCTTGGTTAAAACAGCACAGTTCGGTTGTTAGATATTTACCTGTCACCGCTTTAGAGGTGGTAAGGCTTCCATACATGAGAGTCCATGTTAGATCTAGAATGTCCTCATTTGTATTGGTGAGTGCACTGCTTTGCACCACTTCAGTTTTGGTGATCACCAACATGTGTCTGAACCAGCCCCGGATCCACTACCAGCCTGCTGCATAGTAACAAGACGACATTTCCAGCACTCACCTATACAAATGAGGACATTCTAGATATAACATGGACTCTCATGTATGGAAGCCTTTCCACCTCTAAAGCGGTGACCGGTAAATATCTAACAACCGAACTGTGCTCTTTTAACCAAGCCTCTATGGGACTAGTGGACTTATCTGGGCACAATATACAGGAACAGACACCAATTGATCCATTTGTATACAGAGATATTGACTGAATGTGGTGTATGTATTTCATTTAATACAATTTTGAGGAGAGAAATTGCTAATTTTAGTGGTTTTATTGTTTTTAATATAATAAATTGTTATATTATTCATTATTGTTTCATTCCAATCACTTCATTAGTAGCGCTGCCTGTACATCTTCCTTTACAATATAAAACAAGTAGCAGCGCTTGGTCACAAACATGCTTGAACTAGTATCAGAATCATGAATAAAATGTAATAATCATGAATAAAATTGAATAAAAACAATAATAGTATGGCAATGATAATAAATGTACAAATGGGTAAGTGATCTCAAATAGGAACCTATTTAAGTCCCGTACAATTGTGCAGACTTCAGTGGGTGATATTTATGCAAATAATGATGTAGCCTTCAAGGACCCTTTTTAGCAATGGTATTGGACAAAGTTCATGAAGGTAACGTTACCAGTGGAGGCCGCTGGAGGAAGATCTGTGACTTTGATCCAATAGAGCTCTTGGAAATAAAGTTGTCCTCTCTAGTGTGCGGTATCCAGTCCAAATGCCTGAAATCGGATGAAATCGGGCATTATCGCTCTAGTGTATGGGGCCCTTTAGTCCCATGGGGATACTAGATAAAACAACAATCTAAGTGCTCATAAACAGCAGCTGGTTTGAAAATGTTAAAAATATTTATTTAAGACACATTTAAGTACAATACAAATAATAGTATCACCAATGGTTAATGCAGGTTAAATGAGACTGATGAAAATAATAAAGATTTTCTGTGGCCACATATCCATAAATATATGTACACATTCAGCTGAAGCCAGTAAAAAATCACATTAGCAAGTATATTGGAGGAAGATATCAAAGGATATTAGCTAAAAAGCATGACAGGATTAGTCCAGAAGCAGTTGAAATATTACAGTTTACAGTAGTTAAGGGAGAGTGATGTTACTCACCAGAACTGCAGTTCACTCACTGGATATATCTTTCCAAATGCAGACAATATTAGTAATGCAGTGTATACCTGCTGTGGCTAAACGTTTATATAGAAGTCAGTCTTAGACCTCAGCACCTGACTGTAGTAAACCAATACTTCCTTTTATCACTTCCGGTTGCCCTTCTTGCAATTAGCTGGTTGGCTGGGAATCACTATGTACTGTAAATGGGCTGTAGCCGCTGTTGGACCAAAAAGTGGTGCACCACAAGGCAGGGGGTCCTCTCCTCTTACTAGATGGAACTTCTCTCTCCAAGATATCACTTGCCACTTGTTTACTGATGCTGTTTTTTAGAAAAACTGCTTCCAGTTTCAGGCTTACAGTTTACATTCCACCTGCGTGCCACAGTTCAGACAGGTCATCTGACGCATTTCTCCAAAATATAATGTGGTACATGACACACAACTTCCTAGTAAAGATGTCAAAATCATCATATCCATCGCATACTTCAAAAGTAGGTAGTAATAATTACAGTAGTAATTCAGACAAAAGCAATAAAATATGTTTTTATAAAGCCATGCTAAAAGACTAAGTGAGTATTTGTTGAAAGTCTGGGTATAATATCATCTTGTATAATAGCGATTTATTATCAATGTACAGTATATAGAATAGTTGTGTCCATTGATTGGACATTTGGACACCACTATACCACATGCTTTCCATAAACCAATCACTGTTTATTCGGCAGACATATACCACATTGAAACGTTGATGTTACTTTACGTCAATCTGTTTTAACATGTGACCTTCATGCACCACTCCTATTGATAGATTAATAGTGACTTTGATTGAATTATGACCATCATGTGGTTTTGTCTGTACAATGGAAGGATAGCACAGTGCAATCAGTGATATGACGTAAGAAATATAGGTTACGTATAAAACTGCGCAATCCAGGCAGCCTACAGATACAATTATCAGAAAAAGTGTCTCTCCATAAAACACCTTAGAACAAATAGGAAATGGTGTAGGATAAAAGCTCCACTAGGTGCCACAGATAAAGTATTTAGAGAAATGAATATACATCACTTAAATTGGATAATATCATCCTCATATTATGAAATCCTCAAGTCGTGGTCAACAGCACATGTGGAAAAAACAAATTCTTATCATGTGCAGTAAAATCAATTTAATCACATAGAATAACATCAAAGACATAAATACATTTTACAAAACAGTATTGATGTAACAATACAGAAACAAGTCACCCTAGTTCCTGTGAGTAGGAGAAAAGTTGCACAGTGCAACCAGTCTAAAGTGTTTTTTTAACGCTTGATTATAATAATGATAATACAGATGTGTTCTCATACAGTACACCAAGTGTCAATATGCCATAGGGTGTGAGACGCCCAGCACTAGTGAGCTGCATCCAGCAGTGTAGTGTGGCAACTTTTTCTTTAAAAGTGCATCTTATTTGCATTGCAGATGCAGAGAAACACCACTCAGTCTGTAGCAAAGACTTTAATCTTAAAATGTGCAGCAATATTTTTTGGTCAGCAGTGGATTCTCCTGTAGTGTCCTTCAATGAACATTCTTCTTCTTCTTCCTCTTCTTCTTCTTCTTCTTCTTCTTCTTTTTCTTCTTCTTCAGTATTTTATATATATTGTAGACTAGGGAACAGATATGCTTTAAAGGTGATATTTCTGTAAGTACTTAGCTAACACTGGAATTATTATACTCTGCAAGCACTCTGCACTGTTCTCTTGTAGTCACTTTTGCTGGATGGTCATCCCAGAAATTGTGGCAACAGTGCTGAACTCTCTCCAATCATGGAGAATGGGGGTCATTCCGCCCTGATCACATGCTGCTGTTTTTCACAGCACAGCGATCAGGTCACTACTGCAATGCGAAGACGCCGTCGAACGGGTGCAAAGCGGATCATTGCTGAGCGATGGATTTAACGAAGAATCCTTTTGCACAGCCAATCGCAAGAAGATTAACAGGAAGAAGGCGATTGTGGGTGTCAACTGACCATTTTCAGAGAGTGGTTGGAAAAATGCAGGTGTGTCCAAGCGTTAGCAGGGCGGGTGTCTGACATCAATTCCGGCCCCAGACAGGCTGAAGTGATCGCAGCAGCTGAGTAAGTTCTGACCTACTCAGAAACTGTACAAACTATTTTTGTACTGCTCAGCTGCACAGGCATTTGCACACTTGCAAAGCTAAAATACACTCCCCCGTGGTGGCGACTATGCATTCGCATGGCTGCTAAAAACAGCTAGCGAGCGATCAACTAGGAATGACCCCCAATGTATCTTACCATGTACAGATGAATATCAAGACTTTTAGAGATACTTTTGTAATGCTTTACATCTTTATGCAAATTACCAGAGTTAAATTGATAGTCTTCTGAGATTTCATTTATTTGAGGCACAATTCACATTGAAAATAAGTCTTAATCCAAATGTGTTAAATCCACTGTTCAAATACAGTATGTACAGAGGATAAAAAGAAAAAGACCAGATACACAATGATACAAACACAAACACATTAAGAAAGCATAATCAGAAATATTCAATTAAGTTTAACTGATGCTGAATACCAAAGGTGTTTTGTTTCTCAGACATCTGTAGCATGCAGTATATAGAGACTATAAATAATGTAGATTGGACCCCAAAATATCAAATTTATTTTTAATACATATCTACACATAACACACCTCCATATAAACTATCATATATTTCATCTGGACTAGGTTAAGAACCCTATAATAATGTAACAGATTACTAAATACCTCCATTCCTAACAAATTATGAGTTTATAACACTACTGTATCTGTCTCTATAATCATTCCTTAATCATTGCCTAACAGCTAGGTTTTATCTATGATATTGGCCTAAACCAGATTTTCCTAAACTTCACCATTACATTCCAGCTTTTAAGTTAATTCATGCTTGAGCACAGGTGACAAAATAGTACACCAGCCAATTTTATTCTTCCATCTAGACTCAAGCATGGTTATCAAAACGCTATAGTTACATCTAATGGTATTTATTCGGAGATGTTCAGTTGGGAAATGGGACTAGGCAGGGATGCCCTTTTTTGCCTTTACTTTTTGTACTGTGTATCAAATCACGAGCTGCATGCATTAGAGCTAATCTGCTAATCAGTGTAAGATATCTCTATTTTTGGATGACATGCTTCTCATACTATCCAATCCGACTGTGTCTCTCCCATCCTTGTTTCATGAACTGCACCATTTTTGTGCTTTTTCAAGCTACAAGGTGAATGAAGAAAATCTGAGTCGCTCTCTCTGCATGTCCCAAGTCATATAAGGGCTGGCCTGGAATATACTTATAAATTTCAATAGTGTCCTGCACAGATTTGTTAATTAGAAATCTATATTATCAAACAGTATTAGCATTTGCATCACACAATTATACCCCCCTTCTTTGGAGGCTACACTTGGACATAGCAACCTGAAACCCATTGTATATACAGATGGAGCCATGCTCATCTATGCTAGCTGAGGCATTAGTCACAATCACGGATATGCAGCTTTCCTGGGTGCAAGGTGGCTTGCCTAGTCATAGGGAGACGCACAGAGCATTTGGCATTACCTTTGAGTGTAATACATTCGATCATCCACCAGATGTCGCTTTTTAAAATCACCATTGTGCATGCGTGTGGTCTTTATTAAAATACAATACTGAACTACAGTGCAAGAACTACTTTACTGGAGCATCTCATTACGCAACAATAATTCAAATACACTCGCAAACGAATGTGATAAAGCTACAGTATAGTCCATTGACGTTAGGGATATGTGAGCATCCAAGTCCCACAGACAAACCAACAAATAAAATGAGTAGCATATACAGACGCAAACGAACGTTATAGCTGCCTCAACGCACCTGTCCGTGCATAAACGCAACAACCTAAGCTATCGCCTAGGTGCAACTAAACCTCCGTTTAGGCAGAGAAACTGCAACGATAAGGGAGGCTTCATCTGTATCTTCTTGGATAGGTAGACTTAATGCAGTGAAAATGAATGCTCTCCCCAGACTTTTATATTTATTCCAAACTTTCTTTGTAAGGGTCACTGCACATATACTAGGGGTGTGGTATACAAGGTTTACAATTATTAAGTCAACAGTGTTTAGATGAATCCCAAAAGGTCAACATGCTCATGGTCAATGTTGATAAATGATCGACATTGTCAAAAGGTTGACACAGGAAAGATCGACACATAAAAAGGTTGAATGAGTTTTTAGTTAATCTTGGTGTCATTTTCTCCATGGTAGCATGTGGAATACCAAATAAGTTTATGGCATCCCCTAGCATAGCTCGCTTTGCTCATTTTGCTTTGGGCAAGGTTACTATTGCCAGTCGTAAGTCCATGTGGATGGTAAAGTACAAAAAAGTAAAAAAAAAAATGAAATAAATTCAATATATATATATATATATATATATATAGATATATATGTGTGGTCAAGTCAACATTTTGACAATGTTGACCTATCAATGTTGAGCCAATGCTTGTCGACCATATGATGTTGATCTATTTACTGCCTACCTAGTAACTGTCATCCTATCTTCTGAATGCCATGTACTATAATCTTTGCAAACTTTGTCTGGGATGTTCAGCTAGGCAGGTAAAAAAAAACATGGTTGAGCTGTTTAACTTTGTACAAATCTACGGATAATGGTGGACAGTTTTTCCCTTGCTGCAGAATTGTTATTATTATTATGCCACCAAAATGGGTCATATTATCTCATGGCACTCCCCCATGGTACAGAGAAATAGGTCAACATTGGGAACGCATTATCCCCAGATTATGACTAGCATTTATCCCCTTGCTTCGCGTGTCCACAGACGAGCTTCAGCCAATGCTCACCCCTATATCCAATTTACACTGATGACCTGGGATACAATTAATAGATGTTTTTTCCTCACATCTTACCCAAACACCTTAACACATATTTGGAGGCATCCTCTATTCCCTCCCAGGGTTCTCAGATAGATGTGCCATGCCTTGGCTTTCATCTGGGATTACACCTTTTTTGTACATTTCTGGTGAGTTTGCTCCATGTCTTTCATCTGGGATTACATGTTTTTTGCACATTTCTGGCCAGTTTGCTCCATCCACATTTGCAGAATTTAAGGAATACTGTCACCTCCCCTCTACTCTTCATTACCTCTATTTATAGATCACATACTTTATACAGACCCAATGCTATTCATGAACTCTTCAGTGGCCTTCCTCTTTTGAAAATCAGTGCCTGTATTCCGTGGGACATTAGTGTGCTATCTCTATGTTATACCACTCCATTACAGCTCCTGAGCAGCCGCATAAGGAAACTTTTGAAGTAGCATGGGTAATCGATCTTGGGGTAAAACTGGATGATGAACGATGGTCTTGCATCAGGCAGCAGATTGCTAAAGCTTCTATTAGCATCAGTATCAGCAAAATGTTTTTTAATGTATATACCCAATGGTACCTAACACCTAATAGGTTACATAATTTGTATCCACATTCTTCTGATCAATGTCAGCATATCTGCAGTACATTTTTCCACATCTGGTGGGAATGCCCTGTGATCCAGCAGTTTTGGTCTATGGCAGTACATCTAATGACAGCCATTACCTCCTGCACTGAACCCATGGATCTACTAGTGTTTTTGCTTCAAGACCACTTGTGTTCAGCATCAAAGTCTAAGAGTAAACTAATTATGCATATGTGTAATGCTTCTAAACTCCTAGTAGCCAAGCAATAGAAATCTCCCCAATCTCCCATCAAAACTGCTTTAGGTAATAGGTTATGGTACATTTCCTCTGTGAAATATATTACCTAATTTTTAAATAATTTTGTGCTAACATACCAACAGGTACAGTATGGGACACTTGGATAACTTTCCACACCTCATTTCTACCAGTAGCCCCATCATGATACTTTTGTTGTGTCTTGGTGCTGTTCTATCCTTTATTTCTTGCTCCTCCCCCTCCCCTCACACTTTCCTTTTTTCTTTATTGGTTCTAGAGTCAATTTATGTCCTCACTATTTTTTCTCTTTATTTTTTATGTCATAATTGCCATTGGTTACTGTTTTTTATTGCTTGCTGATCTTTGCTGTTATGTATGTAGTGTCTTCAAAATAAAATGTCCAAATAAAAAAAAGATTTCCTTAATTTGTGTGGTCAAAGAGGATTCCTGCGCTACATATATTGTGGCACAAATATTAAGAGTTTCTGAATCAGGAAAACATGGGGGCTGATTAAGAGTTGGGAGCAAAGCAAAATAAAGCAAATAACCCTTTACATGTCCATGTTACGCTGCATGTGGTATATATTTAAAATGTGCAGAAAGATTTACAGTAGGTCTGAGAGGGCTGTGTAAAAACACAAATCTAAATTTCAGTATACAAATAAAGCTTTCCAGCATATGTGTGCTATAGTACATAAGCAGCCAGTTTAAACCCTAGAAATGAAAACAATAAATGTATTTGCACTCTTACATTGCATCATGGTTTGTCCAAGTCCAAATTCACTTGCTGTCATTGCTTTGCTCACAACTCAGAATCAGCCCCATGAGCTTATTAAATCATTATCCAGTGTTCAAATGACCATCTTACCAGTATATTCATTGTTCCCTTTATCCATTCCTCAAATTTTATATCCTACTTGAACAAATATTAATGTGTAAGTGCCATGTTGCTTCCAACTGGAAGTCAACAGGCCCACATGTTACAGCATCTGTTGTACTGCCAATGACTTGTGGTTCATATACTGTATGGATTATATAACTAAACTAAAAGACAAGCCATATACAGTATATAGTTTTGTGAAAGCCTCTAATACATTCCACCACTCTTGTAGGTTATAGCAGCTTCATCCCCTTTTCTTTCATTTCCTTCACCTGTAATCTAACACAGATATTCCTTAGAACATAATATATATTCAAAAAGATCTGCAGAAACGTATCTTGTTCTTCTCTTTTTTTCTAAAGTAAAAAAGGTATATCATACTGTACTGCTCATCATCCAATTACATCAACTCTGTGTTACATTTACTGAAAGGTACTGTGTTGCTGTCTCTCCCCTTGTTTTCATCCACCCTGTATTCCATACTCTGCCCCAATTCCCCCTATGTTGCTAATCTATACAGTATGTCTGTTGTTTTTGTTGTAATAATTAAAAAAAAAGAAACTGACCTCCAATTTTATTAATCTACTATATCCTTATAGAATTATAATTAATCCTCAATGCAGCAGGGACAATAAAGGTTATAGATATTACTGCACATCTTACTTTGCTGTGTAATGTAGTGATGCTGTATAATTAAATAATGATAATAATAATAATAATAATAATAATAAATCCTGCAATAAGGTTATTTTTGTCATATTGGGTAACATTTTAGAGGGCAAAGTATAAATAAAATAGATTTTGTTGGACATACTGTATCGACAATTAATTTTAAGGATGGTGAAGAATAATATTTTTAGAAAAACTTACACAGCAATGGAAATGTATTTTATATCACATAATCAGTAAATGTTGATGGCTTCTTTATGTATTGTCAGTTTCTGATTATAGATAAAACACTCCTCTTAGAAACTCTGCAACTAGAGTCTACTACATTTGTGCCAAAAAGTGCAGGTCATGTAAGTCTAGTTTTTTTTTTTTTGGTCATCATAATAAATTATAAATGTTTTCTATCATGCAAACTTAAATGCCTAGTTTCCTGTCTTTTTTATTTTTATTATTTTAGCTTCGCACAGAATCATAAATTAAACTCCTGTTATTTACAAAAAATAAAAGTAATAAGAGTATTAATTGAAATCAAGTTCCTCTTATTTAAAGCACAATTAACATATGTAATTAAACCCTAAGGCTGGTCAGAGCTAGACTAGTTTTTAATATATGGGGATGACAAAAAATATATCACAACAATATGAATATGTTATCAATCTGAACCAGGAAGACACAACTATTCTACCACAATTATGGGTCTAATTCAGACCTTATCACAGCATCAAATTTGTTCTCTAATGGGCAAAACCATGTGCACTGCAGGGAGGGGTGGGGTTCAGATATAACATGTGCAGAGAGAGTTGATAAGGTTATTGGGCTAAAAAGCCTTTATTACCATGTGGTAACTCACTGCACCTAATAACATAACACCTATTGGATTTAATTGCAACAGATTCACTGGCCTGCTGTGTTTTTTGTACTTATTAGAGATGAGAACCGAACCCCCCCCCCCCCCCCCCCCCGAACTCCACATGGTTTACACGGGTCCGAGGCAGGCTCGGTTGTTCCCGCCTGACTCAGAAAACCCGAACGAGGCAAAATGTCATCATCCCGCTGTCGGATTCTCGCGAGATTCGGATTCCATATAAAGAGCCGCGCGTCGCTGCCATTTTCATTCGTGCATTGTAGAGAGATCAGAGAGGACGTTCTCTCAGTGGCAAATCTCAATATTAGTGCTCAGTATCAGTGCTTATTGCTGCTCAGTAATACAAGTACAGTGTCTCTCTTGTGCTGCATCTTGCTGCTCAGTGTCAGTTCTCAGTAGTTTCATCATCAGTGCTCAGTATCACTGCTCATTGTGTTGTGCTGCATTGTGGTGCTCAGTAATACTACAGTACATTACTAATATACTAGTCCAGTGTCTTGTGCTGCATCTTGCTGCTCAGTGTCAGTTCTTATTAGTGACATCCTCAGTGCTCAGTATCACTGCTCATTGTCTTGTGCTACATTGTGGTGCCCAGTAATACTACAGTACATTACTAATATACTAGTCCAGTGTCTTGTGCTGCATCTTGCTGCTCAGTGTCAGTTCTCAGTAGTATCATCATCAGTGCTCAGTATCACTGCTCATTGTGTTGTGCTGCATTGTGGTGCTCAGTAATACTACAGTACATTACTAATATACTAGTCCAGTGTCTTGTGCTGCATCTTGCTGCTCAGTGTCAGTACTCAGTAGTATCATCATCAGTGCTCAGTATCACTGCTCATGGGGGTAAATTTACTAAGATAGGAGTTCTATTTAAGATGGGATGTTGCCCATAGCAACCAATCAGATTCTACTTCTCATTTATCAAGAGCCTTCTAGAAGATAATACCTGGAATCTGATTGGTTGTTATGGGTAACATCTCATCTTAAGTAGAACTTGCATCTTAGTAAATTTACCCCATTATCTTGTGCTGCATTGTGATGCTCAGTAATACTACAGTACACTACTAATATACTAGTCCATTGTCTTGTGCTAAACAAGAGGATTAGATGCATAAAGAAACGGGAAGTGATGCGTTCCATGACCCCCGGACAAGCCTCCGTCTTTGCGTCTCACAGACCGGAAGTACGTCATTGTTACTTCCTGCTAGGCCGGAGTGTCTGAATCGGAGTTTGAAAATGACGGTGGGAGCATGAGACTCCAGTGTCTTTTGCTGCATCTTGCTACTCAGTGTCAGTTCTCAGTAGTATCATCATCAGTGCCCAGTACCACTGCACATTGTCTTGTGCTGCATTGTGGTGCTCAGTAATACTACAGTACATTACTAATATACTAGTCCAGACTCCAGTGTCTTGTGCTGCATCTTGCTGCTCAGTGTAAGTTCTCAGTAGTATCATCATCAGTGCTCATTGTCTTGTGCTGCATTGTGGTGCTCAGTAATACTACAGTACATTACTAATATACTAGTCCAGTGTCTTGTGCTGCATCTTGCTGCTCAGTGTCAGTTCTTATTAGTGACATCCTCAGTGCTCAGTATCACTGCTCATTGTCTTGTGCTACATTGTGGTGCCCAGTAATACTACAGTACATTACTAATATACTAGTCCAGTGTCTTGTGCTGCATCTTGCTGCTCAGTGTCAGTTCTCAGTAGTATCATCATCAGTGCTCAGTATCACTGCTCATTATGTTGTGCTGCATTGTGGTGCTCAGTAATACTACAGTACATTACTAATATACTAGTCCAGTGTCTTGTGCTGCATCTTGCTGCTCGGTGTCAGTACTCAGTAGTATCATCATCAGTGCTCAGTATCACTGCTCATGGGGGTAAATTTACTAAGATAGGAGTTCTATTTAAGATGGGATGTTGCCCATAGCAACCAATCAGATTCTACTTCTCATTTATCAAGAGCCTTCTAGAAGATAATACCTGGAATCTGATTGGTTGCTATGGGTAACATCTCATCTTAAGTAGAACTTGCATCTTAGTAAATTTACCCCATTATCTTGTGCTGCATTGTGATGCTCAGTAATACTACAGTACACTACTAATATACTAGTCCATTGTCTTGTGCTAAACAAGAGGATTAGATGCATAAAGAAACGGGAAGTGATGCGTTCCATGACCCCCGGACAAGCCTCCGTCTTTGCGTCTCACAGACCGGAAGTACGTCATTGTTACTTCCTGCCAGGCCGGAGTGTCTGAATCGGAGTTTGAAAATGACGGTGGGAGCATGAGACTCCAGTGTCTTTTGCTGCATCTTGCTACTCAGTGTCAGTTCTCAGTAGTATCATCATCAGTGCCCAGTACCACTGCACATTGTCTTGTGCTGCATTGTGGTGCTCAGTAATACTACAGTACATTACTAATATACTAGTCCAGACTCCAGTGTCTTGTGCTGCATCTTGCTGCTCAGTGTAAGTTCTCAGTAGTATCATCATCAGTGCTCATTGTCTTGTGCTGCATTGTGGTGCTCAGTAATACTACAGTACATTACTAATATACTAGTCCAGTGTCTTGTGCTGCATCTTGCTGCTCAGTGTCAGTTCTTATTAGTGACATCCTCAGTGCTCAGTATCACTGCTCATTGTCTTGTGCTACATTGTGGTGCCCAGTAATACTACAGTACATTACTAATATACTAGTCCAGTGTCTTGTGCTGCATCTTGCTGCTCAGTGTCAGTTCTCAGTAGTATCATCATCAGTGCTCAGTATCACTGCTCATTATGTTGTGCTGCATTGTGGTGCTCAGTAATACTACAGTACATTACTAATATACTAGTCCAGTGTCTTGTGCTGCATCTTGCTGCTCAGTGTCAGTACTCAGTAGTATCATCATCAGTGCTCAGTATCACTGCTCATGGGGGTAAATTTACTAAGATAGGAGTTCTATTTAAGATGGGATGTTGCCCATAGCAACCAATCAGATTCTACTTCTCATTTATCAAGAGCCTTCTAGAAGATAATACCGGGAATCTGATTGGTTGCTATGGGTAACATCTCATCTTAAGTAGAACTTGCATCTTAGTAAATTTACCCCATTATCTTGTGCTGCATTGTGATGCTCAGTAATACTACAGTACACTACTAATATACTAGTCCATTGTCTTGTGCTAAACAAGAGGATTAGATGCATAAAGAAACGGGAAGTGATGCGTTCCATGACCCCCGGACAAGCCTCCGTCTTTGCGTCTCACAGACCGGAAGTACGTCATTGTTACTTCCTGCCAGGCCGGAGTGTCTGAATCGGAGTTTGAAAATGACGGTGGGAGCATGAGACTCCAGTGTCTTTTGCTACTCAGTGTCAGTTCTCAGTAGTATCATCATCAGTGCCCAGTACCACTGCACATTGTCTTGTGCTGCATTGTGGTGCTCAGTAATACTACAGTACATTACTAATATACTAGTCCAGACTCCAGTGTCTTGTGCTGCATCTTGCTGCTCAGTGTAAGTTCTCAGTAGTATCATCATCAGTGCTCATTGTCTTGTGCTGCATTGTGGTGCTCAGTAATACTACAGTACATTACTAATATACTAGTCCAGTGTCTTATGCTGCATCTTGCTGCTGTAGGGTGCTGTGGTAGTGTCCTGTCACTTTGCATAGGTCATCATCATTCCAGGCACAGTGGTATCTGGTATCTTTCTAGTGATATCTAATTCCAGACATTACCGCCGTCTAATTCCAGATATATTACTGGCATATAATTCAACACATTAAAAAATGGAGAACAAAAATGTGGAGGGTAAAATCGGGAAAGATCAAGATCCACTTCCACCTAGTTGTCATAACTGAGGTTTTTGTGAACCCGGTGTAGTGAAGTCTGTGCGGGCGACTGGAGGATTATGTGAATACTACCACTGACCTGGTTTGGAAATGTTGTGGACTCGAGTATTCTTCCGATGACTGGGAAGAGGAACCGCGGCAGAGATGGACGAATCTAGGCTCTCCTCATACAGGATTAGGTCGGCAGACAGGAAGCACGTGGGGGCGCTGAAGGTCTCCTGAAAGACAGAACTGGAAAGGCGCTGATGAATCAGTGAAGAATACCAGGTTCAACTGTGCTAAAGGGCACGGGATGCTTGGAGACACTGAGGTGCTTGGAGACACTGAGGTGCTTGAGGACACTGAGGTGCTTGAGAACACTGAGGTGCTTGAGGACACTGAGGTGCTTGAGGACACTGAGGTGCTTGAGGACACTGAGGTGCTTGGGGACACTGAGGTGCTTGGGGACACTGAGGTGCGTAGAGGCACTGGGATGCGTGGAGGCACGGAGGTACTAAGGCACGGAGGTGCTGAGGCACGGAGGTGCTGGAAGCACGGAGGTACTGAGGCACGGAGGTGCTGGAAGCACGGAGGTACTGAGGCACGGAGGTGCTGGAAGCACGGAGGTACTGAGGCACGGAGATGCTGAGGCACGGAGGTACTGAGGCACGGAGGTGCTGGAAGCATGGAGGTACTGAGGCACGAGGTGCTGAGGCACGGAGATGATGAGGCACTGAGGTACTGAGTCACGGAGGTGCTGGAAGCACGGAGGTACTGAGGCACGAGGTGCTGGAAGCACGGAGATGCTGAGGCACGAGGTACTGAGGCACGGAGGTACTGAGTCACGGAGGTCCCAACTACAACAGTAGTAAAACTGAAACATGACTTCTGTGGTTTTCAGTGGAGAACACGGAATTCAGTACTGTGCCTTTAAGACGAAACATTGCAGCTGTGCCTTTACATTGAGACTCAGGGAAAATGATGAAATCAAATGGCAACACACAAGTAAACCAAACGGTAACAAGGGAACAGAGTTCCCACAGGAACTTAGGTACAAAGGTTACCTTAAGGGAGCCCAGCATAAGACTCACACAAGGCTGTATGTGACATGAGGAACTGGCCCAGATTCCAACTCAGCCTCCTGATTTATACTTCCTGGTCCCTGATGATTGGTGGGCAGGATTAGGTGATGTAGAGAGTCTCAGGCTGGCAGAGGATTGGACAACTCTGGGTCAGGTGAAGTCACTGTCATGTGACTACTCTAGAGGAGGCTGTGAAGTGCAGCGAGGCCTAGCAGGCCGAGAGAACACTGAAGCCTGAACTTCAGATTACTGAATTCAGCCTCACACAGGAGATCACCACAGGTGGAGCTAATTAACTATTACCTCTCAGGCAGAGAACTCAGGAAAACTGACAAGCTGTTTAACTCCGTGAGTGAAAAGACACAGGATCCAGGACAGATGGCAGGGGTAAGTCACCAAATATAAAACCTACAGTCAGGATTGTGACAGTATCCCCCTCTTCAAGGGTGGACTCCGGACACCCATCTTGAATCTTAGAGGAACTTGAGAAATTCATACAGAAGAATTTAGGACCTTCGTTGATGCAGATTCCAAAGGTTTAGGACTAAATTCTTTAACTACAGCGTTACTGAAAGTCTGTAAGTCATGGAACACAGGATCATTACTCTCAAAGAGCATGTTGGCCCACTCCAAAGCTCTTCCTCTGAATGCCAGGAACAGATATCGAGTAACGTTGGAAAGAGTTACTGCACCTGAAGGATCAGACTCCATCCGAGAGAGAAATTGTTCAACCAGAGCGGCATATTGCAATAAATCTCCATCAAAGTAAATAGGTGGAAAACCATCAGACGAAAGCTTAGAGGATGAAACTGAAGAAAGCTTTGGCTGGACGAGTAGGACTGGATTGGATCCGAGGATACTTGAATTGGCTGGAGCCAAAGGAGACGGACCAGGCTGGTCCTGGAGTATTGCTGGACCGGCTGGAACCGGGACGGACTGACCAGGCGGAGCCTGGAGTATTGATGGACCGGCTGGAACCGGAACGGACTGGCCAAGCTGGGCCTGGAGTATTGCTGGACCGGCTGGAACCGGGACGGACTGACCAGGCGGAGCCTGGAGTATTGATGGACCAGCTGGAACCGGGACGGACTGACCAGGCGGAGCCTGGAGTATTGCTGGACCGGCTGGAACCGGGACGGACTGACCAGGCTGGGCCTGGAGTATTGCTGGACCGGCTGGAACTGGGACGGACTGACCAGGCAGGGCCTGGAGTATTGCTGGACCGGCTGGAACCGGGACGGGCTGAGCCCTTTCTTCACAGGGCTGGGCTGAGGCAAGAGCCCCCACTTCACGGGGCTGGGCTGAGGCAAGAGCCCCCACTCCACGGGGCTGGGCTGAGGCAAGAGCCCCCTCTTCACGGGGCTGGGCTGAGGCAAGAGCCCCCTCTTCACGGGGCTGGGCTGAGGCAAGAGCCCCCTCTTCACGGGGCTGGGCTGAGGCAAAAGCCCCCCCTTCACGGGGCTGGGCAGCACTCTGTAGACTCTCTGGCTGGGCAGCACTCTGTAGACTCTCTGGCTGGGCAGCACTCTGTAGACTCTCTGGCTGGGCAGCACTCTGTAGAATCTCTGGCTGGGCAGCACTCTGTAGAATCTCTGGCTGGGCAGCACTCTGTAGAATCTCTGGCTGGGCAGCACTCTGTAGAATCTCTGGCTGGGCAGCACTCTGTAGAATCTCTGGCTGGGCAGCACCCTGTAGACTCTCTGGGGCTGGGCGCTCTGAACCCCTCACTGGGGCTGGATGCTCTGAAGATGCCCCTCCTGGGGCTGGACGCTCTGAAGACGCCCCTCCTGGGGCTGTGGACACGGACTCCTCTGTGACTGTAAATGGCTTGAACATTCTTCTCTGGACACCCAACTTGGGATAAGGTCTTTTAACCACCGGACCCCAGTCATAAATTTGAGTCTCTCTCAGAAGAGTAACCTTCTTGATACCCCCGTCAGCAGCAGATGGATCGGATACTGTGGATGACTTGTAGACATGAGCACTATGATAGTGAGATTTGTCACTATTACCTGGCTTGCGAAGAATACAGTCTTTAACAAAATGACCAGAATTTCCACAGTAAAGACAGAGATGTAGCTCCTTACGCCGCTGACGTTCAGCTTCAGAGAGCTTGGGCCGTGGATAGCTCTGATGAAAAACTTTCCCTTGCGCAGAGGAAGAGACTCTATTAACTGAATGGGACAAAACAGGATCAACAACGTTGGTAGTATTCCTGAGGAGATCAGGCATCACAGAGAGAATACTAGGCAAAAGTTCTTGTAACTGTAGTAACATCTGGTAGAAAATCTGCAGTTGGTCAGGAGTCTTAGAGCAGAAGGTCATAGAATCTCGGGAGGACGAATTCCGCTGCAGACACTGTGCCAATCGATGCTGAGTCGACTCCAGACCTCCCAAGCGTCCTGCAATATTGCTTAGGAGGTCATGCGTCAGACAAACACTTTCGGCCGGGTCCATGTGGCCAGTTCCTACTGTCATAACTGAGGTTTTTGTGAACCCGGTGTAGTGAAGTCTGTGCGGGCGACTGGAGGATTATGTGAATACTACCACTGACCTGGTTTGGAAATGTTGTGGACTCGAGTATTCTTCCGATGACTGGGAAGAGGAACCGCGGCAGAGATGGCCGAATCTAGGCTCTCCTCATACAGGATTAGGTCGGCAGACAGGAAGCACGTGGGGGCGCTGAAGGTCTCCTGAAAGACAGAACTGGAAAGGCGCTGATGAATCAGTGAAGAATACCAGGTTCAACTGTGCTAAAGGGCACGGGATGCTTGGAGACACTGAGGTGCTTGGAGACACTGAGGTGCTTGAGGACACTGAGGTGCTTGAGAACACTGAGGTGCTTGAGAACACTGAGGTGCTTGAGGACACTGAGGTGCTTGAGGACACTGAGGTGCTTGAGGACACTGAGGTGCTTGGGGACACTGAGGTGCTTGGGGACACTGAGGTGCTTGGGGACACTGAGGTGCGTAGAGGCACTGGGATGCGTGGAGGCACGGAGGTACTAAGGCACGGAGGTGCTGAGGCACGGAGGTACTGAGGCACGGAGGTGCTGGAAGCACGGAGGTACTGAGGCACGGAGGTGCTGGAAGCACGGAGGTACTGAGGCACGGAGGTGCTGGAAGCACGGAGGTACTGAGGCACGGAGGTGCTGGAAGCACGGAGGTACTGAGGCACGGAGATGCTGAGGCACGGAGGTACTGAGGCACGGAGGTGCTGGAAGCATGGAGGTACTGAGGCACGAGGTGCTGAGGCACTGAGATGATGAGGCACTGAGGTACTGAGTCACGGAGGTGCTGGAAGCACGGAGGTACTGAGGCACGAGGTGCTGGAAGCACGGAGATGCTGAGGCACGAGGTACTGAGGCACGGAGGTACTGAGTCACGGAGGTCCCAACTACAACAGTAGTAAAACTGAAACACGACTTCTGTGGTTTTCAGTGGAGAACACGGAATTCAGTACTGTGCCTTTAAGACGAAACATTGCAGCTGTGCCTTTACATTGAGACTCAGGGAAAATGATGAAATCAAATGGCAACACACAAGTAAACCAAACGGTAACAAGGGAACAGAGTTCCCACAGGAACTTAGGTACAAAGGTTACCTTAAGGGAGCCCAGCATAAGACTCACACAAGGCTGTATGTGACATGAGGAACTGGCCCAGATTCCAACTCAGCCTCCTGATTTATACTTCCTGGTCCCTGATGATTGGTGGGCAGGATTAGGTGATGTAGAGAGTCTCAGGCTGGCAGAGGATTGGACAACTCTGGGTCAGGTGAAGTCACTGTCATGTGACTACTCTAGAGGAGGCTGTGAAGTGCAGCGAGGCCTAGCAGGCCGAGAGAACACTGAAGCCTGAACTTCAGATTACTGAATTCAGCCTCACACAGGAGATCACCACAGGTGGAGCTAATTAACTATTACCTCTCAGGCAGAGAACTCAGGAAAACTGACAAGCTGTTTAACTCCGTGAGTGAAAAGACACAGGATCCAGGACAGATGGCAGGGGTAAGTCACCAAATATAAAACCTACAGTCAGGATTGTGACACTAGTGCTGAAGCTGCTGCCACTAGTCATGGCAGAGACGATTCAATGCCATCAACGTCGTCTGCCAAGGCCGATGCCCAATGTCATAGTAGAGAGCATGTAAAATCCAAACAGCAAAAGTTCAGTAAAATGATCCAAAAATCTAAATTAAAATAATCTGAGGAGAAGAGTAAACTTACCAATATGCCATTTACGACACGGAGTGGCAAGGAACGGCTAATGCCATCTCCTATGTTCCTCATGGCTAGTGGTTCAGCTTCACATGACGATGGAAGCACTCATCCTCCTGCTAGAAAAATGAAAAGAGTTAAGCTGGCAAAAGCACAGCAAAGAATTGTGCGTTCTAAATCACAAATCCCCGAGGAGAGTCCAAATGTGTTGGCGGGTGCGATGCCTGACCTTCCCAACACTGGACGAGAAGAGGTGGCTCCTTCCACCATTTGCACGCCCCCTGCAAGTGCTGGAAGGAGCACCCACAGTCCAGTTCCTGATAGTCAAATTGAAGATGTCACTGTTGAAGTACACCAGGATGAGGATATAGGTGTTGCTGGCGCTGAGGAGGAAATTGACGATGAGGATTCTGATGGGGTGGTTTGTTTAAGTCAGGTACCCAGGGAGACACCTGTTGTCCGTGGGATGATTAAGGCCATTGACATGCCTGGTCAATATACCAAAAAAATCACCTCTCCGGAGTGGAATTATTTCAACAGAAATGCGGACAACAGGTGTCAAGCCATGTGTTGCTTTTGTCAAGCTGTAATAAGTAGGGGTAAGGACATTAACCACCTAGGAACATCCTCCCTTATATGTCACCTGGAGCGCATTCATCAGAGGTCATTGACAAGTTCAAAAACTTTGGGTGACAGCGGAAGCAGTCCACTGACCACTAAATCCCTTCATCCTCTTGTACCCAAGCTCCTACAAACCACATCACCAACTCCTTCAATGTCAATTTCCTCCTTAGTGGAATGCCTACTGCTGTTGGCGCTGCTGTTGTTGCTGCTGGGAGTCGATCGTCATCCCAGAGGGGAAGTCGGAAGACCAATTGTACTACTTCCAGTAAGCAATTGACTGTCCAACAATCCTTTGCGAGGAAGATGTAATATCACAGCAGTCATCCTGTTGTAAAGCGGATAACTGAGGCCTTGATAACTATGTTGGCATTAGACGTGCGTCCGTTATCCACCGTTAGTTCAGGGACTTAGAGAGTTGATTGAGATAGTGTGTACCCGGTACCAAATCCCATCTAGGTTCCACTTCTCTAGGCAGGCGTTACCGAGAATGTACACAAACGTCAGAAAGAGTCACCAGTGTCCTAAAAAATGCAGTTGTACCCACTGTCCACTTAACCACGGACATGTGGACAAGTGGAGCAGGGTAGACTAAGGACTATATGACTGTGACAGCCCACTGGGTAGATGTATTGCCTCCCGCAGCAACAACAGCGGCGTCTCGCCAACTTGTTCCTAGGCAGGCTACGCTTTGTATCACCGCTTTCCATAAGAGGCACACAGCTGACAACCTCTTACGGAAACTGAGGAACATCATCGCAGATTGGCTTACCCCAATTGGACTCTTCTGGGGATTTGTGATATCAGACAATGCCACCAATATTGTGCGTGCATTACATGTGGGCAAATTCCAGCACGTCCCATGTTTTGCACATACAATCAATTTGGTGGTGCAGAATTTTCTGAAAAACGACAGGGGCGTGCATGAGATGCTGTTGGTGGCCCAAAAACTTGTGGGCCACTTTTCGCATTCAGCCACCACGTGCCGAAGACTGGAGCGCCATCAAACATTCATGAACATGCCCTGCCATCAACTGAAGCAAGAGGTGGTAACGAGGTTAAATTCAACCCTCTATATGCTTCAGAGGATGGAGGAGCAGCAAAAATCCATTCAAGCCTATACATCTACCTACGATATAGGCAAAGGAGGGGGAATGCACCAGACTCAAATGCAGTGGAGAATGATTTCCATGTTGTGCAAGGCTCTCCAACCCTTTGAACTTGCCACACATGAAGTCAGTTCAGACAATGCCAGCTTAAGTCATGCAAAAGCAGCTGGAGAGATTGAAGGAGGAGCTAAAGGGGAGCGATTCCGCTAGGCATGTGGGACTTGTAGATGGAGCCCTTCATTCACTTAACCAGGATTCACGGGTGGTCAATCTGTTGAAATCAGAGCACTATATTTTGGCCACCGTGCTCGATCCTAGGTTTAAAGCCTACGTTGTATCTCTCTTTCTGGCAGACACAAGTCTGCAGATGTTCAAAGACCTGCTGGTGAGACAATTGTCAAGTCAAGCGGAACGTGACCCGCCAACAGCTCCTCCTTCATTTTCTACCGCCACTGGAGCTGCCAGTAAAAAAGGATAACATTTCCAAAACCACCCGCTGGTGGTGATGCAGGGCAGTCAGTAGCAAGTGCTGACATCTGGTCCGGACTGAAGGACCTGCCAACGATTATTGACATGTCGTCTACTGTCACTGCATATGATTCTGTTGCCATTGAAAGAATGGTGGAGGATTA
The DNA here is from genome assembly GCF_028390025.1 of Pseudophryne corroboree. NCBI lineage: Eukaryota > Metazoa > Chordata > Amphibia > Anura > Myobatrachidae > Pseudophryne > Pseudophryne corroboree. The sequence continues at coordinate 488,270,680 of NC_086448.1, forward strand.
TATGAGTGACAGCATCCAAGTAGGCATGTCAGACTATCCGGACGTATACTGGCAGGAAAAAGAGGCAATTTGGAGGCCCTTGCACAAACTGGCTTTATTTTACCTAAGTTGCCCCCCCTCCAGTGTGTACTCCGAAAGAGTGTTTAGTGCAGCCGGTCACCTTGTCAGCGATCGGCGTAGGAGGTTACTTCCAGAAAATGTGGAGAAGATAATGTTCATAAAAATGAATAATAATAAATTCTTCCTTGGAGACATTTACCAGCAATTGCCTCCAGAAAGTACACAGGGACCTGAGATGGTGGATTCCAGTGGGGACGAATTAATACTCTGTGAGGAGGAGGATGTACACAGTGAAAGGGGTGAGGAATCGGGGGATGAGGATGAGGTGGACATCTTGCCTCTGTAGAGCCAGTTTGTGCAAGGAGAGATTGATTGCTTCTTTTTGGTGGGGGCCCAAACCAACCAGTCATTTCAGCCACAGTCGTGTGGCAGACACTGTCGCTGAAATGATGGGTTTGTTAAAGTGTGCATGTCCTGTTTATACAACATAAGGGTGGGTGGGAGGGCCCAAGGACAATTCCGTCTTGCACCTCTTTTTTTATTTATCTTTGCATCATGTGTTATTTGGGGACTATTTTTTTAAGTGACATCCTGTCTAACATTGCAGTGCCACTCCTAGATGGGCCAGATGTTTGTGCCACCCACTTGGGTCGCTTAGCTTAGTCATCCAGCGACCTCGGTGCAAATTTTAGGACTAAAAATTATATTGTGAGGTGTGAGGTGTTCAGAATAGACTGGAAATGAGTGGAAATTGTGGTTATTTAGGTTAATAATACTATAGGATCAAAATTACCCCCAAATTCTATTATTTAAGCTGTTTTTGAGGGTTTTTTGAAAAAAAACAAAACGGCCGGATCCAAAACGCACCCGAATCCGAAAAAAATCCGAAAGGTTGGTTTTACCAAAACGCGGAATCGAATCCAAAACCAAAACACAAAACACGAAAAATGCCCGCTGCACATCTCTAGTACTTATATATATTTATTATAATCATTTATTTGGCTGGCAGTGGATTCGCACGTGACTCTCCCGAGTTTGCGGTGAAACACAATCCAGAAGTAGGTTATCGATATTCAGTGATTAGGTCTCTGGTTTTAGATACAGTGTGGCTGGAGACCCCCTCGGCCACATGGTTAATGGCAGCCGTGGCACTGAATGGGTTAGCCCCCTGTGCCTGGAGCCATTTCAGAAGGCAATTGGTGCTTGGCACCACTTTTACAAGAACACTGACGCTAAGCACCATATTATGTTATAGGCGCTAAGCACCCTGTATTGAAATCCTTTGTGCAGTTAAAAGGTTTATTTAAAAATTATGTATGGTGTGCCATGGCCCAGATCCTCTCCGAGGGCCACAGCAGTGAAGTGTGTAAACCCCCAGTGTGATGGAGGGAGAGGAAGCCTCTACTGCCCAAACTGTGCCGGGGGACCAGGCTAGCCAGCTCCTTGTGTGGGGGAAGAGCAGGCTGTGTGCTGACTGCTGAGGTTAGGGAGCTTTGTTCCCAGTGCCTAAGCATTACAGAGGAATGCTCCACATTGTGGACTGGGAGCTCAGCTCCCAGCACCCCGGCAATACACAGGGGGATGAGTACAAGAAGTCGGCTCACAGGTGGCAACACAAGTCTGAGTGGCCACATACTAGGAGACTCAGGTAGCCGGCTCTCAGTGTGGCATTGGAGGACAGTAGAGCGGATGCAGAAGCCAGAGCTTGGCTGCGGTACTGAGGGCTTAATACTATGGATCGGGAGCCCAGCTTCCAGATTCCCAGCTCTGTAAGACAGGGGCAGACTGTGTTGAGGCTTGCTGGGGGATGGGGGAGGCCAGCTCTTGACACCTCCAGCACTGGGAGAGCCCTAGCAGTCAGGCTGCAGGGCTAGGGGACACTACATAAACAATCATTTTTAAAAACAAAATAATATATATTGTAAAATAAGGCACTGTACCTTGGTAAGAGTAGCCTGGTGCAGGGCACAGGCTCAGTGTATATTTAAACAGATGCATATGTGTATTTAAAATGTATTTTAAGTAAAAGTGCTCTTACTTGGTTACTTGTGTCCCTGGGAAATCCAGAGCTCTGTGTGGGCTGCTGGACTTCTCCAGCCCCCTTCCAGGCAAAATGGAATGCTTTTTATTCCAGCCTCCCCACATAGGGAATTCTGTACTCTGGACCCCACTCTGTCAGGGCCCCTCTGGCCGAAGCACACTGACATCACTGCTCTCCCTCTTGTGCAGCAGCTGAATAAGGCAGTCAGAATGTGAGCAGGACAGTATGCAGTGCAGGCAGAGACACAGGAGTATCAGGTTTCATGAGCTACTGTACCGACAGAGCTTCCTGACCAGAGGAGAGATAGGAGGGGGGATAGAGCTGTAAGTGACCCAGGGATTCCATATTATCCTCCTCCCTACCTGGGTGTCTGGATCTTGTGTAACCTGTTATCTAATGAGAGTATTCGGGTCTAGAGAGAGACACACAGAGTTCTCCAGAGTACTGTCCCAGTGTGTAAGTAGTACAGAAGCCGCTCCTGAGCCCTGCATGTGACAAGATACATTATAGATTTTGTTGTTCTATGTGTATTTTAAGGTTGTTTAAATTGTCTTTACTCCACTACAAGAAAACTTTATAAAATAATTGTCTGACAATTAGGTGAAGCTATAAACAGTACCCAGGCATTATTTAACTATTAGTTTAACTCTAATATGCACTATTGGTTTAAGTTTAATAAACACAATCTAATATACTCACCCCCACCCCTTTCCCTGGGTCCCCCTTTCTTAAGTGCCCTGGGCCTCCAAGACTTAATCTGGCCCTGACAGACATAGCATACCAGCATAACAATTCTGGACATTACCTGCATAAAATCTTACAAATGGACTGCAACATTGGTTAAACAAAACCTAGCTAATTTAGATGAATATACCTATAACAATATACTTATTCACTGCCACTCTCTTGAATGTTAGAGTATTAACTTGATGTGTATTAATGATATTATCCATGTAAAATAAATTTAAGTATTTTATAAGCGCTCCTGAATTGTTCGGTTTTACAAACATATGCTATATTATGTATACAGTATGTACAGTGCCAGAGGTCTGTGTAAAGGTTTTCACTGGAATACATCTGATAGGACTACTGTTCACAGTGAAATGCCTACTAGAAGCCAACGTAAGATGCGCTGCTGTTTGAAGAACACTGAAATTTGACAACAGCCCACTAACTCTATTTAATGGATCAGCCTACTTTCTTTCCATGTATAGCCCTATTTGATTCTCAATATGTTTGGTTTTAACAAATGACAGCACTTACAGGTGTGTTTACCTATTCTTTGAATATATATATATATATATATATATATAGGGTCCAAGGACATTTGCACACTCCTATATAATTAACACAGGTGCTCCCTTAATTCTGTTCCATTTGGTTTATGATAAGTTTGAGTGCACTTTGTGAGTACCCGTATATATATATATATATATATATATATATATATGTATATATACATATATAAGATAGATACATTGATAGATAGATAGATAGATAGATAGATAGATAGATAGATAGATAGATAGATAGATAGATAGATAGATAGATAGATAGATTATCGGGATCAGGAATTGTGGACTGGAGCAAGGAGGCAGATTGTCCAGACTGACTGCACAAACTTCTGCTAGATTGCTCATTGGTGGTCATTCCGAGTTCATCGCTCGCTAGCAGTTTTTAGCAGCCCTTCAAACGCTATGCAGCCTCCCACTGGGAGTGTATTTTAGCTTAGAAGAAGTGCGAACGAAAGGATCGCAGAGCGGCTACAATGTTTTTTTGTGCAGTTTCAGAGTAGCTCAATACCTACTCAGCGCTTGTGATGACTTCAGACTGTTCAGTTCCTGTTTTGATGTCACAAACATGCCATGCGTTCGCCCGGCCACGCCTGCGTTTTTCCTGGCACGCCTTTGTTTTTTCGAACACTCCCTGAAAACGGTCAGTTGCCACCCAGAAACGCCCACTTCATGTCAATCACTCTGCGGCCAGCAGTGCAACTCAAATGCTTCGTTAGACCTTGTGTGAAACTACATCGGTCGTTGTAATAGTATGTTGCGCGTGTGCATTGCGCCGCATACGCATGCGCAGAAGTGCCGTTTTTTTGTCTCATCGCTGGACAGCGAATGAATGCAGCTAGCGATCAACTCGGAATGACCACCATTATCTCTTGTTGCAGTACCTGTGACGCTGCACCCATTTGTCAGGCAAAGTTGTTGCAGACTTTTCTCAACCTATATGTCATTTTCTAAGAGTGCTGCTATTAAACATATGATACTTAGTTTTTACTCTCTATGGGGTGCATCCTGTTTTTCCTTTAAATATATAAACATTATATATATATATATATATATAAGATATTGGAGCAGCAGGCATGACAAAAAATATTAATAATAATAATAATAATAATAATAATAATATTAATAATAATAAAAAAGCCTGACCTTATGACCCAACAAAAGGTTTGGGGCAATGGGCAATAAAGGTGCATACACACTGGGCATTTTTGCCCAGCGTGTATGCATAGTGATGATTGCTGACATCGCTGGTCTGAAAAGTGCTCAGTGCATACACACTGAGCGCTTTTCTCCCCTGCCCAGTGATGTCAGCGGGGGTGAGCGGCTTTCTATAGCAGGACACTATGGAAAGCCGCTCATCCCGCCATTCATCTACTGGTAATACCAGTAGGTGAACGACGGCTGCCAACGCTGAAGCGGGAGTGCGTATCAGCGCTCACCGCTCATCGCCGGAGCATACACACTGGGCGGCTTTGAGCTGAAAGCAGCTCAACACACCAAAAGTGACCTGCTTTCAGCTCAAAATCGCCCAGTGTGTATGGGCCTTTACTCTAGCTCTCTGCTCAAACACTTTCAAAAATCATTGAAAAGTATTCAGGGGAAATGTATAAGCCTGAGGGCATACAGCATATATGAGATTTCAGCAAGTCTGCCCACTTTTTTAAGTGCAGCAATAAAACAAGCAGGAAAACACAACAGAATCTAACCAATGCCTGCATGTTGCAAGTTATTACAGTTCCCTTTTGGTGTTCTTTACAATATTACCACAGGTGTCATGCTTTCAGCCAGAGGTTAAAATGAGCCGAAACGGGGTGGAACTGTGTTCCGTCAATTCCATATGGAGCCGGAACGCAGTTCTGCCTCCTTAGCTCACCTAACCCAGGAAGAAGTCGGGTGCCCTCAGAGATTTTGTTACCAGCGGGCACCTGCGTCTTCCTCTCAGTGGCCACCAGACATCAGAGCTCACTCTTGAGCTCCGGCTTCCGGCTCAGGCAGTGTGCGCGTGCTGCACTATGATGGCCAGGTGGAGGGCAGCAGCAGTCAGGAAGCAGGAGTGCAGCTGGTTAGTACTGTGTTGTTGTTGTTTTTTTGTGTATGTATGTAAGCGGTGCTACTAGGGGGCACATCTACTGGGGCCACAATGGCTGGGAGCACATCTACTGGGGCACAATGGCTGGGGGCCCATCTACTGGGGGCACAATGGCTGGGAGCACATCTACTGTTTCACAATGGCTGGAGGCACATCTACTGGGGGCACAATGACTAGGGGCACATCTACTGGGGGCACAATGGCTTGGGCACATCTACTGGTGGCACAACTGCTGGGGGCACAACTCCTGGGGGCATAACTTTTGACTGGGGGCATAACTACTGGTGGCACAACTACTGGGGGCAGATCTACTGGGGGCACAACTACTGGGGGCATAACTTCTGACTGGGGCATAACTACTGGGGCACAACTGCTGAGGGCACAACTACTGGGGGCACATCTACTGGGGGCATGTCTACTGGGGGCACGTCTACTGGGGACACGACTACTGGGGCACAACTACAGGGGGCATAACATCTGACTGGGGGCATATCTACTGGGTGCATAACTACAGGGGACATAACTACTAGGGGCATATTTACTGACTGGGGGCATAACTATTGACTGGGGGCATAACTACAGGGACATAACTACTGAGGGCATAACTACTGACTGTGGGCATAACTACTGGGGGCAACACTACACAAGTCATTACCACTGGGCTCATAACTACTGGGGGCACTGCAAATGAGGGCATTGCATAGGGGCCACTTTATAAGGGGCATCACTCCTGGGGACATAAGAGGCTCTACTACTGGGGGCATTGTATAAGGGGCACTATTGCTGTGGGAATTATGTGTATTTGGGGTGCAACTACTGTGGGCTTTGTGTATAAGGGGCACTAATGTGTGTCATAACAAAAATAAGGGACACTACTATGTGGTGTAATGTTAATAAGATTGTGCTACTGTGCGGCATAATTTGAATTGGGGATTCTATTGGGTGACAACGCCCCTGTTTAAGACCATGCCCCTTTTGTGGAGGCGTGTACTGCAATCAATTTATTTCACGGGAGTGAGGGAGGGGGGTCAGTTCCATCACCTCTCTAGGACCACTTTAAGCACTGCTTTCGGCATTATTTTATTGTTCTTGTATGCCTTTATCTTGTATAAGATCCACCATGTGGTCAGTCTAATATCTGCTTGGTTTGAACCTTACAGGATAGAGCTGTCTCCATTTTAGATTGCACATGGGGGTTAATTCAGAGTTGATCGCAGCAGCAAATTTGTTAGCAGTTGGGCAAAACCATGGGGATAATTCAGACCTGATCGCTCACTATTTTTTGCAGCAGTGCGATCAGGTCAGAACTGTGCATGCATATGCACCACAATGCACAGGTGCGTCGCACAGATACAAATCAGATCACCACAAAGAATCCATTTGCATGGGCGATTGCAAGGAGATTGACAGGAAGAAGCCGTTTGTGGGTGGCAACTGACCGTTTTTTGGGAGTGGTTGGAAAAATGCAGGTGTGTCCAAGTGTTTGCAGGGAGGGTTCCTGACGTCAATTCCGGTCCTGGACAGGCTGAAGTGATCGCAGTGGCTGAGTAAGTCCTGGGTTACTCAGAGATGGCAAAAGATCTGTTTGTACATCTCTACTACACATGCATTCGCACACTTACAACGCGAAAATACACTCACCTATGGTCGGCGACTATCTGTTCGCAGCAGTGCAAAAAAACCCTAGCTAGCGATCAGGTCTGAATTAGGCCCCATGTGCACTGCAGGTGTGGCAGATATAACATTTGCAGAGAGAGTTAGAATTGGGTGGGTTATTTTGTTTCTGTACAGGTTAAATCCTGGCTGCTTTATTTTTACACTGCAATTAAGATTTCAGTTTGAACGCACCCCACCCAAATCTAACACTCTCTGCACACGTTATATCTGTCCCCCCTGCAGTGCACATGAGGGGTCATTCCGAGTTGATCGCAACCAGCAACTTTTTATTGCTGCTGCGATCAACTAATCCCCGCCTATGGGGGAGTGTATTATAGCATAGCAGGGCTGCGATCGCTTGTGCAGCCCTGCTATGCTTAAAAATTTTCCTGCAAAAGAAGACCAGCCCTACAGCTACTTACCCAGTGCGATGGATTCAGTGATGAAGGTCCCGGTCCTCACGTCAGACATCCGCCCTCCGTTCACCTGGACACACCTGCGTTCTTCTTACCACTCCCGGAAAAAGGCCTCCAACAGTGAGTATCCGCCCTGGACCGCCTCTCCGCTGTCAATCTTCTTCCGTCCAGCGCTGCGTCTTTTCTTTTCGCTAGGCGCTCCGTTGCCTGGCAATGTCTGTCACCGGGCAACGGCGCGCGTGCGCAATGCGCACGCCGCACATGCGCAGTTCTGACCCGTTCGCACCACAGCGAACAACCTCTGCGTGCGAACGGGTCAGAATGACCCCCATGGTTTTGCCCAACTGTTAACAAATTTGCTGCTGCGATCAACTCTGAATTAGGCCCAAGGTCACTGCAAGATTGTAACTAACCGTTCTGTATTGTGTGAAGCACTACTGAATGGTCTATCAACCAAACACTGTGCCACTCAGTGGTGTATTGGAGCTTTGCCTTGATGGTCATGAGTTAAGGTAATGATTTAATTTTACCGGGTTTTTCTTAATAAGAACCCAAAAAATTAAAAGTTACCCTGAAAAGAATAAACAGAGGAAACAAATATATGTGGTTGAGGACAGAAAACTGAATGTAATTCCTATAAATATGCTCATGTGAATCCTCCGCTTTATTGTTTCACCTCTGGATAGATAGATGAAGTCACGCACAGAAGAAAATATGGTATTCTCTACAAGGCAGTACCTCAGTGTACACAAAATGGATTTTGATTAATATGAAAAATAAAATATTTTTGGCTATACATAAACATAAAAAATGGATTTCCATTTAATTAATTCAGTCAAATAACATTTCTATATTGAAAAGATGATATTCTTTCAGAAAAATTGCACTTGCAGCGGCTCATGCCTGCAAAAATAAATGTATTTATTTGATTTAAACATGCTATTTCCAAGAAAAAAGGTGTTTTTTGGCATATATTTAGAGTTATTTAGAGATCACGACCTCTCTTGTAAGGATCACCCCATGAGTGTGCTGTTATACACCTGCTAGCTGCTAGCGATGACACTTTCCAACTGTGATGTTAATGAAATGTTAAAGAGTCTGCTGAGAGGAGAGATAATTGAAGGGTGAAGAGCAGATTTCTTCCTGGACCTCCTCTCATGCTTTCCTTGTCCTGTAAGGCACACTCTTTTGTAAAGCTAATTACTAAAGTTAATTAAACATTTCTTTGGAAATGTTTCCTCCGTTAACAGGGCAAGCAGGGAAGTATAAGGAACTGACTTTATAAAAATAAACATCGTTTATAGCTAAATAGTCTAACCAGCTGCTTATTATTATTATTATTATTAGTATTATTATTATTATTTGTATTATTACTATTATGTGAAATTGCAATAAATTATTTTATTTATCAAGCTGATATTTTTTCTCTTACTATTCCCTCTTAAATCCTATTCAAAACTGTATGTTTAAATGTTTGTGTCACTCATTGAACTTTACTGTAAATTTTCCCCAAGAGTCTCAGTTGATTACTCTGTCAGATACATAAAAACTCCCATTGCAGTAAAAGGTATGCGGGGGGGCATGATTGAATGAACTAAGTGGTTTTATTGTTCTTCCAGGGAAGAGGTTGATATAAAGGACACCTTGTAAGAAAATACACTTATTGAATGCCTGACCAGATTTTAACCTGAGTCATTTGAGAGAAATTTTTTAAACATAGTCCCATGGAGACTTTGCTGAAAACATTTTGACAATGACTAGATTTGTAAACTACAGTACCAACCACAACTGCATACAATATACAAGCACTTGAATAATCTTTTCTATTAGAGACTATTGGCAATAATTACTAGATTTTTCCACTACCTTTAGCAATATCTTAATTTATGATCATGTGAAAAGTAAGTACACCACCCCCCTGTCTCAAATGGGGCCCTCTGCAGCTTTTCTTAGTCTTCTAGCTGAATTTGACTTATGGCCCCTACACACTGCACAATTGCCGGGCGAGGTGCCCGACGGCCGATAAGGCTGACGGGCAACCCGGCGAGGAAGGGGGGTGATGGGGGGAGTGAATATCGTCCATGCTAATATGGACGATATTGTCCATATTGGCTTGCAGGTATGAACGAGCCGGCACTAACGATGAATGAGCACTGGGCAGCGCATCGTTCATCATTGGTGCTTACACACTGAAAGATATGAACGATATCTCATTCATTAATGAACGAGATCCTTCATATCTTTCGCTGGTATCTATCAGTGTGTAGGGCCCATTACAGCATATGATATCTGGCGTGTGCAAAACCCAAAAGGGTTGTGACAATTCTTATTTCTCACCAGTTCATAATTCATATTCACAAATAGATTATATTCTGTGTGATAAATGGACATTACAAATTCTGGATTAGTGGTTATCCTACAAAGAAATAAAATATATAATCCAAAAGGGAGCGCTCTTAAAAATTCAATATGTCAACGGCAGTTTATTGATGATACATAATTTGTACTCATAAAATGCACTAAACACAATTTAAACACTTTTAAAATAGCTCTGCATAAGAGCACGTAATAAACAGCACACAATAACAATATGGAAATCCACAGTATGAGCTGAGTTCCTGTGGTAGTATCTTTAGTACTTGACAACCAATGTATAGAGTCTCAGCATGTAATAAAACTGCATAAGCCACACGAAGCTGGATGGAATTAGTGTCCCTCTATGGAGAGCCCACAGAGAGTGTGCTATGCTTCCACCTACCTGGTTAAAACAAGTGAATGCTCACCGCTGGGTCCGTATGTCCAGCTAGGACCATAGGTCATTCTGCTTTGTCCATTATTAGTGCTGGAGCGATAGTATAACACACAGTTCACAGGTAGGGAGGGAGCAGCTCCCAATGTGAAGCTGGGGCAGCTGGCAGTGATTCTTTGGTTGTCAGGACTGTTAGTGGGTGTGCAGAATGGCTGGCAGGCAGTATAAGCGGGTCCTTTACGCATTTCTCCGTTACCCCAAAAAACAACGGTTTCATCAGAAGGTGAATGAGTAAACTCTGGAGACCAAATTTATATCCAAAGGCAGCCAATCGATGCAGAGAGAAGGTGATTAATCCTGCACATGTATATATGCTCAGCTGTCAATCCTTAATCATTGATTATTATTGTGCACATAGTAATTGGTTCCTCAGAGTATTTTTGTGTTTAAACATTTATAGTAATAAAACATCAATAGACACAAGGTGATGGCAACATTAGTATCTTGTTTTTCACAAAGACATAGAAATGAAAAAAAGAAACATAGTAGTAACATTGTAACCGGCTTGAGAGCTCACTTATGAGAGACATAGGAGACTATTTAACTTCTCATTATCCAAATAACCTAATATAGAGAAAGAAAAATCAACAACCACTAATGAAAGCCTCATGGCTTAGAGGACTAATGCTCTGTATTATGGTGTACATAGACCCGTGTTCGAGTCCTACCACAATCTTACAGTAACTTTGAATTGTTATTATTTTGTTGTTTAAATGATGTCTATTAAAGCAACCATTTCAAAGCTATTTCTAACAGTCTGAATATATACACACAGTAGAGATTCCCCCCCCCCTTTAAACAATATAGAAAACACACAACATAACCCTGGTACCTATATGTATCACACAGTACAACAGATGTGTATTCATGCTCTAATCTTACTACTTATTAGAAAAAGGGATGGGTACAATGTTTTAGCCAATCTAACAAGGAATACCACTAAATACATATAGATGATAATATATATATATATATATATATATATATATATATATATAATTATACCAGAATTAATATTAATGATCTACATAAATGAAAAGCACTTTGCGACATGATTTTAATATATATCCTATTTTTCTTCCTATGTTAATTCTTCGCATGAGGATGTCATTCTGGGAAAATGGATATCTTCCAAAGCCACATATAGCATTGACATCGGAATCCCGGTCTACCAGTTCAATAAAATAGAAAGTCCCATAATTAGAGGAAGCACATATCTATCAAAGTGTGCACATGCACACATCGGCATGCGCCCACACATGGCAATGTGCCATGTTTGAAGGATAATGTTGCTCTTCAAGAGCTGATGTCAATTCAAGGGCTTGTATCTTAAACTGGTTGACCTCAGATCAATTGCACCTTAACCTTAAATATTGTCTCTTTGGTATATTATTGAGCCAAGGGCCGTGGTGACAGCTGTGATCATTGAGAAAATGTTTTGTGTTTGCTTCTTTTCAGAAAGATGTGATAATCTGATCATTATTAACGGACAGAGCAATATCCAAAAAAGTGATATGTAAAGTGTGAATAGTGCTAGTAAAAGATAGCCCAAAAGTATTAGAATTAAGATATGCGAGGAACAGGGATGCCTGATGTTGGTCCCCATCTCAGACAAAAAACACATAATCGATGTAGTGGCCATATAGCACCAGGTTCGCACGATAAGGACCCTCCCACACATATGTGTCTTCCAGGAGTCCCATATAGTTGTTAGCTAAGCTCAGGGCGAACCTGGTTCCCATTGCCACACCGAGAACCTGTAGGTAAAATTTAGTATTAAACGTAAAATAGTTATGGATCATAATAAAGTGCACTGCGTTTAAGATAAAATTACATTTCTTAATATTAAGAGAAATATCTGTAGATAGGGTGATCTCAAGTGCCTCTCGCCCTAGGCTATGGGGAATGTTTGTATAAAGTAATTCCACATCACACGTCATTAGTAGATAATTATTTTTCCACTTGATAGCTTTAATCAGATTAATAAAGTGAGTTAAATCTCTAATATAGGATTTAAGTGTCAAAACATGGGGTTGTAAATAATAATCAACATGAGCAGATAAATACAAACCCCAAAATAATAGGTCACCCGGGAGGTGAGTGAAGGAATTTATGAATTTTAGGGATAATATGTCGGTATTATAGGGTGAGTATTGTAAAGAAAATTAAATTCAACACTAGATATTGCTCCATCTATCAAAGCAGAGTCGAGGAGACTTTTCAATTCTTTTTGATATATTGTTGTAGGCTCTGATTGAATTTCAGCATAGAAATGAGAGTTATTTAGTTGTCTATATGCCTCCTATAAATAGTCTCCAGTATTTTGCACAACTGTCCTACCCCCCTTATCTGCGGCTCTGATAATAATGGAATTGTCCCTGTCAAGGTTTCTAAGGGCTCTGCGTTCTTGTGGATGTAAATTATCTTTCATATTAATGTGTATTTTAGTGTTGGTTTTTTGGCACAAAGCTCTGAAGTCACTCAGTGTAAGATTATCCTACCTATTACCTGGTGAGACCATGCTCCAATGTTGTGCTGCTGCAATATCTCCAGACTACAAATTGACTATGGATTCCCCCTCCCACTGCCCATGGTGCCTATCACCTCATTTGCTTACCTATTAAGTGTGTAGAGAATAGCATTTCTCTATATTTGTCCTCTAACTCTCCCTCTGACACATCTATTCTAAACTTCTGGTGTGCCATTAAGGCTGTTGTTAGGGGCACTGCTATACAAGCTGGTGCTCAACTCAAAAAACAGAACCAGCAATGCTAATCAGATTTGGAGGACAAACATAAACTCATCCCCCCCAAAACTAGTCCACTATCAGGTGTTAACTGCAGAAGCTTATCATGGTTCATACACAAATTTGCTTTTAATAGGCTATGTCACAAATGTTATCTTGTTAGAAATAGACCTGGTAAAATGCTGGCCATTAAACTTCCCATGCTACAGTCCGGGAACAGGATTATGCATTTTCTCCCCAGCCGGTGCTAAGATTTTCAACCCATCAGAGATTGCCAACCAGTTTGACAATAATTACAACCAATTATACAATATATCTTCTGACCCCTATATGCCTCAAAATTCCATATCTTCTATCAACTCTTTCTTGGCAAATGTAGGTTTACCTTCCTTATCAGACAAACAATTGGAGGTATTTAATGATTCCTGTTCATCTGTGGAGATTGCCACAGCAATTAAATCCCTCCCTCAAATCAGAGCTCCTGGCCCTATTGGCTTTACTAATTATTTACACTTCCTTCCAGGAGAAATTGATTCTGACATTGATGTATGTGTTTAACGAAGTAACTACTCTGGAGAAAGACCCAGCCTTTTGCCTCTATTACTGACCCATTGCATTACTTAATGGAGCAATAAAGCTGCATGCCAAATTGATTGGTACTCGCCTCAATGCCTTTCTTCCCTCTTTGATTCACCCTGACCAGGTTGGGTTTGTGCCCAGCAGACAAGCATCCGACAACACCAGCAGAGTATTTAATCTAATTGATTCCCTACCTGATGATAAGGGCCTTCTTTTATTCTCGCTTGATGCTGAAAAAGAATTTGATCATCTAAACTGGCTTTATGTGTGAGAAGTACTTTCTAGCTTTAGCCTACATAGCCAAATGTTGTCCTATAATGGCACTATATAGTTCTACATCTACTCAGGTGTTCAGTAATGGTTTTCTGTAGGACACTTTCTCAATTTCTAATGGAACTCATCAGGGTTGCCCTCTTTCCCCTTTGATTTTTGTTCTCTTTAACGAACCCTTAGCTGCTAAGATCTGACTTGATACACAGTGTTGCCATATAGGTAATTGTCCGCACTTAGTATAATATTAGGCCAATAGATGTTGTCTGAATCAAAATATAATTCATTATAAATAGGCGATGTTACCATAGTGGACAGTATACTGGATATATATAGTAAGGAATAGATATGAAATAAGTTTGAATGTATGAGGTAATGTTTAGCTGATTTAAGAGATTAGGTTTGTGTATGTGTTTATATAGATATACTGTATATTTGTGTTTTACTGCAAGATGGTAAAACAGTGTAGGGAACAGGTTTATTCTGCTCTAGCCATAAATAAGGCTAGAGAGGTCACAGTAAGATCAAGAGTCATTGTAGAGAAAAGGTATTAGGCCATAAATGATAATAGGTGTGTGACAGAGCTCTGTTGGTCATTGGAATTCACAGGTGTGCTTACAGTAGATCAGAATCAAGATTGCAATACCGTTAGCAATTATAAAACTGGTTTGTCTATTGTCCAGTAGAGGTTAAAGCTAGGGACCATAAATTAACTACTATGAAAAGAGATCACATCCATTGATAAAACATGGTGTAACCCACCCCAGGAAAACTTGTCAATACAACAGAACTTTGGATGAAAAGACATTCCAGATTTTACAATACTATACTTGCTTAAGGCAGTGTGGACACCACACTTTTATGACACCATGCCTCTGTGAACAGGACACGACAGCCCAGTTCAATGTTTGTTTTATTACACCTTGGAATCTGACAAACCTATAATAATCTATTCCATGGGAAACTATGAGAATATGATAGTTTGAATTGGTAAAATATGGGATAAAAGGAGCAGGTTTTTTAGTTAGGAATTAGGAGAAGGAAGGAGAAGGAAGGAGGAGAAGGAGGAGAAGGAAGGTCGGTCAGGAAGAGAAGAAGTCATGAAGAGGGGAAGGAGAGATGCAGAAGGAAAGGATTTGTAACTTGCAAGTATACATTTTATGTTAGTAATTGAACTGTTTGTGAAACTTATGTCATGTTGTTTTATGTTATATAACGAAGGAAGCATAGCATAGCTTAATATAATAATTAGTATATATATCACTACTGTGTATATCTTATTCTGTACGATTTGATCTGCCTGTAAATAAATAATCATATAAAAAGAGCGGTAATATTCAAGCTTGAACTCTCTTTAAGGAATCTTAACTTCATAATTTCATAAGTCATATATATATAAGGACTGCATGTATTTATCAGCCAATTAATTTGTAAGCCTGACATAATATATTTGCAGATATATATGATAACGCATATTAATTTAAATATATCCATATATTAATAACCATATATGTTATATTAAATATTAATATTCATAAATATGATTCCATAAATCAATATTGGCGACCACGAAGGGACTTGTTATTACTGAATCTGATTATCTGATTTATAATATTTATGAGGAGTAGCAAATGCTATAAGCTGGCTACCAAATCTGCAGAATCACGGTGGGGATGTATCTTTGAAAATTTATTACCATTGTGTAATGTCAATTTTGTATTCTGTATAACCTAGGATAAATGTGTTAGTGCAATATACGTTATTTTAACTAACATAATATCTATTAGGAAGCAGCACCAATGGCAGTAAGCCTGCTGGCAAAGTACAAGATCACAGTGGAATAGGTTACAAATGAGAATAAAGAATTTAAAGGCCTAGAATAGAAAATGTGCACAGTGGAAATTAGTATTTCCAAATAAATGAATATATGTACCAGGTATTAGAGTTTAACCTTAAGACACCGGTCAATCTTAAGGAGAGGATACCATCAGTACAAAAACGAAGAATATAAAAATTTAGCATTGCAAATGATTACATTGTTAAAAATGCAAAAGTTTTCTGTAGCATTAAGAAAAATGCGCAGAACTGCGGCTTTAGAAGCCAAACAGAAATGTAAAGAAGAATCAGGTTCACGTCTTCGTAAGGCGTGCCTGACCATTAATGCAAAAATGCATTCATTATTTAAGTCCCTTAAACAGGAAAATAAACAGAAAAAGTGTGGGGCAAAAGCAAAAAGTCTGGCAGTTTGTAATCAAATTGTCAAGATCTCTCATGAAGAGATAACATCCAGCAAGCAAGCTGAGATAGAAACACCAAACAGAAATAGTGTAGTATGTGAGACACTGTCTACAGGATTCAGAAATGACTTAATCAGTCAAGATCCTAAAATGAATAAAAGTTACATGTTGCAGGACTGCATCAATGTGCAGCGCATGGAGTCTGTTATGGTCACACAGACCACAAGCAGAACAGCCTCTGTGGTAAATGAAGGAAGTAGCAATGTGCCGGATGTGTCTATCATCAGACAGCACATTAATGTAAAGGAGGTAGCAGCAATAGGAGATGTCCCCTATACTGTTTCTACTAAAGGGGAAGATTATTGTAACTCAGATTATGAGTATTCTGCTGAATACACTCTCAGAGTTCCCAATGTAAATGAAGAATTTGTTATGCCCTTAGGCAAAGGTGAATTGTCAGCAGATTTAAGTACTGATAGCTGCAGTACAGTGCACACAGGGGTGGAGAAGTTCCCCATGGTGAAAACTCCCATGGCAACCAGAGTTGCAAACCTGGAAATGTATTCACCTGGAAACATGTTTAAAGGGAAAATCCATGAAATTAATTCAGGAATGCATGTTTACAAACAAAGTTCCCAAACTTTTGTAACCCCCACACAACACTCAGAGAAATCTAGTGATGGTGCAAATGTTTGCATGCTCTCAGAGAGACCACATGCAGAGTGTCATTCTGCAAACCACACACCAATTAACAATGACAAAAAGGATCACCAGGATGAAAATGTTTTTATGCCCTGGTGCCATAACCATTTTATTACAGGTGTGGAAAGACAGAAAGCCCTGGGACCTGCAATACATATTTGGCAAAGTCTAACAAGTTTCTCTCCCCACAAGAATATTTTTCAGGAAATACAAGATGCTTCAAGACCAAGGAGCCACGCCAAGCAGCAAACGCTATGGTTGGAGACAGTCTGGGCCCAGGCTGCGTCACAAGGGAGTATGGTCACAAGTGAATAAGGTAGTATCATTCCTTTACTTGTTAGATCCAATGTAGCCATTGTTTGCTTTGATGTTCAAACAGCCACAGTTTCCAAATTAAACCTGCATCATATCTGCAGCGACAATTGTGCTGTCATTGACACACAATGTGACAGGAAAGATTGGCACAGGCCAGAAACAATTGTTTGTTTGTTATTCAATCTTTAAATACACATTTGAAAATTCTGTACCTGATAACATGCAGCAGACAGGACAGAATGCATAGCAAGCTATGTTAAATCACTGTATAAATATCTGTGATATTCATTGTATGTCTTTTTGTTTGATTCATAGTAATCCTGGCAACCTGTATACAGAATGGTGCAAGACTCCAAAAAGACTCCAATTTACAAGGGAAAAGGTCTTCATTAACCCTTTCATCGCTGCTATCCAGCAAAATCTACATAGCATCCCTAAAGACTGATATATGGACAAATCCTCAAGGAGTTTTCCAGTTTTACAAGAAAGGGGAAGGTTTTCATTAACCCTTTCATCACAAGTAATCATTACTTGTCTTTCAAACTACATGTACACCCCCACAACAGTGTACAGCACATCTCATCACTGTGATTATACAGAACTGTCTCATCCCTTCATATACCTTAATCAAATATATGTAAACATTTGTCTGATATATATATATATATATATATATATATTATATCATTGTATTATATACCTTGTAAATATTTTATGGGTTTTTTTATATTACACAGTAGATACTACCTATGCTTCCTTCGTAAAAGCTTCAAAAGTAATTAAATATCTAATACAGGATGGTATACCGCGTTTTAACAAATTGGGCCGAGATTATTAAGTGGGATGAATAATTCTCTTAATAAAGACTGTAACAAGTCAAAGAGAATTATTTGTAGCATAACAGGGTCACTGTATATGCACATGGCTGCATATAACATAATACTGGATGGAATTAGATTTAGTCAAAGCCATTCCTAAATGATATTTAATATCTGTTTGAAGCAAAATTGTATTCATTTATTGTATTGATAGGATGTTGCTATAGACATGTCAAATCATTTTATATAGTATTATTGGTCAAAATATAGGTAGGATAGAAAACGCCTTTATATGGGTTAAACTGGTATAGGGTTATTTTAGATTAAGATGTATAAATAGGTACAAGGTAGAATAATGAGATTTAAGACTGCATGGTAATTTATTCAGTGAGGAAATAAAGTAAACAGAGTAGGTGTACTACTCGCAGCCATTTGTGGTACTATTGCCCGAAGACAATTAAGACCTACTATTAACAAGCACGGAAAGAAAGAAAGAAAAAAAAAAAAAAAGACTGTTTCATATATGCCTGTTCTATTCAAAATCACAACCTGTTTTGTGCAAAGCAATATGGACACTGGTCACAACTGCGGTATTGGATAAACGCAAAGGAAACAGAACTGCTAAGGACTGTATAAAGACCATTACTGAGGGTTGTCACAAGTACTGAGTTGCAAACTCAAGATTACAGTACGCAAAATATACAGCACTCGACGTACAAAGCCCTCTGCCTCAAACAGCGAAATGGCAAGCAAAGGAGCAGCTGCTATGAAGAATTCTACTTCAACTGCCTCCATAATGCAAACGCAAGGCGTCTCCAATTGCAAGCAAACCACGCAGATGACAGTCTTATCCCAGTAAATTGCTATAGCCAAGAACAGCAAAAATGTCCAAACGTACTGATCCAGATACAGAAAAAAAAGGTCTACAATTGGGCTATGGTATTCCAAATGTCTGTAGAAATTAGTTTTCCTCATGAATACTGAATAAAAACCTCAGTCTTGTCTGCTTTAGTTAAAAAGTAGAATAAGGTTAGGTAAACTAAGAATTTTTAGAGATTTTTAAAATCATAATGGTTATTATTATTACACTTATGGTTTATATTATGGTTACAACAAAAGTTATGTTTTGAAGAAATATTTTGAAATGTATTTGGAAGCAATTACGCTATTTTAATGTGTGGCCAATCAAAATAATTTCTCATGGCCACAAGGGGGCGACTGTTGCCATATAGGTAATTGTCCGCACTTAGTATAATATTAGGCCAATAGATGTTGTCTGAATCAAAATATAATTCATTATAAATAGGCGATGTTACCATAGTGGACAGTATACTGGATATATATAGTAAGGAATAGATATGAAATAAGTTTGAACGTATGAGGTAATGTTTAGCTGATTTAAGAGATTAGGTTTGTGTATGTGTTTATATAGATATACTGTATATTTGTGTTTTACTGCAAGATGGTAAAACAGTGTAGGGAACAGGTTTATTCTGTTCTAGCCATAAATAAGGCTAGAGAGGTCACAGTAAGATCAAGAGTCATTGTAGAGAAAAAGTATTAGGCCATAAATGATAATAGGTGTGTGACAGAGCTCTGTTGGTCATTGGAATTCACAGGTGTGCTTACAGTAGATCAGAATCAAGATTGCAATACCTTTAGCAATTATAAAACTGGTTTGTCTATTGTCCAGTAGAGGTTAAAGCTAGGGACCATAAATTAACTACTATGAAAAGAGATCACATCCATTGATAAAACATGGTGTAACCCACCCCAGGAAAACTTGTCAATACAACAGAACTTTGGATGAAAAGACATTCCAGATTTTACAATACTATACTTGCTTAAGGCAGTGTGGACACCACACTTTTATGACACCATGCCTCTGTGAACAGGACACGACAGCCCAGTTCAATGTTTGTTTTATTACACCTTGGAATCTGACAAACCTATAATTATCTATTCCATTGGAAACTATGAGAATATGATAGTTTGAATTGGTAAAATATGGGATAAAAGGAGCAGGTTTTTTAGTTAGGAATTAGGAGAAGGAAGGAGAAGGAAGGAGGAGAAGGAGGAGAAGGAAGGTCGGTCAGGAAGAGAAGAAGTCATGAAGAGGGGAAGGAGAGATGCAGAAGGAAAGGATTTGTAACTTGCAAGTATACATTTTATGTTAGTAATTGAACTGTTTGTTAAACTTATGTCATGTTGTTTTATGTTATATAACGAAGGAAGCATAGCATAGCTTAATATAATAATTAGTATATATCACTACTGTGTATATCTTATTCTGTACGATTTGATCTGCCTGTAAATAAATAATCATATAAAAAGAGCGGTAATATTCAAGCTTGAACTCTCTTTAAGGAATCTTAACTTCATAATTTCATAAGTCATATATATATAAGGACTGCATGTATTTATCAGCCAATTAATTTGTAAGCCTGACATAATATATTTGCAGATATATATGATAACGCATATTAATTTAAATATATCCATATATTAATAACCATATATGTTATATTAAATATTAATATTCATAAATATGATTCCATAAATCAATAACAGTTCCTTAGTGTTAGACGTGGAAATAGTTTACACAAGCTTTGTTTGTTTGCAGATGATGTTCTCCTTTTTGTCACTGACCCTCCTTCCTCATTTACATTCCATTTTAAAGTGCTACAGTGAGGACTCTTACTATAAATTAAATATGACAAAGATGGATTATTATTATTACATTTTATTTATAAGGCGCCACAAGTGTTTCGCAGTGCCATACAAAGGACAGTACAGGGAGACAAAACTTAGCATTACAGTAAATAAATAACAGAAATAGAGTACAGGTAACAAAGAGCACCACAATTCTCAAAACACAATACAGCTAAGATCAGGGCCGTTTCTAGACAATTTGGCTCCCAGTGCGAGATTTCAAAATGCCCCCCCCCCCATTGCTCTAAAAAAAAATGTGTGCAACCCCCCCCCCCCCCCCAATATAGCCATAAAAATAATCAGGCCACACACCCTTGTCGGGAGCGCAAGGGTGTGTGGCCTGATTAAAATGGGCGTGGTCTCATTAAAGTGGGCATGGCCTCATCTGATATCATCACACCCACCACAGGGAAAAAAAATAAAAATAAAAAAGTCCCCTTTTTACACATTACAGCAGGCAAGTGTCCCCATATTACACAGCGCGGCAGGCAGGTGTCCCCATTTTACACAGCGCGGCAGGCATGTGTCCCCATTTTACACAGCGCGGCAGGCAGGTGTCCCCATTTTACACAGTATGGAAGGTAGGTGTCCCCATTTTACACAGTACGGTAGGCAGGTATCCCCATTTTACAAAGTGCGGCAGGCAGGTATCCCCATTTTACACAGCGCGGCAGGCAGGTATCCCCATTTTACACAGCACGGCAGGCAGATATCCCCATTTTACACAGCACGGCAGGCAGATATCCCCATTTTACACAGCACGGCAGGCAGATATCCCCATTTTACACAGCACGGCAGGCAGATATCCCCATTTTACACAGCACGGCAGGTAGATATCCCCATTTTACACAGCACGGCAGGCAGATATCCCCATTTTATACAGTACGCAGGCAGATATCCCCATTTTACACAGCACGGCAGGCAGATATCCCCATTTTACACAGCACGGCAGGCAGATATCCCCATTTTACACAGCACGGCAGGTAGATATCCCCATTTTACACAGCACGGCAGGCAGATATCCCCATTTTATAAAGTACGCAGGCAGATATCCCCATTTTACACAGCACGGCAGGCAGAAATCCCCATTTTACACAGCACGGCAGGCAGATATCCCCATTTTACACAGCACGGCAGGCAGATATCCCCATTTTACACAGTACGCAGGCAGATATCCCCATTTTACACAGCACGGCAGGCAGATATCCCCATTTTACACAGCACGGCAGGCAGATCCCCATTTTACACAGCACGGCAGGCAGATATCCCCATTTTACACAGTACGCAGGCAGATGCCCCCATATTACACAGTACGCAGGCAGATGCCCCCATATTACACAGTACGCCGGCAGATGCCCCCATATTACACAGTACGCAGGCAGATGCCCCCATATTACACAGTACGCAGGCAGATGCCCCCATATTACACAGTACGCAGGCAGGTGCCCCCATATTACACAGTACGCAGGCAGGTGCCCCCATTTTACACAGTGCGGCAGGCAGGTATCCCCATAGGCAGGTGTCCCCATTTTACATAGTGCGGCAGCGGCAGGCAGGTTTCAAGTTGAGGGGAAGGAAGGGGGAGAGGGGGGGGAGAGAGAGAGAATACTTACGTCTTCCCGCTCTTCGGTCCCGTCGCCTCACGTCCCTCGCGCCGGCCGCCTCCTCCTTCATGCTTATCTCCTTCTCGCCTCTCCCGAGCGCTCCTGCTCGGGGGGCGGAGTTTCGCGGAATGACGCGTTTGCGTCGTGACGTCACGACGCAACGCGTCATTCCGTGAAACTCCGCCCCCCGAGCAGGAGCGATCGGGAGAGGCGAGAAGGAGTAACAAAGTGCCGCGGCGGGCGCCCCATGCGGTTGCACGGCTCGCCCGCCGCTAGAAACGGCACTGGCTAAGATGTAAGTAGTGAAGGAGTGATCATCGTACTTCTAGGGGCTGGTGGACATAGATGGAGATGAGCCTTTACCAGCAGGAGAAAAAGTGGGTAAAGATGGTCGCTGAGTAGGGAAGAGCTGCAAATGAAATGTGTCGAGAAGAGGGCTTAGATAACAAGAGGAAAGAGGGCCCTGTTCTGAAGAGCTAACAATCTAGTGGATACCCATTAACCTCTCTAACTGTCCCTGCTTTATGTTCTCTTTACCCATATAATTGGCAAATATATGCATGCTGGACTCAGTACTCCTGTAGAGGAATTTTAAGTGCTTCATAAATGGATTATTCTGTGTCTTTCACTATTGATTGCCTATCATTTGGCATTGTGGACAGTTCATGCCATCAGCAGACCCACTGGGGCACTAAGGCACACATACCAGGACCTCTTGACTTACAAACAGAAGGGCACTTTATGCATTTATATGCTGTTTATGATTTCAAGTGATATTTATGCTGCTCTATCCAATAATATTTTACTGTTGATTGTCTATGTAAATTGATTTGTTATTTAGTCTATTATACAGTGTTATTTTTAATACATGAGTTGGATTTTTGAACTATGGAATTTGTTAAGGCGCTACTCATTTTGCTTTCATTTTAACTTTGTTGTGGAAACAGAGTTCATGCCTTATTCGTCCTCGGCATCCTCCCCATTTGTGCATTGGATGCCTTGGCTTGAATATATGACTACGGGCCTAATTCAGAACTGATCGCTGTTGCAAATTTGTTAGCAGTTGGACAAAACCATGGGGGTCATTCCGAGTTGATCGCTTGCTAGCTATGTTTTGCAGCACTGCGATCAGATAGTCACCGCCTAAGGGGGACTGTATTTTCACTTTGCAAGTGTGCGAACGCTTGTGCAGCCGAGCGGTACAAAAAAGTTTTGTGCAGTTTCTAAGTAGGTGTGAACTTACTCAGCCGCTGCCATCACTTCAGCCTGTTCTGTCCCGGAATTGACGTCAGACACCCGCCCTACAAACGCTTGGACACTCCTGCGTTATTCCAACCACTCCTTGAAAACGGTCAGTTGACACCCATAAACGCCTTCTTCCTGTCAATCTTCTTGCGATCGGCTGTGTGAATGGATCCTTCATTAAATCCATCGCCCAGCACCGATCCGCTTTGGACCCATACGATGCGCCTGCGCATTGCGGTGCATGCCGAGTTTTGACCTGATTGCAGCGCTGCAAAAAATAGCTAGCATGCGATAAGGTCAGAATGACCCCCATGTGCACTGCAGGGGAGGCAGATATAACATGTGCAGAGAGAATTAGATTTGGGTGGGGTGTGTCCAAACTGAAATCTAAATTGCAGTGTAAAAATAAAGCAGCCAGTATTTACTCTGTCCAGAAACAAAATAACCCACCCAAATCTAACTCTCTCTGCAAATGTTATAGCATGGGTCGCAATGCGCAGGCGTGTCGCTCCCTGGCGATGGCCGTCGCCAGGGAACTACGGATCTAACGAAGAAAGCGATTGCACCGGCAATTGCTAGAAGTTTGACAGGCAGAGGCCGTTCGTGGGCGTCAACTGACCATTTTCAGGGAGTGTCCATGCAAACGCAGGCGTGCCTGGCCGTTTCCAGGGAGGGATCCTGACGTCAGCTCCATCCTGGTTCATCGCAACAGGTGAGTAAGTCCTGAGCTGTGCAGAACACTTCACAAACTTTTGTTTGTGCAGCTCCCTGCACAAGCATTTGCAGCCCTGCACAGCGAATCCCCCTCTCCTGTGGGTGGCGGTTTCCTGGTCGCAGCAGTGCAAAAAATAGCCTGTGTGCGACGAGGTCTGAATTAGGCCCATGGTTTTGCTCAACTGCTAACAAATTTGCAACAGTGATCAGGTCTAAATTAGGCCCTACATGCGAGTGTGCTCAATTCACAGTAGAGAACTCCCAGTCTTAAGGGCCCCATACACTTATGCGACCACATGTCGCAGGCGATCGCAGACGATCACCCCAGCAGCCTCCTGGAGGGCAGGATCGCCCAAGATACATTGTATGCTGTGCTTTTGCTTACAATGTATCTTGGGCACTCCTGGGCGACCCCATCCATGCCCTCAGGTCAGACCTGATTGAATGTGCAGCACATTCAATCTGGAGGATCCGATCCGATACTCACAGGAACGCGCATCAGATCGGATTGGAAACACCTCCAAAATGCCCGATTTCATCCAATATATCGGGCTGAATGCCCTAAATCGGATTAAATCGGACATTATCGCTCTAGTGTATGGGGCCCTTAATCCTCTTCAATTTACTTTAAACGATGCAGAGTCTCCTTGATATCTTTGATGTTACTCAATGTTAAATTTCCTATTTGCTGTCTTTTGTGTTTACGAATGTTATTTAATTGGAAATATATTTATATACATGTGTAACCTATATGTCTCCATATATTATGATTTTGTTTTATACATCCCTTCCTTCTTCTTTTTTCTGTACCCCCATAAAAATTATTTCAACAAAAATTATAGATGTTAAAAAAGTACATACTCCCTCAAGTCTGCAGTTTTACATATTTACCAAACTTTATCAACAAGTCCTATGTTTTAATAAATGTAAGCCTAAATTGCAATATGATTTATATGGCTGTATCAATCTGTGGAGAGAGATTTAGTGGAGAGAGATAAAGTACCAGCCAATCAGCTCCTAATTGTCATTTTACAGGCTGTGTTTGAAAGTGACAGTTAGGAACCGATTGGTTGATATGTATCAAAACTTGGAGAGAGATAGCGTATTTCCCAATATCTGTCACAGAATTTCATTGTACAGCTGTTAGCATCTTGAAAGGGCGCAAACCCTTTAAAGTTTACTTACCCCTCATATAGGTATTGTGCTAAACAGGGAGTGATCATGAGATTGCCTTTCGGGATCCCGGCGGACACAATGCTGACACCGGAATTCCGACACAGGTGGTGAAATGCCGCCGCCGGAATCCCGGCGCCACAGTCTTTTCTCCCTCTATGGGTATCCATGACATGATGAGTGCATAATGAGTGCAGTGAGCCCGCGAGGGACTTTCTAGCACTCGCCCCGCTGCAGGCATACTGGTGGCTGGGATCCCGCTGTCAGGATCATGACAGTCAGGATCCCGGCCATCGGTAAATCACATGTATTCTATGCTAAACAGTCAGATTTATTTGCAGAAGTAAGGTTGGATTGCACATGATCACCATGCCGTATGGGAAATTAGCTTAGACTGTCTATTGGCTGTGATAACTGGGAATGTGGAAGGTGGAGAGAGTGAAGCTGCTACAATTTTAATAGTAATTCTTTATTTTAAACAATGTGATGTAGCATGGATGGAAATAGATGTATATATTTTTTTAATTTTACAGCTCCCAAATATCTTTCTAATTGGCCTATTTATCACAATCCACATCTGAGGATGCAGATGCGATATGATAAAATTGGCCTAATCTACAATGCGATATTTTATTGCATTGAGAAAGCTCTGCCCCTGTGATGCTACTCTGCAGCCTTTTTGTTGCATTTTTAGCAAAAAATCCCCCGAGCATGTGCAGGGCATGGTCTGCCACTAACGACATTGCCGCAATTGCTGTTGCTGGTTACCACCCTTCACAAATATCCCCTCTCGCCGGTACACCCCCTACTGCTTCTCATACTCACCGGTGACTCGAGGGCTGCTGGTCTTCAAATCCTTTTCCAGCTGTTATTCCCAGTGCTGGAAGCCTTCACCGGAAAACTGATCTCTGGTCCCTGGATCTGGTAAGTATGACTTAGTAGCTGTTCACTCTGGACGGGTCTCTGCACAGCTTTCTCTGCCTGTGGTCAGAGAAAATTGTGCAGAGGTACAGGATTCACAGTGTGCCCTGTGATAACACTATCTGAAGATAATTTGGTCAGATTACATTTCCCATTATAGGTAAGGGAAATACGATCTGGTTACTTAAACAAAGTGAATTAAAGAGTTTGGAGCAAATTTTCATGAAAACTGCTCCAAAAGCCCTTTAATACATTTCAGTGAAACTAAAATAATTTGAAAAGGGTGTGAAAATCCCCTTTTTTATATTATTTATTAACAAATTTAATAAATCTGCCCCTAAAGCTAGGTACACACTGTCAGATTTTTTTTTTTGGTCGACCCGACAATCAGACAATTTTTCACTAAATTGTGTGCACCAATATCTGAGCTACAGACTTGAAGATTTTTTTATTCAGTTACCAATTTTCTGCCACATCACACTGCATTTGCATATGTCTGCCCACAAGGAGGATGACATAGTGACAGGAAAACATAGGAAATATGGGCAGATTATTGAGAATGCACACACACACTGCTAGATATTTGGAGGTTCTGGATGAGATTTTTGGTTTAGGATGACAGATAGCAAAATTGATAACTCGTGTGTGTGGGCAAGATTTTCCAGAATTATAATCCAAATGCCGTAATGATCCTTCATACACACTATACGATAAAGCAGGCTGATGTCCTAATTGTTGGCATATAGGCCCTCATTCCGAGTTGATCGCTTGCTGATGTTTTTCGCAGCGCAGCGATCAGGTGGAAAAATGGCATTTCTGCACATGCGCATGGTAAGCAGCGCGCATGCGCTAAGTACTTTCACACAAAACTTTCTAGTTTTACCCAAGCTCGAGCGATGCTTTTCAGTCGCTCGAGTGTTCATTGTTTGATTGACAGGAAGTGGGTGTTTCTGGGCGGCAACTCAGCGTTTTCAGGGAGTGTGCTAAAAAACGCAGGCGTGCCATGTAAAAACGCAGGAGTTGCTGGAGAAACGGGGAAGTGGCTGGCCGAACGCAGGGCGTGTTTATGACGTCAAACCAGGAACTAAACATTCTGCAGTCATCGCAAGCTAGGAGTAAGTCTTGAGCCACTCTGAAACTGCACAACATTTTTAAGTTGCAGAACTGCTAACCTTTCGATCGCACTTCTGCTAAGCTAAGATACACTCCCAGAGGGCGGTGGCCTAGCGTTTGCATTGCTGCTAAAAGCAGCTAGCGAGCGATCAACTCGGAATGAGTGCCATTGGCCCAATAATTGCATAGTGTGCACTTAGCTTAAGTCTCTGTGCTTAGAGACATACTTTTAGATTGCAGAGGCTGCCCCTAAGTGCAGTAAGAAAACATCTACAATCATGTGTACATGAGGGACAATTCAGCTGTACTGTTGCAAATTAAGACATTTTATGGTTCACATTCTAAGGAAGCTAATTCACCTTGATGCCTGGAGCTGAATTTCTGAAGTAAAGTGTGTAGTAGAAGGCACTCAGAAATATTAGGCCTGATTCAGACTCACCGACTGACTGTGCTTACACAGCGATAGCATGGCGCATGCACCAAAGTCCATTACAATAGTCACTTACAGTGATGATTTAGTTACAAGTGATTGATAGGAAGCAACCATTTTGTGGGAGGTAATTTGGAGTGGCTGCAAAACAACAGGGGTGTCAAGAATGTTTTCATGACGAGTCTCAGACTAAGGGGTCTATTTACTATGCCTTGAGTGGAGATAAATTTGCCAGAGATAAAGTACCAGCCAATCGGCTCCTAACTGTCATTTTTCAAACACAGCCTGTGGCATAATAGTTAGGAGCTGTCTCCGGCGAATTTATCTCCACTCAAGGCTTAGCAAAGAGACCCCTAAGACAGCAATCTCTTCTGAGTGACCATAAACTCTATCAAGGAGTTGATGATCTGTGTCTGATGCTGTGTATGTACAATATATGTAGTTTGGAACAGTTTTGATGACTCCAGTGAGCATCTCAATACAAGTTCTGGTACTTCTCAATTAGAGTAACAAATCTTTTCTCATTTATAGTCCATTTTCATAAGTCGTTTATCACTTTAACCATACTTTCTCACAGCAGAAACCTTGAATAAATGGATATATAAAAGATTCCTCTTCGTAAGTGGTATTTCACAAATGTATAATAACACTGCTTACTCACATCAACAGCAGTATCGGTCCCATATATATATATATATTGTATCCATGATACTTCCTCTATTGGTCCCCAAATGCGGAAACCTGAAATGAATGAGAACCAACCTCTCTTCCCTGTGAGCCACATGTAACACCCTAATGCTCCTTCATTAGTGCACAATGCTACATACTCTAGATATTCCATATTTTGCAAACTTTGGGGGGTGTTCAGTAGCAGATGCTACTGAGATGCAATCACATCTCATTGCTTGTCCCCGCAGTGCACATGTGCAGGACCTGCACTGTGCGTGCATGGGACAGGAAGATTCGATTACATCACTGATGTGATCGAATCTGATTGACAGGCAGAGACGTTCGCAGAGCAGTCAGGGGTGTCGATGCATTGTTGTGGAGGCACACTTCTGTAATTCAGTTCAACAAGACAATCC
This sequence comes from Pseudophryne corroboree, assembly GCF_028390025.1. Lineage (NCBI taxonomy): Eukaryota > Metazoa > Chordata > Amphibia > Anura > Myobatrachidae > Pseudophryne > Pseudophryne corroboree. The sequence continues at coordinate 488,299,707 of NC_086448.1, forward strand.
CCATAATGAATCTCTGGCAGAGAATTCACTCTTAGCCTAGGTTGTCATTCATCTCTCCAGACCTCACAATCTTCCTCAAGTCTCATCTCTCAGGTGACACGCTGCTGGGACCGACTCCTGGCTGTCTGTCATGGCTCACTGTTGGATAATAGGGCATAAATAGATCGGGACAATGGTACCTTAAATGACTCAACATTTGAATGTGGCCTGTGGTTTAAGTAAATAAATGGAAGCTTTAGTGCTAACAGGAATAACCCACGTACAGTGTAGCAGATAATATAACACATGTGCATGTATTACCAATTTTAAGGCTGGCTCAAACATATTATGGAAGTGAGCAGCAACATGGAGATAAAAAGTAAATATTCAAACGGTTTTGTTACATTGCTCTCTCACTTTTTAAACCCAATATCCTGGCAACTTTTAGGTAAAGTCCTCAATTTTAATCCAGTCTGCTGGGACCATCCATTAAGTCTTTCTGTGGGACCACAGAGAGTGTAATCAGCAGTTAAGCAGTTCCTAAGTTCTCTATCAGGGTCCCAAGTTTGTGGGATACACAAATCAATGGATCCTATATCCATGGAGCACGGATCAGTCAAAGGGCCTGTAAAGTCGACACTTCTCCATACATCCCCAAGTTGGTGCTTCGTCTCCTTTCTCCAAGCACTTCATTCTTTCTTTTCACCCAAAAAGTCATGGCTGGCTGCAAAGGAGTAAGTAGACCAAAAGTCCTGCAGTTAGCTCTACCCCCTCAAAAGCCAAATCTCCACTGTCCAACATTAAAACACTGAGTGGTCTCTGCAGACTACCATCCAAGAAATCTAGGCCTGAGTTCTCCTTCTCCAAACATATAAAATAATAAGGGCCAGAAGTTGGGTTTCTCACTACATGTGCTCACCTCCTTTGCCTCTGGCGCATCAGGAGGGAGCATTTCCTCCACAAAGGGAGGGTTCACTGGATTGGGGAAAACAGTGCCAAATCCTTGGTGAAACTCTGTTGGAATATTGGCTGTAATACCCAGGTTTACAGCAGGCTGCAGGGAGGTTACCACATACAATTTGCCTTTTTCGCCATATAAAAGTAGCAATTGGAAGCAATACCTCCTAATGTCCACCTGATCAGGGCAATTATTCCCTGCTGGTTCATTACTTTTCACTTTGTGTCCCCTCTCCCAGGGAGGAGAAAAAGGGTTGCAGGTAGTGCTTCCTAGCATCCACTTGATCGAGGTTAGCCTCACCCAGTATAACTTACTGGGCAGCTGGTTCTTGGCAATCTCTCACCAAGCACTTTCTTACCAAATCCTCATCTACCATACCTGCAAATGGCCAGTGGTAGCACACTTTGGGCTGACCAGAAAAGTCTACAATGTGATCTGCCCCCAGGGATAGGTAGGCAGTGTCCTCCTTTGCATACTGGCAGTAACTATCCATAACCTTATCTGGAAGGTTAGCAAAGGGAAAAATGTGTACAGGTGCCAGCTGACTTGATGGATGGATGTTCTCTGCCATTGCTGCTTTATCTGTGACCATCTGTTCCTTGACTTCTCTGCCCAATCACAATATATCTTGGCATACCAGCATTTCTAATGACTTCCAGGCTTGTCATTTGTCCACACCTTGCGCTCTAACCTGTGTTATGCATCCGAGGAAGGCATCTGCTACTGCTTTTCTGCCCACCATTCAATTTGAATATATTATTAAGTGTCTTCAAAGGATTCCCAAAGGTTTGAAATCTGCTCCACCTTATATGCCCAGAACCAATATATCCACCTTTGTAGGGTCGTTGTACTGCCTGCTCTGCTTGTATGGTGCCATCTTTGCCATAGGGCTAGTAATCACTATCACTTAGCTTGTTTTACATCAGGACCACAGGCAGTGTAACTCTCAGACTTCTCCTGGTACTGCTAAGTATACAGACAACCTCTACTCCAGCCAGTACAACGGCACCTCACTTTTATTTTTTCAGAACCCCTTCAGTAGATTTTCTGTTTGTGCTGCGGTCTCCTTTCTGCTGTGCAATGTTGCTTTTGTGCTTGTAACTTGATTCACCCTCTGCTTGCCACTAAATATGAAGACACAGGGTTGCGGGGTCCTCACCAGAGTAGCGTTGTGTCCTTAAGGTGTAGTCCAATCCTATGATAAAAAAACCCAAGTCCAATGATTGTTGAAAAAGGTCCAGTAATGGGTCAGGAAATAATTGGATCTGTCCATTAGAATTTAGATGACCAGGGAGCACATCTGCTACTTTTTCAAAGGTGACTTGTAAAGTGAACTGGCAGTCTATTTATACCTTAGTTAATTGGTCAATTACTGTCACATGATTCAAGCAATCTATCTGATATACTTAATAAATAATACAGTTTTTTTATACCGGTATATACTGCTAAAACATACTCAGAGGCAAATGGGATAAGAACAATATGTTTTTAAACATTAGACTCACTTCTGGAGGTTGCTAAATAATTATTCAATCTTGCAGGTCATAGTTAAAAAACCATGTGACCACATTTTGCTTTCCAATTCCCGGAAGACCTAGCCGACACGTGACCGCACTGCCAGTTCACTTTACAAGTCACCTTTGAAAAAGCAGCAGTATTGGGCTGCGAAACATGTCAGGTGTGCTCCATGGTCACCTAAATTCTAATGGATGGATCTAATTATTGCCTGAACCATTACTGGACCTTTTTCAACCATAATTGGACTTGGACTCTTTTATCAAGGGATCGGACCACACCTAAAGGACATAACTACTCTGGTGAGCACCCCGCAAGTTGCTCATCTATGCTTATGGGCCTTTCATTTCCTCCAGTGGTGGAAGTGTATCACTAACCATTTACTGGGACTGCGCTGTCAATCTTAAGAAGTGCCATTGTCCTCATATAAGCGATACAGGTAAGGCAAAACTAACAGGAACAGGCAAACCCATATGAATAATTATCATGACCATCATCAGTTTAATGTTTTAATGACCTATTACTGAGCATGTCCAGAGCCATCTTGAGACTGTTTTAGAGTGCCACAGTGGAAAACAGTTGTGAGACCTGCGATTACTTGCAGTTTTAGATGCTTTTCCAGCATATTGAACCATTACCCAGTACCTATTATAATTATACATACACTCACAGGCTGGTGAGCTGTACAACACTCCAATTTACTCAAGCTCCACTTCATCTACCAGTGTGTATAGCAGTGGGTACAGCTGTACCTGCTTTTTATATATATATACATATATATATATATATATATATATATAAAAGTGAAAGCCTTCATTCATTCACTCACTCACTCACTCACTCACCTGACTTCTCACTAATTCTCTTACTTCCCGATATATTAGGAAGCCACCAATGCGTGGCTTGCATTGCATGAATGGACAATCTGATCAAAAATTTGGATTGCACCTCCAATGTAGAATTTAATAAACTACAAAAATGGTCCTGTTACTTTTTACCGTATCTCTCACTCACTTACTGACTGACTCATCACTAATTCTCTTAACTCCCGATATGTTGGGAAGATGAAACTTAACATAAGTATTCTTCAGGTGGGAAAAAGGAAAACTATGTAATCATAATTTTAATGAAACTCCCCTAAGGGGATAAAAAGGGGCTTGACATAAATACGTCTGTAACGACGCATGGCTTGAGTTGAGTGAACGATGACAATGGACAATTGAATCAAAATTTGGATTGCACCTCCAGTGTGTAGAATTTAATAAACTACAAAAATGGTCCTGTCACTTTTTACCCTATCTGTTACGGGTGCTCCTAGGGTAACGCCAAGAATGATGGATTAATATTTACTTAAATTAACATGTTTCAAATTTACATCTCTATAGCTTTACCAAATCCATGTATATTTAAAACCATGAATATCAGTAACTCCTGTGCGAAGAACGAGTAGAACAGCTAGTCTTCAATAAAACAACTCCACTTGTTACGTAACTTTGCTGTTCCTAGAGGCATATGCTGATGTGTACTGAAACTCTTCTACATCCACAAGCGTGTACACATATTTCCAACATTTGTGAGGTGGCTACAAATATATGCAAAAACTGAAAAGACAAATGAGAGGCTTTGCATTAGTATTTGCATAAAATTACAACCGTGTGTCTGGCAAGGGTGTGGTATAATAGATAGACAGTGTCTAGTTAGACAGTCAATAGATAGACACCACATGTTAGACAATCGAAATGTGACAGGGTCAAAAGGTAGACATAAAAAAGTAGTCATTAAAAAAGGTCAACAGGTTCAAAAGGTAGCCAGGGTCAAAAGGTCGACAAGAAAATATATTTTTCTTTTTTGCATTTTTGAGGTTTGTGTGGATAGTTTTGTCATCTGGGAGCCCTAATTGTAGAAAAGCATCCCCTTGTGGGGCTCACTTCACTCGCCGCACTTCAAGCTCAGTGGCTCGCTGCTCTTGCCACAAAGTTTATAACCGATTCTATGCCGGCATGGATAGAGAAGGTATGAAACAGTCCCAAAACATGTAAAATAAAAAAAACTGTGTCAACCTTTTTTATGTCAACCATTTTCATGTCGACCTTTTGACCCTATCTATCTTTTGACCATGTCAACCTTTTGTACTGTCTAATATATGGTGTCTATCTATTGACTGTCTAACTAGACACTGTCAATCTATCATCCGGATACCATCTGGCAAAGTCTGTAAAGACTAAGAATCTGCCCCTTTATGTTCTCTAGTCCAGATTTTTTTCTTTAAAAAACTAAAATCCTTTATTAATAATTAATAAAGTATGCACCAGTCTCATGAAAAGATATTTATGAAACATTAACATATGGATTTTGGGGTACACAATTTGTCTACTGTATACTATACAGTACTGTATGTTACTTTATTTCATTTGCATACCATGATAAAAATGATCCCAAATGGCCATAATGTATTTCATTTAGCTTGTTAGGATATTTTTTAATTAGTATATAATAGTATAGTATATATTGTTTTTTTTTAATATGTAAAGCATACACTACTCTTTTTTTATTATTATTTTTTTGAACAGCCAGGAAGCTAGTTTTTATTATACAAGAGGTAGCCATTACTTATTGGGCCTAATTCAGAGTTGATCGCAGCAGCAAATTTGTTTGCAGTTTAGCATAACCATATGCACTGCAGGGGGGGCCATAGGCGAAACTAGACATTTGGTAATGGGCGGTCCCAGTTGGGCACCCCACTCCCAAAAAGAACTTGGCGAGAAAAAATGGGCATGGTCACATACCAGAAAGGGCGTGGTCACTGAAAATAGGGTGTGCCAACATGACATGCCGTCTGTTTCTTGTCACACTTGGAACATTCTTTTCAATTCCAAATGCACCTTACCTATATAATAGTTGATCACAATGTGGAACCTCTGAAGAACTGTATCCTCTAAGGCAGACGGCATCTTCAGTCGGTATTCACTATTCATGTAGGAGATCACATTGTCCAGAAGATGCCTGATTGTGTAGGAAAATTAACAAGGTCAGCATCATACAACAGCGGTTCCACCAGACTCACATTCTGCCCCCCTGCGTCTCTCAGCCGCACCATCACCTATCCCCTGTGTAGTCTCTCAGCACACCATCACCTACCCCCTGCATCGTATCTTAGCACACCATCACCTACCCCCTGCATCGTCTCTCAGCACACCATAACCTACCCTGTGTCGTCTCTCAGCACACCATCACCTACTCCATGTCGTCTCTCTGCACACCATCGCCTACCCCCTGCAAAGTCTCTCAGCACACCATCACCTACCCGAGTCGTCTCTCAGCACACCATCACCTACCCCCTGTGTTGTCTCTCAGTACACCATCACCTACCCCCTGCAAAGTCTCTCAGCACACCATTACATACCCCCTTCAAAGTCTCTCCGCACACCATCACCTACCCTGTGTCATTTCTCTCAGAACACCATCACCTACCCCCTGTGTCATCTCTCAGCACTCCATCACCTACCCTTGCAAAGTCTCTCAGCACACCATTACCTACCCCCTGCAAATTCTCTCAGCACACCATCGCCTACCCTATGTTGTTTCTCTCAGCACACCATCACCTACCCCCTGTGTCGTCTCAAAGCACATCATCACCTAACCCCTGTGTTGTCTCGCAGCACACCATCACTTACCCTGTGTTGTCTCTCAGCACACCATCACCTACCCCCAGCATCGTCTCTCAGCACACCATAACCTACCCTTGCAAAGTCTCTCAGCACACCATCTCCTGCCCCCTGCAATGTCTCTCAGCACACCATCACCTACCCTGTGTCGTTTCTCAGCACACCATCACCTACCCCCTGTGTCATCTCTCAGCACACCATCACCTACCCCGTGTCGTCTCTCAGCACACCATCACCTACCCCCTGCAAAGACTCTTAGCACACATTCACATTCTATGTCTGTGTCTATCCCTCCATTAATTCTCTCAGAGTGTCTCTCCCCTTCATTATATGTATCTCAGTGTGTCATGTCCCCCCCCCTTTCTATGCCACTCATTGTCTCTATTCTCCTCTTCTAAGTCTCTCAGGGTGTCCCCCCCCTTCTATTTCTCTCAACCCATGTCTCCAAAATGTGTCTCTCTCCCCTCCCCTCTGTCTCTTAGTGTCTCTCGATGTGTCTCTCTCCCCCCCCTTCTAATAATATTACAGCAAGGTCACCTCTCTTCCCCCCTTCCCCCTGGGAGTCGGGAACCGGTAGAGGGTGAGGCGGCTGGCAGCCGGGATCTGAGAAACGAGAGCCAGCGGGCCGAGGAAGCTGGAGCCGGGAGCCAATGGAGGGCAGCAGGCATGAGTGCAGGCACTGGCAGGCGGCAGCTGAAGGAAGAGTCCGGTCTGAGTCTGCCAGTGCGCAGCACAGTGCTAAGCTATGCGTGCCTCGGCCCGGCGCTCCTCTCAGTCAGAGTCAGACTGGTGCATGGCGGGGCTGGTGAGTCACATCGCTTTCAAACTTTATTGGTAGATCGCAAATGGGGAGCGGAGAGGGGGAGCTGCTGCAGCGTGTGAATGTCCTCCCGGTCAGCGAGGACACTGTGGTCTGTGGACACAATTTAAAAAAATAATAAATTAATAAAATGTTATTTTTTGCCAATGGGTGGTCCGGTGCACCCCCGGACCACCCCACAGATTCGCCTATGGGGGGGGGGGCAGATATAACATGTGCAGAGAGATTTAGAGTTGGGTGGGGTCTGTTCAAACTGAAATCTAAATTGCAGTGTACAAATAAAGCAGCCAGTATTTACCCTGCACAGAAACAAAATAACCCACCCAAATCTAATGGGCCCTACACACCTGCAGATAAAATGCACAATATGAACGTTCTCATTCATTAGTGAACGAGAACTCGTTCATATCGTGCAGTGTGTAGGCACCAACGATTAACGATGCACGGCCCCGCGCTCATTAATCGTTGGTGCCCCGTCGTTTATGCATGAAGCTAATATGGATGAGGTTGTCCATATTAGCATGCAGTGCTACGGAGACGGGGGGAGTGAAGAAACTTCACTCCACCCCCCCCCCCACAGCTGCTGTGTCACCCGTCAGCCGTATCTGCTGTCGGGCAGCTCGGCGGTGGATCGGTAAGTGTGTAGGGCCCTTATCTCTCTCTCTCTCTGCAAATGTTATATCTGCCACACCTGCAGTGCACATGGTTTTGCCCAACTGCTAACAAATTTGCTGCTGCGATCAACTCTGAATTACCCCAATTGTTTCCTTGTTTTTTTAGTTGTAATTATCCCATGTAACATAGCATGGGGGTGGATTATATAATGTTCATGTTTTAGAGGATAGACTGTCTGTTTGTTTTTTTATTTATTGATATTCCAAGATCAATATACTGTAGATGTACTGACCCTGACAAAAGCATAGTGTACTCATTTAACAAATGAATGGGCTTCTTATCACAGTAGGATCATCTCACATAGGAAATAATGAAAATCACTATCACAAATTATCTCACCTTGGCTGTGAGCAGCAGATTTATAGCAATAAACTGAATCACTGGTCATGTCTTTATATTCGAATACGTTACAGGTAAATGATGGATTTCAATGCCATGTGCTCTTCTGGATTTGCAGGAATACTTTTCTTTTTGGCAACGTTATTTCACTTGCTATTAGTGATGAGCGGGTTCGGTTCCTCGGAATCCGAACCCCCCCGAATTTCACCCATTTTACACGGGTCCGAGGCAGATTCGAATCTTCCCGCCTTGCTCGGTTAACCCGAGCGCGCCCGAACGTCATCATCCCGCTGTCGGATTCTCGCGAGATTCGGATTCTATATAAGGAGCCGCGCGTCGCCGCCATTTTTCACTCGTGCATTGGAAATGATAGTGAGAGGACGTGGCTGGGGTCCTCTCACTTTGTTTCAGAACTTTCAGGGGGCTGCAAATATCTTTATTCTGGGGACCAGCAGTATTATAGGAGGAGTACAGTGCAGAGTTTTGCTGACCAGTGACCACCAGTATTATACGTTCTCTGCCTGAAAAATGCTCCATATCTGTGCTCAGTGTGCTGCATATATCTGTGCTCACACTGCTTTATTGTGGGGATTGGGGACCAGCAGTATTATAAAGGAGGAGTACAGTGCAGAGTTTTGCTGACCAGTGACCACCAGTATTATACGTTCTCTGCCTGAAAAACGCTCCATATCTGTGCTCAGTGTGCTGCATATATCTGTGCTCACACTGCTTTATTGTGGGGACTGGGGACCAGCAGTATTATATTGGAGGAGTACAGTGCAGAGTTTTCTTGACTAGTGACCACCAGTATTATATGTTCTCTGCCTGAAAAATGCTCCATATCTGTGCTCAGTGTGCTGCATATATCTGTGCTCACACTGCTTTATTGTGGGGACTGGGGACCAGCAGTATTATATAGGAGGAGTACAGTGCAGAGTTTTGCTGACCAGTGACCACCAGTATTATACGTTCTCTGCCTGAAAAACGCTCCATATCTGTGCTGCATTGTAGTATATAGTAGGAGTACAGAGCATAATTTTGCTGACCACCAGTATATAATATATAGAAGTACGGTACAGAAGGCCGCTGCTCTACCTACCTCTGTGTCGTCAAGTATACTATCCATCCATACCTGTGGTGCATTTCAGTTTTGCACAGTTTGCTGACCACCAGTATATAATATATAGCAGTACGGTACAGTAGGCCACTGCTCTACCTACCTCTGTGTCATCAAGTATACTATCCATCCATACCTGTGGTGCATTTCAGTTTTACACAGTTTGCTGACCACCAGTATATAATATATAGCAGTACGGTACAGTAGGCCACTGCTCTACCTACCTCTGTGTCATCAATTATACTATATATCCATACCTGTGGTGCATTTTAGTTGTGCGCAGTATATATAGTTGGGATACAGTGCATCATTTTGCTGACCACCAGTATATAATATATAGAAGTACGGTACAGAAGGCCACTGCTCTACCTACCTCTGTGTCGTCAAGTATACTATCCATCCATACCTGTGGTGCATTTCAGTTTTGCACAGTTTGCTGACCACCAGTATATAATATATAGCAGTATGGTACAGTAGGCCACTGCTCTACCTACCTCTGTGTCATCAAGTATACTATCCATCCATGAAAAAATGCCATTTGTTTCCCCCAGCACCCTGAATGATAACCGTAACCAGATTTAAATTCCACATAATAATAGAATTCAGAGATCTTCGTTACACATATTTGCGCAAATGTGTGAATAAGCCCCAAAGCCGCATCAAGGCGTCTCTGTGTATTTGGGGTCCCTAGCGCTTTATCTAGGTGCAGGGTGTGGCACCCCAAAACACCAGCATAAGCCAGAAAGCCCAGCGTAGCATACCAGTGAAAAAACTATAGTGTTAATAAATTAGTATTTAGGAAGCCGAAGCTATAGAGAAAGTGATACAAAAATGAAATGCAATTAAAATAGAGAAATAGTGTTAAAAAATTAATAAGTGAAAAGTGTTAATAGAATGTAAGGGTATGCCACACTAAGGCCATCCAGCTCAGCCAGTCCAGAGGCACCACACCTCACACCTCCATTACCCCAATCTGGGTCTAAGATTAACCAGCAAGGAGCCACATGATAATGGCTCCTTACTACAATATGTCTAAGCTAAGAGCTACCTACCTTGGAGCAACCCCATAATGCTCCATGTGGCATGTCAGGGCCTGCACCTCCTCCTAATGCAGGAACCTCTCTGCCTCTCACAACAAACATATATATTGGTAGATGCTCAATTAGCTTAGTGATATCATTCAGGTGCTCGAAAGGGAGGGGTATTTCTAAGCAAGAAAAAAAGCCATTTGTTTCCCCCAGCACCCTGAATGATAACCGTAACCAGATTTAAATTCCACATAATAATAGAATTCAGAGATCTTCGTTACACATATTTGCACAAATGTGTGAATAAGCCCCAAAGCCGCATCAAGGCGTCTCTGTATATTTGGGGTCCCTAGCGCTTTATCTAGGTGCAGGGTGTGGCACCCCAAAACCCCAGCATAAGCCAGAAAGCCCAGCGTAGCATACCAGTGAAAAAACTATAGTGTTAATAAATTAGTATTTAGGAAGCCGAAGCTATAGAGAAAGTGATACAAAAATGAAGTGTAATTAAAATAGAGAAATAGTGTTAAAAAATTAATAAGTGAAAAGTGTTAATAGAATGTAAGGGTATGCCACACTAAGGCCATCCAGCTCAGCCAGTCCAGAGGCACCACACCTCACACCTCCATTACCCCAATCTGGGTCTAAGATTAACCAGCAAGGAGCCACATGATAATGGCTCCTTACTACAATATGTCTAAGCTAAGAGCTACCTACCTTGGAGCATTCCCATAATGCTCCATGTGGCATGTCAGGGCCTGCACCTCCTCCTAATGCAGGAACCTCTCTGCCTCTCACAATTTAAATCTGGTCACGGTTATCATTCAGGGTGCTGGGGGAAACAAATGGCTTTTTTTCTTGCTTAGAAATACCCCTTCCATTCGAGCACCTGAATGATATCACTAAGCTAATTGAGCATCTACCAATATATATACTATCCATCCATACCTGTGGTGCATTTCAGTTTTGCACAGTTTGCTGACCACCAGTATATAATATATAGCAGTACGGTACAGTAGGCCACTGCTCTACCTACCTCTGTGTCGTCAAGTATACTATCCATCCATACCTGTGGTGCATTTCAGTTTTGCACAGTATAAATAGTAGTAGGCCATTGCTATTGACACTGGCATATAATTCCACACATTAAAAAATGGAGAACAAAAATGTGGAGGGTAAAATAGGGAAAGATGAAGATCCACTTCCACCTCATGCTGAAGCTGCTGCCATTAGTCATGGCCGAGACGATGAAATGCCATCAACGTCGTCTGCCAAGGCCGATGCCCAATGTCATAGTAGAAAACATGTAAAATCCAAAACACTAAAGTTTAGTAAAATGACCCAAAAATCTAAATTAAAAGCGTCTGAGGAGAAGCGTAAACTTGCCAATATGCCATTTACGACACGGAGTGGCAAGGAACGGCTGAGGCCCTGGCCTATGTTCATGGCTAGTGGTTCAGCTTCACATGAGGATGGAAGCACTCATCCTCTCGCTAGAAAACTGCAGTGCCACTCCTAGATGGGCCAGGTGTTTGTGTCGGCCACTTGGGTCGCTTAGCTTAGTCACACAGCTACCTCATTGCGCCTCTTTATTTCTTTGCATCATGTGCTGTTTGGGGACTATTTTTTTGAAGTGCCATCCTGTCTGACACTGCAGTGCCACTCCTAGATGGGCCTGGTGTTTGTGTCGGCCACTTGGGTCGCTTAGCTTAGTCATCCAGCGACCTCGGTGCAAATTTTAGGATTAAAAATAATATTGTAAGGTGTGAGGTGTTCAGAATAGACTGAAAATGAGTGGAAATTATGGTTATTGAGGTTAATAATACTATGGGATCAAAATGACCCCCAAATTCTATGATTTAAGCTGTTTTTGAGGGGGTTTTGTAAAAAACACCCGAATCCAAAACACACCCGAATCCGACAAAAAAAAATTCAGGGAGGTTTTGCAAAAACGCGTCCGAATCCAAAACACGGCCGTGGAACCGAATCCAAAACCAAAACACAAAACCCGAAAAATGTCCGGTGCACATCACTACTTGCTATTGAACATTGAAGTATGAGTATTACCATGGCACCAGGAATAATTCTCAATGGCTCTGCAGGAACTATTTTGTGCCTTTTGGGCATTTGCTTCTCTCTATAGCTACAGACATAAATTACAGTATTGCTTGGCAAACAAATCTCTGTTTGTCACTGTTGAGTGATTTTATAACAGCAATTGACAATGGCTCTGTTGATACATTTGTGACTGAATAAACACTAGTCTGTACACAATGATGTATGCTCTTATTCCAAATGTAATATTTTTAAATCTAACCACTACCTTAATCATATGACCAATATCAAATTGATTGTATGGTAAAATTATCCATTTGCACTATTCATGAAACTTTTAGGTTTAAGTATTCTACAAGATATATAAAAAACGAAAGTAATAAAAGTAGAGGATTTCTATAAATAGAAAAATGCCAGAATAGTATGTTCCCTAAATAAATCTCTGTTACCACCCGCAAATGGTCCCTTTCTGTCATTCACTTTGTGTTAAAAAACTCAATGCAAGTGGCATCACAAAGGTACCTTGGCTGTCTGCTGATAATTGCTCAGTTGCATGAACATCTGTAGTGTGTGAAAACTGTACATATTGCTGAAATGTATTTATTAATCAGAGACTCAAGCTACAACTAGTATCCTTATATCTTGTTCGTCTGATTAGAAATACTGCCTAGAAACGTGGGCTCATTATGGATATTATCTGAGAAGCTTTCAATTACAAACCCAATACAGTAATAAAAGAACATTTTACTGATACTGTTTGACACTGACACGTCTTTTGTGCATTATACACACAAGGTTTTACAATCTAGCACATATGCACCCGAATATAAATCATTGAATTGTAAAATATGTTCACTAAAGGATTCTAGGAGGAGGATATTAACAATAAGAAACTTAATCAAAATCAGGACCATCTCAAGGGGACATACTGTGCATATCAGTATACGACAAATGGTGACCGAAACATACTGTATGTTGCTGTAGGTTTGATGAACAATGAGCTCAAATATCTAAATAGCATTTACTTAGAATATATTTGTTAAACTAGTGATACTTATTTTAATCTAACAGGTATAAGATAGTATACGAATATGAATACTTTATTGTCATTAACAAAACAACAATGAAATGTCAATGAAATTATCATATAAACATCCTGTACTGTAAAACAAACAGTAAAACATGTCTCATTTGAAAATGTATCCCATTTAATTTAGACCATTTAATGCACGTGTAGCTGTTGGAAAAAAACTGTTAAGCTTAAATCGGGCAGACTCCTGGTTAACCTTGCTCGGGGACCCCATACTCGTACGTGGGTTGAGGCGGTTAAATCTTCGGAAACTATCATCTCAGATCTGACAGCCATAATGTGCTGAATTTATGCAGTTTTATAAATCTCTATATACTGCACAACCAGATGACATGGAGGCAGGTCATTCTTTTCTGCGTGAAGCTCAGCTTCCTGTCCTCCCTCGAGATGACAGGGATCTTCTTGAAGCATCTATAACTGAGGAGGAGGTACGCGCAACTATCAAATCTTTACTAAACGGCAAGAGCCCGGGCCCTGATGGCTTTGGGGCCGAATATTATAAATTACTTGGGGCTGAACTCGTGCCTACTCTAGTCAAATTATATAACAAAAACTGTTAAGCATACGTTTTGTATGCGTACATACACTCCTGAAACGTATTTGTGATGATAATCTCTCAAAAACTGAGTAATTTGGATGACTAGAATCTGCCACTATACTTCTAACTATTTTTAAAACTCTCTTTTCATAAAGGTCAAGTACACATGCCAGGGACACACCAATGACCCTGCCTGCAGTTTTGACCACACGTTCCAAGGCCACCCTCTCAGCCACAGTACAAATCCCATACCATCAGGGAAGGATCTAGACTGTTCTTTTAGGGGGAAGGGTGGTTTAAAAATTAATACAGACTCCTCCTCTCTCTACTCATTACTTCTCCCACTTCCAGTCATGTCCCTCCCATATTTTAGACTGTGATGTCATCCCCGAGAGACAAGAGCAGGGCTGCCTCACCTGTAGCTCCCAATCAGTCAGGAGGAGGCTGAGAGAGGAGGACATGCTGGAACTTACAGTTCCACACAGTTGAAAAACTATAGGGTACACAGGCTTGCATTAGATACCTTACATAAAAACCAAAGACGTGCCTGCAAGTTTTATCAATATAAATAGTGTATTCCTAAGGCCTCCTGTATGCAACACCTGCCCACCTCAGATAATGCAGTGTCATGTCATATAACCTGGCTGCTTATTAATGTACTGCCTTGATACAACCGATATGCCAAAAGTTCCCATAGCATTATTTCTGAGAACATAAGATGCACAGAAACACATACCTGATAAAAAACTTTACAGAATAATTAAACAGCGGAAGTGAATGCAACTGCAGCTTCTCCTAATGCAGTTCACTATCTGCACCCCTGGCCTGTCACACTGCCTACCAACACAAAGTGCAGTAAGATTGACACGGTACTGCCACAACACTGTACTGTTATTTACAATAGAGCTCTCTGACAGTACATAATACGTACATGTCATCTGACTAGTCCCAGAAGCAGCCTCCTTTTGTCCATCCTCCTTGTCCTCCTCCGGCGGGATGGCGCCCTCTTAATCACAGCGACTGAGCAGCAGCACACTAAAGACTCAAAATTACTCATAACAAAGCTGCCGGCTGGCCGCGGCCCCTTCACAGCAGACGCCTAACATTGCAGCTTACCCCTGTGCTCAGAGCTGCAGCAACAGAAAGTTCCTAAGTGGGCGTGGCTGTATCTGTAAGTTGAAGGGGGGGGGTGCGTTTGCCCCAATCACCCTCCCCTAAATCCGGCCCTGCATACCAATACCAATAGATATCTATTGTAAAGTGTTTCTTATGCAAGACATTGTAGAATCACATCCCCCTCATCCTCCTAAATGTGGTTACAGATAATCTCCGATGACAAAGGGAATTTACTTTTATCTGCCAAGAAATGTACTGTACTTTCAGATAGATTAAGTGTATAGGATAGGAATTCCACATTCTTAACAGTGTGATTATTAACAGCATTCAATCACAAACAGTGATTTTCTATATCTCACACTGACTGAGGCCTCAGTTATACTTCATTAAAACACACAAAGTAGAAGAAAATCTTTTTTAATCACCTTTATTTTTCAGTTTGCACATTATTGTGTCCAGTGGCGGATCCAGGGGGGGGCACTCGGGCCCGTGCCCTCCTGTCATTTGTGGCCCCATCCGTGTCCCCCCCCGCTTGTGTCACTGAGACACGCTGCTCAGTCCAGCGGCAGCGTGTCTCAGCTGTCAGGAGGAGAGCGCGGCTATCTGGCGGCGAGTTGCAGACTTCAAACCAGCCGCCGGTTCGTGAGCCAATCAGAGCTCGCAGACCGGCAGCCAATCAGGAGCCGCCGGTCCGTGAGCTCTGATTGGCTAACGAGCTTCATATCTTACCTCTCCAATACCCTCTCCAATGTTCTAAAAAAAGGAATAAAAGCACTGACAAATATTATAATACTAGCGTTTGCCTGTGGTTTCACTTGCATGGATCTCAGTTATTGTTCAGTAAAACTAATTTTACAAAGACAGCAGTGGCCTCTAATTTTATGGTTATATTTTATAATGTAGACAATGATCACAACGTTTCTTTGTAAACAATATTTGTAGTTTTAACTTCAGGGATTAACATAAAAAGATGCCTGGGGCTACTAACTTGTGAGCAAGCAGGGTGAAGCTACACATGGGAGAAGCAGCTGGTCCTGAGATCTACGCCAGGCCCGTAACTAACTGTGTGCCAGAGGTGCCTGGCACACAGCACAGGTACCCTGTGGGCGCAACTCCCTGTATCCCTGTTGTGCTGCTACCAACTGCTGAGCCAGTGGCTGAACTTGCGCTGGTGCAGCCGGTGCATTGCACTGGTGCCCGGCGCTATCAAGGGGCCCAAAGTCTGGGGCACTGTAATGAGTCAGAATGGCAAGCTGCCTGCACTGTGTGCTGCTGCCAGAGTGAGGAGAGGAGCAGAGATGCAGCTTGGGGGGCAGGGATGAGGAGGAGGATAGAGGGACTCTGGAGTTGCAGCAGCATACTATAATTGGTGGGGCACCACTGCAGCTGTTCCTCTTGTTCCATGTTGACTGGCGGCTGCCACTGTGAATTGCTGGGAGGTGGAAATGACAGACAGGAGCTGGCAGGATGAGCCTGAGCCACTGGAGAGAGAGAGAGACAGTAAGTTGCAATCTATCTATCTATCTATCTATCTATCTATCCAGCAGCATACTATAATTGGTGGGGCACCACTGTAGCTGTTCCTCTTGTTCCATGTTGACTGGCGGCTGCTACTGTGAATGCTGGGAGGTGGAAATGACAGACAGGAGCTGGCAGGATGAGCCTGAGCCACTGGAGAGAGAGAGACAGTAAGTAGCAATCTATCTCTCTATCTATCTATCTATCTATCTATCTATCTATCTATCTATCTATCTATCTATCCAGGGCCATAACTAGGTGGCACACAGTGCATATGCCTACCATAATGTGTAAAATGGGCTCTACTTGCCGTAATGTGTAAAATGGGGACTCTGCCTGCTGTAATGTGTAAAAAGTGGACTCTACTTGCCATAATATGTAAAAGGGGGACTCTGCCTGCTGTAACATATAAAAAGGGGACTCTGCCTACAGTAAAGTGTAAAATGGGGACTCTACTTGCCGTAATGTGTAAAAGGGAGACTATGCCTGCTGTCATTTGTATAAAGGGGACTCTGCCTGCCATAACTCTTCCTGCCATAATGTGTAACAGGGGGACTCTGCCTGAAATAAATTGTAAAAGGAGGACTCTGCCTGCTATAATTTGTAAAAAGGGGACTCTGATGCCGTAACATGTAAAAAGGGGACTCTGCCTGCAATAATGTATAAAAAGGGACTCTACCTGGCATAATGTGTAAAAGGAGCTCTACCAGGCGTAATGTGTGTAAGTGGCGCTACTGTTCGGCGTAATTTGAATAATGGAGACCACTGTGCAGCATAATATGAATTGGTAATATTTTGTGGACACACTCCTTCCCCATGAAGCCACACCCCTATATTTTTGGCACGTGTTTCTTACACACAGCTCTATAATGTCTAGTTACAGCACTGATCTATGCCTGCAGCATTGAACATTTGTCCTTGCAGCAGTACATGGATAAGCAATAATCCAGAGTCTTCTATTTTTTTATGTAAATCACAAAATAATATTTAAGGGGCAATCAATCTCAAAGTCCAGTCTAAGTTCACTTTAGTCAAACAAATATCGTGTACATCCCAAATCTGTTGCTACTTAACCGACGGTAACACTAAACGGTTGCACAAAACATGACCTGTGACTATATGATATGTATATTAGTCTTGGTGTGCCATCTACTGGATTAACATGTATACTGCAACTTCACGAGTGAAGATAAGCTTTTCCTGTGAAATAGAGCTTGGTATATCTCTATATCTATATCTCTAGCTATAGCTATCTATCTGTCTAGAGGATGGTCAATAGAGGCGGCACTCCAAGCAACTTCAAAACAAGACTCTCAGTCAGCGTTGAGTTATTAACATTTCAGAACCTTTTACTTTTATAATTATCTCTAGAGGATAGGACATACAATAGTTCAATCTGGATGAAATGTGTTGGGTATTTGCTGCTTTCAGATTAACAGTTTTTACCTTCTCTAATGTATGAGTATTCACTTGTCCTTTGAAGCGCTATGATTATAAACTGGTTTACACCATGTATGTATTTTTTTGTGTTTTTTATGTGTTCTTGATTCCCATTAACCCTTTGAAAAAATCCCATTGTTGTCAACGACCCTATGAGGCTCTTCATAAAAGAAATAAGATAAATTGATATAGTATAATGCATGTTATGGGTTCACCTATAGCCCTTTTCACACATGTGGGGTGTTGTTACTGTTTTACTGCACTAGGTGAAACCCTTGTTTTATATATATATATATATATATATATATATAAAGCCACAAGGACGAAATGCGCTGAGCAGTGGTTACCTACCTGTTCTCTATGAGATTAGCTCTATAACTTTTAATTTAATGTACAGGTTATTATTGTATTTTGGGGGCAAATAAATTGTGTTTAACTATACTGCACGATTTTTGGTCTATCTCTTGTTGTCTCCCCTCTATGTGATTGCTCGGGATGAGCTTTGAAGGGACGCTAAAGAAGTGAGATCAGAGGACCTCTGGTCAACCAGAAATTGTATTCCAGCAACATATGTTTTAAAGGGTGGATCTATTCCACTCTACATGGTACTTATTCAATTCATTTGGTGCTACAATACATGGTGGAGGGACCTTTATGGGGGGTCACGGTTAATGCACTAGGAGGCGCTATTCTCACATCTTTTTTCAGAAATACACAGACCGCTTGAACAACAGTATTTTGGAGGAAAGCTGCCACTCAGTACGAAAGGAGTGCATGAAAGTCCTGAATCTGTAAATTTGGACTACACCTAAAAGAACTATACATGGAACATTTAACTGTGGGGTGTAGCGCTTAGTACCACCTGCATTGTCTATATATATATATATATATATATATATATATATATAACAATAGGTGAGCTGGCGCCCGAGGGTTGAGTCAACACCCTGTGTTTCAAAAGGCACTTATGTTTCACATCTTTAAGAGTCAAAATATGGTGGCAACATGTTTCATCATAAAATTTATTATATATACATAAAAAAAGTTCAAAGTCCATGGTTCATTTGTAAAAGGAGTAATAAGTCACTCCACACTTAGCGTATTTCCGTTTAAGATGTCGAGTACAATAGTAGGGGAATCTCTACAGTCTCCTCTTTTTCTTCAATACATATTCAGGGGTGACATCATAAAGGAAGAACAAGAATACCCAACGCATTTCGTCTTATTATAAGACTTCATCATGGGTACATCTTAACTGTATGGTAAGTATTATCAAAAATAAGCGGCTATGGATACCCGACACAGCGATATAAAAAACCCTTAGTATCAGATGGGCTTTCTATTTGAGTCATCCACCAATCCTCATGGGTCGACTACTTGAAAGGGAAATCTAGATACTCAGGTGCAGCCTAATTCACCTAAGTTCCTAGCAAGGAACTTAGGTGAATTAGGCTGCCAGTCATAAATCTTTATCACCACATTAGTTATACTGAAATAGCGCAGAGAGAGTATTGTTTGTGTGTGTATATATATATATATATATATATATATACACATATATATTTGTATAGTCATTTTGGACTTGAGGAGTCTGAGCAAATTCTGATAATTTTTTTGTCTCCTTAGTTCATAAACAGTCCCTAGATGCATATTTGTTCAAATTAAATTTATATGCAGCACATTGTCATTTTTGGCTTGAGAATCCTGTGAGCTGCACGCACAGAATATTAAGTGTGTGGTCTTTCCTTTATTGCTCCTCTCCCTGATGTCACATTAAGCCGGCATCTGTGTCTAAGAAAACTGGCTGTGTCTGCTGTACTTGCATGACCTACCAGTTTTTAAAATCTGGTAACTATTTTTGTCATCCTATTACCGGTAAAAAAAATTATGATTCACCATCTGCTCTCTTGTAATTCCACTCATGTGGTATATCAGTTGATATGCCCA
This sequence comes from Pseudophryne corroboree, assembly GCF_028390025.1. Lineage (NCBI taxonomy): Eukaryota > Metazoa > Chordata > Amphibia > Anura > Myobatrachidae > Pseudophryne > Pseudophryne corroboree. The sequence goes on from NC_086448.1 coordinate 488,319,504, forward strand.
TGTGGAGTTAGTTATGTGGGTAAAACGGAGCAAAAATATAAGGAACGCATGACGGCGCACTGGTCTGCCATACGTAATGCCTTGGATTTAGGAAAAAGTGATCAACCTGTGGCACTCCACTTTATGAAGTTGAAACATCCTTTGAATAGTCTCCAATATCCAAGAGGGGTGGGGACAGGGCCCGTAAATTGCTCAATGTGAGAAGCGTTGGATAATGCGTCTAGATGTGATCATGCCTAAAGGTCTCAATGAAGCTGTTAATTATGCTTGCTTTTTATAATCCTGACACATATGATTATTATTTTTTAGTCAGCATCGTTTCTGATATTTATTCATAGCGCTTATCTCTATCCTGTTATGTTGTAACAGATATAATCCTTGTGTTCTTTCATGTGTTTAACAGTAACTTCTCATGTCCCTGGTTTGCTTACTTAGTTGCCATGGCGATGTGACACTGTGGTTGGTGTGTGTATTAATGGACCTTGGCTGATGATGTCATCAGCAGCGGCCGCCGGACGGGTGCGTGGTCCCGCTTCCGGAGCTGGTGTCCTTCACTGGGGTGAGCTTGTGTTATAAAGGTTTGTCATTATTCTTTAATCTTAACAAACCTGACGAAAGTGCGGAGGCACTGAAACGTTGTTTGAAATACACTGACTGTGTTATGCTCTTTGTGAACCGAGTGCCGCACCCTCTTCCTTCTGCAACACTGTTTATGTGAGGGTACTGGTCGCAGTTACCTGAGGAATTTTGGAGTGCCAGATTTACCTTTATATATATATATATATATATATATATAGTCATATAGTCATTTTGAACTTGAGGAGTCTGAGCAGGTTCTTATAATTTTTTTTGTCTCCTTAGTTCATACACAGTCCCTAGATGCATATTTGACCACATTATATTTATATGCAGTACATGAAGTCATTTTTGGCTTAAGTATCCTGCGCGCTGCATGCATCGAATATTAAGTGTATGGTCTTTCCTTTATTGCTCCTCTCCCTGATGTCACATTGAGATGATACATACCTCAGTAACTTTCTTTGTGACTAAGCTATACAGTAGTGAAAATTCAATCCAAATTCATCCCGTAATTTTTGAGCGATGACAGAATGAACATACAAAGAAAATTCTGACAAAAATTGCTCCTATACAGTCCCAAGGAGCTAATTTCTCCAAAGATCTTTAGACACAACCATTACAACTTTATTCTAAGTTTAGATATACAAAATGGATATAATTATTGTTTCTCTATTCAGAGCTTTCTGCAGCTCTAACTAATAGGCACAATAACACCAAATTTAGAAAGTATACTATTCTAAGCATAAAGAATGGAACAAGGATAGAGAGAAAAAAAGTTTAGTTCCTAAATCTGCGGATAGGGAAAAAATACAGTGAAATAAACTTATATCCAAAATGTAAACTCTCAATGATCTATCAATTAAACAAATAAACTCACATAAATAATTAAGCAATAGTGAACATATTACACTACATTGCCAGTAATATCTAAAGTGTGAGTATTTTTTTGGCCCCAGGCCCAGACGTAATGGAATCAAAAGCTATAGCTGTTTCACTTGAGTGTTTAAATCTGGAACAGTAAATTACATGCAAATTATTGCACTTGATTAGTTTTATGCATCACGGAACTCTTGGTTAGTGGATTAGTTGATGTTCTAAGTTATAACACACCCAGTGTTAAAAACATAGAATTCCACAGGACATCTACAGTACCACAACATAATTCTCCTGTCCCAAAGACTCCATAGTGCTAATGCAGGAATAAGTCCATTGAGAATTATTACTGCTCTTGGTATACTTATACATTGTGAAATAGGTATTAGACTTTCATTTGTTTATGCAAACTGCAGCTCCGTTGAGGAAAATAAAGTGACAGAACTACTGTAAATGTCCGAATCCTCCTTGCTGCCAGATTATTCCTAATAAGCAGCACTATTGAAAGGCCACACTCTGTGGTTATCAGCTATTATCAAAAAACAAATGTTTCATGGCTGACATCTGCTGGCTTGTTATTATGTCCATGTGTTTCTCAGTGAAGATACGTTTCTCCAAATCTTAAGGGACAGTTTCATTAGAGGACTGATCTGTGTCTGTTTGTCTGATTAATATGCTTTTTTTTAAATTAATACCTCTATGGCATTTAGTAAATGTTGTTACATTGTACAATGATATTGTTATTTATGCTGTTATGAGTGACACATTCCTGCTTGCTGATCTGACTGTCTCCTAGACACTTGGAGACTCACTTCTGTGTGTTGCAGCACACCCGTTTGGGAGTGTTTCGTTACCTGACTTCATCATGTGCTTCTTGTTAAGTCAGGAGCCTGGGTGATGTGCAGTAGCACAGTTGTACTGAGTTAGTAATTAAAGGGGGTCTGGCTACATTGAAACTTGTCATTGGTTGGTGCTCTATTTATATTCCCAGTCTGCCCATTACTCCCTGCTGGTCATAGATGCTGTTTGCTGTGAAAGCCTTTGGCTCTCTATTTCATATTCTTGTCCTGTGAGATTCTGTGCTAAAGTGTCCTTTCCAGACCCAGTCCTGTCTGGATCCTGTCTGTGTTTGCTTTAGCTGCAGTGGGGATTTCTCCACACTATACTTGTTCTTGTCTTGTCTGTATCTTGGTCTTTCTGTTATCCAGTATCATTTCATATGCATACAGCTGCTTTACACATACCACCACCTGTGTCTATATTACCAGTGTTCCATTCCACTACAGTCTCTCTCTGGCCTGTTTATCTGTGTACATTGTCACAGTCCTATTAGTCTGTTCTCCGAACAATTCCTTGTCTCATTCTTCTTTGCTCCTTTGTGTTGGTACTGTGGTTACCAGGAGAACATCCACTGGCCTGGAGCATTCTGTGTTGTGTTGTTTGTATGTCTGTTCTGCTTGTCCTGTCTGTATTCTAGTGGCATGCATTTCTGTTGTTGCCAGTAGCAACCACTGTGAGTTCATTTATGAACCAGTTGATATGTGTCTTATCCAGTCCTGATCCCACTGTAATATACTTCTGCTATTTACCAGTACCTGCCAGTCCAGTTTTTCTAGTCCTTGTCTAGGGTGTGCCCATCTGTCCAGCTTTAACTCAATCTGTTCCTGGTGGGTGTCTACTCCAGCATATTTCCTTGCACTTGCCCAACCTCCAATAGTTTGTTTGTCCACATTAAGACTACTGGGTGGTCTTAATCCACTAAGGAAAGGTGGCTGCAAAATATGAAGCTTTAGTATGCAGGAGACTTGAGGTTTGCTGGCCTTCCGTACTGTAACACTCCATCCAGATACATTCCCCAGATCACTTCAATCAACACTCTGTCTGGATATACCTCCCAGATCATAACAAAAGCATAAACAAATTCTTAAGAAAAAACAACCTAAAGTATATTACTATAAATGAAATCATTTCAATTTACTTGAGTTAATTAATGAGTTTAATGTAAAGCGAATTCAACTTTCAATAGAACTATTGATTCTAATTGTTAAAATAAAATACTGTTCTCAACGTTTCCTTAAAATACAAGTAGTGTAAGATTGGAAATATCACTTTTTAAATTTATGGAAAGTGATAAATCAGAAATGCTGCTCCTATAATTAAAAGTCCCATTTATATATATTTAGGCATTAGAAATAATTATATTTAACTGCACTTTAATAATCAATAGGTCTAAGGACCAGCAGATATCAAGCAATAACTATATGTGACTAAGAAGTAAAATAAAATAAGGATACATATTTGCTTATTTGTATTAAACTGCCTCTAAAGGCATTAAAAGGTAATACTGAATTATATGTAAGCCAGCATAAAGGGGAAGCGGTGAAAATACCACCAGTCAAGATCCCAGGGGTCCCAATACCAATGCCGGAATCCCAACAGGGGGTTAAATGCAGCTGATGGAATGCCGGCTATACAGGCTGTTCTCCCTTTGTGGGCGTCCACGAAACCCATAGAGGAAGAATATAATCTGTGGTGAGTGCAGCGAGCCACCATGCCCGTAGTGCGGGGAGTTCAGAGAGCCTGCAAGGGGCTTTCTAGTGCTCGCCCCTCTGCCGGCGTTCTGGCGGATGGGATCCCGCTGTTGGGATCATGACAGTCGGCATCCCGTCTGCAGACAAATCAGATGTATACCGAATAAAGAGCTTAAGATTTCCAGAAGCTTAATTATAAATAAAGCACTTTTTAGAAATGAGTGTTTTAATTCTAAGATGGTCACTGCTAACTTGTTTACCATATTATACATATGGGTACTGATAGAAAGCCAAAATATGATCTATAATTCTTTTGGTAATTAATGGTGCAACGCAAGACTTGTAAAGCAAAGATATAGATGATTTGCAGATATATAGAAATCTTATATTAGAAATATGTCTTATAGATAGATATAGTAAGTTAATTATAAAAGTTTGAAGAAGTATAAAGTATTTATCAGCGATTGTGTAAAGTTAATGAAATTTATTTTACCTTGTAAACTGGCCACTGAAGAACAGATGTAAGTTAATGTTTAAGCTCATTAACATGAAGAGGTTTTAATCATAAGCAGGTAAAAGCAGGAGCCCATGTGAGCTGAGTCTAATCTAAAAGTTGGAGACATAACCATTTGTGATGAGACCACAAGTGTAAAATATAGTACCTTGGAAAAACCCAAAGAAACAAGGGATCCTACACTATAACTGAAAAACCATCCCACCCGAATACTTTATTAAGATCTGTGGCAATTAGAGATGTACTTGTAGGTTCTTTAGAAACCTAAACCCTCCCAAATTTTGAGGAGCCGGACCAAAATGAGTACTGGTTTAAATTTTCCTTCAGTTTGGAATTTGGATTTTAAATATGAATTTAGTTTTTTAGATGTCAAAAATTAAATGATTTTAGCTATTTTTATCCATTTCCAAAAAATCCAAAACCCAAGATTCAGATTTTAAATCCAAATTCTAAACCAAAATGATTGAGGTGGTTTTGCAAAACCAAAACCAAAATACGGGCTGAAATTAGAACCAAAACACAAGACTCTCTAATATGGACTAACAATAGTTTTGTTAAATGGATAATTTTGACAGATTCTGAAAATGAGGTCAGCATTTGTCCTAATGGCTAAATTATTCTTGAAATCATCATTTTTTTTTAAATTACACATTTTGCTCAAACAACCTTATGCATAGGTATTTTTTTATTTTTTGTAATTATTTTTGTTTCAAGACTTTCATAATGAACAAACAATCATGTTAAATGCATTGGTCTTTCCCTATGACTCATTTACTGTATTTATTCCTAAGCAGAGAATAAAGTAGATAAATCTGCTGCAAATGTGATGAAACTGAGTCACTCCTCTGAAACTGTATGAGTCACTCCTCCAATTTCAGTTTATAAATATACATTGTACATACTTTCACAAAATGCCTCATAATTGTATAAATCATTCAAACTATTTGTTATGAGTCTGGTGAATTAGCTTTCAAGTCTCAAAAAAGAAACATTACTCATTTGGTAAGAAAATTGTAAAATAAAAATCAGGACAATCCTTGGGACCCTCATATCTGCTGTGCTTTGTGTGTAACTTTGCTTAGTAGTTGGCTGAATGGTAAAACCTCACATGCTATTTACAGTTCCCGTGGTATGGAGAGAACCGAAGGACCATTCCTCAGACTGTTATTTTCAAATCACAAAAATCAGTGGAATCACAAGTAACTTTAAGAATGCAATTATATATCCTGATATTCCTTTAGCCATCAGACCTGTTCCACACAGTGCAGAGCTACCAATCCTAGTGTCACCAGAAGCATGGAGCTTAGATTCAGAAGATATTGGTGATGCAGAGTTCCAGACTGACCAAGGAGGTATTTACAAAAAGGACCCAGATTTCCCAGAATAGAAAATAAATAGGGGAGACCTCAATGATCTGTTCATGATCCTGAATTTGTCTAAATTGTAGGCAGAGTTCTTGGCTTCAAGACTGAAAGGCTGGAAACTCCTTGAAAAATAAACAAAAATATCTTATTTCCATCACAGGCAGTGAGAATTTGAATACCTCGTCTCCATGCAAGATAACCTTGTCTGACGGTTAGACTTTTGGTTGGAAGATACACACTGCCTGGGAGCTCTGAGCGGATGGCTCCACTCAGACATACTTATGCCAATTCAGACTACAGTAGGTCGGCCCAGCCTAGCTATGGACTTACCCCCCAGTGAACCCCCCCCCCCCAGCACGGAGACCTCCTCCTGGAACAATAGCAGGAGATGTAGAAAGGAGACCCAGAGCATACTTTCTCATGAAGACATCTGGTCAGATTCCCCTGCTGAGCTTTCCACATGCTCTGGCGAGTGGTAGCAGGAGAGGCAAGAGATGTGGACAGGAGTCCCAGGGTTTAACTCCGGATGAAAGCCGTGGCCCTTATTAGACACTCGCCTAAAGCTGAGGCTGTGATGTGCTGACTACACTCCTATACTTCCTAGGGCTGCTCAAAATTTAGATAGGTCCCTGAGCTTTCACCTCTATCCAGGGATGCAGGACAGGCAGAGTAACTGGTGGAGAAGGAGAAAAAGGAACCTGTGGGAATGGACATTTGCAAGCCCATATGATACACTGGCACATTTGTATAAATATTAAAATACTGAATGTACGTGGGGTGGGACCTGGTTAGAGTGTAAGCTTGGGACCAAACAGTTACATACCTGCTGTGACTTAGGAAGAGTCAGACTTAAGCTGCAGTCAAATTGAGAACAGTTGATGCTGCAGGAGACCTTTAAGCAATTAGAGCTCAGAGACAAGGCTATAACAGCTTTAGCATGAGACCAAACTGGCAGAAGTATACCCTATTTGCTTTGTTGGCTATAATTTCAATAGGCCCTCTACATCCTGCTGAACTTTTTGTGTGGCAGCTCATCTGTGGCCATTAGACTTAAGTAAAACCTCAAAATCCCTCTATATGATCCTTATTCTAAACATCCACCTGTTAGGTCACTGATAATCCAATGGTCCTCTTTCCCCTTGTTGTTTATACTTATTATATACTGTATTGAATGTACTCAACCTCACCTGATCTTGGATACTAGAACTGGTCATAATTTATATATAGTAGGGAACAATGACTCCTAAAGGACAACCAAAGCAGACAGAGTCTCTGACTACGCAGATTTGATTCCAAATCAAACGAACTGAAGATTTTGAGAAATCTCTGGCAAGCTCAGATAGTACAAATAATCTCACCTCTATTTCTTCATTTGTAGCTTCTGAACCACAAGCTAGCCTCTGTGGGCTCCCCCTTGTTCATATGTGTAGCGGGAGTATTGCTCCCAGGTACAGTACTATCCCTGACTTCCGGTGCTGAATGGGTAGCAGGAGCATGTGTACACAAGCTCCTGTTACCAAGGACTATGCCATGGCTATCAGACTACTATTCAAACTAATTGTGGGCAACAAACTAAAAGGACACATCTGTAGTAAGGACAGGAAAAAACACATTATTAAAAGTTGCATCCAAAGAGAAAAGATCTCATACTTGGAAATAAAATGTAATTTTGCAGCCTCTTGTGAATCCGGAAAAAGAATCCGTCACACCATTGCACATAAAACTTGGTTTAATGAAGAATTTCATTAAAGCAATGGATCATAATGGATAAGGCTTCGTATTCCTAAATAGCAATTTTTCTAAAATAAGTGAAGCAAAAATTAAAGAGGGGGTATTTGTTTGACCGCAAACATGAGATTTCATGAAGGATGAAGATTTTGAGAGAAGCTTGAATAAATCTGAGGCAACTGCAGGGGGTTCATTCCATAAAGTTATGAAAAACTTCCTGGGAAACAAGAAGGTTGAGCGCTACAAAGAACTGGTTAGTGAACTTCTTAAAGACTACAGAACCCTAAGATGTAATATTTACGTGAAAATACAGTACATGTATTTGGATTCTCATTTGGACAACAATGTAAACTCGCTACCAAGGATATTGGAATCCAAATATGCTTGCAGATTACTGCTGGACACTAAAAAGGAATGTTCCTCAAGCTAAATACAGCAGAAAACCTCCAAAGGCTAATTTTAGGTGAGTTAACTGCATATTACTCTATTATATTGTGAATATTAAAGGAAAATTAAAATTGTAATTCTTTTTTTAAAACATGTTATTTAAAAACCCAGCCCTATACGGAAATTTTACAAACTGAATAAAAATCAGTGCAAAAATACTATAAGAAACACTCTATCAAATCAATTTAACATGTGAAAAGTAACATTTTGTCAACTAGTGTATCGATGGTGGGCTTTCTTGGACATTTCCTGGGCATTCTCCTTTGACATGATAATGTTAGAGTACTCCAGCTTTAAGACATATTATGAGCATTTTTAAAAGATATACATATTATTACCATTATTACCCTATTTTTACCATGATCTTCAATTCCTCACTGGAGATGTGTAAGGTTCCCTCCTGCTTTAAACGCTCAATAATTGTTCTGGTTCCCAAGAACTTAACTGTAAAAGATCTGAATGATCATAGGCCAAATGTATTAATATCGGTGGTAATAAATAGTGGCAGATGCTCAATTAGCTTAGCGATATTATTCAGGTGCTTGAAAGGGAGGGGTATTTCTAAGCAAGAAAAAAAAGGCATTTTGTTTCCCCCAGCACCCTGAATGATAACAGTAACCAGATTTAAATCCCACACAATATTAGAATTCAGAGATCTCAGTTACATATATTTGTGAAAATGTATAAATAAGCCCCAAAGCCGCATCAAGGCGTCTCTGTATATTTGGGGTCCCTAGCACTATATCTAGGTGCAGGGTGTGGCACCCCAAAGCACCAGCATAAGCCAGAAAGCCCAGGGCGGCGTACCAGTGGAAAAAAACTATAGTGTTAATGTTATTTTGACATACTATAGGAACCATAGCCACTAGTGCAATGTATGTACATTTTTCATTATAAATGCATGAAATTCAAGGAAAATATAGTTTCAATAACAATTAGTGAGTCAATTACACAAACATAATTTATAGTTATCTGTATTTCAGAAAATGTATAAAAACTAATCAGTTGATTTAGGTATGTATAGGTCAATCATGTTTTGCATACACACTGGAAAATTGTGAAGTCATATGGACATATAAAATACACAGTCGTAATGGGGTTAAACAATAGTTCAAAGATATAATCCTCCTTTCAGGATGGAAATGGTGCATTATACTTAGTAGGTTCACATCATGTTTTTAATCAACTGCAGGGAGTGGATTCTTCATACTAATTTACTTTGTTTATTTTCTGTCAGAGGTTTGAAGCTATTGAGTTTGGCTATTTAATTACACAATATAGTTTTGTACAGTATGTCTATTAAATCTTTGTTGCTTTGATTGGCAGTTAGGAAATAAAATTGTCATAACAAATTTGCATATCAAAACTTAAAATGTCAGAGTTGATTGTAGTTCACAGCAAATACATGGAGAAAAACAATACACTATGCCTCAAACTATACAATAAAAATAAAATATTATCAACCAACAGCATGTGTAATTCAAACTTGGAAAATATCTGTAGGTCAGAAAAGTCTAGACATAGCCTCATGACCAGACATTAAATTATAATGTAAAAACTTAACAACATCTTTAATCCTACTGCACAAGACACATTTTGCCTGCAGTTTACTGCAGACAATTTCAAATTCACTTGCAGAGCCTGATTCAGAAGTGGATGCAATGCGGATGTTTGCTTACTTGAGCTATTTGCTACTAAGCATGCATGAAAAGTTCTGAAACCCCATACTGTGCATCTGATACCCTGACTGTAAAACAGAGACCTCTGTTGCATTATTATGAAGTCGGTATTATTAAAATTGGTGGTGGAACTATGGGTGTTCATGGCTTGAAGAGGGGTTTGGCCTGGAGTTAACGCAAAAAAAGACCATGTCATGTGCATATGATAGGAGTCTGGCTTTGTTTTGAAATTTAGAACCCTGGACACAGAGGACATGTTTAGAGGAATTTGAGAAGGAGACATTATGTGTGTCTCAGGGCTTGCACAGTCGACGCTTGTATTTGCATATTATCAGTGCTGCAACTCACAGTTTTGCATACATTCATATTTTCCTCTGAATCAGACCTTGGTGTTTAATAAGGCAGCTGAGGCAGCTATTCAATGCCACCAAATGGAGCTTGCTACATTAGTTTACCAGTTATAGGTCTAGGTCCAGGGTGGCCCACATCACATACACTACACCAATATAGTATACTTACCCCTCTGGAGTCCCGCGGGGGTATCCCTGCAGTGTGGGCACAAACACCTTGGAAATTTCTGAGTGATTTCCTCATGCGTACTGTTGATGTCCCCGGGAACAAGAAGTGGACGCCATATTCCCAGAGACCTGTGCATGCGCAGTAGACTCTGTCATTATGCCAGAGTCTACTTGATGCCAGAAAGGAGGGAGCCCATAACCGAGACTGCACCAGTGTCCCCTCCTATTGTAAAACACCCCTGTTACAGATGTAACACCTACTGTATAGTGTAAGCTTATAGCATAGCAATTTGCAATCTTGACCAAAATCTGTGTAGGTTGTATAACTTATCATTACAAGCTACAAATGACAAGACACATTGTGCAAGATTCAAAAGTCATCCCTACACCCGTTCGCATCTGCTTGCAGTTATTCAAATGTTTCTGCTGACAGGCGCATTATCATCATTTCAGCTCGCTACCCCCAGGGGTGGCAAACTGAAATGCACAAAAAGTGACCCATTGGGGTGCCCAGATGGGACTTTTCGCATCACACCAATAAGTTTAGCTGAGTTTAGCCACTTAACCCGCCTAAACCCGGCTGCTATAGTGCGACATGCTCAAAAACAGTGGACAATTGAATATAACCGCCGCAATCTCCCGTCACTTTAGACAGGAGATCAGACGTGATGTAGCAATTGAATATCACATATTGATTTTAAGAAAGCATAAATGAAAAAAAAGCATAATCACAACAAACATAATACTATTTGTGTTGATATTTTGTTATGCACAAACAATTCTTGCAACATGTACAGCTGGCAAAAACATTGTGTTTTAGAGGCTAATTGTTAGTAAAATATAACTTCATACAATACCTACATGATCAATGCCAGAAACCACAGCATTAATGAATAATGATTTCTAGAGAGGTGTGCTGACCCCTGGGTGCTGGTTTTGGTTTTGGACCTATATTAACTTCATGTGCAGGATGTAATGCCATCCAAGTTCGGCCGACATGCTGGATGCCGGCCGAACCCAGAAGTATTTTTTTAAAGGGGCAATCACTTATAAAGCAAAATCATGCCTTGAAAGTGATTGCGCCTTTAAAAAAGTCAGAGTTCAGTCGGCATCCCACACGTCGGCCGAACTCTGGGTGCATTATAAACTGCCATTGTTTTTGTTTTGTCAAAACTGCCATCACATGTTTTGATTTTGGATGTGCATTTTCTTTTAAAAAATTGATAAAGACAGCTAAAATTACATAATCTGGGCAAGTTTTTGTTCCAACAGTATTATTAACCTCAGTAACAGTTATTTCCAGTGATTTCCACTCCATTTTGACCACCTCACAGCTCACAATGTTGTTTAGCAATATAGGTGAAAGACTGGCTGGCTAAACTAGGCAACAGAGCACTAGTGATGGGAAATCTAGTTCAGTTTGGTGATTAGTTCATTATGATCTAGTTTACTCAAAACTGAGTTCAGAAGATTAGGTCAAGTAGTTAATTTCGAAGTGAATGGAATTAGAACTAGTCTAGACTATTACATGTAGAGTAGGAATTTCTAATACTAGCTCATTGTATGAGTTATAGTCTTGTTCGAATGATCAGAAATGTTTAATATGTCAGATTTTTTTAAATTTTAGAAAATCAATAACTTATACAGCAACCTTGGCTCTGCAATATTAATCCCATTGTTGTTACTAATTTTTACTTTCATAATATGCAAGTGAAAGACTCAAATTCAGAGTAATGTAATAAGTCACTTTTTCTGCTTTTAAAATACAGTAACTATAAGAAGAAAAAAGTCCCTTTGCCCCAATCTAACAGACCTTAGATAACGATAAAGTGAAGATGTTGCAAAGTAGCCAATCAGCTTCTGTCATTTAACTTGCACAGTCTATATAGTGACAGAAGCTGATTGGTTGCTAGCGGCAAATGTTCCAATTTATGCCTCTTGAAGATTCATACATATCCCACTATGTCTTGTGGAGACCAACAGTATATAGCATGTAGCACTCAGCACTGTGTCTTTGGCTGGTTGGGATTATACCTTGTTACCTAATATACTGGGGGAATAAATCATGGCAATGTAGTTCAGTATCATCTCCATACAATGCATATGCCTGAGCACAGCAGTGCCACACATGGTAGCTTAGAGGTACTGTACTGACTCATGACTATATGAGTCAGAGACCTGATCAATGAGCCATATGAACCACTAAAACTGCTGAACTACTTGCAAGGAGAATGACTAATGAGAGTCATCATGACAATGGCCATCATTCCGAGTTGATCGCTCGCTAGCTATTTTTTGCAGAGCAGCGATCAGATAGTCGTCACCTCTAGGGGGGTGTATTTTCACTTTGCAAGTGTGCGAACGCTTGTGCAGCTGAGCGGGACGAAAAAGTTTTTTGCAGTTTCTGAGTAGCTCTGGCCTTACTCAGCCCTTGCGATCACTTCAGCATGTTCAGTCCCGGAATTGACATCAGACACCCGCCCTGCAAATGCCGGGACACGCCTGCGTTTTCCCTACCACTCCCAGAAAACGGTCAGTTGACACCCATAAACGCCCTCTTCCTGTCAATCTCCTTGTGATCGGTTGTGTGAATGGATTTGTCGCTAGAAGCATTGCACAGCAACGATGCTGTTTGTACCCGTACGATGCACGTGCGCACTGCGGTGCATACGCATGCGCAGTAGTAACCTGATCACTGCGCTGTGAAAAATGGCAGCGAGCGATCATCTCGGAATGAGGGCCTATGTATCTTTATCAGATCTGCAGACTCTGCACCATGTCTGAGCATAGCAGTGCCACTTGTGGCATCTGAGATGTACTGACTTATGAGTATTGAGAGTGCTGAATAACAATGCTGCTGCAGAAGCACCCACACATCCAGTAGAAGATTTAGCACAGCAGAATGCTTAGGACCCAGGGCCTAATTCAGACCTGATTGTAGCAGCAAATTTGTTAGCAGATGTGCAAAACCATGTGCGGTTGCGGGGGAGGGGGGGGGGCAGATATGACATGTGCAGAGAGAGTTAGATTTGGGTGGGTTATATTGTTTCCGTGCAGGGTAGATACTGGCTGCTTTATTTTTACACTGCAATTTAGATTTCAGTTTGAACATACCCCACCCAAATCTAACTGCCTCTGCACAAGTTATATCTCCCCCCATCCCTTGCAGTGCACATGATATTTCCCATCTGCTAACAAATTTGGTGCTACGATCAGGTCTGAATTAGGCCCTAAGTACCAGAACAGCAGCAAGTGTTTGGACAGTTCAACTAATAGGACAGTGATTGTATCACAGAAAGGTGAGTTGCATGACCATGCATTCTCACTCACAGACACACACAGACTTTGGCTAGGCAATGCTGATGCTATATTTTTATTAGATCTGTATTTGCTTTTAACTTTCATTTTACAGAATCAGATTCAGGATGTAAAAATCCAGTGAGAAAGACAGTGAATGAGCCTAATGCAGCTGCTGTGCTCAATCTGTGACTAACTCCTCTCACCTACTTTATTTCCTAATGAACTAATCTTTGCCAGAGCTGTGAACTGAATAAACTAGTTCACTTTGAAGATTAGTTCATTTTGAACTGATCAGTCATGAGCTACCCATCACTACAGGGCAGAGGCACAAACACACAACAGTTATTTCTGTTTAAAAATGTTTTGCAAATGAATCATATATTAAAGTTATAACCAATTAAACCAAATTAATAGTACTTTCCACATAAAACAATCCAGCACAGACATTTACTAAAAATTGTGTGTGGAATATCATTGCTTAAAAGTAGTAGTAGTTAACAAACAGCAAAGAAAAAAGAACCTTAAACCATGTGCAAAATAGCAACAGCAGATGTGAATGTCCCCTACAAAGTGAACAGGCCTAAGTGCACATGCCTGTAACACATGTCTAATCATAGTGCTCAATCTGTACCTCCCTCCTGAGGGCCCTGGGCCACTGATGACTTTCACTCTGTGCCCATGTAAAGCCTTGATCAAACAGCCTTTTTGATAAACAGCTTACCATAACCTCCCCATCCATAAAACCAACTTGGATATAGTGTGGGTTGGATACAGTGCAGGCTACAGTGTGGGTCAGATACAGTGCAGGTTGGATACAGTGTGGGTTGGACACAGTATGGGTTATAGTGCAGGTTGGTAAAGATAACTGGAATAAAATCGGAGACTTGATTCGGAATAGAGTCAGAGAATTGAATTTGAGAAGTAGACTAGAATCTATGTTGCAGTTGGGGATTTGAACTGGTAATGCAATTGAAGACTTGAACCTTTATTGCTGTTGCAGACTTGATCATGTATTGTAGTCGAAGACTTTGACCGGAATTGAACCAAAATAGCAGAAAAGGGATTGAATTGGAATAGCAGGTCAGATAGAAGTTTGACACAAGGATTGAACACAGATACAGGAACTGGGATTGAACCAGAATACAAGAACAGGCATTGAACCAGAATTCAGGAAAAGGAACTGAACTGGAATAGTGGAACTGGGATTAAACTGGAAGTCAGGAACCAGGATTGACCCAGGATTCAGGAACTAGGATTGAACTGGAATAGTACACTGAAGATGTAACTGTGTATTAGCTGCAAAGCTGTAAAGTATCTTTACAAAATCTCTGGAACTGTGGTCTAGTCACAATGCTCTAGGATACCCACAGCAGATCTGATGTTTGGCCAGTCACCTGATCCAGACTGTCATGGCTGTGCCCATCACTGATTCTGATGGAAACTCTGGCATAGAGCATACTGCAGAGAAATTAGCAATACATGCACATGATCTCAGCATTTAAGATCCAGCAATACCAGCTGGACTGCAAACACTGCTGTGATCAGGAATCTGCAGACTTCAGAGACATAGATACAGCAAGGAGAGAGATTCAACAAATAGTAACAAAGATACATGCTGCAGCTTGTCTGCTGAACAAATCTCTCAGGCAAATCTGAATATCCAAGCCTGCAAGACAAATGGCAGGGGTAAGTCACAAGACAGACTAGTAGAATATGAGAATAATAGCCAGGATTGTGACAACAGCTTTTATTTAACTTATATAATAAGCAAAGGGACTGCTGCACCAGTTAAGATGTTGATTTAGGAGTTGCAAGAGCCACCAAGGGAGTCAGTGCTACTTACTTGTAGCTGATAGTGGTAAAACTAGCAGAAGGCAACTCTCCAGGGACCTAGCAACCACTAGTATTGGGTCCCTATCACCCCGGCGCTAAGGAGGATCTCCACAGATGTCGTGGCAGGCTTCTGTAGTGTTCCACTGTTTAGCCGCCACCTCAGGACGTCCGTGCCAGGAGTCTGCGTCAGGCAAGCCTATGTTTCTCATCAGTGTGCTAAACTACAAATCTGGAAGCTCGTCTTGGTGTCAGTGCGTCACTAAAATGATGGCCTGGGTGTCAAGAGGTGGGAGAATGTCTAAGGAACCATCTGGGTTCTTGGCAAGTCACTAAAAAAGGTTAAGTAGAGGCCCCCAGGAGCGGAAGCATGATAATTAGGGCTTTTCTTTATTTATTATTATCACCAACCCTGATTTTGTTTACTTTTTACCTTTTCACAGAAGATATATTGAATCCTTACTTAACAATCTTTTTAATGAATGTTTTAATGCTCGCAGTGCTATTTTTACCTTGCCCGCTGCTGTCATGTTTAAAATAACGCTCACTGCGCTATGCCTTGGGACTCCGTTGAGGCTTTCGGCTTGGCTCCCTCAATCCTCCACAGTTCCCAGGTCACCATTGTAATGGCATCCAGAAGGGGATACTGCGCATGCACCACAAAGGTTACTAGGGCATATACATAATAGCTAAAGTCGCCGGTGCTAATTTTCATTCATCAGTGCTTCAGTGAGGGAAACTGCAGCGCTGACAGGTCAGAATACATTAGCGCTTGCTGTGCTTATAGCTCATCTTGAATAGATGAGCAAAAAGCCAGTATAGCATGGGGAGTGAAAACGCAATATATAACAGCACTGAAGGAGTGATGATAAATGAGGGTATGAATATGCCTAATTTTGTGTTATCTTGGTTGCTGTGCAGTGTTGGCATGGTTAGTACTTGTATGCAAGACCACTAGTTAATACCAGGTGCTGCAAGTAAATATAAGTTACAGCTGGCCACAGGTACTGGACTCTGAGTTCTGTAAGTACTGTACATCTGCTGGAAAAGTGTGTTCTTTGTCAGCTGATATGTGTTGATTTATAATAAACTCGATCATAATTATGGTTTATGAGATCTGAGTTTTTAACATGCCAATAGCTGTAAGGAACCACTCCTACTGAAAAATGGGGAAAACACATATTGCTGCAGCTAAATTGGAAAAGTATGCAAGTCATCCACATCCCACCATCCACAAGCTGAGGGCTTAGCTGTCACTCCTACAAAAGCATCTCCACCGGCTAAGAAATCCTTTAATACGTTAGAATCTGATATTACTTTACAGCAGGTTTTAGATACTGTAACTTCATGTGAGAAACAACTGGCAGATCGTATTGAGAAAGTGCAATATGATCTATCTATTGTTCATCAAGACCTTCAAAAGATTTGCAAAACAGTTGTGAAGCAGAGGCGTATATCTCCAAGTTAGAGAACTTTTTTGTACCAATGAAAATACGGGTAGTGGAAGTTAATGGGGGTTGTTCAGAGGAAGTTAACTGTTATAGAGGGTCACCTTCAGTGCGATAATATACATTTTGTAGGATTGCCATAGAGAGATGAGAGCACTCGCCCTGAGGGGTTTATTGAAAAACGGCTTGTGCAGAATAACGGCCAAGATGCCTTTTCTTCACATTTTTCTCTAGGGAGAGTTCATCATATATCTACTAGAACAGAGCCACCAGAGGCACTGCCTTGGACACTTATTGCTAAATTTCTTCATTATGGTGATTGTGATGTAGTAATACATTTGGCATGTACAAGGGCCTACTGGAATGAGGTGATAGTGGAGTTTCCATCTTTCCTGACTTTGCCATGGAAATCACAATTTCTATTGGTCAAGAAATGTTAGAGGAACTTAAATATCCCATATGCTATGTTCTTTCCATCTAATGTGAGGAACATTGGGGGTGATTCCGAGTTGTTCGCTCGCAAGCTGCATTTAGCAGCATTGCACACGCTAAGCCGCCACCTACTGGGAGTGAATATTAGCTTATCAAAATTGCGAACGAAAGGTTCTGAAAATTGCGAATAGAAATTTCTTTGCAGTTTCTGAGTAGCTCGAGACTTACTCTTCCAGTGCGATCAGTTCAGTGCTTGTCGTTCCTAATTTGACGTCACAAACACACCCAGCGTTCGCCCAGACACTCCCCCGTTTCTCCAGCCACTCCCGCGTTTTTTCCAGAAACGGTAGCGTTTTTTCACACACTCCCATAAAACCGCCAGTTTCCGCCCGGAAACACCCACTTCCTGTCAATCACATTACGATCACCAGAACGAAGAAAAAACCTCGTAATGCCGTGAGTAAAATACCAATCTTCATAGCAAATTTACTTGGCGCAGTCGCAGTGCGAACATTGCGCATGCGCAATAAGCCGAAAATCGCTGCGATGCGAAAAAAATTACAGAGCGAACAACTCGGAATGACCACCATTGTCAATGGCAAAACAAAAAATATTTTTCTCCCCTCAGAAAGTCACTTCCTGGTTGGATCAATGGCCCTCATTCCGAGTTGATCGCACCAAGCAACTTTTGCTGCTGGTGCGATCAACTAATCTCTGCCTATGGGGGAGTGTATTTTAGCATAGCAAGGCTGTATTCGCTTGTGCAACCCTGCTGTGCTAAAAAAGTTTCACCCAAAACAAGACCAACCCTGGACATACTTACCATGCGCGATGGATCCAGCAATGATGGGGCCTGCTTTGACGTCACACCTTCACCCTCTGTTCGCCTGGACATGCCTGGGTTTTACTTACCACTCCCCAAAAATGACAGAAAACGGTAAGATGACGCCCCGGAACACCCTATTGCTGTCCATCTTCTTGCGGTCACCGCTGCGACCGCTTTCTTCTCTGTCAGCGTCGTTGCCCGGAGACCTCTGTTGCCGGACAACAACGTGCATGTGCAATGTGCATGCCGTGCATGCATCGCACTGCAGCAAAGAACCACTTCATGCAAACGGGTCGGAATGACCCCCTATATACTGTAGACATGGACACCAGAAAATGGCTGCTAAATGACTTAGAATCCTAGAACATTTGTCACATAACTAGAATGTCTTTTAGCATTATTTATTCCCAACATCGCTTACAATGCTTAGTTGTATATAAAGTATCATTTCACACTGGTAATAGTTTTTTGTATATTGTTTTTTTGTTTAAAATTAAAGTATCACATAAATTGCAATCATACACTATACAAGCTTAAGAAGAATTACTTTAAGTACTGTAGTATGGTATAAATTACAGCAATTGTTATGAAAGGACTTTAGTAATATGCACTACCACACCTATATTTATGTGGATTGGAGTACAATTGTATGGTTGTAGCAACACATGGGTATGTTATTTTTTAAGTAGACTATTTTGATATGATGGCACTTTAGCACTATGCACTATTTATATTTATGAGTACTACATTACATTTGTAGGATTGTAATGATACATTGATATGGAGTTGCCATGTAAGAATACCGAGTTAAAGATTTATTAGATTTATTTATGTTCACAATTTTGATTAGGTTGTACTGTTTAATACCACTACAATGTTGGATTATGCAATATAATGCAGGGTTTTTTTTTAGTATGTAGCCCTGGGAAGGTGAATTTGGCTGTAGAAATGGCCACTTTGTTGATTTGGTCACCTTTTTTGTAAGATGAGAAAAGATGAGGTTATCTCCTCCTTTTATGACTTGTTTCTTACTATAGGGTTTAGGTTAGGATTATAGGGGTATAGGTATGCCAAAATTGTGGTTAGATTTACAGGGAGGGGTTATGGGAAGGGTCATCTATGTTTGGCTTTTGGGTATTTTTACTTTGTGGTGGGATTACCATTCACTTTGGGATTGTCTGTTTCTTGTACTTTCTTCTCCTTTGTTGGTTCTATTCATTTGTTCTCCATGTTTTGGAAAATATGGAACATGTGTGTCTGTATGGGATATGCTGTATTTAGTATTGTTCCATCTAATCTGGAATGGCTATGTTGCAGATTAAGGTGCTGAGCTGGAATGTCAGTGGTCTTAATGTGATACTCTGGGATACGTATCACATGAAGTTCAATATACAGGTAAATTAGTTTGTGGTGGTCTTTTTGTACTCGTTTACCTTACTCTAGGCTAGGGGATCAGGCTCCCCATGGAAATAGGTTACACGGCAGTATTACAGTACATTTCAGAAAACAATTTGCACTGACATTAATGACACAGTCTTTTGGTTGAAATTTTATTGGACTGGAATGCTTCTGCTTTACTTTTTCTTGTTGGTAGAACTTTTTGAAGTAATTAACACATACTGTAAACAGTACTTATGTTATGCTCAAAATATGTTTCAAATACATACTAGTTCATACATAAGAAACAAACTGCACTACACAGTGTAAAATAAATAACAATCCTATCACTAAAATCCAAGACTAAAGCCACAATTCCAACACATTTACTTTGCTATTGGGGACCCTTTAACTGTTTAATAATCACCTCACTAAATTAAGTTTATATTGCACTTTTCAGTAAATTTAATATCCTGGAGACAAATAATGAATACTTGAAGTAGATGTAAATAGGAGAGAAGGAAAGGTGAACTGTAGCTGATGCTGAGTAGCCAGACTAGCCAGACGGTCCTGCAGTTATTTCCTGTTTGTCAGAATTACTTTCTCCTTTGTCATTTTCTCCCATATTTTGCAGCAACAATAAACTTTTAGCAAATATGTTTCATTCCTGTTGGATTCTTACCAAACTTAGGCCCCCATTTATCAAGCAGCAGCACTAGCCTTGTCTCACAGCTCCTTCTGTCAGTACAACTCCCTAAGATGGCTGTACTGCCAACTGTCACCACCAGCATTTAACTCTTTCTCTACTGTGAGTTTAATAGTGTCCAGCCACAGATGCATTCAGCAGGGAAAGGGGCACAAATGTCACACTACAGTTTGTGGCAGCTCCAACAGGGTGACACATTAATGACAAGATCAAGAGATCATTGGTACACCGGCAGGTTCGGCAATATAAATCAGATGTAGTATGCCTCTCTGAAACACATTTATTGGATGGTAAACTGATGTCCTGGGTCAGTTGAGCATATCACTCCTCATACACAATATTGTCCAAAGGGATGTCTGTGTTAATTAGAAAAACAATAGGTTTCAAATTGGGTTGTTTGCAGAATGACCGTTTGGGTCGCTAAGAGTTTATTAAATGTCATGTCTCCTCTATGCTCTGTCTAATATTGGCAGTATATAGCCCTCCCCCCCACCGTCCCTTATTCACATAAAAGCGTTAAACAAGTTTCTGAGTCCTGATACCATGGTTAAAATGTATGGGGAATTTTAATAATGTATGAACCCTGGGATAGATCATTGGAAGATCTCTTCCTGTTAAGGGAAGTAATTTCACAGCACTTGTATCAGAGATTGGCTTGGTGGATACATGGTGGATGAGAAATCCTGGCATGAGGCAATATTCTTGCTTCTCATAAATATATGGTTCATTCTCAAGGATAAACCAAGCCCTTGTCTCTCCTAATATGATGCTTAAGAACATAGGTTCCGATTTATGTTTTTGCTGGTGGGTGCTCGGCAGAAGGTGGCAGCGGGAATGAACGGGCGGCCGCGGCAGTGACTAATGCCCATTACAGATTATGCAAAACACCGTAATGCCCATTACACATTATGCCACAAATCGTAATGCACATTATGCAATATGCCACACACCGTAATGCCCATTACACATTATGCTACACACCGTAATGCCTATTAAGCAATATGCCACACACCGTAATGCCCATTATGTAGTATGCCACACACTGTAACGTCAATTACATATTATACAATACACTATACATAATTCCATATAAATCTTGTATTAACCTCATAAATTGTACAAATTGCACTGACAGAATACAGGACACTGTACATGACTCACAGAGTAATGTACAAAACAATGTATAGTACATACCATCTACACTACTTATGTGAATATACTGAACATCTTCTAGCCACTGCTGCCCCTGCAGTGGACTGAGAAGATGCGCTGGGGACTGCTTCCGTACAGTGCAGTGTAAAAAAAAATAACCCTTAAAATGCCCGCCGCCGGAGAGACAGGCGCTAGAGGTCAAATGTGACCACTGGCGTCTGTCTCCTCCTTGGTGTCGGCCAATTTTTGGTGGGGTTTTTTTACACTGCACTGTACGGAAGCAGCCCCCAGCACATCTCTCTCAATCCACTACAGGTGCAGTGGTTGCTAGCAGTAACTGGGGCAGCGGCTGGTTCCGGGGGTGCTCCTGATTGTCCGTGGGTGCTCGGGCACGGGAGCGCCCATGGAATCGGCACCTATGCCTAAGATAATGCATATTGGCTATGTACCTATAGGGATATTGAACCATTCACCACTGATGTTTGACATTGATTTTAGTATACAGAGGGGGCAATCATTCTGGAAAATTAATAATGTTTAGTCAAAAGGAATGGAAGACTGTTCAGATTTGGAAATGGCATGAGGAGGATACATTGCTACTAATAATGGATTGGCTGGGGTAGAGGTAGTGTGATATGCTTTTAAATCATTTCTTTTTTTTCAAGATTCATTTTTATTCGTTTTCAAAATAGAATGGGAGAGGGGGGATTACAGTAATAAAAAAGGGGGGGGGGGAGGGAGCAGACATTGCATAATAATAACAATAATAATACATACATATAGTGTTCTCTGAAGTAATCTAATACATCATATCAGTCTACAACATGAGGGACAATTTTGAACAGCATACATTGGTAATTACCTCCTAAAGGGGGCATAGTGCCGAGTATTAACAAAATTGGCGTTTCTAAATACTTTGGCGAGCATCAATTGACAATGGCTTTAACTGCAAACAATGAGGGGATGACCAGGGATTTACAGCTTTCAATCTAGAAGTATACTATAGAGTTAGGGGTGGTGTTATCAAGGGAGGTGTGCCTTCCTATATTCACTCCATACCGCACATTTTGTGGCTTGCCTGCCGTTTCCTGAAGCAAAAGTTACACCAGCAATCTCAAACTCAAAATGAGATTGAACCGCAGCTTCAATAGCAGAGACCATAGGTATCACAGGGGAGCGCTAGTTACGTGCTAATAGCGACTTCGTGGTAGCCAAAATGTGGCCCAATACATATCTAGCTTGATGTGGGATATAAAAGGTAAATACGTGTAGTAGGGCCAGTGTCAGTTGGGGAGATATTGGGAAGCCTACAATCTTAGAGATGAGATTAAAAACTTGACACCAAAGGGCAGATACCATAGGACACTTCCAAAACACGTGCATGAGCGTACCTACTTTACCACATAGTCGCCAGCAATCATTGGGGGTAGTTGGCCAGATGGAGTGGAGGAGGGCTGGGGTGAAATATTGGCGATGTATTAGTTTATAAAACTGTTCTATGTGTGATACACATTTAGACAAATGAAAACAGGAGTCAAATATCAAACGCCATTCCTCATCTGTCAGAGTGCAATTCAGGTCAGATTCCCACTTCACCTGAGATTTGAGTTTGACTGGGTGAGGGGGGCAATTGAGGAGGGCATGCCATCTGGATACTGTACCTTTACGGTCAGTTCTCATAATCAAGGTATGAAAATATTTGGGGATTGGTAGTAGTCTGCTATGTGGCATAGTTACACTCTGTAGCCAGTGTCGGAGCTGAAGATATTTATAAAAGTCTCCTTTGGGGAGGGAAAATCTAGATTTCAGTTGGGTGTATGATATTAAAGTACACTCTTCCATTTTATCTTGAAGAGTCCTAGCCCCTTGGGAAATCAACAAGTGAAATGAAAGATCTGGAGCCAGACTTGCCACTCCATCTAGTGGGAAATCTAGCGGGGGAAGAGAGATTTCTGGTACCAACCCCACCAAGGCCAGCCAAAATTTTACGCACGGATTGAACCACAACTGATCTCGAGATTAGGTTCGACGCCTCTGTTATGGGCATTCCCAAGACACTAGATATAGGGAGAGGAGATAATAGGCCCCTTTCCAAGGAGACCCATGTTTTAGGAGCATCTGTCTCAATCCACGCACCCAACGGGGCCAATATACATGCTGTCTGGTATAGAGGTAAATCGGGAAAAGCTAAACCTCCCCTCGATTTCAGTGAGGATAATATTTTATGGGCTAGTCTTGGTTTTGCCTTTCCATACATATTGGATTAATACAGAATTAAATTAGGTCAACAAGGCGTAATAGGATGGGAATAGTCCTAAACAGATATAACAGCTTGGGGAGCAGGACCATCTTCAGAGCTGCTATACGACCTAACCACGATATATTATATAGCATCCAGTTATTTGTCAACATCATTAATTTAGTCAAAAGGGGGGTAATTACATCAAATAAGGTCAGAAACCTTAGGGGGAATATGGATACCTAAGTATTTCAGGCAGTTTACTTGCCAGGCATAATTATATTGAGATTTCAAATTATTGAGTAGGGTAGTAGAAAAATTGATCGGGAGAGCCTCTGTTTTAGACGTATTGAGCTTGTAATATGAGATAGAGGAATAGGCCCGCAAGACGTCATGGAGGGCCTGGAGGGAATCATGAGGTTCCGTAATGGTGAGAAGAACGTCATCCAAAAGGGACATACCTTATACATATGACCAAACAAAGCTGGACCCTCCACCCTGGGATTAATGCGAATAGATTCCGCTAGGGGTTCTATAGCCATCACAAAAACTAAGGGAGATAATGGGCAGCCCTGGTGAGTACCATTAGAAATCGTAAATATGGGAGAGAGCATACCATTTATAAATACTCTAGCTGAAGGAACAGAGTAGAGTGCATTGAGGATAGATCCCTACCCAAAATACCAAATTTAATCAAAACTGCTTTCAGATAGCCCCAATCTAATCTATCGTACGCCTTCTCCGCATCTAGCGAAAGTAACAAAAGAGGGTCTACTGATTTGGAAAAGGCGTCCAAGACATCTATAATCCTCCTAGTGTTATCGGGACCCTGGTGATTCCGAACGAAGCCAACCTGGTCCTGGTTAATAAGGGTTGGTAGTAACGGATTTAATCTATTAGCTATCAATTTTGCGTATATTTTTACATCTCAATTTAAGAGAGCTATAGGGCAGTAGTTAGATAGCATAACTGTTTTTTTTTCCAGGTTTGGGAAAAGCTACTATTCCGGCCTCCAACATTTATGATGAGATCGAGCCAAGTGTCGAAGCCTCGTCAAAAACAGTTATTAAGACTGGGACCAGGGTATCTCTAAAACATTTAAAAAATCCGTTCGTGAAACCATCTAGGCCAGGGGCTTTATCTGATGGGAGACCATCTATAACCCATCTGATCTCCTCGGTAGTCCAGGGGAATTCTAAAAATTGAAGGGAGTGGTGATCTAAGCTGGGTAGGTTCAATTTGCTCAAAAAAGCATCAATCTCAATACTAGATGGCTGCTGGGTAGAAGGGTCTGTGTGGAGATTATATAGGGAGGAGTAGTACTCTGCGAAGGCATTGGCTATGTCTGAAGGATCAGATACTTTCTGGCCTTTGGCATTAATAACTTCCTTAACTCTTTCATTTGCCACTTTGCCTCTCAGCTTCCTGGCTAACATTCTTCCCGTCCTATCCCCCTGGGTATAGAATTTATGTTTTAGCCTAAAAAGGTTCTTATGTAACTCTTTTAGAGTTAGGATATTCTATTCTTCTCTAGTGCAAAGTAGTTCCCGATAGAGCGATTTATTAGAGGGGGAGGTTTTAAGTTTATGTTCCAGGTCTGTCAAGCGCACTTCGACGTCATCCTGCTGCTTATGCAACAGCTTTTAGTGCCGAGCCGCAGCTTGGATAACGGAGCCCCTAACTACAGCCTTTAGTGCACACCAGTTGTTAAACACGGATGTGTCAGCTGGGTCATCACATTCTAGATAGGAGGATAGAGCTTGAGAGATATATGACTTGGCTTCTTTATCAGTTAGGAGGTACTCGCCAAGGCACCACGGTCGCAGGGAAGGTCAATAAGAAGTCAATTCCCAGCGCAATTTTAAGGCTAAATGGTCCGACCATGAGACTGACAGTACAGTGACTCGTTGTATTTGTGACGTCCATTTGTGTTATGCACACCAGTACCAGCAGGAATGTACTGGTGTCTAAACGGAGAGGGATGCAAAACAAATGAACTCACAGACAGACTGGGGAATATGACATTACATACCTAGAAGGTGATAGGGTAACAAAATAAACACAAAGTGAACAGAGAAGCCCAAAGGCTAAGAAACTGGGTGTCTCCCTAGTATTAGGAATGCTCAGATGGAAAGAAGCGAGATGTTGTGATTTAATACGTAGAGAACCCGAAATGCTGTTGCTAAGGGCAACAGCAAAACCCTAAAGGGTTACCAACGGGTGTGGCAGTAAACTCCTTGGTCAGAGATGGAATAATAGACACAAGGAGAGTCTCCACAATCCTAGTCCTCACTTGCAATGCACTGGTTCAGCTTACTGCCACTAAACTGACACCTGAACACCTTGCACAGTGAGAAAGGATTTTGGCAGGCAAGTCTGAGAATACAGCCGCAAGCTTGCTAGGTTCACAGAGTAGCAAAAGAACCCCAGCAGGTTAAACGACTGACTCCAGTCTTACTGCTAGGTCTAGATTGGCAGAGTGTAATACCAAATCCCAAGGCCTATTTGCAGTAAGCAACAAACAAATACAAAGTTTACACAGTACTAGCTAGCTTTCAGGAACTGACTAACCAACAAAGATTCAGCAGCATCTGCCTAACCTGAGAAGAGGGTTTATATAGCAGGTGCTGTCCACGCCCCACTCAGACCTCACAGACTGTGAGCACAAAAACCAGCACCGGATCCCCTGCCGTGCACAGAGCCTGTAACCACTGCACAGCAAAAGACCCGAACCGGAGTATCAGCTACGCTCAGGTTACTCCGCTAGCACTTGTCTCCCGGTTGCCATGACGACGTGGCAGCACAGAGCAGGAGACCCTAACAGTACCCCCCCTCTGACGAGGGGTCAAAGAACCCCTACCACCGGGTTTATCGGGGAACTGCGAGAAGAAAGAGCGTAACAGTCTGGGGGCATGAAGATCACAACTGCGCACCCACGACCGCTCCTCCGGGCCATACCCCTTCCAGTGCACCAAAAATGACAGCCGACCCCGAACCATCTTGGAGTCAAGAATCCTTTCAACAACAAACTCCCTCTGGCCACGTATCAGAAGAGGGGAAGGTCTTCCACTGGAAGAAGGATTACTAATCGCCCGTTTTAAAAGGGAACAATGAAATGTTTTATTGATACCCAAAGAACGTTGTAGATCTAACTGAAATGCCACCGGATTGATAACCCTAGTGATCTTATAAGGACCGATGAACCAGGGGCCTAACTTATGAGATGGCTGTCTCAACTTCAAATTCTTGGTAGACAACCAGACGAAGTCTCCTAATTTGAAGCTGCAGGGTCTTTTCCGCTTATCAAAAACCCTTTTGGTCACTAATGACACAGACACAAGGGCTTTCTTCACTTTCCGCCAAATACCTCTAAGGACCGAAACCACAGAGGAACCACCAGGCGTGGAGTCCTGGGGGTCAAAAGAATTGGCCTTAGGATGATGCCCATACACACAAAGGAAGGGAGAGATCCCTGTAGCAGAGGGAGCCGCGTTGTTATAGGCAAACTCCGCCATGGACAGATGAGCAACCCAGTCAGTCTGACACTTGGAGACATAACACCTGAGGAACTGCTCCAAGGACTGGTTCACCCTTTCAGTCTGCCCATTAGACTGCGGATGGTAGCCTGACGACAAGCTGACAGAAATCTGGAGATCGGAACAAAATGCCCTCCAGAATTTGGCCACAAACTGGGATCCGCGGTCAGAGACCACATCAAGTGGCAACCCGTGGAGGCGCACAACATGCAGCATAAATAATTCAGACAGGCATCTGGGCAATGGCAGCCCAACCAATGGAACGAAGTGCGCCATCTTCGAAAACCTGTCAACGACAACCCAGATGGCTGTCATCCCCGAGGATTTGGGCAAGTCCACCACAAAATCCATTGAAATGTGGGTCCATGGCTTAGATGGAATAGAGAGTGGATGTAATGGGCCAACAGGAACCCCTCTAGGAGTCTTATTTCGGGCACAGATGTCACATGCCCGAACCCACTGATCCACATCCCTAGCCACTGAGGGCCACCACACCGCCCTAGATAGCAACTCCCGAGTTCTGGCAATACCCGGGTGACCTGCCGACTTCTTGGCATGGAATTCCAGGAACACTCGCTGTCTTAACCTAGGAGGCACAAACAAAAGACCTACCAGAAGGTCTGGAGGAGCCTGCTCCTGTGCTCTAAGGACTAATGACAAGAGGTCCTGGGTAATGCCCACTTTAATACATGATGGGGACACAATGGGCAATGGCTCCGCGGTGGTCTCCTGGATTGGAGCAAAACTCCTCAAGAGCGCATCAGCCTTGATGTTTTTTGACCCAGGGCGATATGTTATCAAAAAAGCGAGCAAAAAACAAAGCCCATCGTGCCTGCCTGGCATTGAGGCACTTCGCTGACTCTAAATATGCCAAATTCTTATGGTCGGTGAGAATTGAGACCACAAACTTAGCCCCCTCAAGCCAGTGTCTCCACTCCTCGAGTGCATCCTTAATAGCCAACAATTCCCGGTTACCCACGTCATAATTCATCTCGGCAGGCAAAAATTTACGGGAAAAGTAAGCACAGGGATGAAGGCGATTATCAGACACCCCCATCTGAGAGAGCACTGCCCCAATACCCATCTCAGAGGCATCCACCTCCACCACAAAAGGACGCTCTGGATCTGGGTGTCGCAGCACCTTGGCCGAGACAAATGCCCTTTTGAGACGGGCAAAAGCCGCTTTGGCCTCACAAGACCAGTGAGCAACATCCGCCCCTTTCTTAGTGAGTGCCACCAAGGGCGTCACTATAGACGAAAATCCAGCGATAAATCGTCTATAAAAATTCGCAAAGCCCAGAAAACGCTGAAGCGCCTTCAAACTAGTGGGCTGCACCCAATACAGGACTGCCTGTACCTTGGAACCCTCCATTTGGAAACCTTCTGGGGAGATAATATATCCTAGAAATGCGATTTGCTGAACTTCAAATTCGCACTTCTCCAGCTTCGCCCCAAGCCGGTGGTCTCTGAGTTTCTGGAGGACTAAGCGTACATGCTTCCGATGTTCCTCCAGGGAATGGGAGAAGATTAGGATGTCATCTAAGTATACAACTAAGAATCTATCCAAATATTCCCTGAGCACATCGTTCATGAAGTCCTGGAAGACTGCCGGGGCATTACAGAGCCCAAAAGGCATCACCAAATATTCATAATGCCCTGAGTCGGTATTAAAGGCAGTCTTCCATTCATCCCCCTCTCTTATTCGGATTAGATTGTACGCACCGCGTAGGTCAATCTTAGAAAAAATGGTGGCAGTACGAAGCTGGTCAAACAAGACCGAAATGAGAGGCAGTGGGTATGAGTTTTTAATCGTGATACGGTTCAATTCCCTGAAGTCGATGCAGGGTCGCAACGAACCGTCCTTTTTACCCACGAAGAAGAACCCCGACCCAACTGGAGACTGTGAAGGTCTGATAAATCCCTTAGCCAAGTTCTCCTGAATGTACTCTGCCATAGCCTGAGTCTCAGGACGTGACAGGGAGTACAACCTGCTCTTGGGAAGCTTAGCATTCGGCAACAAATTAATGGCACAGTCATAGGGGCGATGGGGAGGTAGTACCTCTGCAACTCTTTTGGAGAACACGTCCGCAAAATCTGCATAACATCCTGGCAATCCTGGCAAACTTAGCTGCAAAAGCCTGACTGGAAGGCTCAAGCAACTCCTGAAACAATCAGTACCCCAACTAAGAATCTCCCCAGAGACCCAGTCAAATTGAGGATTGTGGGCCCTTAACCAGGGTAACCCCAACACCAATGGGGCAAAAGTACAGACAGTCAC
The DNA here is from genome assembly GCF_028390025.1 of Pseudophryne corroboree. Taxonomy (NCBI): domain Eukaryota; kingdom Metazoa; phylum Chordata; class Amphibia; order Anura; family Myobatrachidae; genus Pseudophryne; species Pseudophryne corroboree. Next base: position 488,348,861 of record NC_086448.1, read on the forward strand.
ATAAAAGGACAATTTTTCAGAGTGTGTGGCTCCAATAAACAAAGAAATCTGGCTAGTGCAAGAGGTAATTTTACCCTGGTATAATGGTTCCCCGTTTAACCCACAAATTTCAATTTCCGATGCCAAGGGTACTAAGGGAACAGAGTGTTTCAGGGCGAATTGGCGGTCCATAAAAACGCCGTCGGCCCCACTGTCCAGAAAGGCCTCAGTCTTGACAGTTTGACCGAGGATCTTCAAGGTCACCGGAATGATAAAAGTCTTCTTGGGAATTTCTGACTTCTGGCCTGAAAGGATATTTCCATCACCCTCAGGCCCTGAAGTTTTCCGGCTTTTCTGAGCATGATACTACCACATGACCTTTATTCCCACAGTACAAACATAACCCCTGCTGTCTCCTCCGAGTCTTCTCACGCGAGGAGAGGCGGGTAGCCCCAATCTGCATAGGCTCCTCGGAAAATTCCTCAGAGTCTGAGGTTCCCTTGGGAAAGAAGGAAACCTAGGTCTCCCTTTCCAGCCTGCGCTCTCTCAGCCGTCTATCCACCCGAATGGAAAACTGCATGTGCTGATCCAAGCTATCAGGCAAGGGATATTGTACCAGTTGGTCTTTTAACTGGTTAGAAAGACATCTTCGGTACTGGTGTCTCAGGGCTGGGTCATTCCACTGGGTATCATGGGCCAACCTCCGAAACTCCGTACAATAAACCTCAACTGGCCTTCGCCCTTGCTTAAGGATCGAAATCTGAGCCTCGGCTGAGGCCGTCTTGTCAGGGTCATCATACAACATGCCCAGTGCCGTAAAAAAAGCATCAACACTTTTAAGCGACGGACAGTCAGGCTGCAACCCATATGCCCAGACCTGTGGGTCTCCTTGTAGCAAGGAAATCACTATGCCCACCCGCTGAATCTCCGACCCAGAAGACTGAGGCCTAAGCTGGAAATATAGCTTGCGGCTCTCCTTGAAACAAAAGAACTGCGAGCGATCTCCAGAAAAACGATCCGGGAGATTTACTTTCGGCTCCTTAACCCATGAAGGCACTGCTGCTGCGGGAGCTCCGCCAGCGGCCTGCGAGGTGTGCATTTTAATGGAAAAATCATTAAATTGTCGAGTCAGGACCTGCACCTGATCGACCACCTGTTGCAAAGTATTTTGAGGGGTATGCTCCATATTCCCACAAAATTTCAACAGGAGTATTGGGCTGCTGAATATGTTATGCACACCAGTGCCAGCAGGAATGTACTGGTGTCTGAACGGAGAGGGATGCAAAACAAATGAACTCACAGACAGACTGGGGAATATGACATTACATACCTAGAAGGTGATAGGGTAACAAAATAAACACAAAGTGAACAGAGAAGCCCAAAGGCTAAGAAACTGGGTGTATCCCTAGTATTAGGAATGCTCAGATGGAAAGAAGCGAGATGTTGTGATTTAATACGTAGAGAACCCGAAATGCTGTTGCTAAGGGCAACAGCAAAACCCTAAAGGGTTACCAACGGGTGTGGCAGTAAACTCCTTGGTCAGAGATGGAATAATAGACACAAGGAGAGTCTCCACAATCCTAGTCCTCACTTGCAGTGCACTGGTTCAGCTTACTGCCACTAAACTGACACCTGAACACCTTGCACAGTGAGAAAGGATTTTGGCAGGCAAGTCTGAGAATACAGCCGCAAACTTGCTAGGTTCACAGAGTAGCAAAAGAACCCCAGCAGGTTAAACGACTGACTCCAGTCTTACTGCTAGGTCTGGATTGGCAGAGTGTAATACCAAATCCCAAGGCCTATTTGCAGTAGGCAACAAACAAATACAAAGTTTACACAGTACTAGCTAGCTTTCAGGAACTGACTAACCAACAAAGATTCAGCAGCATCTGCCTAACCTGAGAAGAGGGTTTATATAGCAGGTGCTGTCCACGCCCCACTCAGACCTCACAGACTGTGAGCACAAAAACAAGCACCGGATCCCCTGCCGTGCACAGAGCCTGTAACCACTGCACAGCAAAAGACCCGAACCGGAGTATCAGCTACGCTCAGGTTACTCCGCTAGCACTTGTCTCCCGGTTGCCATGACGACGTGGCAGCACAGAGCAGGAGACGCTAACAATTTGTCTGACAATGCCAAGTCTATCCTGGAGAATGACCCATGAACCTGGGAGTAAAAGGTGTAATCCTTACAGTTAGGATTCCATGACCTCCATATGTCATACAGGCCATACTCATGTAATATGTGTCTAAATGATTAGAAGCGATCCCGGGTTGGAAGGGTTTTTAAAGGGCATTGGGCAGATAACTTATCTGAGCGAGGGTCTAAAACCAAATTAAAGTCTCCCAGTAGTAACAGTGATCCATTGAGGCAGGACTGGAGGGGAGTACAAAATTTCCTAATAAATGAGATTTGGTTAACATTAGGGAGATAAACCACCACTAATGTGTCATTCAATGTCCCAGTAAGAATTAGATATTGACCCTCAGTGAATTGTTTATCCAACATAAAGTTACAAGAGCGGGAAAATAAAAAGGCCACTCCAGCCTTCTTCTTGCGTCCGTTGGACGTATAATAACATGGGAAGTTGTGGTTCGAAAACTGAGAGGGAGAGGATGCCATAAAGTGGGTTTCCTGTAAGGCTATCACATGTGCTTCAATTTTGGCAAAATGGAATAAAGCAAGCCTCCGTTAATTTGGGGAGTTAAGGCCTTTAACATTAAGGGAGACTACATTGACCATTTTGTGGATAGAGGAGAGAATGTTGGAACACAGGACTGTTTTGGGAATGTGAACCGGAGACCATGCCTACTGTTAAGCACATACTATATATATTGCACTGAGAGGTGGAGTAGACAAGGGGATAAAAAATGGTAAAAAAAGAAAAAAGAAGGGAGAAATAAGTTGAGCACCATGAGGGGGCAACTAGAGGCCGCCTAACATAATGGCACATAGAAGGCAGCAGCCAAATTGGCCTCCCCCTACACTCCAAAAACAGAAACACTGTGCTATTATCCATGCCCCAAGTGCTTTAAAGGAAATGTATTCTAACACTAGTGTCCAAGGGGTAAGCTATCTATATGTTTTATAAACGTCATAATACCCAAAGCATGGGCCGTCAATATAGTAGTAAAATTATACAAATATATATATGTCTATATAGAAATAGACAAATCCATACAAAAATATACAAGGCATAAAGGTGGTCATTCCGAGTTGATCGCTCGCTAGCTGTTTTTAGCAGCCGTGCAAATGCTAAGCGCCCACCCTCTGGGAGTGTATTTTAGCTTAGCAGAAGTGCGAACGAAAGGATCACAGAGCGGCTACAAAAAAAATTGTGCAGTTTTAGAGTAGCTCCAGACCTACTCAGCGCTTTCGAGCTCTTCAGACCATTCAGTTCCGGATTTGACGTCATAAACATGCCCTGCGTTCGGCCAGCCACGCCTGCATTTTTCTTGGCATGCCTGCATTTTTCCGAACACTCCCTGAAAATGGTCAGTTGACACCCAGAAACGCCCACTTCATGTCAATCACTCTGCGGCAGCCATTGCGACTTAAAAGCTTCACTAGACCTTGTGTAAAACTACATCGGCCATTGTGAAAGTACGTCAAGCGAGCGCACTGCGCCGCATGCGCAGAAGTGCCGGTTTTGTACTTAATCGCAGCGCAGTGAACATTTTCAGCTAGCGATCAACTCGGAATGACCCCCAAAGTCCCAAGTGTGAGCCAACAATATAGTGATAGAAAGTATACAGGTGACATAGTATACAGATCATATATCATATATGGGAGCAATGAACAGATAGAAGTGCAATACTTACAGAGACCTGCTGTGTATCTGTCAAGATTCAAATGTGGAATGAAAGGGGTGAACCTGTGAGAGGCATTTATACCATGAGTGGATGACATCACTTCCTATCATTTAGTTAACAGGGATCAGGATATGCCAATTAGAGAACATGTAACATTAAAGGGACCTGTATCCTTTTAACAAATCTCACCAAAGTCACTATAAACTAAAACCAAGGGAATAAACATATAATTGAAATAAATATAAATATTGCAGCTAGCGGGGCAGCATATTAACAATATACATTCTGCCCGTGGACAGCACTACTTCCTGTTTGCGTTCCACCTATATGTGCTCCACCCGCGGACAACACTATTTCCTGTCTGCGTTCCACTACCAGGGGTTTCTTAACAGCTTCCACTGGAAGCACACAACATCCTATCCAAAGGAAGTGGAGTCAGCAGCGTGTATGTGAGTTCCCCCGCCCGATAACGTACTTCCAGGGAGCAGATCCTGGATATGTATGCAAAGTATATAACAACACTGAGTGACAATCTACCGGGGAAGGCCAGTATGCGTTCCACACGTGATGACATGCTATCATGAGTAAGGGACCAAGCCTGGGGAATAGCTGATGTAATGAGCTCCAGCATTTAATTAGAAACTTCTAAAAGGATTACAGTGTACATTCCATACCATAATGTCACGTTACCAGAAAACAAACACAAACACTCACTTTAATCTATAAAGAACTGAATAAGGGAAAAAATATACTTTCTATAAATAGGGGTTAATTCTAAAAAACAATGTGGCTAATTAACTAGGTAAGCCTACAAATCTACTAAAGTGTGGCTAATTAAGGTGAAGAGCATTGTGATTTAAATAAATAAAGATCAAAGACCCTATATAGCGGAAGTGCTAAATTGAATTACTAATCTCGACCTAATGGAATTAGCCCATTATAGCAGTGTATGGGCTAGTATAAAAATTATTCAGTGCTCCCATGTTAACAGATTAGCACATACAATACATTAAGGTTATGTTATTGCCCTATGAATACGGGGCAATAACACAATCACAGAATAACATAATAATACAAACATTCCGAGAGTGATATTAAGTGTTGACCAACAGCAAATGGCTTGTACTTCTGAAAAATGGCCCCAAAACACCTACAGAGGGATGTTACAGACACCTATTAAGGCAACATAAGACCTAAATAAAGGACGCTATGTCTATGCCCTCAGTTAAGCCACATGGAGTCATGGAATTTAAAGTATAGATCCAGAAATTCTCTTTTTTGGCTAATGCTAAATCCCTATTCCCTCCCCTAGTAGGTTCTTTGACCACTTGCTGATTTGGATTTAACCGTGTGAAAAAGAATGAGGCTTGTCTTGAGAAAGATTCTTGCTATAGAATCGAAATGTTGACTGATTAACAAAGCCTTGAAACACTGACTGGACTATATGTTTGAGGAGAGTGCCCCCCAGGTTACTGGATCTTTGTGTATTATTGTGGACCCACCTGTTCAGGTGGAATCCGCTGGGAGCACCCCGATTGTTGATTATATGTGGATGTGAGTGCCGGACTACCAAGGATATATTTTATTACCGGCCTTTGACTGGTCTTCTTTCCTGACACCCATCATTGATTTACACAAACTACAGTGGAAGCAAGCTAATAATGTTAATCTAGAGACTATTGTTGTCTTTAGATCTTATTTTTGATGCATTTCTTATAATATTGTAATCCCAGTATGGCCCAGGCAGCATCATGTTTGTTTGATGAAGGTTTATTATCTCTAGCAGAACAAGGGGTAATTTCATTTACTAATGATGAAATAGAAAAGATACTATTTAATAAGTTAGACTTTGAATAATTGCCTGCAGAAACATTGGCAGATATTTTTTACAGGTTGCTAAAATTGAAACGCTGTGAGGTAGATTTACAGTTACATGGCCAATTTTTCTCAGAGTACCATCGACGTAAACATATGCCGCAATAATCCGGTGTTTTGTAGTAAATGGTGCTGGATACTTAATAAATGTTCCCTTGACCTTCTCATTTTGGTTGTGGAGGAAGCCAGTAATGAACTCAAAAAAGTAAAAAGTGACATAGAACAACTGGAGATTACTTCTATTCCATATTTGCGGGAGGATAAGAGTTCGAACTGGTTGGAGAGACTGCAAACCCAAATCAATTCTTACTGTAATGAACTAACCTCCTTTAAGAGAAAGAAACTCACTACGGTAACAACAGATTACCAAAATCACACGGCCTATCGCTGGTTACTGGGTAATAGTAACCAGTACTCTTCCGATAGACAATTACGCCCCTTTAGGTGACAGCAACAACAATATTTTACGCGTGATTTGGGTTCATCTCTCTCCACATCAGACACCAATCAATCTGACAATAAATGTGGGGATAGACTTTTTTTTTAGAGCCCAGGGTAGACAGCAGAACTACACCACCCTGATCCAAGAATCACCGACTCCATACGAGATGGGGTGGCTACAAAAAGAAGGGGCCGCAGGAAGTGGACCTAAATTTAGTTTTCAATCTATCGAGTACTGAGTTAGTTATTTCAGAGACTCTATTGTTAGCCTAGGGTCTTTAATTTGTTCCATTCTTTCAGCACCAACCATTTGAGGGAATAGTGGACCAATATCGGTTTGGGAGGAATTTGCGCCTTAAGGAATTCTTCTCAGAGAGAATACTTCACCCAATAGGCCATTCAAAAAGGCCTATAGATTTGATCCTCATTCCAGTAACTCCAGTCTTAAAACCTTTTAGAATGGTCAATAGGGACAGTCGTACTTTCAAACCACCCACTTCTTATTACAACTTGTCCGCTGATGAACATCAGGCTCTCAAACGACTATGCTCAAACCCTCATCTGGTCATTAGACCAGCCGACAAGGGTGGAGCGGTAGTCGTTCTGGACTGGGTGGATTATGACTGGGAAATAAAATTGCCAGTTATCAGACGAGCAAACATATCGGAGAGTTAGGTCTAATCCAATTCCACAGATTAAAGCACAGATTGATGCATGTCTTAAAAGGGGCCTTGAGAATAAATGGATTGATAGTGATTTAGCAGAGTACCTGATGGTTGATAAACTGAGATGTCCTATCATATACACACTTCCATAAATTCACAAGACTTTATCTAAATCACCGGGACGTCCGATTATAGCGGCAGATGGTCACTATTACAGCCGGTGGCCCAATTTGTAGACTCCATTTTACAACTATATGTAATAAAGAGTTCTAGTTACATTCGTGATTCTGGCGACTTTTTAAATCATTTGAGTCAGATTAATGATCTCCTGACAGCGTGTATCTTGCCACCATGGACGTACAATCCCTATATACAGTGATACCCCATTCAGAAGGACTGGGAGCACTTAGGGAAATAATTTCTGCAGATCCGGTATTGGGGATACCCACTGAGTTCATACTCGAATTGACCTATTTAGTTTTGAGTTTGAATCACTTTAAGTACAAAGACCCATACTTTTTTCAAATGTCTGGGATGGCCATGGGCTCGAATTTGGCACCCTCCTATACCAACATGTACATGACACAGTTTGAGCGAACACATTTATTGATGGAATATGGTTCAAAGATCAAAATTTATAAATGTTTTAAAGATGATGTCTTTATTGTTTGGTTGGATACTAAAGAATTATTTTTTGAAATAGTTGATACTATCAATGAGCTTGAGAGCCCTATTAAGTTCAACTATGAGATTTCCATTGATCATGTTAATTTCTTGGACGTGGCTATCGGGAAGTCCGGTGGTAAATTTACCACCACCCTTTATAGGAACCTACAGACAGGAACACTACACTGCTCACAAGCAGTTTTCACCCACCGGCATTGAAGGACAATCTTCCTGTATCACAGTTGTTGAGGGTAATGAGAAACTATACGGATGACACCATGAGACAGGTTCAGTTGACCGATATGATGTCAAGATTTCAAGAATGTGGGTATACCCCATGGGCATCGCAGAAGTGTTTACGAAGAGCTCGACAGATTTTCGTAAACAAGTTTGTGAAGAGTCTGGTAACTCCACCTGGGATGATTTACAAAACTAAATGTGATAATCATGCACAATCTACACAGAAAGTGCTAAGTAAACATTGGCCTATTTTAGCTTCAGATCTGTCCGTGCCATTCACACACATGGGACCACCCATGATGGCTTATGGCAGCGAACCTGAAGCAATTACTAATGCGACCAACACTTACCCCAGATGGGCACAATGCAGACGATATATGCTCTAAGCCAGGTTGTTTGTGTGTGGCACGTGTAGGTCCCTAAGGGTTGGTAAGGTATTTTCCCACCCACACACTGGTAAAAATATCAAAATCAAATATCACTTACACTGTAAACTTGATTATGTGATATATTTCTTGACATGCCCTTGTGGGCTTTATTATGTGGGACTTACATCCAGGTGTTTTAGGGATCGTATGGCTAACCACCGTACTTCAATTCAAGCTGGTATTCAAATGGGCTCCTCGGACAAACCGGTGGCACGCCATTACCTTGAAAACCGACACCAGGTAGCCAATATTAAGTGTAAACTTATAGATTGGGTAACCCCTTTGCCCAATGTGGGGGACAGACTATTAGCTCTTAAGAGGAGAGAGAGCTTTTGAATTTATTCTCTTGATACAGTTGCCCCTAGAGGCTTTAATGAATACAATACTATGAATGATTTTTTTTCTGATCTATTTTGGTTATACACTCAATATAAATACCCTTGTATGTGTATGATTGAGTATATAATACCTGGTCTTATATAAACTGAGAGTATAATTTGCATCACTAAGTTCTAATACAACTAGATGATTTTACCATTTTGTATGTATAGATTTTTTCAGGATGACAGTTGAATGTATTTAAATATTCTTCTGTACTTTCATTGTTAAGTGTATTGTTTTCTTCTGCTTTTTTTGTATATTACTGTTTTTCTTTTTTTTATATGACCTTTTTGTCTCACACTCACTGGCCTGATGCAATACACAGATCACAACAGGATCAAGCCTTTGGAATTCCCGTTGAGGGGTATAGGAATATATGATCCTGGGGCTGAGCGGTGCATGCAAGATGAATAGGGCCTGATACCTTGGCATTATATGACACATTTATAGCACTGGTGGGGACGTAGATGTGTCTGTGTGTGGTTTGTGGAGCACTGGCAGACGTTGTTACTAGTGCGCCAATGTTTGGTTGGTATATGATATTCACTTCCGGTAAGTGGAACGCATGGTGATTCCTACTTCTGGTGACTGGAATGCACGCTGCTGCTATGAGCGGCTGATGATGACGGAGCGGAATGGTAGGGTCATATTAAGTAGTTGTATGTATTACTGGATCTGTCTAACACCAGGAATGTAGAGGTTCACAGTTACTCTGGTTATATTTATTTCCCTTGGGTGGTATATATCTGTGATGATTAGGGTTATATAGACTTCCGGTCTCCTCCCCATATAACGTCAACTGGTCGAGATGAGAGCACACAGCTCCAGAGTGTGGAACCTGATGTACACTGTTGACTGGTGAGTGATATCTGGATGAACTTGTATTCTAGTTTGTTTTGGTTGTTTCTTGATCTCAGTATTTGGGGGCCTTGCTCATATTCATCACCATGTGTATTTCCCAGGGTGTTGTATTGATCTGGAGATTATACTGGTCTGGCTATCCACCAGAAGTGAGTACTGTATTATCCTTTTTACATTTAAGATGGGGCGGTTTAAACATACCTGCGGTGTGTTTTAGACTATGAATTTATTTCCCCAAAGGAATGGTTGATTGAAGTGGTTGTTCATCTTATTAAATATATTTGATCTGGAGCTGTCAAAATTTTATTAGTAAGTATGGCACCACCATGCTGGGTGATTATGATATTAGGTATCCTTTCCCACAGTAATACTATTTACTGACGGCACATATTTTTGGTGTATTAATGATATGTTACATTACATTAAAATCATATTTATAATCCTGAGGTGGTGGTGTTATGTACTTGGGCCCATGAGACTAATTTAATGTTATTTGTCTTCTTCCTGATCTGTACCATTTGCTGATTTGAATTTAACCTTGTGAAAAAGAATGAGGCTTGTCTTGAGAAAGATTCTTGCTATAGAATCGAAACATCGACTGATTAAAGCCATTAACGAAGCCTTGAAACACTAACTGGACTATATGTTTGAGGAGAGTGCCCCCCAGGTTACTGGATCTCTGTGTATATATATATGTGAAAGATTCCACGCATATATTAAGTATACTTAAAAACCTGGAGTGGAACGATGAGTATAGCTGGTGTACAATAGACGTGGAGTCTTTGTACACCAGCATACCGCATATAGAGGGAATCCAGGCTGTTGACTACTATTTAAGGATGGACAGTGACATAGGAGATGATTTAAGAGAGTTTTTGATAAAATGTGTGGATTATGTGCTGAAAAATAATTTTTTCCTTTTTGAGGGAAAATTTTATAAACAACAGTGCGGCTGCGCTATGGGAACGCCATATGCGCCGAGTTTTGCTAATTTGTATTTAGGAAAGTGGGAATATGAGGTTATTTTTGAGAACAATCCGTTTAATGAAAATATAATACAATTTAATAGATATATAGATTACGTACTTGTAGTATGGAGAGGGAGTAGTGAAGAATTTGATAATTTTTTACAGTATATTAATGATAATAATTATAACTTAAAATTTACGTCTAATTTTCAAAAGAAAAAAATTGAGTTCCTTGATCTAGTATTAGATACAGCCAACTGGAGCCCGGGGAGTAGTATTAATAGTTATACACACATAAAATAAGTAGATGGTAATAACTATATTCATTATAAAAGTTGCCATCTGAAAAACTGGGTAACGAATATACCCTACTCCCAGTTTCTGCGTATAAAAAGGAACTGTTCGGAGGTAGATGTATATGAAAAACAAATTGAATTGTATAAAAAACGATTCATTGAGAAAGAATACCCCGAAAAACTAATAGATAATTGTAAGGAGAGGGCAGAAAACTAGAGAGGAACGAATTATTGGTATATAAAGAAAAAAAGGATTCACATGGGTTGTTTACACCCTTTGTGACAGGTTTTAATGTCAAGAATAGAGAAATAAGAGACATCTTGAACAAACACTGGGACGTTTTAGATCTAGACCCAGTATTAAGGGACATACTCCCTAAAAAACCTCAGGTAGTTTATACGAGAGCAAGAACTCTAAAATCTATGTTGGCACCGAGTAATTTACCTGAGATCAAGGATAAACAATGGCTAAAAGATGTACATGGGTGTTATCCGTGTAACCATTGTAAGATATTCCAATTTATTAGTAAAGATAGAAAGAAAGTTTGGAACAAAAATAGAACATACTACTGGAATATAAAAGGGTTAATAAAATGTCAAACAACGTTTGTAATATATCTTTTATAATGTCAATGCGGAGCCCGATATGTGGGCAAAACAAAAAACAATTAAAATTAAGGGTGCTTGAACATATGAGAAGCATTAATAATAAGCTAATCAATCATTCTGTCCCTAGACACTTTTTATTGTGTAATGGTGGGTCCCTGAGTAAATTTAGTTGGAAAGCAATTGAACATGTTACTCCAGATGTAAGAGGGGGAGATATTTTAAAAAACTAAGCAAGAGAGAGACTTACTGGATACATACACTAAAGACTTTAAGTCCAGACGGGTTAAATAAAACATACAACATCGTTCCTTTCTTGCACTGAGTCCATCCGATTTGGTCGCTTGGTGAGACACAGTAGTTGGTCCTCATGACCCTGTGTTTCACTAAGAAGCGTATTAGATCTGGTTAGTGATGTTGGACAAGATACAGATGTTGGAATAGGAGCCCGACTATAGGGTTAATTGTTTAGTTTGACTTGATAGTAAATATTCTGGGTGACGTTTTATTTGTAAATATGCTGAGTGATGTTTCATTTGTATATGGTTTATATAGTGATGACCATGTTATTATATATCATTTTTTTCCTTTCTCTCTCTTTTAAACAATATATATTTATTGTTTATGAAAGGTAATTGTTGTGGTATTGTATTTGATTTTAAATGTGCTGCGGGAAGCGGCTAATTGTCAACAAACAACTGTGCTATAGCTAATGTGGATGGTAGTCAGCAGACAAGAGGATTTTATATTCTAAAGGCAGGCTAGCCGTAGTTCCCATTAGATGGATATAATTAGATGATTTATTCCTGCTGATTGTTGACGTAGCCGCAACCCAGGGGGGTTAATAAAGATGTGTAGATGTGTAATATATATTGTCATATATGTTATATAAATTTTTATTGATGTATAGAATTGTTTAAATGATGAATAGATACATACATTACTGTTATGATGTCAATGCCGGCTAGCTATATTGAATACTAGCGGTAATATAACAGCTGCTAATTTAATATGTAAAGGAGAACGGAGTGTATAAATAGTAAAGTTCAACTGCGGGTAGCCACACACCCTGACGAAGTGCCCGTGACGAAACGCGTTGGGCGTGGTAACTGGTCACTTGACGTAACAACGTTACTGCTGACTTGATCGTGTGTGGTCCCGAGCCAGGGATCGGTTGATGAGCTGAGAATAGCGGCCGCTCCACTGACGCTGTCCGGAGGAGTTTCGGTGTGATACATCGAGCTGCTTGTCTCTAACTGAGATGTATGTATGCATATACCCTTTGTAATTAAATGCTTACAACTGTTTTACTTATACTCCGCGCTCCTCATTTGTTCTTTTGCATGTATCTAAACTGAGCCTGTGGTATGGTTCTAATTGGAGGAAGCAGCAGAGGACAAAAATAGTGTGATCAAGATCCAGAAATATTGGACCTTCTAAATTATACTGGACTGGTTTGGAATATCGCGCAATTATTTCTTTTCCACTATATACAGATGTGTCCACATACATCTTTGCTATATCCCACCATGTATGGCACAGTTTTGCATGCCTTAGACTCAGAGATTTAGCCATGCCTTGTTAATTTTCTTAATTTGCCTCTTTAATATGTTACTTTATACATATTCTATTATGGCAAACAAAAATTTTAAAATTCATCCACTCGCTACTCGTGATAAACAGCTTAGCCGTGTTTTGCATGTTGTGCCAAATTTGTAAAAAAGCAAAGATGTAAGTGGACACATCTGTATATATGTATGTATATATATATATATATATATATATATATATATTTATATATATATATATAGTATGATCTGTTGTGTCGAAGTCGGAAAATATTACAGTACACACATCACATACAAACACCACACAGATGGCCTCCATGCGCGTACTTATTTTGCCGTGCATGCACATATTTGCAAATTGTGTATGATCACTCACGCGGTCGTGCGTGTTAGCGCGTGGTGTGAGTAATTATGGTAGTGTTTGTAATTGCATGGAAAAGCCATAAAAACACATTACATATTTAATCCAAATAGTGCACAATGTACACATAGCCCACATGCACCGCACCAGCAATTTACACTTGTTTAAATGGTACAGCAACAAAGGGATTCACCTTTACAGGATAGGAGGGGACAGAACTAGGTTATAAGGTAGTGTTTGGTATACAGCTGTAGGGTATTTTAAGAGCAATATTCCGGTGTTGGTTTGCAGAAGATCGCACACTCCTGCGAATAGTTATGCGCAGGAGCAGAATATAAATATTAACTGTATTTACTGTGCTCTTGATATGCGGCGGGAACCCAGAGGAGAACATCTGCAAGTGCGCCTGGACCAGACATTGCCCACCTATGCAAACTGACCTATGACCTCTCCTGTACTGTAAACGACCATCCCAGTGCCCAATGGACAAAGAGATTACAGTTCCCATTGTGTTAGGTTTTGGACAAATGTATAAAAAGCCAGCTGCAGGCCAGGTCACTCACAATCTCTGAAGATCATCTACCTTGATGATTGAGGACCGTCCGGGAAGCGCAGGTGAACAAACGTATGTACCATTGACTGCAGCCTTTTTCTCTAATTGTATTGTATTATGCTTGTAACCCCCTGCTAGTAAAGATAACTGTTGGTGGGTTGGACCCCAACATAGTTTTTAAAATACAATTGGTGTCGTGTCCCATTTCCTGTTAAATGTTTAAGTTATATTTCTATTACACGTATAACTGCATTGTGCTCTCAGCATGTCTCTGTGTGTGTGTATGCACTGCGTGTACTCTATACGTCCAACGCGGCGTGAGTACACAAAGTGCGTATGGGGTACGGACCTTTGTACGCTAACTGTGTAAAAAGTACGTAAGGTAAGGATTAAATTACAGCGGCCGCAGCGGCTCATTTTTAAAGTGTATAGAGTGTGTTTTTAAGTATTGCTTTTAGTCCTGTAAGTAAATCAGCATTTACAATTGGGGACTCAATCCGGTTTTTCACATGCTCACAGGCTAGCAGATCATAGCAGACTTTAATCTATCAGCGAAGGGTGGAAATATATCTACTTTAAACCTTTTTCTGGTTGCTGGATGTTTTAAAACCCTATTTGTGTGCTGTTAGATTGCGTGTGCTCTGTCTGGTCTACAGAGTTGCTGATAGAGCCCGGAGGTAAACAGGAAAAAAGCTATTTAAAAAAATCTGTGTAATTTTTCTTGGCGAAAAAAAGTACACTTAGGTTATTAGTTATTATAGATCTGTGTGAAATCGGATACATTTGTTTGCTATATAGATACATTTGAAGTAAATGTATTTAAGGGAGTAATTATAAAAACACAAAATGCAGTTCTGGCCCAGTCGTAAAGGGTTATACAGAACACGTGTGGATTGTGTTAAGTGAGCGATTATAGTTAGTATTGCTCACATTTAAAGAGACTGTGTGATTTGTTTTAGTGCGGATGCACGTTTTGTACATGTGGCCCGGACAAAGTACAGGACCGCGCACACAGCGCAAAAGGCATGCACGGTCGCGTGTTTACACAAAGTTGCGTAAGAGTGAGGACGCTAAATACAAATTACACGATAGTTCATTCAATTAAAAGGTGGGGTAGTATACCTTAAATGCAATAGCACATAACTATCCGATTTCAAAAGCAGATTAGTATAAGACTTTTGTTTAAACTGTACTGCCTCTGGGGTAAAGCTGCCAATCAGAAAGAGTGGAAATTTTCTGTACAGAAAATTGTTGTGTATTTGTGTGAGTTGAAAGGAAGAGTGAGTGTATTTGTACCCCGGAATTCGGGATCCCGTCGTTGGTACACCAAGTGAGTGGAGGCTTGGCTGCGTGAGGCGGCTGACTCACGTTAGTATAGATAGTAAAGGACGCAAGTCGTGAGGAGACTTGCACAGGAGTGTGCTAGGGAATTGTGAATTGTGACACATATAGTTTTATGTTACACTCCGGCTGAAGGGTCGCAGTTTGTATATTCGACTCGTGGTCATAGAGCGGATAGGTAACAAGTACCTATGTGCTGTTCGATTGGACCGCGTGTTTGTGGGTGCGATACGTGACGCAACTTGATACCCTTGTGTGAACTTTTTGCGCAAAACCGCAGTATCATTAGCTCCGTGTAGAGCATACGCAAGCGTGATTTGTGTAAAAGTGCATAGGGAGTTTTCGCTGGTCTCTCTCAGGAAAATCTCCAACGGTAGATATTCACTGGAAAAGGTTAGTCACTCCTAAAAACTTCCAGTGAAAAGAAGCCAGTTAGGGGCCCTAGGTTGGGTACATTGCCTTCCACTATCAACAGTGTATCGTAGTACTGGCCAAAGTGGGCGAGAGCGGGTGAAAAGCGCTCAGAGCACTTTCACCGTCTGCTTGCATTGAGTATTTTGGTGTTTCTGGGAAAAGGCCCACAATTATGGGAGCCAGGTGCTCAAGTAAGAGACATATGGTAGCCAGGGTTCAGGCTAGAAAACCGTGGCCCAAGGGGTCAGCAAGGTTTATTATGTGTGGGAAATATGGTCCACACGCTGAAGTTTTTTGTGACGAATGGGTACGTATGACTGACAAAGACAGGGCATAATTCCCTAGGATGGGCAGCTTTGAACCAGAAGCACTGCAGAATGTAGGTAGTAGAATATGCCTGATCAAATCTAGAAAACGAAGGATCAGACATAATGATTGTTTAAACTTGTGGCAGCAAGAGGGGGAGGTGCAAAGGGAACTGGCTCGCACAGCAAATTCCAGACCAGATAGGAATTTGGACACGAACACACCATTACCGACACAAGTTGAAGGGGAGAAGATGGCTACAATCAATGGTATATCTTTAAATGATAGAAAAATACAGAATCAATGTGTTAACCTTAACCCTTGCAAGTTGTATCCTGTTTTAAACTCTCTCCAAGGTCATAGGTCAGAGGAAAATGATGCATCCACCCCACTCTCAGCCCTCATCCAGGCATTCGCCTTACAGGAATTTCAGGTGGGCCTGTCCAACCAGTAAGAGCAGTAACAGTATCCCCCACTGAAAGGACTGGTGATATCACAGACATCGGTAAGTGTGAGACTGTCCATTACACAGAGACATCAACACCTCACAGGAAGCAGATTAGGAATGAAATGGTAGTGTTATATCCTGTCTTGGAAATAGTAACTCCCAATGGGAGAACCGATAGTCAGGGAGTAACCCTCACCAGGAATAATGTAATGTATTGCCTGTGGACCAGATCAGAACTGCGGTCAATCATTTCAGAATTCTCCGATCCCTGGAAGCATTTAGCCAGATGTCAGAAGTATGTAAAGGATCTGTGTAATGCTAATGAACCTGCAAACAAAGATTGGCGGACACTTTTGAAAGCATGCCTACCCCCTAATATTGACACCCAAAAATGTATTACTGATTGTAAATTAGAGTCAGATGGTCCTATGACTGACGAACACAATCAGGAGAACGTGGAACGAATTAACATGCAGCTAGAGTTGTATTTCCCCACTACTGTTAAGTGGAGAAAAATTTTCTCCATAAAACAGAGAGAAAATTAAATGGCATCTGAATATTTCCATCGGGCTTTGCAAATAATGGCTAGATACATTGGGGTATTGGATATAGGGAATGATACGAATTACAGGGAGGTGGCTGTCTCTTTCTTAATGGACGGACTCAATAAGGCATTAAGGAACGGTGCAAACATCTTTGCCTAATTGGAGAGGGGTCACAGTAGCTTATCTTAGAGAGTGCGCTATTGAGCATCACAAGAACATTGTTAGGCGCAGAGAACAACAGGAGGAGAGATTGAGGATGGTAAGTATACAGGCTCTTACAGGAAAGACTCATCATCCCAAACCCCAGACCCCTAATGGTAAGCCAAGGTTAATAATATGTTACACTTGTAAAAAGGAAGGGCATTTTGCCAGAGATTGTAGGAGTAGTAGGACACATAGTCAATATAGACCCCCTAGACAGAAAACACAAGCCACATTATTAAACACATAGACGGGACCAAGGGACATATAGTAAGGAATCATGAGCAATATAGATAACACAGATTTGGTTAATGGGAAGAATGGAATAAATGCAACATTACCCTTTGACAAAACTTGCTGGGGTTAAGATGGGGCCTCTGAACTTTTGCTTCTTTTTCTAGCAGAAATGGCCCCTGATTAACTTAACAGGAGCTTTGTTAGATATAAAATACATATAATGTGCTCCCGCTCAGGAAGTACAAAGTATGTCAGTCACCCACAAAGACTGACATTTGTGGGTGACTGACATTTCACTGTTCTAGATTCATGTTCATCACAGGTAGAGGAATTTATCTCAAAGATACCGGGTTCCCTATGAACTTAGGATGGACAGGACACTGGATTGATGTCTGGGATAGTCCCAGTAGAGATACAACACGCATATAATTTTTTTTAAGGGGAGTATACCAACTAGAGAAGTCATTCCCCATAGTGCCCAATCCAGTTGTCAAATATTATAAAATCCTCTTTATCACTACAAACTTATCTGTCACTAACTTCTATGTGATTTTTCCTTCTTCACAAGTTTCCTCTTCATCTTATGTTCACCGAGAGTAGGGTACAATACATGGACCCGATTACAGTTCAAACGCACATGCCTACTCGGTCCTTCAGAGTTCTGCCCAAATCCAGTATATCTCACCAGCACAAGGACACCAGTATTACTGCAGTGTGCCTGATCATGCACAAAGGGTGGAGAATGAGAATACTGGTGAAGGGAGACGGTGTACAGACACCGATATGCATGATGGTGTGACAGCCTGTGGGTGAAAGCCAAACCTGATATTTTTCTTTTTTTTATTATTATTCCCCTCTCTTATCTCATCCAGAGACGGTTTACTTCACACAACTGATAACACATGACAGTCAAATTGAAATGAAAAAATTGTGTTCCCTACAGGAAAGGGCAGTCTGGAAGTCGAAGGGGTATGGTCAGGAGTCTTCAGGACTTTGGACAGGTGGACACGGTAAGCCAGTGGCCCCCAGAGCATATCTCCCAAGCCTAGCTGAGGCGGCATATGGTCTGACTCACCTAGGGTAAGGAAGGTATGTGCAAGCTGGTAAGAGCCTACTGGAGTGCACCAGGATTATCTTCCCATCTTCCCAAGAGAGCAATGACATGTCCTACTTGCTTGAGGAAGAATATTGATAAGGCAATAAAAACAGAACCATCCCATATCCCTCCTACAGACGGACCTTTTCAGGTAATACAAATCGACTTCATACAGTTACCACCCTGTAGGAATTTGAAGTATGTGTTAGTATGTATTGATGTGTTTTCCAACTGGGTAGAAGCGTTCCCTGTTGCCACAAATACTGCTACGTTCACTGCAAAGAAAATTGTGCAGGAATTTGTGTGTATCTATGGTTTCCCTAGAATGATAGAAAGTGATAGGGGTACCCATTTTACAGGTGAAGTCTTTCAAGTCATGTGCAAACTTATGGGAATTAATAGCAAGCTACACACTCCGTTCCGACCACAGGTGAGTGCGAAGGTAGAGAGAGTGAACAGCACTATTAAGAATAAGCTGAGCAAAGTGATGGCTGAAACTGGATTGCTGTGGCCAGAAGCTTTGCCACTAGTGTTGTACAGCATCAGAACCACTCCCAGGTCACCGCTTAACTTATCACCCTTTGATATTCTTTTTGGTCGACAACCTCATGTAATGATAGACCCCCAGGATGATTTGAAATGCAATAATGAAATAACTGAGAAATCTTTGGTTAGGATGAGCCAGCAGCAGGGAAATCAACAAAAAAATCTAAAGCTGGTGATTCCTGACCTACCGAACAGTAATTGTCATGACATTGAGCCTTGGGATTATGTGATGATACGAAATTTTCTACGCTCAGGTTGCCTCATTGAAAGGTGGGAAGGACCATACCAAGTCTTGTTAACCAGTGCTACAGCAATAAAGGTCGCCAAAAGAGAGACTTGGGTCCACTCGTTCCACTGCAAGAAGGTCGCTGACCCGGAGAAAACTCGTGACAAAGAGCAAGGTGAAAAGAACCTCATATCACTAGAGAGTCTATTCCGGGAAAGCTAAAAGGCAGGAGTGTTGAACGGCACCTGAGCGTGGAGAGCAACAAGATCAAGGACGGTTGTTGCACCATTTCCCCCCCCCCCCCCCCCTGCGTTTTCCTTTCTTTTCTCCTTATTTTCCTTCTTTCCCCTAACGAAATGGATCTATCACAAGAGACTGCGTTTCGGGTTCTGCTAGTAATATTTATTTTGATCAGGACAATTTGTTTTGGTGAGGGTCCCAGAGAGGTCGAGCAAGGATCTGGAATGGGTTCTGATGGCGAGTACGAATTTGTAGATTCTCAGGAGCAGCACATCACTCGAGTAAAGCCTGGTATCAGTAAGCGCTCTGGTAGTCATGGAGCTCGGAGGCAATGTGAAGGGTTATTGTCTGATGAATATTGTATTTGTAGGAATTGTGAGAACATAGTCGAAGATGGGTGCATCCAGAGATGTCAGTCCAACATTAATATCGACATGGACCGACATACGTTGAGTGATTACCACTCATTAATGGGTAAAGTCTTAAACCAGACAGAATGTTGGGTGTGCTCACAAGTTCCTCAAGGACAGAGTAAGTCAGGATTAGTGCCGTATCCTTTAGCAATAGATGAGGTACTCGAATTACGGGGTGGGAGACCGGTGGACAAGAAATTCAATATATCTAGGCCCCCTAACTTGAAGCTCTACCAGTACAATTTAGATAGGTCCTTGTTGTGTTTTAATATTTCCAATTTCCAAAATTCAGGAAATTGGGAAGTGACGTGGAATAACCAGACATTGACCTTTTCACACAGAGCTGATGGGATACCTATCGACTCTGAACTTGTACGCAAGATAGCCAACAGTGGGAGGTATTTTCGGTACCGGTATACACATGGAAGCAAGACTATGTGGGTTGGAAAGGTATCGCAGGGGTATTGTGCCCACATCATCCAGCCCGATACTTGTACTGAGCAAATGAGAGAACTAGGGATTGGTTTCTTTACATGGAAAGTTTGCAATATGGTGATGTTATATTTTGTCCCCTATGTTCTCCCAGATAATGCCTATTTCATATGTGGGAGGAAAGCGTACAAGTGGCTCACTCCGAGCTCTGAGGGATTGTCTTATATTGGGAGAGTACTACCAGAGGTCAATACCATAACCCACGATAAAATGAAAGGCGTTCACCGCAGTGCTCAGACTCCTTATACTCTTACCCACTATGAACACATCATCAATAGACACCTCATAGATAGGGCAGATCACACAGCCTTTGATTTGATACATGAATCCACCGGGATTCAGTTCCTTCTCGCATTAGATATCATCCGTACTGCCAGAGGAACTATAAATTATAGGTACATCCATGCGCTAGCGAACTTGATAGACAATATCACCGAGATGTATGATGACACCTTCAGGTATATGGGAAGGGAGTTACAAGCCTACAAGAAGGAACTGATCCAGCACAGGATGGTCCTTAATTATGTTACAGCCGTGACAGGTGGGTATTGTGTTACTCTGGCAACTCAATATGGTGTGAAGTGCTGCACATATATTACAAACAGCACTGATGACCCCACGGAGATCATCGATCAGAAGATGGACGATATCTTACAGTTGAAGTGGGAGTTCAGGAGGAAGCACAACTTTACCTTAGCGACTGTGGGTAATGAAGTGACTGGCTGGGTCTCATGGTTGAACCCACGCAAATGGTTCTCAGGGTTAGGAGAGTGGGCACAGACTGTTATTATGAGTGTGGGGAAGTTTCTCCTTTGTATCCTGGGAGTCATCATAATTATTGACCTGATATACAGGTGTGTTCGAATTCTAACGCGGCGCAAGCACAGCACAAATTTGATGAGTCTAAGGAGCGAGGGTGTTGTTACAGCAGCAGATTTGATTTATGATCCATCCATAGAGACGGTGTTATGATAAGGATTGCAAATGAATTTCATGGCATGTTTCTTTCACCATTTTTCTCTGTTTCCACCTTACCCAGAAACATACAACTGGAAAGACGTCAGCCCTACCCAACGTTTATGTGAATGTATTTTTATATATGTGTCTTCTCTTCATCTCTGCAACCTCCAGTTAATGGCACACACAGTCGCCTGGTGTTATACACATATAGTAGCATTCACATATGGTCCCCTCCATGTATCATCAACTAAATGTGCTCCCCATTTGTTGGAATAAGAAGCCGAAAAGAGCTCGGTAGTGTTTGTTTGCCCATTTACAGACCCTTAATACGGGATGAGAAGGATTTAATGTATACTTCGCAATACCTTGAAGCTTATTTAGAACATATACGGCACGATGATACATGCCCCTCAGACATTGATTCATACATACATGCTTTTTTACTATCCCACTAGGTTACACATTTCCCACCTAACGCGTTCACCCGATCATCCAAACTTGTATGTGTAGATAATATTTTGTATATATGTGTAGATAATATTTTGTGTTTATTAATTAAATGTGGCAGTTATTGATGACTGCCAAAGGGTGGACTGTTGAAGTCGGAAAATATTACAGTACACACATCACATACAAACACCACACAGATGGCCTCCTTGCACGTACTTATTCTGCCGTGCATGCATATATTCGCAAATTGCGTATGATTACTCACGCGGTCGTGCGTGTTAGCGCGTGGTATGAGTAATTACGGTAGTGTTTGTAATCGCATGGAAAAGCCATAAAAACACATTACATATTTAATTCAAATAGTGCACAATGTACACATAGCCCACATGCACCGTACCAGCAATATACACTTATTTAAATGGTACAGAAACAAAAGGATTCACCTTTACAGGATAGGAGGGGACAGAACTAGGTTATAAGGTGGTGTTTGGTATCCAGCTGTAGGGTATTTTAAGAGCAATATTCCGGTGTTGGTTCGCAGAAGATCTCACGCTCCTGCGAATAGTTATGCACAGGAGCAGAATATAAATATTAACTGTATTTACTGTGCTCTTGATATGCAGCGGGAACCCAGAGGAGAACATCTGCAAGTGCACCTGGACCAGACATCGCCCACCTACTCAAACTGACCTATGACCTCTCCTGTACTGTAAACGACCTTTCCAGTGCCCAATGGACAAAGAGATTACAGTTCCCATTGTCTTAGGTTTTGGACAAATGTATAAAAAGCCAGCTGCAGGCCCGGTCACTCACAATCTCTGAAGATCATCTACCTTGATGATTGAGGACCGGACCGGGAAGCGCAGGTGAACAAACGTATGTACCATTGACTGCAGCCTTTTTCTCTAATTGTATTGTATTATGCTTGTAACCCCCTGCTAGTAAAGATAACTGTTGGTGGGTTGGACCCCAACATAGTTTTTAAAATACAATTGGTGTCATGTCCCATTTCCTGTTAAATGTTTAAGTTATATTTCTATTACACGTATAACTGCATTGTGCTCTCAGCATGTCTCTGTGTGTGTGTATGCACTGCGTGTACTCTATACGTCCAACGCGGCGTGAGTACACAAAGTGCGTATGGGGTACGGACCTTTGTACGCTAACTGTGTAAAAAGTACGTAAGGTAAGTATTAAAATACAGCGGCCGCAGCGGCTCGATATTAAAGTGTACAGAGTGTGTGTCACGATCCGGGTATCTGGACGCCATTTCTTACCCATCAGATGCCTCCTAAGGCTGGCTCAGCGCTCCAGGACCGGATCCCATCTGTTATCCTGATGTGTACATTCCTGTATCCTCTCCTGTCACTCTGGGACGCTGTCACAGTAAACGCCATATTACACCTGGCATGGCGTCTCCCGCGGCCTCCGCCGCCGTCCCTGAACTTCTGCGTGCAGAGTGTCTGAGTGGCGATTACGTCAGCCGCGGCCTCCGCTGTGTCCGCGTGGTTGGATGTGCATCTGTCAGCCTGGCGCCTCCTGTCTCCGGTGGCCGGCGCCGCCATTACTGTTTTCATTACCACATGGATTACAAACCAAACTTCCCTCCAAGTGTCTGCATGGGCGCAGCCATCTTGGATTCTGTCAGCTGATCATTTCCACCAATCTGTTCTCAGTATTGATAATCTGCATAATTGCCTAGCCAATCCCTTCCTTGCTGCAGGTATAAATACACTGTGCCTGAGCAAGGAAGGCGTCAGTGCTTTGGTTGTCAAACCTAGTTCCTGTTTGTCTCTCTCCTGTGATTGTCTTCCAGGTTCCAGCTCCTGTCTCAAGACTTCCACCATAGAGACCCGCACCAGCATTCCACCTGCGGTGTAGCCTGACTCTCCAATCCATTGTGGATTCATCTGTTTCCAGCTACAACATTACCTGCTTCCAGCTCAGCTTTCAGCAGAGTACAGCTTCCCTTAAAGGGCCGGTGTCCTTTCTACACTTTACCACTCTCCACCGGTATTATTATTTCTCCGCTCTCAAGTTCTACATTTCAGTTCATATTTCATCGCTCCCAAGTTCATCTATTATTTAACTGGTTCCAGCCAGTATCCACTCCGTGCTAACAACAGTCTGGTTCCAGCCAGTATCCACAGCAGCTGTTTTACCTTCAGCAACCCAGCTTTTCCTGGAACACCAGCTGGCACAATCCTGGGTTATCTCCATTGCTACAGTCGGGCCTGGTAAGGACTTTCCATCTAGAAGATCATAAGAACTATCTCACACTACCAGTGCCCTGTGGCTCCTGCCATCCTGTAGTACCCAGGAACTGTATTTATTATATGCTGACTTTTACGTTTTCTTTTACTGCTGCTGTGTTGCGGAGTTGTCATAATAAACATCATTGACTTTTATCCAAGTTGTCGTGGTCACGCCTTCGGGCAGTTATTATTCATGTTACTTACATGTCCAGGGGTCTGATACAACCTCCCAGGTTCCGGTACATCTCAGCCCCTACAACTGAGGCTGCCTCCCGTCAGCTCAGGCCCTCAGTTGTGACAGTAAGCACTGACCTAATGAATCCAGCCGGAGACCAGGATCAAGCGGCCAGGCCGATGCAAGAACTGGCAGCCCGACTAGAACATCAGGAGGCTGCACAGGGCCACATCATCCGCTGTCTCCAGGATCTCTCTACTCGGCTGGATGGGATTCAGACAACTCTCCGTGGATCAGGCGCGTCTGGTGCGTCAACCACAGTGACTCCAGCTATAACCCCACCCACCTTACCCATTTCTGCTCCACGTCTTCATCTTCCAACGCCAGCAAAATTTGACGGATCTCCAAGATTCTGCAGGGGATTTCTCAACCAGTGTGAGATTCAGTTTGAGCTACAACCTGGCAATTTTCCCAGTGACCGTACAAAAATTGCCTACATTATTTCTCTTCTCAGTGGCTCAGCCCTTGATTGGGCATCACCGTTATGGGAGAGGTCCGACACCCTGCTATCTTCCTACACTGCCTTCGTGTCAACATTCAGGCGCATCTTCGACGAGCTAGGCCGGGTAACCTCAGCTTCATCCGAGATTCTCCGTTTACGCCAGGGGTCACGTACTGTAGGACAATATCTGATACAGTTCCAGATCCTGGCATCCGAACTGGCATGGAACGACGAGGCCCTGTATGCTGCATTCTGGCATGGCTTATCTGAGCGTATTAAAGATGAGTTAGCTACCAGAGACTTACCTTCTAAGTTAGATGAGCTAATCTCACTCTGCACGAAAGTTGATTTACGTTTCAGAGAGAGAGCAACTGAGCGTGGAAGATCATCTGCTCCAAAATCTTCTGCTCCTCCTCCTCGTCAACTGTCACCATCTAAAGATGAGCCCATGCAACTTGGCCGTTCCCGTTTAACTCCTGCTGAGCGCCGAAGACGTCTCTCTGAGTCTCTTTGCCTTTACTGTGCAGCTCCGTCTCACACCATCAATGCCTGTCCCGAACGTCCGGGAAAACTCCAAACCCTAGCTCGCCCAGGAGAGGGCCGGCTAGGAATAATGATCTCCTCTCCATCTCCTCATGATTGTAATCTCCCAGTGTCGCTCCAAATTGCTCAACGTTATCGGAACGTCATTGCCCTCCTTGATTCCGGAGCAGCTGGGAACTTTATTACCGAAGCCTATGTTAAACGGTGGTCCCTACCCACCGAGAGACTTCCTTCGTCCATCTCCTTAACTGCCGTGGATGGCAGTAAAATTTTTGATACAGTTATTGCTCTAAGGACTCTACCAGTTCGTCTGAGAGTGGGAGTTCTTCATTCCGAACTTATTTCACTTTTAGTGATTCCAAGAGCCACACATCCTGTGGTCCTGGGCCTTCCATGGCTCCGTCTTCACAATCCTACAATTGATTGGACGACTACGCAAATCCTGGCATGGGGTTCCTCCTGTGCTGAGACATGTTTGTTTAAAGTATTGCCTGTCTGTTCTTCCTCCCCCAGGTCGTCTGATGTTCCACCTCCTCCATATCAAGATTTCACGGATGTGTTCAGTAAAGCTTCTGCTGATATCCTTCCTCCTCATAGAGAATGGGACTGTCCGATTGATCTCGTTCCAGGGAAGGTTCCACCTCGAGGCTGAACTTATCCGTTGTCTCTGCCTGAGACGCATTCTATGGAGGAATATATTAAAGAGAACCTAGCAAAGGGGTTCATTCGACCTTCTTCTTCTCCAGCCGGCGCAGGCTTCTTTTTTGTAAAAAAGAAAGATGGTGGTCTGCGGCCGTGCATCGACTACAGAGGTTTGAACGACATTACCATCAAGAACCGTTATCCTTTACCCCTGATTACTGAGCTCTTTGACAGAGTTAGCGGAGCTACCATCTTTACAAAGCTGGACTTGCGAGGTGCATACAATCTCATCCGGATCCGTGAGGGTGACGAGTGGAAGACCGCCTTTAACACCCGTGACGGACATTATGAGTACCTCGTCATGCCCTTCGGATTGAGCAATGCTCCAGCTGTCTTCCAGCATTTTGTCAATGAGATCTTCAGAGACATTCTATACCGTCATGTCGTGGTCTATCTAGACGATATCCTCATTTTTGCCAACGATTTAGAGGAACATCGTTTTTGGGTTAAAGAGGTTCTGTCCCGTCTCCGTGTCAATCATCTCTATTGCAAATTAGAAAAATGCGTCTTTGAAGTCAAGTCCATTCCGTTTCTAGGGTACATTGTGTCCGGTTCCGGACTAGAGATGGATCCTGAGAAACTACAAGCAATCCAAAATTGGCCGGTACCCTTAACCCTCAAAGGGGTCCAGAGGTTCTTAAGGTTCGCCAACTATTACCGAAAGTTTATACGAGACTTTTCCACCATTGTGGCGCCTATTACTGCTTTCACTAAGAAGGGTGCTAACCCGTCCAAGTGGTCTGAAGAAGCCATGCAAGCATTTCATCTTTTAAAACAAAGGTTCATCTCTGCGCCTGTTCTGAAACAGCCTGACATCGACTCTCCTTTCATCTTAGAGGTGGATGCCTCCTCCGTTGGAGTAGGAGCGGTGTTATCTCAGAGGGCTAAAGATGGCCATTTACACCCTTGCAGTTTCTTCTCCCGGAAGTTCTCCCCAGCTGAGCGCAACTATGCCATTGGCGACCAGGAGTTGCTAGCCATCAAGCTCGCTCTAGAAGAGTGGAGGTATCTGTTGGAGGGAGCTTCTCATTCAATCACCATACTTACAGACCACAAGAACCTTTTATACCTGAAGGGCGCACAATGTCTCAACCCTCGTCAGGCCAGATGGGCACTTTTCTTTTCCAGGTTCGACTTTAAACTCCAGTTCTGTCCGGGCTCTCAGAATCGCAAGGCCGATGCCCTTTCCCGCTCATGGGAGCAAGAAAATGAGTCAGAGTCTTCAGACAAGCATCCTATTATAAATCCGTTGGCATTCTCCACGGTAGGGATGGACTCTACGCCCCCATCAGGGAAAAGTTTTGTGAAGCCGATGCTAAGGAAGAAGCTCATGCATTGGGCCCATGCTTCCCGTTTTGCCGGACATACAGGTATCCAAAAAACCCTGGAGTTTATCTCTAGGTCCTATTGGTGGCCAACTCTGAAAAAGGACGTCTTGGAGTTTATTGCATCTTGCCCAAAGTGTGCCCAACATAAAGTATCCCGCCAGTCGCCTGCGGGGCAACTGGTTCCACTATCCGTTCCCCGTCGACCATGGACCCACTTGTCGATGGATTTCATTACAGACTTACCCATGTGCAACAAGTTCAATACCATCTGGGTGGTAGTTGACCGGTTCACCAAGATGGCACACTTCATTCCTCTCACCGGTCTTCCGTCAGCTTCCAAGTTGGCTCAAGTATTCATACAAGAGATCTTCCGACTCCACGGTCTTCCTGAAGAAATTATCTCAGATCGAGGAGTTCAATTCACAGCCAAATTCTGGCGAAGTTTATGTCAAGTCCTCCAAGTCAAGCTAAAGTTTTCCACGGCTTACCATCCTCAGACCAATGGTCAAACCGAGAGGGTGAATCAGGACTTGGAGGCCTTCCTCCGCATCTATGTGTCCTCCTCTCAAGATGACTGGGTTCAATTACTTCCCTGGGCCGAGTTCTGTCATAACAACCAGTATCATTCTTCATCTGCTTCAACACCATTCTTCACTAACTTTGGATTCCACCCTAAAGTCCCTGAGTTCCAACCGCTTCCAGCAACTTCTGTTCCCGCAGTGGATATCACCTTGCATCAGTTTGCCAATATCTGGAAGAGCGTACGATCAGCTCTGCTCAAGGCATCGTTCAGGTACAAGAAGTTTGCGGATAAGAAGCGTCGAGCAGTTCCTGCTCTCAAGGTGGGTGATCGGGTATGGTTATCCACGAAGAATTTGAGGTTAAGAGTTCCCAGTATGAAGTTTGCACCTCGCTATATCGGTCCTTTCAAGATTGAACAAGTCATCAATCCTGTTGCTTACAGACTCCAGTTGCCTCCCTTCTTAAAAATACCCAGGACATTCCATGTTTCCCTGTTGAAACCGCTGATCTTGAATCGGTTTCATTCCTCACTTCCTCCAACTCCGAAAGTCCAAACTCAACGAGGCGTTGAGTATGAAGTGGCCAAGATCCTGGACTCACGTCACCGTTACGGTCAACTACAATATCTTATTGACTGGAAGGGTTATGGTCCTGAGGAACGTTCATGGACCAATGCTTCTGATGTCCATGCTCCTGCCTTGGTCCGGAGATTCCATTCCAAGTTTCCTCAAAAGCCAAAGAAGTGTCCTGGGGCCACTCCTAAAGGGGGGGGTGCTGTCACGATCCGGGTATCTGGACGCCATTTCTTACCCATCAGATGCCTCCTAAGGCTGGCTCAGCGCTCCAGGACCGGATCCCATCTGTTATCCTGATGTGTACATTCCTGTATCCTCTCCTGTCACTCTGGGACGCTGTCACAGTAAACGCCATATTACACCTAGCATGGCGTCTCCCGCGGCCTCCGCCGCCGTCCCTGAACTTCTGCGTGCAGAGTGTCTGAGTGGCGATTACGTCAGCCGCGGCCTCCGCTGTGTCCGCGTGGTTGGATGTGCATCTGTCAGCCTGGCGCCTCCTGTCTCCGGTGGCCGGCGCCGCCATTACTGTTTTCATTACCACATGGATTACAAACCAAACTTCCCTCCAAGTGTCTGCATGGGCGCAGCCATCTTGGATTCTGTCAGCTGATCATTTCCACCAATCTGTTCTCAGTATTGATAATCTGCATAATTGCCTAGCCAATCCCTTCCTTGCTGCAGGTATAAATACACTGTGCCTGAGCAAGGAAGGCGTCAGTGCTTTGGTTGTCAAACCTAGTTCCTGTTTGTCTCTCTCCTGTGATTGTCTTCCAGGTTCCAGCTCCTGTCTCAAGACTTCCACCATAGAGACCCGCACCAGCATTCCACCTGCGGTGTAGCCTGA
Source organism: Pseudophryne corroboree (assembly GCF_028390025.1). NCBI lineage: Eukaryota > Metazoa > Chordata > Amphibia > Anura > Myobatrachidae > Pseudophryne > Pseudophryne corroboree. Next base: position 488,377,923 of record NC_086448.1, read on the forward strand.
CTCTCCAATCCATTGTGGATTCATCTGTTTCCAGCTACAACATTACCTGCTTCCAGCTCAGCTTTCAGCAGAGTACAGCTTCCCTTAAAGGGCCGGTGTCCTTTCTACACTTTACCACTCTCCACCGGTATTATTATTTCTCCGCTCTCAAGTTCTACATTTCAGTTCATATTTCATCGCTCCCAAGTTCATCTATTATTTAACTGGTTCCAGCCAGTATCCACTCCGTGCTAACAACAGTCTGGTTCCAGCCAGTATCCACAGCAGCTGTTTTACCTTCAGCAACCCAGCTTTTCCTGGAACACCAGCTGGCACAATCCTGGGTTATCTCCATTGCTACAGTCGGGCCTGGTAAGGACTTTCCATCTAGAAGATCATAAGAACTATCTCACACTACCAGTGCCCTGTGGCTCCTGCCATCCTGTAGTACCCAGGAACTGTATTTATTATATGCTGACTTTTACGTTTTCTTTTACTGCTGCTGTGTTGCGGAGTTGTCATAATAAACATCATTGACTTTTATCCAAGTTGTCGTGGTCACGCCTTCGGGCAGTTATTATTCATGTTACTTACATGTCCAGGGGTCTGATACAACCTCCCAGGTTCCGGTACATCTCAGCCCCTACAACTGAGGCTGCCTCCCGTCAGCTCAGGCCCTCAGTTGTGACAGTGTGTTTTTAAGTATTGCTTTTAGTCCTGTAAGTAAATCAGCATTTACAGTTGGTGAGTAGTACTCAGATTAACATTTACCACTTTGACCTACTAGTGCACATATTGATATCCTCAGCACTCTTTGATGTTAGATTATTTATTTCTAGTGTGATACAATTATTGTAGATTTACTTCTACTTGGAGACCTAATCAGTCCAGAAACTGACACTAAGTGAGTATTGTGCAGTTGGTCTAGGTGGTTACAACTGCTATGACCCTATATGTTTAACCTTGTGGTCATATTTATATTCTTAGTGGGATCCATTGAATAAAGCGACTTTGTGCCTTGAATTTAATGTTGTACATGATTTGGAGCTGTTGATACTATACCAGCGAGTACTTTATTTTATTTTACTTTTGCTGACGATGATGGTTGTTATGTTCCCTAGATGTGATCTGATATTGGCACACACCTCATCACTTTACGTCCGGGTGTTTAAACATTAGTATACCTCTTTTACTACACTCTGCATACTGTAGTAGGATAATATGAGTCTTTGAGTGGTGTTGTTTTGTGTATTGACCCAGGAGACTGATTCTGTGTTTTCTTGTCTCTATTCCTTGTAGCTATTACCCGTTGTTACTTGGATTTATTACGGTTGAATATAAATGAGGCTTGTCTTGATAAAGATTCTTACTTTTGAATCAAAACATCGACTGAATAAAGCCATGAATAGTTGAATTATTATACATTTAAGACTATTATTTGAGAAGAGTGCCCCCCAGACTACTGGATTTTTGTGTATCTATGTGGACCCACCAATTACAGTGGGATTCACTAGGAGCACCCCTAAGGTTAACCTTAATGGATGCAAGTGCAGGACACACACGGATATATATATATATATATATATATATATGCTGCAAACGGTCCGGCACTCCAATAACTTGTGCTGTGGTCCCTGGTGCCCTCACTTTCCAAATGGCAAATAAGGTCAGAGCAATGTGCGGCACTCAGGATTACAGAAGCAAATAATCACCACTGGCTGTCCAATCAACGTTTCAATTTTACTTGAAAATTGTCATCAGGATAGATTACAACAATGAAAAGTGCTTACCTTATATTCCTTCCACCAGAGTGAAGTGTGCATCGCCCGTCCGGCGGGGTCCTGCTCGGCCGCTGCGGCGCTGAGTGATGACGTCATTGTGTATTGCGCGGTGCACGTCAGTGAGCCCGTCACCATGGAAACCCATTGTGTCACTCCTGGTATAAACAAAGCAGCATGTGTAACAAAGCTGCTGTGGTATATATATAGAACATGCACGCAATGATACATACATATGTGGTTAAAATGTAGGGAGATATAGTAGATTCCAAGGGTAAGATAGGAGATCATTGATTGTCCTGCAACTGCTATGACCATTAGTGTGTGTTATAATGGTGACATCGGTAGTGCTGTACTGCATTGAATATGGGGAACCTAGGCTATAATCCACTTGATTACAGGGACAAACATACTTTATGGAGTTACTGTGATCATAAGTATGTATTATAATAATAAATATTGCAATGCATCATGGGCATACAGTCCGCTTCACTATACACAATGTTGAATGTCTTGTTGTGCTTGATCAATCTGATTATAGGAGCACACATGTTACATATTGGAACGCTGCAATTTGCATATGAATGTATAGAGAACTGTCATGGTGTGAAATGGCTAATGTTCTGGGGGGGAGGAAAAGAGGTGTGTCACCTATGCGTATGGATTAGGGATCTAATGTTGATTTCCAGCTGTAGAATGTGTTGCAAAATGGAGGAAAAGGAGATGAATTAAAGAACCAAAGGTGAAAAAGAATCAAAAGTAATGAAAACATAATGTTAGTCAAAGTATATATAGAGATACTAAGTGACATTTTGGACTACTTTAGAAAAAACAGGCTAATGGTAAGGATTCATTAAGTCCTCTTGGTGTAATTACATCCAGTTTGTGTATCCACCTTGATTCACATCTTAAGAGGGCTTTATGTCTATCTCCACCTCTGACATTGGTGGGTATATGGTCTATCATGCGGTATCGTAGGCTTGCTAGAGAATGTTTAAAGGTCGCAAAGTGGCGTGCTACTGGCTGCTCGCTCTTCCCTTTAGATAAGGCCAGCCTTATGGCCGATCTGTGGGCAGTCATTCTCTCTTTAAACTTCCTCTTTGTCTTGCCAATGTAAGTTAAGCCACAAGGGCAAATGATTTGGTAAACCACGAAAGTAGATTCACATGTTAAATGATGCTGGATGGGTATTTTGTGGCCCTGATGCGGATGGAAAAAGGTGTCACCAGGAATGAGATATTGGCACGTTGTACACGAGCACCTGAAGCAGCCCCGTTTACGAGCTGTGAACATAGTTGATCTTTCAATTTTGGTTTTAGATGAAATGTCTGTTTTGACTAACATGTCTCTGAGGTTTCTTGATCGTTGGTAACATGGCATAATGCTAGTATTCTGTAGGTTCAATTTATTGTCAGTTTGAATAAGGTGCCAATATTTTTTGGTGATTTTGTTGGTTTCCTCAGAGGCAATGTTGTAGGTGCTTTTCCAAATTAATTTAGATGGTGTGGTTTCCTTAGCCTTCTTCTGTAATAATGTGTTCCTGCTCATCGATAGTACTTTAAATTTGGTCTCATGTAGTTGTTTGGAGTCATATCCCCGCAATATGAACCGGTTAATTAGATCATCAATTTGAGCTGCTGCTCTTTTTTCATCTGAATTAATTCTGTGAATCCTAATCATTTGTGAATATGGAAGACCCAACTTGAGTCCTTTGGGATGGCAGCTCGCGTTGTGTAAGAAGGTGTTCCTGTCTGTTGGTTTAGAAAACACAGTGGTGTTGATGCTTGCATTTTCAATAGAAATCTTAACATCTAAGAAATCTATGGTGTGTAGGTCCATTTTATAAACCAATTTCACAGGACTAGGGGATGCATTATGAGCGTCCAGTATGTTCTGCAGTGTTGCTTGCGGGCCCTTCCATATGATAAATAGATCATCTATAAATCTCTTATATAGAATGATGTTAGATGAAATATTGACGTCAGAGAAGAAGATGTCCTGTTCTACGTCAAACATATATATGTTTGCATATGTGGGTGCCACGGCCGATCCCATGGCACACCCCCTTAGTTGCAGATAGAATGCATTGTCAAACAGGAAGAAATTCTTCGTTAATACGAGTTCCAAGAGATGAATCAGAATTTCACTGTGTGCAGGATCAACCTTAAGCTCATTCAGCAATACCTTTTTGACTGCTTGGAGGCCCTCAGAGTGTGGGATAATTGTGTACAGGCTGGTGACGTCAGCTGTTATCAACCAAGTGCCCGGAGGGATAGGTCCTATTTCACCTATTTGATTGAGTAAGGTTGTTGTGTCCATAAGAGTATGGGAATGTTGTTGTACATACGGCTGCAATATAGAATCAAGCAGTACTGAAGTGGGCTGAAATAGTGAACCCCGAGCCGAAATAATCGGTCGTCCTGGAGGGGGATTGACCCCCTTGTGAATCTTAGGGACTGTATATAGAATGGGGACCACTGGGTGTTCTAGAAGTAGCAATTTCATAATCTCTTCTGTGATGATCCCTGCATCACAGGCCCTCAGTAATGCTTCTTTAAGCTCTTTCAAGAATACTGACGTTGGATTACCGTTGAGCTTGGTATACACGCCCGGTTCCTCCAGCTGATGGTGAATTTCTGCCCGGTAATCAGAGATATCTTGCAGGATGATAGCTCCGCGCTTATCTGCCGGACGAATTATCAATTGCGAATTGCTTGATAGATTGTGAAGGGCCTCCAATTCAGACTTTGATAGATTGTGTTTAACTACCTTGTTTGTAGCTGTTAGCTGTTGTGATTCCAGGTCCACTAAACGCATATATGTCTTGATGCTAGCGTTATTCGATAGTGGGTCAAAGGTAAAAGGTGGTTTGAATTGCATCAATTTTGTAGGTATTGTGCTGGGATTTTGCGTGGACGTCTCCACAAAGTATTTCAATTTGCGATGGAGTTGATTTTTCGCAACCTGCCATTCTAATTCATCAAATGGAGCCGACGGGATGAAGGACAAGCCTTTTGATAATAGGCTGCGTTCACTAAAAGAAAGTTCATGATGGGACAAATTAACAATTACTTCCGCTTGTTTGGCGCGGGTGGTTTCTTTCCACATGCGACTGCATTTGTGCTGGCCCCCTCTTTGGGTTGTTTTGCTCTGCGTGGTCTTGCTGTGCGGGTACCGACTTCTAAAGGGGCAGCTCCCTTAGGGCGGTTGGTTGGTAATTCCTGGTCGCCGTTCGTACTCTGGCCTTCCGCCGATGTTTCTGTATCCATGTCAGTTCTTGGATACCGGCGTCGTCTAAAAAAAGGCTTTCTTTTATCACCAGGGTTATTACCAGAGAGCCATCTATAGACCTGGTGATTCTCATAATCCTGGTCTACTTTGTCAAATTTGGCTTTATTAAATTTGATTAAATCCCGCTTATAGGTGGCTAGTTGGTTCTCCAGTTTCACTAACCAGTCATTCTCCAAGTCTGCTGTCAACATTGGGAGATGTTTGGCTTCATAATTGTTGATTTTTTCTTTGGAGTTGTCAACCTCCATGTTGGCTTGCTCAATCACCAACAGCATAAGGTCTGCTGAGCATTTGTTCAATATAGAGATCCATTTGCGGCAAAATGCCGGGTTGAATCTACCGATGGTGGGGCAATTCCTCACCCTGAATCCCCTTGGGATCTTTTTAACCCGGTAGTAATCGCTCAATGTGATGGCATGGTAGGTCAAATCAATTTCTTTCTTTTTCATGCGAAGTAGATCTCTGAATATTGTTTCTGGAGCCAGTGCTTCAGCCTGAGTCCATAATTGTTCTTTGTGCAATATGGCTTCCGTATCTGATTCTGAATAAATGAAATATTCCTGTAAAGGAATGAGTGCTGGGTTGAATAAATTCTCATCTCCCTGTGGTGCGTGCTCCATGTCAATGTCTCACAGGAGTGATGAACGGGGTTCCGTGAGTGGGGATTTAAAAAGATTATTGTTTGCACACAATAATCCAAACTGGTTTCCAGATGCAGATAAGTAAGATTGTCAATATATGAAAACAACAGGGTTGGTTGCCATGACCTGCTGAGTCCCCTGTGGTCTGAGAACACAGCTGATTTATGCTGCAAACGGTTACGGCACTCCAATAACTTGTGCTGTGGTCCCTGGTGCCCTCACTTTCCAAATGGCAAATAAGGTCAGAGCAATGTGCAGCACTCAGGATTACAGAAGCAAATAATCACCACTGGCTGTCCTATCAACGTTTCAATTTTACTTGAAAATTGTCATCAGGATAGATTACAACAATGAAAAGTGCTTACCTTATATCCTTTCCCCAGAGTGAAGTGTGCATCGCCCGTCCGGCGGGGTCCCGCTCGGCCGCTGCGGCGCTGAGTGATGACGTCATCGCGTATTGCGTGGTGCACGTCAGTGAGCCCGTCACCATGGAAACCCATTGTGTCACTCCTGGTATAAACAAAGCAGCATGTGTAACAAAGCTGCTGTGGTATATATATAGAACATGCACGCAATGATACATACATATGTGGTTAAAATGTAGGGAGATATAGTAGATTCCAAGGGTAAGACAGGAGATGATTGATTGTCCTGCAACTGGTATGACCATTAGTGTGTGTTATAATGGTGACATCGGTAGTGCTGTACTGCATTGAATATGGGGAACCTAGGCTATAATCCACCTGATTACAGGGACAAACATACTTTATGGAGTTACTGTGATCATAAGTATGTATTATAATAATAAATATTGCAATGCATCATGGGCATACAGTCCGCTTCACTATACACAATGTTGAATGTCTTGTTGTGCTTGATCAATCTGATTATAGGAGCACACATGTTACATTTTAACCACATATGTATGTATCATTGCGTGCATGTTCTATATATATACCACAGCAGCTTTGTTACACATGCTGCTTTGTTTATACCAGGAGTGACACAATGGGTTTCCATGGTGACGGGCTCACTGACGTGCACCGCGCAATACGCGATGACGTCATCACTCAGCGCCGCAGCGGCCGAGCGGGACCCCGCCGGACGGGCGATGCACACTTCACTCTGGTGGAAGGGATATAAGGTAAGCACTTTTCATTGTTGTAATCTATCCTGATGACAATTTTCAAGTAAAATTGAAACGTTGATTGGACAGCCAGTGGTGATTATTTGCTTCTGTAATCCTGAGTGCTGCACATTGCTCTGACCTTATATATATATATATATATATATATATTTGCACATAGGCCAGGAAGCTATCTTGCACTATTGGCTAGAACTGATCATTCTGCCTATATGGTCTTTAAGGATATTGCTAAAAAGTGTTAAGGAAGACACCAGATATTGTGGGACCCTTTATTCTTCTAAGTTGATGTGTACTATTGAAGATGTGAGTAGGTATTTGGCTGAGATTACTCTTCCCACATTATCTAATGAAGCTAGGGATTTTTTTGATTCTCCACTCACAAAGGAGGAAGTAGAGTCTGCACTTCACTACCTCCTGTTACGTTCCTGGTGCTCAGAACAAGAGAGATGTTGTGTAGTGAATCCAGGGCACCAGAACGTGATGCTGAAATAAGGTGTGGTATGGAAATAGCCCCTAGCAGCCTACCTCCATTGTTTCACCCATGTGGTCAGTTCACGCCTGTGTGACTATGGTTTATTGGGCCCACGGCAGCCGCGTTTGAAGGGCGGATTAGGTCTGCCAAACTCCGATGCCCCCAGGTCTTAGAGTGAGACAAGGCGTGAACCGAGACAGGATAATAACAAGGGGACCTCTAACTAAAGCAAACAGAAGGCTTTTCAAGTCCCTACCTGGGGTAACAGCATCTGAGATCCCTTCTGGTATTAACACCTGAGCTATAATAATCGATGTCCCTCTATGACCCAGAGCATCGGGTACCGCTCCAGGATTCAAGGCATCGGGTACCGCTCTAGGACTCTGGGCTTCGGGCACCACTCCAGGACCCTGGGCATCGGGCACCACTCCAGGACCCTGGGCATCGGGCACCACTCCAGGACCCTGGGCATTGGGCACCACTCCAGGACCCTGGGCATCGGCACCACTCCAGGACGCTGGGCATCGGGCACCACTCCAGGACCCTGGGCATCGGGCACGACTCCAGGACCCTGGGCATCGGGCACCGCTCCAGGGGTTTGCAACTCTGCTTCAACAGGAAAATCAAGAGAGGAGAGAAACATTCTCCTTTGGTTCCTGAATCTATAATGGGGCTCCCTAGCCCAAGGACCCCAATTATAGGACAGAGTGCTTTTTAGTGTGGGTTGTGTGACAAGTACCTCTGCCACAGTAGAGACAGGAGTAGGTCTTGTATCCTGACTCAACTTGGCCAGAGGGCAGGACTTGTCGCCACACTTTGGCTTGCGCAACTCACAGGTCTGCAGATAGTGGCCTAAACCCCCACAATATAGGCATAAATTTAAGTTTCTGCGACGCAGACGCTCCTCTTCTGAGACCCTGGGCCGCAGAAAACTTTTAAACTTTTTCTCTCCAACTGAACCTGAGGATTCTCTTGTCACCATAATGTGAGCAAGAGTCTCTTTAGAGGTAGATGAACTCTCAACGACTTCTGGCAAGATAAGCAAAATTTTAGTCAGAAGGTTTTACAGTTGCTTTAAGGATTGCTGCAAAACTTCCAGTCGCTCAGGTTTCAAAGCACTGAAAGCAGAGTTCAGGGCTGAGAAAGACGCCTGCAGGGCTTGCATAGTTGGCATAGGAGGATTTTAAACTAGACAAGACAAGACTAAACTAGACTAGACAAGACAAGACTGGACTGGATTTTTTTAAACTAGACAAGACTGGACTGGATTTTTTTTAACTAGACAAGACAAGACTGGATTCTGCACACCGGACTGGATTCTGCACACCGGACTGGATTCTGCACACTGAATTCTAGACAGGACTGGATTCTAAACACCGGACTGGATTCTAGACAAGACACTGGACCAAAAAAGAAAAAAACTACTGTTTAGCTTTGTTTCTTTTTTGTTGTATGGCCGGTGATAATGTTACGTTCCTTGTGCTCAGAACAAGAGAGATGTTGCGTAGTGAGTCCAGGGCACCAGAACGTGACGCTGAAATAAGGTGTGGTATGGAAATAGCCCCTAGCAGCCTACCTCCATTGTTTCACCCATGTGGTCAGTTCACGCCTGCGTGACTATGGTTTCTTGGGCCCACGGCAGCCGCGTTTGAAGGGCGGATTAGGTCTGCCCAACTCCGATGCCCCCAGGTCTTAGAGTGAGACAAGGCGTGAACCGAGACAGGGTAATAACAAGGGGACCTCTAACTAAAGCAAACAGAAGGCTAGGGGCTACTAACAACCCTAAAACTAAATATATGTGCGGCACGCTGCCAAAGGAAAAGAACAACAAAGGAAATGCTGTCCCCACGCCGACACCATACTGTTGTGTACCGGCGGTGACAGCATATGCAGAACCCTCTGCAAAACACCAGTAACAAATAACAAAAGAATACAGCAGCCTAGGCCAACGCACGCGGTAAAAGCCACAACTCACGGAACCGGTATAAATACTGGCAAACGGACAGGAACCCCAGATGTAGCCGACACAGGCCCTCAGAACCGGAGGACAGGCAAAATCCCAAACAACAGACCGGTGGACACCAAGAAGCCAGATACTCGACCAGGCACAGACAAAGCCACAGGACTTCTGGACAGGAACGCTTCACGGCAGGACATGGGAACCGACACTCAGGAACCGACACTCAGGAACCGACACACAGGAACCGACACTCAGGAACTGGCAGGAACTAGCTCAGAACTCAAGAACTATCACCGGCGTCTGTGTATTGCACTGAGCTAGAATATAACAGAGAGCCCTAATTAATTATGTCATGCAGCTGCCCTGTTGCACGACTCCAAACTGACAAGATGCAATTAGCAGACAGGTGAGGCCAACACATGGAAACAGGCTGCAATTACACAGACTCACCACCGGCAGCAAACAAGAATCTTCTAAACCAGAACAAAGGGAAATCCTGGCCTGCAAGAGAACTATAAACATAAAATAGGAATGAACCACTACCTGTGGTTCATAACACCTCTCTGAGAAAAAGGCTCTTTGTTTGGATGGTGTACTTATTGAGTTATATAAAAAAACATGTCTCCTTTTTAAGTGTCACATTTATTGGAATTGTACAATTAATTATTTGTAAATGCTGTTTTTTCCACAATCCATGTCAGAACATAGTAACATAGTAACATAGTATCTAAGGTTGAAAAAAGACAATTGTCCATCGAGTTCAACCTATTTGTGGTCTCCTATGCAGGATTATTTTGTATAAAATTTTGACTGATGTTGATGACTGCCGTTACGTTTTACCCCTCTTTTTTATAATAACCATAGTGTGTGACTATGCCCCGTAACTCTGGATATCCTTATCCATTAGGAATTTATCTAACCCATTCTTAAAGGTTTTGACTGAGTCGGCCATTACAACTCCCTCAGGCAGGGGATTCCAAACACATATCGTCCTTACCGTAAAAAAGCCTTTACGCCGTATTGTGCGGAATCTCCTCTCCTCTAACCTGAGCGAGTGTCCACGAGTTCTCTGTGTTGATCTAACCAAAAACAGGTCCTGCGCAAGATCTGTATATTGTTCCCTTATTTATTTGTAAATGTTGATCATGTCCCCTCTTGCAAGCCTTTCCTCGTATTCCAGCATCTCCATACCCTTAATTGGTTTGGTCACCCGCCTCTGAACCTTTTCTAGCTCCAGGATATCCTTTTTGTAGTATGGTGCCCAGAATTGTACACAATATTCAAGGTGTGGCCTCACAAGTGATTTATATAACGGGAGTATAATACTCTCGTCCCTAGCATCAATTCCCCGTTTTATGCATGCTAATATCTTATTAGCCTTCTTTGCTGCAGTCCTACTTTGGATACTACTGCTTAGATTGCTATCTATGAGGATACCTAAGTCATTTTCCAGTACAGAATCCCCTAATTTTACCCCATTTAGTAGGTAGGTGTTATTTTTGTTCTTGTTACCACAGTGCATTACCTTACACTTGTCTGTATTGAAGTGCATTCTCCATTTCGCTGCCCAAGCTTCTAATTTAACTAAGTCATTCTGAAGTGACTCAGCATCCAGAATTGTACACAATATTCAAGGTGTGGCCTCTCAAGTGATTTATATAACGGGAGTATAATACTCTCGTCCCTAGCATCAATTCCCCGTTTTATGCATGCTAATATCTTATTAGCCTTCTTTGCTGCAGTCCTACTTTGGATACTACTGCTTAGATTGCTATCTATGAGGATACCTAAGTCATTTTCCAGTACAGAATCCCCTAATTTTACACCATTTAGTAGGTAGGTGTTATTTTTGTTCTTGTTACCACAGTGCATTACCTTACACTTGTCTGTATTGAAGTGCATTCTCCATTTCGCTGCCCAAGCTTCTAATTTAACTAAGTCATTCTGAAGTGACTCAGCATCCCCCTCCGCATTTATAACTTTACACAATTTGGTATCATCTACAAAAATTGACACCATGCTTTCTAGACCTTCTGTTAGGTCGTTAATGAAAATATTAAACAATAGCGGTCCTAATACTGAGCCTTGCGGCACACCACTTAGCACTTCAGTCCAATTTGAAAAAGATCCATTAACCACAACGCGCTGCTCCCTATTATCTAACCAGTTTTTGACCCAAGTGCATATTGTGCTCCCTAGCCCTGTTTATTGTAGCTTGTAGATAATTCTCATGTGTGGTACAGTGTCGAATGCTTTGGCAAAATCTAAAAAGATTACATCCACCTCTTTACCCTGATCTAGGTTTGCGCTTACTGTTTCATAAAAGCCAAGTAAGTTAAGCTATCATAGTGGTCTTACCTAAACAAGTGAAGGATTAAAACCAGCTTTAATCATATTGTCCTATTTCTTTACTGTCAACAGATATTAAGATCTTGGCCAAAATATTACCAACAAGGCTTAATCAGGGATTTTACAGATTATTCACCCAGATCAGAGAGGATTTATGCCGAGTACATCAGCATATAGCAATATTAGATGTCTGTTTACAGACCTCACATGAAGAAGTGATAGCCTCAGTAATTGTCTTCCTTGATGAAAGTAAGGCTTTTGACTCTGTTGAATGGACCTTTTTGTGGGAGACCATCAAATAATATGGAATAGGTCCAGTGTATATTAAATGGATTCAGCTGTTGTATTTGGCACCAGTAGCTCAGATTTCTGTGAATGGATATAGCTCTTTTCCATTTCCTCTACTACATGATTCGAGACAAGGTTGTCCCCTTGATCCAGCATTATTTGTTTGAATAATCAAGCCTTTGGCATGTAAATTACATATGCACTGATGCAATCGGGTGTGTGAGTTGAACCATAGGAAAAAGTGAAATTATATGCCAATGATACAGTATGTTACTATTTTTCAATGATTATCATACCTCTATGATATTAGTATTGGACTTAATTGCCAAATTTGGTTGTTTCCCTGGTTTGGTGATAAATTAGGACAAATCATGCATTCCTTTTAAGGGGCCAATGACTGGCTGCTCCAACAGTTAGTCTTGCAATTTAATGGATAGATAGATTTAAATATTTGGGTATTTGTATCTCTAATATTCCTCGAGTGCACATCTGTTTCAATGTTAAACCTCAAATTGAATATTTAAAGGCACGCGTAAGAAGTTGGAGTCAATTCACTCTCACATTAACAGGAAAAGTTTGGCACTCCAGAGCTTTGTTTTAACTGTCTGCTATAAAGACCTATGAGCTTTGGTGTTAGTGGCCTCTTTGAGCCAATTATATACATGAGGGGCTCTTAAGTCATTTTACCAATTACAACAGGAATTTGGTTTATCTAATGCCTATTTTTGTAACCTGATTTTTATCATTTTACCAATTACAACAGGAATTTGGTTTATCTAATGCCTATTTTTGTAACCTGATTTTTACAACTTAGGCACACATTTTCCACTCAGTCTCCTGAAGGCCCTCCAGTCATAAAGGTTTATAATGTTCATAGATCCATGAAGGATGTTGTCTAATTAGTATCTATTTTTATTAAGAGCTCATCGCATGGAATAACTAACAGCTCTTAGACTTAAATGGGAGGCAAACTTGAGGCCCATATGAGGAAAGAAGTGGTGCTTAGTGTTAAAATGTCCTCATGATTCAACAATTTTTATTTGCTATAAACAAATAGAATTTTTTTTTTACAAAGAGTATATTTTACACCAATATGCTTATATAGATCTGAGATAACATCACATGTGGGAGCGCTGAATGCACCTTTTACGTTTAATATGGGATTGTCCCTAGGTATTAATGTTTTGGAACCAAGTGATTGGGGTTATGATGGGTACAGTTGTTATAAGAGGTATACTTACACCAATAATTAGTTTATTAGGAATAGTTGAAATGTATGTGCTAGATAGCTATACAAAACAATATGTCCTCAATATGTGTAGACTGACTAAAGTGTGCATACAGTGTCTCGAACTTGGATGTCCCAGAATGGTCTAATAATTAATAATTGGCTTTCTCTTGTTAATGTCATGGTGGCACATGAGAAATATGTGTATATGTCCAGACATGCTGAACATTAATTCAACAAAGTATGGGCCAAATGGCTTGAATCTGAGTATTTCACAGGGGCTACCGAAATAGATTCTGAATTGTCACACACTTCTTAGATGAGTTGTAAAGTTATTTACTGTATAAAATAATGCTATTATAGTTCTGCAAAATGTAAATATAGCTTGTATAGATACATATGTGTGATATATCTGGAATATAAATTATACAATGGGAGATTTGTGTGATATTTGTATTAATTTTTTTTTGTTTTTCCGTTTGTTTCTCTTTCCTCTTTTTTTATATGAATGTTTTGTTTGTATGTGATTGTATTTGTTATGCAGTATGTATTGATGATATCCAAAATTTTAATAAAAATATTAAATAGAAAAACAAAGTGCTCATAATAGCATTTTTTTTAAATGACACAGTGCCCATTAACTGACTTTATCTTAACACAGTGCTCCAGTGGATCCAAACACAGTGTCAGGGGTTCAAGTAAGTTCAGGTGTATTCTGTTTCCATGGAAACCAAACCTCAGGGGTAATACGTAATAGCCTGCGAGGTGCAAGTGTTTCAGGAATTTCTGCAAGTCTGCCTTTATTTTTAAAGCAGCAATCCTTTACAAGGCAAAACCAACCTGGTTTTGCTAGTAAAGGATTGCTGCTTTAAAAATATGGGCAAACTGCAGAAATTCCTAATCAGGTTATACCTTGCAGACTATTAAATGTTGTCCCAATTCTCTAATGGATACACACATTAGCATAAACTAGTAAGTAGACTGCCGCCGTTAGATAGTAAATTGGCCACATACATGTCTGTCTCAGAATCAGGCTGAAAAGCACAAAAAGTCACTGGACTATTCAATCATTCATTAACTGCACATGGACTGTAAAAACTTTTATCATAGAAATTCAGTAATAACATCAGTTGAGTAAAGGGGTGTACCAACTTGTTTTAATTTTAGCACTAATAATAATTCATATAAGGTTAATCTTTACTTTCCTTGGTATGCAGACATTTGGTACTTTATATATAAATGCATTTTAACTTAATTACTACACTAACAGCACTTATTCTGATTACCACTACAGATAAACAGTATGTCAAATAAAAAAAAAAATATAAATGCTTCTTAATGTAATGTGAGATTAAGTTTGTTAAATTTCCATTAATTCAGGTATTAAAAGTATTTAAAAACAAACTGAATGATTTGACGTACACTTATCCCCTTCCAATATCATTCATATGACTTTCAAAGTTAAACAAAGTGTGCATCTCTTAAGTGGTTGAATTTTCTCACATCCAAAGTCTTTGCAGTTAACTACTGTATTGTAATGTAAATTAATTCAATTAGTCAACTGGAAAACATATGCAAGTATGGCTTTTATATAGCTGGTAAATGACATTGAGAAAAGGATCCAACAGTGAATTTGAATCAGTACCATAAATACTTGTGCACATCACTGTTTGATTTAGAGTCTCTGTAAATATAACTATGGATTGTGATTTTTACAACCATGCTTTGTTATGCATGACACAATTTACTTATACTGCATGTCTAACGATATACAGCAAGACAGTTTTATAATAGCTAAATATGCAAAATTAATCTGATTCATAAAAAAATACAGTACACAAGATTTTATAGAAAGCTATAACAATAACGTTACATAGAAAAAAGAAAACTAAGATTAAGTAATCAAATTAGAAAAAGTTAAAAGGGCAAATACATGAGGTGAATAGTTCTATCAACATTTCAAAAGAATCTATCTTTCATTGTCAAAACCAGCCCGTTGCTACTGTACATTTAATGTCAGTCACATTTAAAATGGATGTTAATAACTCCAGTTGCATGTACCCACATAATATATATAAATCATATGATACTATATTTGTATTGTGTAATAGAAAATGTAAATATATTTATTTTCCTAAATACCCACAATTATTTAATTATTGATATGTATAATAATTGGCAAAAGAAATACATATTTATAAATGATACGCAGTAGTGAATTTCCTTTTAGGCCTGTGAAGCAAGTACCTACAAGTTACCTCTTGCTTGGGGCCGCACTTAAACACTTGTTTTATTTCTCAGTCTGATATTCAGAATAACTACAAAATATCCTTGTTTTTAATTACTTGTAGGTCTTTTTAGATATACTTGTGCAACACATTTTTGTACTTCTTTTTGTATAGGGTCACTAGCAATTGTTCTTACCCTTAAAAACTGGGAGTAGCCTAACCCCCAAAGTTGAAGTACTGGATGGAAGCTACAAAAAAAAAGAAGTACAGTATTTTCAAAAGCTATATCAATATCTAAAAAGTTAATTGATGCTATACATAAACATTATGACTTTGACTGACTATGGAAAACACATCATTCATGGGAATAACCACTCATAGTTGACAGCAGAAACAGATCTATTCTTTATATCCAAACTATTGTTTTTGATGGTAGTCGCATTACTACTTTTCTGCAAAACCAGCTGCAATATTATATACCAGTTTGAACAAGTAATCAGCTTATAGCCTTAAACAATACATTATTACCCAATGATACATACAATAACTGTCAAGTTAGAGAAGAAAATATTTTTAACTGGTTATTAGAAAAATGTGAATTAATGCTCATTATAAGCTATTTAAGATACATATGTCTTTCCTTGTTATTTAACTATGATGACAATCCAATTGTGATAACTAAATTAGCTAACGTAAATGCAGGCTATGAGCACTACAAATCCAGGTGACCATTTTTCCCTAAATTTTAACAAATCTATTGCTATAACAGAATCCTCAAATGACTTTGAGTCTTCAGATAGTGAAATGGAACAAGTTAATCCTAGAGGTCAACATGTGCAAAGAGGTCTCCCTTGAATTAATGGTTAATGTAATCAATATTCAGCTGCATATTATTTTCCTTGTTATACAGTATCTCTATAATCAGTGGCATCAATACGGTTGTTTTCACCCAATAACTCATGGTGTCATCCCCCCATAACAGACCATACAGTATCTTTAGGTTGTTGTTTTTTTGTACTAATGTTACTTGTAAATCATTATTCCCATATATCCCTGAATGTAACAGTAGTGACATAAGCAACAAGCAAACTTAAAATTACAACTTTAAAATACAATAGCATATGCAATCATATTCTAACCAATGCCCCTCCCACAGTTACATTTATCCTATAAACAGTCCCCTTTCCCCTAGTCATGTTAAGCCAGAGGCAATATAAGAGAGGAGGGGGCGCATGTAGAGATGAGCGCCTGAAATTTTTCGGGTTTTGTGTTTTGGTTTTGGGTTCGGTTCCGCGGCCGTGTTTTGGGTTCGAACGCGTTTTGGCAAAACCTCACCGAATTATTTTTGTCGGATTCGGGTGTGTTTTGGATTCGGGTGTTTTTTTCCAAAAACACTAAAAAACAGCTTAAATCATAGAATTTGGGGGTCATTTTGATCCCAAAGTATTATTAACCTCAAAAACCATAATTTACACTCATTTTCAGTCTATTCTGAATACCTCACACCTCACAATATTATTTTTAGTCCTAAAATTTGCACCGAGGTCGCTGTGTGAGTAAGATAAGCGACCCTAGTGGCCGACACAAACACCGGGCCCATCTAGGAGTGGCACTGCAGTGTCACGCAGGATGTCCCTTCCAAAAAACCCTCCCCAAACAGCACATGACGCAAAGAAAAAAAGAGGCGCAATGAGGTAGCTGTGTGAGTAAGATTAGCGACCCTAGTGGCCGACACAAACACCGGGCCCATCTAGGAGTGGCACTGCAGTGTCACGCAGGATGGCCCTTCCAAAAAACCCTCCCCAAACAGCACATGACGCAAAGAAAAAAAGAGGCGCAATGAGGTAGCTGACTGTGTGAGTAAGATTAGCGACCCTAGTGGCCGACACAAACACCGGGCCCATCTAGGAGTGGCACTGCAGTGTCACGCAGGATGTCCCTTCCAAAAAACCCTCCCCAAACAGCACATGACGCAAAGAAAAAAAGAGGCGCAATGAGGTAGCTGACTGTGTGAGTAAGATTAGCGACCCTAGTGGCCGACACAAACACCGGGCCCATCTAGGAGTGGCACTGCAGTGTCACGCAGGATGTCCCTTCCAAAAAACCCTCCCCAAACAGCACATGACGCAAAGAAAAAAAGAGGCGCAATGAGGTAGCTGTGTGAGTAAGATTAGCGACCCTAGTGGCCGACACAAACACCGGGCCCATCTAGGAGTGGCACTGCAGTGTCACGCAGGATGTCCCTTCCAAAAAACCCTCCCCAAACAGCACATGACGCAAAGAAAAAAAGAGGCGCAATGAGGTAGCTGACTGTGTGAGTAAGATTAAGACAATTTTATTTTAGGTTTTGGAGTCCTTTTTTTACTGATATTTGGTGTTTTGGTTTTGACATGCTCTGTACTATGCCATTGGGCATCGGCCTTGGCAGACGACATTGCTGGCATTTCATCGTCTCGGCCATGACTAGTGGCAGCAGCTTCAGCACGAGGTGGAAGTGGATCTTGATCTTTCCCTAATTTTGGAACCTCAACATTTTTGTTCTCCATATTTTAATAGGCACAACTAAAAGGCACCTCAGGTAAACAATGCAGATGGATGGATTGGATACTAGTATACAATTATGGACGGGCTGCCGAGTGCCGACACAGAGGTAGCCACAGCCATGAACTACCGCACTGTACTGTGTCTGCTGCTAATATATAGACTGGTTGATAAAGAGATAGTATACTCGTAACTAGTATGTATGTATAAAGAAAGAAAAAAAAACCACGGTTAGGTGGTATATACAATTATGGACGGGCTGCCGAGTGCCGACACAGAGGTAGCCACAGCCGTGAACTACCGCACTGTACACTGGTTGATAAAGAGATAGTAGTATACTCGTAACAACTAGTATGACGACGGTATAAAGAACGAAAAAAAAACCACGGTTAGGTGGTATATATTATAATAATAATACAATTATGGATGGACGGACTGCCTGCCGACTGCCGACACAGAGGTAGCCACAGCCGTGAACTACCGCACTGTACACTGGTTGATAAAGAGATAGTAGTATACTCGTAACAACTAGTATGACACTATGACGGTATAAAGAATGAAAAAAAAACCACGGTTAGGTGGTATATATTATAATAATAATACAATTATGGATGGACGGACTGCCTGCCGACTGCCGACACAGAGGTAGCCACAGCCGTGAACTACCGCACTGTACACTGGTTGATAAAGAGATAGTAGTATACTCGTAACAATTAGGATGACACTATGACGGTATAAAGAATGAAAAAAAAACCACGGTTAGGTGGTAGGTATATAATAATAAATAATACAATTCTGGTCGGACGGACTGCCTGCCGTGTGCCGACACAGAGGTAGCCACAGCCGTGAACTACCGCACTGTACACTGGTTGATAAAGAGATAGTAGTATACTCGTAACAATTAGGATGACACTATGACGGTATAAAGAATGAAAAAAAAACCACGGTTAGGTGGTAGGTATATAATAATAAATAATACAATTCTGGTCGGACGGACTGCCTGCCGTGTGCCGACACAGAGGTAGCCACAGCCGTGAACTACCGCACTGTACACTGGTTGATAAAGAGATAGTAGTATACTCGTAACAATTAGGATGACACTATGACGGTATAAAGAATGAAAAAAAAACCACGGTTAGGTGGTAGGTATATAATAATAAATAATACAATTCTGGTCGGACGGACTGCCTGCCGTGTGCCGACACAGAGGTAGCCACAGCCGTGAACTACCGCACTGTACACTGGTTGATAAAGAGATAGTAGTATACTCGTAACAATTAGGATGACACTATGACGGTATAAAGAATGAAAAAAAAACCACGGTTAGGTGGTAGGTATATAATAATAAATAATACAATTCTGGTCGGACGGACTGCCTGCCGTGTGCCGACACAGAGGTAGCCACAGCCGTGAACTACCGCACTGTACACTGGTTGATAAAGAGATAGTAGTATACTCGTAACAATTAGGATGACACTATGACGGTATAAAGAATGAAAAAAAAACCACGGTTAGGTGGTAGGTATATAATAATAAATAATACAATTCTGGTCGGACGGACTGCCTGCCGTGTGCCGACACAGAGGTAGCCACAGCCGTGAACTACCGCACTGTACTGTGTCTGCTGCTAATATAGACTGGTTGATATTTAAAGAGATATTAGTAGTATACAACAATACTATACTGGTGGTCAGGCACTGGTCACCACTCCTGCAGCAAAAGTGTGCACTGTTAATTAATATAATTGTACTCCTGGCTCCTGCTAACAACCTGCAGTGCTCCCCAGTCTCCCCCACAATTAATTATAAGCTTTTAATTTATACATTGATGACTGTGCAGCACACTGGGCTGAGCTGAGTGCACACAGACTGAGTCACACTGTGTGACTGACTGTGCTGTGTATCGTTTTTTTTTTCAGGCAGAGAACGGATATAGCAGAGAGAAGTGAACGGATATATTATATTAAATAAAAGTTAACTAGCAACTGCACTGGTCACTGACTGTGGTAAACTAACTCTGTCTGCGACTCTGCACAATCTCTCTCTATCTAATCTATCTATCTCTATTCTAATGGAGAGGACGCCAGACACGTCCTCTCCCTATCAATCTCAATGCACGAGTGAAAATGGCGGCGACGCGCGGCTCCTTATATAGAATCCGAGTCTCGCGATAGAATCCGAGCCTCGCGAGAATCCGACAGCGTCATGATGACGTTCGGGCGCGCTCGGGTTAACCGAGCAAGGCGGGAAGATCCGAGTCGCTCGGACCCGTGGAAAAAAAAGTGAAGTTCGTGCGGGTTCGGATTCAAAGAAACCGAACCCGCTCATCTCTAGGCGCATGTGCAGGCTCCGAATGTGCCACCCTCTCCAGTGTTGCAGTAGACTCTGGCATTGAGCCAGAGTCTACTGTGCATGTGCAGGTCTCTGGGAAGATGGCATGTGCACTGCGTTCCTGGGGACATCTCTATTGCACATGTAAAATAGCCACGGCAGCCATTTTCTGAGTGATATTTGCAGCTCTGCAGCAAGTGCCATGCTGATAGAGAGGTGAGTATAATTAAATGGGTACAGGGTGTGTGGTGTGTGGGCACAACTGGATCCAGGGGCTCATGTACACTGCACACCTTGCTTGCATTATAAATATGCCAGTGTGTTAAACCTAAATGCAGGGATTACCACAAATAGAGCTCTTTGCAGTTATAGGCTCCATTAAGTCCATCCTCTCTTCTACCTTCCTCAAACTTCTGGGTATGAGATGTCATTACATCATATCCCTGCCTACAGTAAACAGTGGCCACAAAGAATTGGAGGAGGAGAGCCAGGCATGCAGAGCATACTCAGCACTGCAGCAGAGCAGGTGGGCAGTGCCTCAGTAACTGGGAGCCAGGTGCTGCACTGTGACATGATGATCATGCATTGCCTGAAACTAGAAACCATCATTTTGGTGTCACCCCTTTAGATGGTATCGTCTGGTACAGTCCACACCCTCCTAGTGATGCTACTGACTATGATAATAACCAATTACTATGAATAAGTAATATGAGGTTTTGTAAATCATGATCGTATTATTATGTAAACTATATATAAATATATATATATATGTATATATATATATATATTTATAGTAAAAGATGTATATTAAATGGGTGCATATATATATATGTATATATATATATGTGTGTGTACATATATATATATATATATATATATATATATAAATATACTAGTGATGAGCGGATTCGGTTTTACTCGGTTCTCAAAACGGCATCTTATTGGCTCACGGATGTCACGTGTTTTGGATAGCCAATAAGATGCTGTTTTGAGAACCGAGTAAAACCGAATCCGCTCATCACTAATATATACCCATTAGATATACCTCTTTTAGTTCCTCTGTAATCATATTTACATTACCTTCCTTTTTAAATTTCACTTTGTGCTCCTCCATTTCCCCCTTTTTCATTTTTGGATCTGTGATATTATATTTAATAAAAAAAATTACATTTTATATACTTAAATTACAGAGTGGTCCTCAAAAAGGTTTATATTCCTCTCTCTGCTTCAAACAAGGCATATTATTGCTGAAAATGTATAAATTCCCATAAATTCACATATAAACTGAGCATTTTACATAATTATGTAGAGAAGACAACCTAGAGAAAGTTTTGCTCATATGAGTTTACAATCTATATGGGTGGACACAATGGGTAGGAGAGGATACAGACTGCAGAGTTTGGAGAAGAGATGGTAAGCTAGAACATAAAAAATGGAGAGGTATGCTCAGTCTAGGTGTTTCAGAACTACTATGCTCCTGGGTGGTGAATTTCTTAATGGAAAGGGAGCAGCGAGTGAGGATGGGGAAATTCGTCTCTGGGGTCAGGTCAACCAGCACACGGGTGCCCCAATGGTGTGTCCTCTCTCCCTTCCTCTTCTCTCTCTATACCAACGACTGACCTCTGAAGAAACATTGGTGAAACTCCTCAAATTTGCAGATGACATCACACTATTTAGTCTCATTACGGATGGGGTAGAGACTGCCTACAGGAAGGAGGTTGAGAGACTGGTCACATGGTGCGACACTAACAATCTACAGCTAAATCCATCCAAAACAGTTGAGATTATTATTATTTCAGGAAGCACCCTCCTTCAGTAAACCCACTAACAATTGCAGACAATGCAGTAGCGATAGTAGAATCCTTTTCGGTTTCTAAGCTCCATGATCACCAAGGATCTGAGGTGGCATGCTAACATTGACGGCATAGTGGGTAAGGCCCACCAGAGACTGCATTTCTTATGTCAACTTAGGAAGATCAAACTGCCGCAGAAACTCCTGATACTCTTTTACTCGTCAATCATCCAATCTGTCCTCATCAACTCAATAATAGTGTATTTTGGCTTGGCCTCAACTCATGACAAAAACAGACTACAACAAATTGTTAAAGTTGCTGGTAAAATCATAGGGACTAATCTCCTGGCAATTGAAGACATCTGTCGGGCCAGCATCATGAAGCGGGCAGAAAGGATCATCAATGACCACTCCCACCACACCCATGACCTGTTCTGACGGCTACAATCTGGCAGGTGGTACAGCTTGAGGCTAGTGAGGACTGTCAGACATAGCAACAGCTTCTTTCCCCAGGCAACTATCATGTTGAACTCGACTATTGCCTAGACCACCCCACAACCTTACACAGAAGATGCTACTCAAGCACTTGCCATGCTTCCCTTCTCTGTGTTGTGTTATGCTGCGTTATATCATTGCTGTCCTATTGTATTGTCCTTTGTGCTGTCTGAGAAATTATTGGAAACAAATTCCTTGGGTACTCTGTATTTGGTACTGATATACTTGGCAATAAAAGTGATTCTGATTATGATCCTAAAGGCTAGGAGACTGGATAAAACATTATTAAGCAAGGGAAGGCATTCCATAGATTGAGTAGAGGGAAGTGGAGATGATGTAGGAGTTTAGGTGACAACAATTAGCAAAAGGGAAGGATTATATGATGAGGCTGAGATTGGAGTGGTGAAGCTGGGGGCATTGTAGGTGAGATATACTGTAGACTCTGCCAAGCAGCCTTAGTTTTTAGTCTTAAATGTATAATATGTCTACTGTACAGTTGCATATGTGCAGTATGAACTCATATGTGTAATGTTTGTAATGTATGCTACATTTTTTTCCTCCATGTTGCTGCTTGGCGATGCATTGTACCACAAAGAATTCCTAGTGTACGTGAGTACACCTGGCCAATAAAGCTGATTCTGATTCTGATTCTGAGACTTTAACATTTAATTCCAAGTGCTATAGGCAGCCAGTGTAATGACTGGCAGCGAGGAACAGCAGGGGTACTGTATAGCAATAAGAGATGAATGAGTTATGCATTAGAGTTGAAGACAAATTTAAAATGGGTAAAGTTTTGTAAGAGTTATACAGGTCAGAGAAAAGACGTATACACTAATTGAGGCATCCAGTTTGAGAATGTTCCTGATTTTTTTAAAATATTGTAGAGGTAGAAATGGCAGGATTGTGAACTGGAATCTGTCTTGGAAAAGAGCAGTAAATAGCGTAGTCAAAACTGACAACTAGACATTTGACTTGGAGAAATGTGGAGCGTGAAACATTATTAACAGAGAGGGAGAATTTGAGAGTAGAGGTTGGCTTCATTGAAGAAAAGACAAAAGTCTCAGTTTTAAAATATTGCATTTCAGGAAGTATTGTGCCCCCCAGGATGAGATAGTTTACAGACAGGTGGTCAACTGATAAGCTGAATGAGGGAAAATGTGCAGAGGGAAAATAGAAGAGGGCCAAGCACAGAACTTTGGGGAACTCTGGTGGGAAGGGGAAGCAAATCAAATTTGAAGGTGGGTTTAGATACAGAGATGGAGCATTTTATCAGGTAAGAAGTAGTCCAGGAGATAGCTGAGTCATAAAGCACTTTGAATTGGAGAAGTGGGCTGTCAGCACATCAAATACTGTAGTGAGGCCAATAAACATAAATCTAAAGAAATGGCCTTTTAATTTGATTATGAGTAGGTCATTGGTGACCTTTAATTAGACAGTTTTGGTAGTATGAAGAAAATTAAATCCAAATTGAAGAGTGTCTAGGAGGATGTGGAAGGAAAAGAATGAGGTAAGGTTTTCTACACTAATTGCTTAAGGAGCTTTAGGTAAAGCTAGAAGACTGATGGGAAGGTAGTTAGTGAGGGAGAGGGGGTAGAGAGAGGGTTTATTAAAAATGGGAAAACCATGGCATGGTTGATGGATAAACGGAATCTACCAAAGAGAGAGATAATTGTATTATTTGTGCAATATGGGGGCATACATCAGGGGGCAATAGGGTCCAGAGAAGGAGTGCAGGGCATGGACTTCTTCCACAGAGAATGGGGTGAAGAAGTACAAGTTGGATGTCTGGGTGGGAGGTTAGGGGGAGAGGAAGTGAGGGGAAGATTAATGCTGAAGGAGAGTAGGTGGTGATCAGAGAGTGGAAGGAAGAAGTTGTTGAAGTCAGAAATAGTGCAGAGATTAGAGAAGACCAGGTCAAGAGAGTGAATGTAGATTTGAGATAAAAAAGGAGGTCATTGATTGAAGCCTAATGAGGGGGACAAGTAGATAAGTTTGGAGGTATAGAGGTTGGAGAATTCATGGATAATCATAATAAAGTCTTATAGAATGATGGAGGGGAGATCAGAGGAAAGGAAAAATGGAGAGCAAGGTGGAAAAGTTCTCAAAACATTGTACTAATGCAAAGTTTGATAGAAAATAAATTGATATGTGGATCATGACACCAGGGCCATAACTTGTCAGTATAGGGGGAGGGGGGGGGGTATGAGGAGGTTCACAAAGGGAAGGGCAGTTATAGAGGTGGTGTCAGTAGGAGATTTACATAATTATGTAGCAAGGAGGTTGTGGAAGTTATGGATGAATAAGTCATAGAAATCTCCTAGAAAGCATATGCAAATGGGAGAGATGGAAGAGGAGATATATTTATGAGTTGAGAGGGGTTTCAGGGATTGGAAGTGGTGGGTGAGAGACAGGGAAATGGAGAGGATAGTGTATATGTATGCTGTATGTGGATTGTGGATGTTGCATCATTAGCATCCACTTGTTACACAGGATATGTTTATAATTGTCTCTGCAGACATTGTTCAGCAGTACTGCAGCTATTTAAGTCACACTTCTGCAGCTCCTCAGAATCCTGGGTTGATTTGCACACAGATCCATTTACATAGTGTCAGTTGCCTGGTTATGTGTATGTCACACAGTTTCAGGTGTAAAGATCAGTTGGTTTTCAACACAGACCCATGGCTCAAATTCAAGAAGGAATGGCATGCATATTGCCTCTCAGATGAATAAAAAAAAGTTACATGCATACTGTATACCCTATTCAACATAGTTGTTGACACAGCAGAAACATTTGTATATTTGGAGTGGAAGGACCAGGAAGTTCTAGACACAATAATACACAAAGGGCCGGATCCATACCTGATTGCTGCTGTGCTTTTTTGCATAGAGGGCGATCAGGGCCTTACTGCGCAAGGGGTGATGTCCTTTGCTGTTGTCCGATGTGCATGCACATTGCGTGCATGCACATCGACAACAACAAAGGACATCACCGGTCAGAGACAGGATGGTGTAAAAAGTCAGAACTTATGGGAATTCGCAAGGTGATTGACAGGAGGAGGCCATTTGTGGGTGGTAACTGACCATTTATTGGAAGTATCTGGAAAAATGTAGACATGCCCAAGCATTTTCATGGAGGGTGTCTGGCATCACCTCTGGCCCCGATCAGCCTGTTCTCATCACACTGTAAGAGTAAGTCCTGGGCTGCACAGAGACTGCACACAGTGGATTTTTGCAGCTCAGCGTACAAATTGGATTGCACACTTGAACAGTGAATTTCACTTCCCCTGGAGGCGGCAAACTATCTGAATGCAGGACAGCAAAGTTTATCAGCACAGCGATCAGGTCTGAATCACCCCCAAAGTTGGATGAGATATGTTTATCAGTGAAAATGTTATAATGAACAGAATAGCTTTTAACACTGCTGTGAAGAGCCCTTCTAAGAGTATCCTGTCATATGCTGCCAGATTGAAGCCACAAGCAAAGAATTGTGATTATGTTGCATTAGCAGATGAGCTCATCAAGGGCATGATTTTGTCATGAACATTTAGTAGAGCATGAAGTGTTACTCATGAAGTGTTACTCATGAACATTTAGAAGAGCATCCATAATGTGAAATTAGGGCCTAATTCAGACCTGATCACAGCAGCAACTTTGTTAGCAGATGAGAAAAACCATGTGCACTGCAGGTGTGGCAGATACAACATGTGCAGAGAGAGTTAGATTTGGGTGGGTTATTTTGTTTCTGTGCAGGGTCAATACTGGCTGCTTTATTTTTACACTGTTATTTAAATTTCAGTTTGAACACACCCCACCCAAATCTAACTCTCTCTGCACGTGTTATATCTACCCCCCCCCCTGCAGTGCACATGGTTTTGCCCAACTGATAACAAATTTGCTGCTGCAATCAACTCTGAATTAGGCCCTAAATCTGATGAAAGACAATTTTTCACTGCACGTTCCAGCAGTCCATTGCACCAAGGGCCTAATTTAGACCTGATCGTAGCAGAAACTTTGTTAGCAGATAGGCAAAACCATGTGCACTACAGGGGGACAGATATAACATGTGCAGAGAGATCTAGATTTGGGTGAGGTGTGTTAAAACTGAAATCTAAATTGCAGTGTAAAAATAAAGCAGTTTATATCTCCCCCCCCCCCCCGCAGTGCACTTGGTTTTGCTCATCTGCTAACAAAGTTGCTGCTATAGATGGTCCAATCGCTCGCTGCAGTTTATCGCAGTGCAGCAATCGGGTCAGAATTACGCATGCGCCGGCGCTCAAAGGCCGTCGTTCATTAGCGATCGCCTCTGCCTGATTGACAGGCAGAAGTGGTCGCAGGGCGGGAGGGGGCTGGGCGTCAGCACTAAGCCACCATTTAGGGGGCGCGGTCTGGCCAACGCAGGTGTGGCGGGACCATTGGGGGGCGGCCCGCCGCGGCTGTGTGAAGTCTCATGCAGCCGCTGTGGCCAGTGGCAGCGACGATCAACTCCCGGCCAGCTGCAGGAGCTGCACTGGCTGGGAGTTACTCCACAAATACAAAATCATCGCCGCTGTGCTATGCGTTTGTATTTGTGCAGGAGCCGGACTGACATGTGGGGTGGACTAGCCCTGTGCTGGGAATCCCCCCACATGTCAGGGAAGATGATCGTAGCTGTGCTAAATTTAGCACAGCTACGATCAACTCGGAATGACCCTCATGATCAGGTCTGAATAAGGCCCTAAGTTCACATTATGCATGCTCCAGCAGAACACACCCCAGACAAAGGTCTCCACTGCAAAAGTATTGACCTCAGCTCTGAGAAGGGTTACATATTTACCACCAAAATACAGTAGATAAGAAAACAAATAATGCCATCAAAATAAAAACTGACACTGGCACGAAGTGTAACACCATGTCACATGAACTCCTGCAGTGCAAAACCCCCAAAACACCTATTGACTTTTCACACATTTCTATCTGTTTACTGTGGTCAAGTAATCAAGATCATGGTGGCCATTCTGCAATCCATAAATTTCCCACTGCAGTTTCATATAGTGGACAGTAATGTCAAACCATTTCTAGTTTGTCCAAACTTCATAAATCTGGAGTTAATCATTTTACGTACTGATGTGCATGACATTCAACATGATGTTACAGAGTTAAAAGACTTGCTATCTGTTCCATTGTAATACCATTGTGAAACTCCCAGTCACTTGTCACGTGCGTTACTCCCACAGTATGTGCTATCAGTTGTGTGCCTCTGGTCATGAAGAACAATGTGAAAACAGATTTAAATCACATGACAACATTGAACATCATTGCTCCAGTGGTAGAATCCACCCTGTGGGTATCGGGTATGTTTGCTGCAGTAAAAAAACAGATGGTAATATTACTTACATTGAACCTGTACATCTGATGAGACAGCATCTCTTCCTTGGATCTGTGGCTCAAGTAAAAGCTGGTATGCCAAATGCAATGATATTTACCACTCTGGATGCCAAATATGGATATTGTCAGATCACATTGGACAAGAAATCATCAAAGCTCACCACGTTCAAATCACCTGTGAACAGGTACGCCTTCCTCGGAATACCCCATTTTACAGATTGGTTGGGGTCTGGGGAATAAGTTAAGAGATGGAAAAGTGGGAAAGGAAAGTGAGTGGATCAGGGGGGTGAGTGACAATGCCAGAGACAGAGACACCATGTGTTGCCCAGTCCACCAGCCACACAACAACCATCCTCCTCTGCCTCTCCTTCCCAAGCCCCCTATCCCTCTCTTTCCTGAGCACCCTCTGCCTCTCCTTCTCAAGCCCCCTCTGCCTCTCCTTCCCAACCACCCTCTCTCCCTCCTTCTCAAGCCCCGTATGACTCTACTTCTCAAGCCCCCTCTGACTCTCCTTCTCAATCCCCGTCCGACTTTCCTTCTTTAGCCCCCTCTCCCTTTCCTCCCACCCCCCCTGCCTCTGGGAGGAAGTAAAAGAAGAAGCAACAGCCTATAGTCCCCAAAGTAAGTGTTTACACGTGCATTTGGATTTATATTTAGGTTTCCTAGTGTTAGGTATGGGTATGGGATGTGTGCATATTTGTGATGGTTGCCATTGAAAAAAAGCAAACTGCAAATGTCTGGAGAAAAACACCTATTGGAAATGCCAGGTATGCAACCAAAAACCAATATAGGACAATAGTTCTGCTATGTGAAACGAGCAAAGGTGTGGGGTGAAGTGGATGTAAGCTTAGGTTTAGCCATGCAGAAAGGATTTTTGGGTTTAGTGCAACATGCAAGGGAAGGGGTGTTTGTTGTATGTCTGCTTAACATTTATCTCTACTTGACTGATTTGACACTGCTTATGCATAGACATGAAACTATTATTATACATTAACAGTGTTACATGCCCAATGGGAATCTATGGGTGCTGTAAGCATTGGCGTTTCTATAATGGGTGCAATGTGGGCAGTGCATGCAGGCCCCTGGGTCCTGGTGATGCCCACACTGCACACATTGCACCCATATTTGAATACTTACCTCTCCGGAGTCCAGTGCCAGGCGCTGCAGCTGCTGCGAAAAATAGCAGCAAAAATGGCCAATGAGCATGCGCAATAGACTCCAGAATGATGTCAGAGTCTAATGCGCCGTACAGAGGAGTGAGTCCACACAGAGTCTGCACAGGGGCCCTCTCCTCTGTTAAAATGCCCCTGGATGGAAGTGCAGGCAGCAATGTAGGTATTGTGAATGGTTTGTTGTAGTCACTCTAACAAATTTCATTTATGATAAAATGACATTTATTTTGGCTTACATAATTTCCAAAAACAACAGATTTACCAAGTGTTACAATCTGAATGTTTTAAAAACAACCATATTACTCTATATTGAACTTGCATTTATTTGGGTGTTTTGTAATCCTTTTTCTGCCCCTCTGTCTCATAGATCTGCCAGACCAAGAGAGAGATGCCCTAATCCGGCAAGCACTGAGCAATATAGAGGGCCATCTGAAGGGGCTATTGGCAGACGTTTTATTGAAAATGTGTTTTTATTATTCATGCAATGTTTTTCTTTTTCCTTTTTCCCCTAAAAAATGTTGTTTGTCACAAAGTTAAAGTAAATGTCTTGAATTAAAACATTTGTGTAGTCTTTATTTCTATATACTGTATCTATCTATCTATCTATCTATCTATCTATCTACCTACCTATCTATCTATCTTTATGTGTTAGGAAACATTTAAGGCTATTAAACAATTTTCACAACAAAGCAGTTTGTTGTGCTTAATGTAGTATTTATTTAATGGCATTTAACTACATTGAGCAATGAAGTCATTACTTAAATTACTTTGCTATGTTTGATGACCTCATTGTTTAATTAGTCCAAATTCAGTGATTAGGGCAGGGTTGGAACCACTTTGTGATGCAATGCATTGACGATTTTTTTTGCTAATACTGTATTCGCAAAAATTGCGTACAGATAATCGCAACGCAGAACATGCAATTGGGTCAAGTCCTCCAATTTGTTGTTATTTTTTGCTTTTGGTGTATTTTCTGCATATAGGCCTGTTTTTGCAAGCAATGCAATTATTGTGAATGAACGCTTTTTTTACTTTTTTTTTGCGATCCTTACTGAATAAGGTCCTTAATCCGCTTGGTAGCAAAAGAAGTGGGAAATAAACTTAAAAAGACAAGAGCTGACCTAGGGGAATTTAGAGTCACTATAAAGCCTAAGCTGATTGAGAATAAAGCAGAAAAGTGGATGGATAAATTGACTAACAGCATTGAACGGTATAGAAATATTTAATTTCTTTGAAAAAAAAGCTAGAAGTCATTCAAAATAATTATTAGAACCACACTGTATGTAAATGATTGACTGGGAATGGGGCCAGGATGCCCAGACAACATCCTAGGGTAAATAGCAACAAACCACCATTTAATGTAGATGCTTCATAATTGTTGTCTGAGGCTGAACAGAATGATCTCTTCTACTCTAGTGGTGCTGATGGTGCTTCTTTTTTAGGGGTGGCCCAGGAACCAACAAGGGATTTAGGGGGTTATTCAGAGATGAACGCAGATGGCTGCATATGCAAGCAGATCTGCGTTCATTTCTGCACATGTTGAGGGCTGACCCAGCACAGGGCAAGGCTGCCCAGCATGTGTGGGGCCGCCTCCTGATGTGTTTGCAATCTAAATCTAATCTAATTGCAATCATATCTGTGGTTTACCACTGGCAGTGCAGCCTGGCTGCGCTGCCAGGATGGTCAGTGGCCTTGCTTTTTTCATAGCAGCTGCATGTGATGTAAATCAGCCTCCCCAAAAAAACGGTCCCAGCCCAACCCTGTTTGCCCTGCCCTGCTCCTCTAATGCCATGTCGCCACCCCGAAAGTGCCCGCCACTGTCAATAACATTGAGGTTGCATCGTGTGGCTGCGCAACCGCAATGCAGCCGCTGCACATGTGTAGTTTGCCAATATAGGCAAACTGCGCTGCACACCACAAAAGTGAACGAAAAAAAGGTTTTTAGGCGCTGAACAGGGTCGTGCAAATATAGCACTGATAATGGCAGCCACTTGGTAAGGAGGTAGCCGGCCTCCTGAAAGTAAAACAACTAAAACAAAATCACCAAGTAGGCGCACAATACCAATGATGTTGATAAAAACACAATTTATTAACATAAAACCAATGACAAACTGATTAAAAAACACAACACTACACAGAGCATATAACTGAGGTATTATACCTTATAATTCACACATAAAGTGTATTAATAAGTGAAAGGGACACTGAAATGCAGGAGAACCCGTCTCTGTAAGATAGGGTTAATCTCTCACATTAATTCCATATCAGACAGTTTAAATGAAAAGGAAGTCCTGTAAACTGATGTAATAAGCGTTTGTGACCATAAAGGTATCCGGATTTAAATAATGTTTCCTTGGAGCAAAATAAACCAACCGATTAATGTTACTCACTGAGACGTAATGATCTCTTGCTGCACGGGATAAATGGTTAGGGAACCGCTTGTTATCACCCTGTGCATGGGTGAGACATCCGTCAGCGGTATATTCAGATGAAAGCCATTTCTTTCTGTGCAGCACCAGTTGCCTATATCAGACCACCATACAGATCCTCCAGCTTGCTGAGCAACGCCCGGCCGGGCAGGAGGTAACAATGTTCCAAATGCAAGGAAAGTTAGAGTGGAATGATTGAATCACAGGCTGGATCATTCACCGGTGACTTGTAACGGACGGCTGAAAGTGATGGATGTCGTGCTCCGTGGGACACTTAGTGGTCAAGTGTGGCCCTTTCTTCTGTACCCTCAACGCGTTTCTCCGCACCTCAGGCGGCTTCTTCAAGAGGCAGAGTGTTACACCACAAAAGTGGTCCGGTCTGAATAACACCAAAACCAAAAGAGGATGGGGGCAGGAAGCTGAGGAAGAAAACGGCATTGAGGGAAAATGTTTTTAACCTCTCTAGCCACCAGTTAATGGATGAGGAGGAATTATTTTGTTAGCTCTGACTTTTACGCCAACATTTAGAAGGGATAATTATGTCTTCCAGGTGTATTTGTATAAACTGGGTCAAAAGCTGAGCCTTAAATAATATTTTAAGGATAAAGTATGTTTGAATGACAAAGGAGATAAAGAAAACTGTATGTTATTGAAATATTCTAGTTTCTTGTAACCCTAGTTCATCTGTTTTATTATAATCTCTCTTATAAGCAGGAAAGGCCATAAAATCCTTGCAATACAATGATGGCATAGACATTTGTGCAGCTGATAAGGGGGGATCTTTAGTTGTTTTAGATTATAAGGACTATGATTCAGATATGAAACAATTGAGTAAATATAACATTATCTAATGTTTGACATTAAGGTGCAGGCGGACACTATTACAAAGAGGTTTATGTTATAAACGGTTGGATAAAAATGTTATCAAATTGTTGACTACTGATCATTCAGTATGTTCTATTTTACATAGCATACCAAATTTCATAAATCACTTGGGAATCCTCTGGGTCGGAAAATGGTGCCAGCCAACGGATCAATGCTGTAATCTCTTGCACAATAAAGTATATTGATTTTCTGTTACAGCCTTTTGTGATGAGGAGTGAAAGCTCTATTAGTGATACACCTCACTTGTTAAATAAATTACGTGAGATTGACAGTTTACCCGATGATGTGTTGTTTGTGATTTTGGATGTCTTATGCTTTCTTGACATAGTATGATCTTGGCTGCGGAAGCGACTTGATGACATCAAGACCCTGACATTTGTTCCCAGGGCACAGCTTCTGGATGCAGATGTTAGCACATTGCAGATGAGTCCATTTCGAAGATATAATAAGTGTCTTGGTTAAGGTATGAATGCAGTGAAGGTTTTTACCGATGGACTGCAGGACTGCAGCCCCCCCAGGTAAAATCCGTCACCAAGCTCACTGCCCTTGAAGCCAGATACAGTCCGTGAGACTGCACTGGCTTCACTGTGACTGGCAGTGACTTCCTCATTACAGACACTAGAGGCAGTCCCATTGGGGGGGGTTTTCCTCCCTCCAGGACTGCCAGATCAGGCTGCAATAAGCAGAGAGTTGGCTTCCTGTAGGAAGCCAGCTCCCTGCCTCATCAGCACTTGCCGGCTTTTATGGGCTGCAGCTGATGCAGTCCATAATAGCTGGTGTTTGCTCATGCACAGTGAAGCCACCACTTGTGCACATGCACCAATCCCACCTTCTATCAGCCTCATTATGAAGGTGCCAGGAGCTGGCCAGTGGCAGCAACAGCAGGGGCTCTCTTACTCTGGTTGACTAGGCAGCAGCAGCCCCCCCTCCTCCACATAGGTAGGAGCTGTTGCTGTATGTATGTGTATTTTGATGCTTACTTGCTGTTATACTGTCCTTGACGATGAGATATATACACCACAAAACATAGCTTTAAGGGACTTTTTAAAACTTTTCTATGAAAGTCCAGTGAGTGCCGCCTTATTCATGCAACCATACATATATACAATATATATTTACATAAATAAATATATATATATATATATATATATATATATATACACTGCTCAAAAAAATAACGGGAACACTTAACACATCCTAGATCTGAATGAATTAAATATTCTTATAAAATAGTTAGTTCTTTACATAGTTGAATGTGCTGACAACAAAATCACACAAAAATTATCAATGGAAATCAAATTTATTAACCCATGGAGGTCTGGATTTGGAGTCACACTCAAAATTAAAGTGGAAAAACATACTACAGGCTGATCCAACTTTGATGTAATGTCCTTAAAACAAGTCAAAATGAGGCTCAGTAGTGTGTGTGGCCTCCACTTGCCTGTATGACCTCCCTACAACGCCTGGGCATGCTCCTGATGAGGTGGTGGATGGTCTCCTGAGGGCTCTCCTCCCAGACCTGGACTAAAGCATCCGCCAACTCCTGGACAGTCTGTGGTGCAACGTGGCGTTGGTGGATGGAGCGAGACATGATGTCCCAGATGTGCTCAATTGGATTCAAGTCTGGGGAACGGGCGGGCCAGTCTATAGCATCAATGCCTTCGTCTTGCAGGAACTGCTGACACACTCCAGCCACATGAGGTCTAGCATTGTCTAGCATTAGGAGGAACCCAGGGCCAACCGCACCAGCATATGGTCTCACAAGGGGTCTGAGGATCTCATCTCGGTACCTAATGGCAGTCAGGTTACCTCTGGCGAGCACATGGAGGGCTGTGTGGCCCCCCAAAGAAATGCCACCCCACACCATTACTGACCCACTGCCAAACCGGTCATGCTGGAGGATGTTGCAGGCAGCAGAACGTTCTCCTTGGCGTCTCCAGACTCTGTCACGTCTGTCACATGTGCTTAGTGAGAACCTGCTTTCATCTGTGAAGAGCACAGGGTGCCAGTGGCGAATTTGCCAATCTTGGTGTTCTCTGGCAAATGCCAAATGTCCTGCACGGTGTTGGGCTGTAAGCACAACCCCCACCTGTGGACGTCGGGCCCTCATACCACCCTCATGGAGTCTGTTTCTGATCGTTTGAGTAGACACATGCGCATTTGTGGCTTGCTGGAGGGTATTTTGCAGGGCTCTGGCAGTGCTCCTCCTGTTCCTCCTTGCACAAAGGCGGAGGTAGCGTTCCTGCTGCTGGGTTGTTGGCCTCCTCCACGTCTCCTGATGTACTGGCCTGTCTCCTGGTAGCGCCTCCATGCTCTTGACACTACGCTGACAGACACAGCAAACCTTCTTGCCACAGCTCGCATTGATGTGCCATCCTGGATGAGCTGCACTACCTAAGCCACTTGTGTGGGGTGTAGACTCCGTCTCATGCTACCACTAGAGTGAAAGCACCGCCAGCTTTCAAAAGTGACCAAACCATCAGCCAGAAAGCATAGGAGCTGAGAAGTGGTCTGTGGTCACCACCTGCAGAACAACTCCTTTATTGGGGGTGTCTTGCTAATTGCCTATAATTTCCACCTGTTGGCTATTCCATTTGCACAACAGCATGTGGAATTGATTGTCAATCAGTGTTGCTTCCAAAGAGGACAGTTTGATTTCACAGAAGTGTTATTGACTTGGAGTTACATTGTGTTGTTTAAGGGTTCCCTTTATTTTTTTGAGCAGTGTATATATATATATATATATATATATATATATATATAAAAACAGCAGGTGCCGGCTCTCCCATCCGCTTTCATTCATGCACCGGGTGTCCGCATGTAAAATAACAATAAATACACAGAGATGTGCGGCACTCCAGGCGACTGTCAATGATACAACTTAGGACAGTGAAATGTCAGCAACATTTCAATGCTTTATGCATTTTCCTCAGGCTTACAAGAAATAAAAAAGACACTCACCTAAATAGCAGAGACACCACCGTGCTTGACGCCATTGATCCGGAAAACGGGATTACCGCCCGCCCAGTGACGCTGACGTGGAAACTACCAATCGTCATCAGAGTGCACCCATCACCATAACAACACTACAACAATCATAGGTTCCTGCACATGATAAATATGTCACTAAAATACATGTATATAGCCAAGTGTTACATACACACATCAATGGAAAAACATGCCAGATAATTATGCAAAAAGGACCATCAATACAGACAATGGTTATACTGCAAGTTAAAAACAGTTAATTACATAAAGCAGTTTAATCCTAGCTGTTCATTAAGGCCACGGGGAGACATTGTGTCCAGACGCTGGATCCATTGTGTTTCCATTCTCAGCAACCTAAGGCCTCTATTACCACCTCGGAGAGATGGCTGGGCCTGATCTATCATCCTATATTTCAAAGATGCAAGTGAGTGCCGTGCAGTGGCAAAATGCCGTGCCACTGGCTGATCACTCTTCCCAGAAGTAATGGCTGCTTTAATAGCTGACCTATGTACTGTCATACGATCCTTAAATGTTCTCTCCGTTTTGCCTATGTACGACAGTCCACAGGGGCAAATCAACTGTTTTTAACTAGCAGTATAACATTTGTCTGTATTGATGGTCCTTTTTGCATAATTATCTGGCATGTTTTTCCATTGATGTGTGTATGTAACACTTGGCTATATACATGTATTTTAGTGACATATTTATCATGTGCAGGAACCTATGATTGTTGTAGTGTTGTTATGGTGATGGGTGCACTCTGATGACGATTGGTAGTTTCCACGTCAGTGTCACTAGGCGGGCGGTAATCCCGTTTTCCGGATCAATGGCGTCAAGCACGGTGGTGTCTCTACTATTTAGGTGAGTGTCTTTTTTATTTCTTGTAAGCCTGAGGAAAATGCACAAAGCATTGAAACGTTGCTGACATTTCACTGTCCTAAGTTGTATCATTGACAGTCACCTGGAGTGCTGCACATCTCTGTGTATTTATTGTTATTTTACATGCGGACACCCGGTGCATGAATGAAAGTGGATGGGAGAGCCGGCACCTGCTGTTTTTCTATTATCTAGCCTCACCGGAGACAGGCGGAGTGGCTACTTTGCAAGGCTCACCAGCAACTTTATATTTATATACCTACAGGAACTCATCTTTCAGTGGGCACCCCTGGCTTGGGGGCCTTTGAGTTTTCCACAGTTGCCGTATATGGAGTGGCTGTGGTATTTTTAATTTGCACTTGTATTTTTTGTGATTATTAGCAACAGTCACGTTCATTGGAGCGTTGCACATTATTTTTTTCGCCAATATGACTACTACCAACCCTAATGGTGAAGGTACGAGTGGGTACATGCCTCGTATCAGTCCCCTGGGAGTAACGCATATGTACTCGGAATCTGAAGCGGAGGAAATTCTATATACAGCAGCCCTGGAAGATCAAGCAGAGGCGTGTTCTCTAGAAAATATTTACCGCAATTTGCTCAAATATAAAAGTAGAGAGACTGATTTCTTCTACCACTGCTTATCACTAAGCGAGTATTACAGAGCTAAAAAGATTCCGCGGGGACTGAGAATTACTAATTCACCAACAATAGGTAGGCATGACCCTACGTTCTGTAGAAAATGAGTTGGTATCATGAATCGTTGCTCTATGGATCTCATGCTACTAATTATAGAGCAGAGTACTAAAGAAATGAATCTACTCAAAGAGAAAATATCAACTCTGGAAACTGCTCACAAAGTAGCGTTGGAAGCTGATACAGTTAACAATTGGTATGAAAAACTCAATAACCAGCTGCAAGTTTATAAAAGAGATCTCATCAAGTTTAAAGCTGATAAGAAAATGAAAGTAGACCAGGATTATGAGAATAACAATGTTTACCGATGGAATGACAATCCACGTCAGAATTACAACAGAAAACCTTTTTTCCGTCGTCGTCAGGACAAACGATATCCGGGGGATTCATCTAATGAGTATACCTCGACGGCCAGCAAGTCAGATTCACATGCTCAATCATCTCAAGCTAGAGGCTCTTTAGGTGCACTTACAAGAGCCAAGGAACCAGACGACCAAGATGGAGACTGTATACCAGACGGGGCCAACAGTGGAGGAGGCAAAGGCAGAGGCAGGGGAAGGGGCAGAGGTGCCAGAGCACCAAAAGCACCGAAGGCCAAGTCAGCCCGATAATTCATCTTTCAGACTATGAGCTCAATGACATTGAGAAGCAGGTCCTGAGTAAGGGCCTGTCGTTTGTGCCTATATCTAAACCGCAGCAATTACAATGGAAAATTGAGAAACATAAGCTACATAGAACCCTCAAACTTAAGGAGCACTTTGCCAAATCAGCCCCCACTACTCGAGTAGAGAATGTGGAAGCCAAGGTTAGGATCCCGGAGAAATTTAAAAAGTTGCTACCTAAATCAACATTCGATCCACAGTCTCACAATGCGTCGATCCGTACGTTCATGCGCCTAGTTGAACAGGACTGTGATCCACTGATTAAACATCCCCCCTCAGTTCGTGATAATTTGTCTAAAGGTCAAAGAGAGGCACTTAGTAAATTGGCTGCCAACAAAGATCTTATATTTAGACCTGCCGATAAAGGGGGTGCCCTAGTGATACAGAACTTGGTAGACTACAAGGAAGAAATCTCTTTGCAATTGAGCGATGGGGACACTTATTGCCGGTTGTCTAATGACCCTACGGGACTATATACAAAAGAACTTACGGAGTGTTTAGATGGTGCAGTCTCTGCTGGTTTGCTTTCGTTAGATGTGAAAAATGCTCTTATACCTTCGCATCCTGTAGTACCATTGCTCTATACTACGCCAAAGATACATAAAAGGTTGCATAAACCCCCTGGCCGACCAATCATCTCGGCCAGGGGGTCTTTGTTTCAACTGGTATCTATTTTTCTTGATGATATCTTACAGCCATATATTCAACATATGCCCAGGTATCTGTTGGATACCAGTACCCTGTTAAGGCGGTTGGAAGTAATATCTGCGCTGCCAACCAATGTATTTCTCTGCACAATTGATGTGCAGAGTTTATACACGGTTATCCCCCATGAAGAGGGTTTAGCAGCAGTTGAGTATTTCTTAAGTATGCAGCCGAACTATGAGGGTCCAGACATCCCGCTGCTTCTTAAATTGTTAGAAATGACCCTATTGAAAAATTATTTTCTTTATGATGGTAAATACTATCTGCAATGCCAGGGGTGTGCGATGGGGTCCAGTGTGGCCCCATCGTACTCGAATATCTTTATGTTTGGGGTTGAGGAGGAAGTATTTTTTGCTAATGCAGAAGTAGCCGCTCATATCTTATTTTTTTGTAGGTATATTGATGACCTGCTGGTTATCTGGCAGGGACCTAAAGAACTATTGGCAGCCACGATTGATGGACATAACATTAAAAAACATCCCATCAAATTTACCTAATCTATCGAATCCAAAAGTATTCAATTTTTGGATGTTCAGATCTCTATAGTTGACAATAGGATTTCCACCTCCCTCTACTCTAAACCCACAGATAGAAATAACTTATTGCATTTTTCCAGTAGTCATCCATTACCCCTTAAACGTGGTCTGCCGTATTTGCAGTTTTTGCGAGTCAAAAGGATCACGTCTGATCCAGTATTAGTTGTCAAACAGATGGAAGATATGTACCAGAAGTTTGTTAATCGAGGATATTGTCCCAAATTATTAGACCAGGCCCAAAGTAAGGCTATGGCATTAGATCGCCATACGTTGCTCAACGAGCATAAAGTTCATAATCCACCAAGTGTCATACCTTGGGTCAATAATTTTAACTCGGTCAGCCAACTTATTCAGGGATCGGCTAAAAAACATTGGCATGTGATCCAATCAGACCCTGAGCTTCAGCTACAGCACAGTAGGCTGATGCCTAGTTATAAGCGCACTAAAAATCTACGTGATTTCTTGGTAAAAACTGATATTTCTAACCCAGTGCAGCAAACATCGTTTTTTGGTGGCCGGAAAGGTTGTTATAAGTGCACCTGCACCACGTGCCAATATTTAATTTCGGGTAGCACTTTTCAACATCCGCATACTGGCAGGACCTATCATATTCGTCATCGGCTTCTGTGTAGCTCAAAATATGTGATCTACCAGTTGATTTGCCTCTGTGGACTGTCGTACATAGGCAAAACGGAGAGAACATTTAAGGAACGTATGACAGTACATAGGTCAGCTATTAAAGCAGCCATTACTTCTGGGAAGAGTGATCAGCCAGTGGCACGGCGTTTTGCCACTGCACGGCACTCACTTGCATCTTTGAAATATAGGATGATAGATCAGGCCCAGCCATCTCTCCGAGGTGGTAATAGAGGCCTTAGGTTGCTGAGAATCGAGACACAATGGATCCAGCGTCTGGACACAATGTCTCCCCGTGGCCTTAATGAACAGCTAGGATTAAACTGCTTTATGCAATTAACTGTTTTTAACTAGCAGTATAACCTTTGTCTGTATTGATGGTCTTTTTTGCATAATTATCTGGCATGTTTTTCCATTGATGTGTGTATGTAACACTTGGCTATATACATGTATTTTAGTGACATATTTATCATGTGCAGGAACCTATGATTGTTGTAGTGTTGTTATGGTGATGGGTGCACTCTGATGACGATTGGTAGTTTCCACGTCAGCGTCACTGGGCGGGCGGTAATCCCGTTTTCCGGATCAATGGCGTCAAGCACGGTGGTGTCTCTACTATTTAGGTGAGTGTCTTTTTTATTTCTTGTAAGCCTGAGGAAAATGCATAAAGCATTGAAACGTTGCTGACATTTCACTGTCCTAAGTTGTATCATTGACAGTCGCCTGGAGTGCCGCACATCTCTGTGTATTTATATATATATATATATATATGGTGTATGTGGGGTGCAGTTAGCGCTACTACCTTATAACAACTCAATGAATAAACAAATCAGTGTACAAAAGCCAATAGCCACCTAATCATGGCTAATAAAATGTAAACATAACACACTCAATTATATACAGTGGTAGCAACCAGATTTCAAGTTAGTCCAATTTTTAATAAGACAAGGTTGCAAATATTCTTTAGTAGTAAATCAGCTGTGGCTTCAGTGTTCAACAATTAAGCGTGACTGTTGCTATTATCTAAAAGTAAATATCACATATGCCTACCAAACATAGGAAGAAAATTAGCTTGTAGTTGTATCTTAATACAAGGTTTTCCTCACAGCCTCCTCCTCCCACAATCGCTCAAAAGTTTTATGATATTTCAGATAAGTAGGGGATGGAGACAGTATATCAATAAGGTGTACTTCATAATATAAAGTAACTCTGTGCTTGCATGCAAAAAAGTGCTAAGGTATATAATGTGCAAAAAGGTTGTGAGTGTAACCTTGTGGTAATATTCTATTCACCAGACAAAAATTGTGAAAAAAAATCACAATTTGAGTAATGAGGCTCTGGAGTACCACTCCCTTTTTAGAATATCATGTGTCTAGATGGATTCTTCAAAGCTGTCCATCAAACAGTGAATCTTAAAACCAAAAAAGCGCCCAATAGGGAAGAAAGCTTCTGATAGTGTAATATCGTTTTTCCAACACATTTATTACACTTTACAAGACAGAACATTGAAATTGACTCCTACAATTTAAAAAAATGTATGAGCTTATCTGTTTATCACGTGGCAGAGCGGAAAACCAGCAGTAAATTTCCAACGCGTTATGTCCCTTTAAGTGTACCGGGACTTCCTCAGGGGTCAGTAATGGTAAGCCATGCACTCCCAATGTACTTATAGTTACTGAGAAGACTCAATGGAAGACTGTTTAGTGGCTGGTGCCCAGAAGTGCGGATAGCGATGATATACAGGTTGAGTATCCCTTATCCAAAATGCTTGGGACCAGAGGTATTTTGGATATCGGATTTTTCCGTATTTTGGAATAATTGTATACCATAATGAGATATCATGGCGATGGGACCCAAGTCTAAGCACAGAATGCATTTATGTTTCATATACACCTTATACACACAGCCTGAAGGTAATTTTAGTCAATATTTTTAATAAATTTGTGCATTAAACAATGTGTGTGTACATTCACACAATTCATTTATGTTTCATATACACCTTATATACACAGCCTGAAGGTCATTTAATACAATATTTTTAATAACTTTTTGTATTAAACAAAGTTTGTGTACATGGAGCCATCAAAAAACAA
Organism: Pseudophryne corroboree; assembly: GCF_028390025.1. NCBI lineage: Eukaryota > Metazoa > Chordata > Amphibia > Anura > Myobatrachidae > Pseudophryne > Pseudophryne corroboree. The sequence goes on from NC_086448.1 coordinate 488,419,484, forward strand.
AGGTTTCACTATCTCACTCTCACTCAAAAAAGTCCGTATTTCGGAATATTCCGTATTTCGGAATATTTGGATATGGGATACTCAACCTGTATATCGTGAGACCACGGCTAGTGGTATTGAACTACAGATCACCACTATGCATGCGCATCCAGCAGTATGGATCGCACATGTGCGGGAAATCCAAGCATTGCAGGACTGCAGCAATGATGTACAACTGCAGAGCACCTTTGCGCAAGCGCAAGAACCTCCCGGTCTCACGTTGTTTAATTCAGTGTGGTGTATTGCGGTAGCAATCTTAAATTAGTGCATTATACTAGTAGTGTGCAACGGCCATTTTTGATTAGTCCAACAAAACATAAAATAGACTTTAAAGAACTGTGGATTTGTGCATGGCTTTCCATATAAACATACTGTACACAGGGTTACAAACAATTGAAAATAAATATATACATTCATATAGCAAAAACAGATCTTTATAGCTAAAAATTTCATATCATTACTAAAGTATACATATATAAAAAATTATAAAAAGGAATATATATATATATATATATATATGGAAACAGGATTCAATTCCTGCGCTGCAAGTCCATGTATCCAGAGTCTTTATTAAACGTAAATTCTGTGCTGCTCAATCCTACTCCCAGCCAGGGAGCAAAGGTATTGGTGCTAGAAACAAGACAAGGAGAGCGCACCGGTAAACGTAAATCATTTACTTGGTATAAAAAAGTGTAATATCCACATACATTGCAGTAAGAGTATCCAAACTCAGCGAGGTCCACACGATCTCTGGAACAGCGCTCACCGAGCTGAAAACTGTCTCGTCGGCTCCGGACCCGACGGGTGACGTCACAACGTCCTCAGCAGTTAGCCACGCCCAACGCGTTTCGACCTATCACAGTCTTCGTCAGTCTTCATCCCCTGACGAAGACTGTGATAGGTCGAAACGCGTTGGGCGTGGCTAACTGCTGAGGACGTTGTGACGTCACCCGTCGGGTCCGGAGCCGACGAGACAGTTTTCAGCTCGGTGAGCGCTGTTCCAGAGATCGTGTGGACCTCGCTGAGTTTGGATACTCTTACTGCAATGTATGTGGATATTACACTTTTTTATACCAAGTAAATGATTTACGTTTACCGGTGCGCTCTCCTTGTCTTGTTTCTAGCATATATATATATATATATATAAGAGAAGATACTGTAAAATTATATTATATATATATATAGGAGAGTGAAACAGGATATGAAACCTATGTACTATAATACCTAATAGTGTTATTTACATATAAAGTGCATAATGGAGAGATTTAGGATAGATTTATCAAAAAGAGGCTTACTAATAATATAATAAGGGTATTTAGTACCTGGATCCAGTACATTTCCCTTTGTGACAATTTTTTGTCTCTATCTCCACCTCTTGCCCCTAAAATAACATGTTCAATCGCCTTAAAGGTTAAGTGATCTGAGTTAACATTATGCATTTTATTAAAATGTTTAGGAACTGAGTTATTGCCCTGCTTGTTTTTTTATTGCTCTTACATGTTCCTGGATTCTTATCCTAAGGGTCTCTAGTTTTTCTTATACACTTGCACCCGCAGGTGCATTCAAAACAATAAATAACATAGTTGGTGGAGCAGTTTATCAAATGTTTAATTGAATAAGTTTTTGAATGGTTAGAAGTACTGAAATGTGTGCTATCTTTATGAGCATATCTACAAATGCAACAATTATTGCATTTGAAGAAACCTTTGGTTTTAAGCCAGCCTTCTGATTGTTCCATTTGAACATACTGGGGGCTAGGATATCCTTCACATTCCTTGCCTTCCTATAAATTGTCCTCAGCTGTTCTGGTAATACCGGATTTAATATAGTATCTAGCTTCAAGATATGCCAATGTCTCTTCAATGTTTCATCTATTTTGTTCTCTTCAGCATTATATGTGGTAATGAAGTTAAGGTGTTGATTTTCCTCTTTATTCTTCACTCTAGATGTCAACAAATCTTCTCTTTTGGTATTATTAATTTTTGTTCTTGCTATTTCCACCATTTTAGAGGATAGCCTCTTATGTCTTTCATCCAAATTCAAATCACATTGTAAAAACTATCTACATGATTTGATTCTTTTCTCATGTCTTATGGAGGTGTAGAGGGATTGAACATCTATGATTACACAGAGAAAATCCCCTTCCCACTTCAGATCTTTAAGATTGTACAACACCGCTATGGTATCTTTGAGAAATGGTTCAAATTCTTTGAGGTTTTTTTACACAAATATTTATTAGAATTGGAATCATTTGTCAAAGATACCACATCAGTGTTGTGCACTCTAAAGGATTTGAAGTGGGAAGAGGATTTTCTCTGGGTAACCATAGACATTCAATCTCTCTACACCTCCCTAACACATGAGAAAGGAATCAATTCATATAGAGAATTTTTAAAATGTGAGTTGAATGTGGAGGAAGGACATAAGGATTTTATTTGTCTTTTAATAATTTTATCCTCACTCACAACTATTTTAAATTCTTGAATAATTTTTATCTTCAAATATGCAGGACCACGATGGGGACGGTTTTCGCGCCCAGCTTCACCAATTTGCACATGGGGAGCTGGGAGCATAAACATATTTACAATAATAACATTTACCATTCTAATATCATCATGTATCATAGATACACTGATGATATTTTAATTGTTTGGAAAGGCAGTAAGGAGCCTTTTTTGGATTTTTTAAAATTAATATCTGTGAATGATTACAATTTGTCCTTTACCCATAAAATCCACGAAAATGAAATGGAATATTTAGACTTGATAATGATGTCGGAAGGAGGAAATGTTGTCACCAAGAATTACATCAAAGCTGTTGACAAGAATATTTACTGCCACTTTAAGGGGGTAATTCAGAGTTGATCGTAGCAGCAAATTTGTTAGCAGATGGGCAAAACTATGTGCAATGCAGGGGGGCAGATATAACATGTGCAAAGAGAGTTAGATTTGGGTGGGTTACAGCGCCGGATTAAGGCTGGTGGGGGCCCTGGGCAACGAACGTGTGGGGGATCCCACCACTAAAAATTGCGGCCGAAGACCCCCGTGTGCAGGCAGGTCAGTGGACACTCGCACACTCACACTCACATACATACATACACACTCACTCACACCATGACTCACACACACATACCCACATACGGAGCAGCAGCTTTACAGCAGCGCACACCGGTGGCTCAGTCAGTGTCTCATGAGGTAATGAAATCCAGTGAGACACTGACTGAGCCGCCGGCGTGCGTTACTGAGTCAAACATTAGGGACCCCAACATACTGCATTTTAAATTGGAGAAACTCTGTCAGCAGCCGCCGAGGAGCTCCGTGTACACTCTGTACACGGCGCTCCTCGGCGGCTGCCGAGTGAAACTGCTCTGATTTATAAAGCAGTCTTTGGGGGCCCCTAATGTGTGGGGGACCCCGGGACATCCGCCCTTCTAGCCCTTAGGATAATCCGGCTCTGGTGGGTTATATTGTTTCTGTGCAGAGTATATACTGCCTGCTTTTTTTTAAAACTGCAATTTAGATTTCAGTTTGAACACACCCCATCCAAATCTAACTCTCTCTGCACATGTTATATATCTGCCCCCCCCCCCTGCAGTGTGCATGGTTTTACACATCTGCTAACAAATTTGCTGCTACAATCAGGTCTGAATTAGGCCCTAAGAGCAGACAACTGGAAAAGTGGAAAACGAACATACCCTATTCACAGTTCTGTAGACTTAAAAGGAATTGCAACAAAGATAAAGATTTTCAGGAACAGCTAGATATCAACTCGGAAAGGTTTTTGGAAAGAGGCAATCCCCCCTAAATGGTGGAAACAACGAGACCAAAAACTAATAATAACAAAAGAGAAGATTTGTTGATTTCTAGAGAGAAGAATAAAGAGGAGAATCAACACCTTAACTTCATTACCACCTACAGTATAATGCTGGAGAGAACAAAATACTGTAGATGAAACTTTGAAGAAACATTGGCATGTCTTGAAGTTAGATACTATATTAAATCTGGTATTAATGGAACAGCCGAGGACAATTTATAGGAAGGCAAGGAATCTGAAGGATATCCTAGACCCTAGTATGTTATGACCTATTCAAATGGAACAATCAGAAGGCTGGCTTAAAACCAAAAGTTTCTTCAAATGCAATCATTGTTGCATTTGTAGATATGCTCATAAAGATAGCAAACATTTTAGTACTGTTAACCATTCAAAAACTTATAAAATTAAAGATTTGATAAACTGCTCCACCAACTATTTTATTTATTGTTTTTAATGCACCTGTGGGTACAAGTATATAGGGAAAACTAAGAGACCCCTTAGAATAAGAATCCAGGAACATGTAAGGGCAATAAAAAAACAAGCAGGACAATAACTCAGTTCCTAAACATTTTAATAAAATGTGTAATGCTAACCCGGATCACTTAACCTAAGGTGATCGAACATGTTACGTTAGGGGCAAGAGGTGGAGATAGAGACAAAAAATTGGCACAAAGTGAAATGTACTGCATACAGGTACTAAATACCCTTATGCCTGAAGATCTAAATGAATATTATGAGTTAGCCCCTTTTTTATAAATCTACCCTAAATCTCTCCATTATGCAGTTAATATGTAATTTACATCATTAGGCATTATAGTACATAGGTTTCATATCCTGTGTCACTCTCCTATATATATATATATATATATATATATATAGTTTTATCTTCTCTTTTATATATATATATATATATATACAAAACAAGATCAGAGGGCACTATACAAAGGGGGATATTATTAGATACCACCAATCACTATATAAATGATTAATAAAACAGAATAATTTAAAAATTTATTAACAGACACAGAACAAATTGATTCATTTCCTAATTATTCAATGACATGACGAATTCAACACCTTAACAGTTATTATGGGTATAATCCCTTGTTGCTGTCACTTCGTCAGTATAACAGAATGTCAATCTGAAGAACCCAACACATTTCATCCCGTGGGACTTTCTCAGGGGTTTTGAATCTAAATAATAAAATACAATGACTAGACCATACAAAATACAGTTATGGTACATAACAAAAACAAAAGATAACCATACATACCAATTGGTTAGATACAACATGATTATAGTAGCTTGGAAGAGTGAAAGCATCACTGTGAATAATTATTTTGGTGAATCTAAAAACCAATACATAAATTAAATAAGTGCCAGATTAGGGAAAAAAGTTGTGGGGGTGGGTGGTGCTAAGTGATCAAAAAAAGGGTACATACCAGTATATGTCTGAGTAAAAAACTCTAGACAAAATGATTTTCCTTAAAAAGACCAATAAAGGTCAGACATGGAGTCTGGGTCTGATCAAGAATTTAGGAACAGACCTATAAACATAATAAAATGTAGTAAATATAATATAAGGGAAAGAACCCATTTCATATAATCCACCACAGTGAGGTGTAAAGAAGTATTAAATACATACCAAAATTTCATGCGGTATTAAATAGCACTGGACGTGCAAATATGAAGCAACAAGGGATTATACCCATAATAACTGTTAGGGTGTTGAATTCATCATGTCATTGAATAATTAGGAAATGAATCAATTTGTCTGTTAATAAATTTTTAAATTATTCTGTTTTATTAATCATTTATATAGTGATTGGTGGTATCTAATAATATCCCCCTTAGTATAGTGCCCTCTGATTTTGTGTTGTATTTGTCATTTATTGGACTTTAGCTAACAGAAAGTCCTTCAAGAGAGGCTGCTTGTGTTATTCTTTAGCGCAATTTGGGAATTTTTTCTATATATATATATATATATAGATCATGCATGGCCCGGCACTCCTCCTCCGAATAGAGCGCCCTGGTGCCCTCAGCAACAATTGTGGATAGTCAGAAAGGAAGACTGCGGCATTCAGGGTCTTGTATTAATACAAGACCCTGAGTGCCGCAGTCTTCCTTTCTGACTATATATATATATATATATATATATATATATATAGAGAGAGAGAGAGATAGCTATATATATATATATATATATATATATATATATATAAACAAAATACTGCTAGAACTGTGTTCCCTTTAATTGGTGGCAATATTTCTATTTTTTTGTAAGATCCGTTCTGTGAGCTTTACTGAGGAAGTTGCATTGCATTGTGATTGTCAAATCAGCGTTATACTTTTTGGTATGTATATTTATTTGTAACTTATGTGTGACACACAAACGACTGACTGACACACCTTTTATTAACATTCATTAAAATTTTTATTTCTTTAGAATTATATTTTTATGGGTAAACACCAGAATCTGAAATAATTCTGATTATAAGATCTGGATATTCTCCATAGGTATGTCTGGTCATTGCTAAAGATCAGAATCAATAACATAGGGCTTTTTTCTGATATTTTGATACAAATGTGAATTTTTCCTTTTTTTAAGCAGTCCACCAAAATATGGATGTATAACTTCCAGTATCTTTAAAAAGAATAGTTTTTATAAGGAACTCCCTAAATAGAGTTCTTTTAAATATTTTTAAGGTATGTTTTTGATTTTTTTTTTCTTCACTATATAATAAAACGTAATACACTATGTATTTCGTTATACATTTCTGCAATATGGTCATCAGACCCTTAATATTTTTCCTCCATTAGGCAGCCTGTGGAAATTTCCATCTATAATAAGCCCCCTCCAGGAGCTAATATAGGAGATTTTACTATCCTTATATTTAAGGTATGCTCCTGTATCTTTAGAATTAATCACTGCACTTTATGGCTACTTAAGTAAGAATAAATCAAGTAGGTTAAACACATCTATTAAATATATACTCTATCCACAATTTTAGGTTGTGATTTTCTACATTTAAACTCACTTATGACAAGTAAACCTGTCATCTATATTTGGTAGGTACTCACCTTACTTTTCAATTTCTCATAGCATCTATATACCATTCTTCATAAATTCTGGACATCAGTCCTTTGAAAATAATTTTTTCATAAATTTTAAAACAATTTTTTCATATTTTTCATACCCAAACAAGTTACCCCTGATGAAGTCGATAAGACGAAACACGTTGGGTTTGTCTGTCAGAAGTTTCCTACTTAGTTTGTGAAGATACTCCCTTGTGAGCGCACACCTTAAAAAGGTGAGGGAGTATCTAGAGTTCAAATTATTCAACAAATGCAGTGGTTGCCTTTTTTACTGACATTTATATTTACTATCTGTTTACTCATTACATGATGAACTATGTAAAAATTGCATTTGTTCAAATGAATGTTATTAAAATAATCTTTTATTAATTGGCCTTGGGCCTCTTGTTTGGGTGACCATTTGGTGAGGGGTGTCCGTTACAGGTTCCCGGTCACAAACTTTCTCCAATATCCAACTTACACCTATGGAAACAACATTGGAAGAATTACCGTAAAGACGTTCCTGTATAGCGCACTTGGGAATTTTGTTTGTATCTTTTATTCTTTAGAGATCTTTCAACAGAGATCTCTCCCGTTGTGCTGCTTTGAGTTTGGCGCAAGATAAAGGTACTATTGTGAATATATATATATATATACTAAACATCTGAAGGTTACAATATTATATACGCTGCCTAAACTGCATAAGAACCCGGAAAAACCTCCTGGGCGTCCGATTGTCTCGGCCCCTGATTCACTATATAGAGCTGTAGCTCAGTTGCTGGATTCTATCTTACAACCCCTGCTTCTGCATCAGGAGACATTTTTGAAGGATACTACCTCCTTTCTTAAGAAAATTCCATCTCTTTCAAACATTCCAGAGGAAACATTGCTTTGTTGTCTTGATGTTTGCAGTATATATAAGGGGCTACAGGCCATGAAGAAATTTTTGGAGGCTGAGCCTCTTCCTTCTATGTTTGATCATGAGTTGTTTCTGTCTTTACTTGAGTTGACCCTTAAACAAAATTATTTTTTGTTTGATGGTTCTTTTTTCTTATGGTGCAGGGGTTTGTGATGGGGTCCCCTGTGGCCCCATCGTATGCAAATATTTTTATGTTTGATCAGAAATGTAGGATATTTTTTGAGAATCTGGATATTAGTTGTAACATCTTAAGGTATTGTAGCTATATCGACAATATTTTTTTGCTATGGGGTGGAGTTCAGGATACTCTTGTTAAATTTATCAATGACATAAATAGTTCTGAGTCACCCAATAAATTCACCTTTTCGTGTAGCAGCTCAGAAATGCACTTTCTTGATGTTAATATTAAGTTTGTGGATGGTAACATGACCACGGAGGTCTTTCATAAACCTACAGATCGCAATACTATGTTAATGGCTTCAAGCCATCACCCAGAGTCCCTTAAGAAGGATCTCCCTCCTTCTCAGATGATGAGGGTGGCATGGATTTCTAGTAATCTGTCCAAAGTACCAGAAGAGTTAGATTCTTTGATCAGTAATTTTGTAGCCCGTGGTTATGATCTTAATACTTTGAAAGCCCAAAAAGAGGAAGTGTTGAATATGTCACATCAATCCTTGTTAGATCCTACCATTAAACATTTGAATAAAATGATTCCTTTCCCTAGTGATTTTACTTCTTCTAGCCCAATTATTAGGAGAGCTACTAAGGCCTTATGGCCGATTGTATCTTCTGACCCGACCTCAAGGTGCTTCATAAATCCACTCCTCTTATGTCCTTTCATCGTGGAAGGAACATTAGAGATCGTATTGTGAGAACAGATATTACTGGTATGGGTGTTCCTAAACATCCCAATGTATATAACAAGCCTCCTGACTGCTATTGTTGTAGTGGCTGTGCCACTTGTTGACACATGCTTAATTGCAAATCATTCAAACACCCGCATTGTAGCAAAGAATATCACATTAGGTTTGTGTTGACCTGTTCCACTTCCTTTGTGGTGTATGTTATAGTCTACCCCTGTGGCTTGTTTTATATTGGACTAAACCAATCAGAAGTTCTCCAAAAGAATGGTGGCACATAGATCAGCCATCAAGTTAACTTTGGAAGGTAAACTGGTAGACCAACCAGTGGCTAAACACTTCACTTGCATCACTCCGTTACTTTATGATCGATCATGTGCCTCCACACTTAAGGGAAGATGATAGAGCCAAAACCCTGTTGATTACAGAAGATAGATGGATCACTAGACTTGAAACTACTGTCCCGGGTGGCCTTAATGATAAGATCAATTGGAACACGTTAGTATAATTGATCAATATCTCTATATGAGTTCTTCATTGGCTGTGTTTGTTTATTTATGCTTTTATAGGTGATATCAGAAATATCTGATGTTAAATGCAATTTGGGTTTAATACCTGTTGCATTCTAAATAGACATTACTCTTTATTATTCCATTTTGTAACCTCTGCTGTTTTTATGTGTATGTTGATTTTTTTATGTGCATGTTGTTATGTTATGTATTTTCTGTGATGTACATTTTTTTGGGGCTATGATGCTTAGCTTTCGCTGTTTCTTGTGTAGCCCTCCCCCCCCCCCCCCCGTGAGGTGAATCCCAGACTCTTCCTGTCCCTGGAACGCAGACCGCTGCCTGGTGGAGTGCACGCAGTGGTTCCCTAGGTGACGGCTTGCGCTGGGAGCGGAAATGAGAGGACCTAAGCAAGCCCGAGGAGCGGGACATGGGCGGGAGCGCGGCGGGCAGCAATACCAGCCTTTCACGGGTATTTAAGTGGGTAAGTGTGTGATTGTTTGTTTATACTGCCTGCTACTTTGTCCTGATGATGGAGCTTTGGGCTCCGAAATGTTGACTAAGGAATATACTTGTTTTTGAATTCATGCCATCTCAGAATGCCGTTTATTGTTGGACATGTATATATATGTTGGACATATATATATATATATATATGTATATATATTCCAGGTGCGTCAATTGGCATTAATAAAGACATTAAACCATAATGGTTATTTCCACCATTATGGTTTAATGTCTTTATGAATGCCGAGTGACGCACCTGGAATCTATATAATTTATACGTTTGTATATGTGAAGGCACCGGCTAAGTTTGAATAAATGTGGAGTACCAGTCCTATGCTATGTGTATAGTGAGTGGTTCTCTAGAGCCTCATTTCTCAAATTGTGATTTTTGGTCACTATTTTTGTCTGGTGAATAGAATATTACCACAAGGTGGCACTCACAACCTTTTTTGCACATTAAGCACCTTAGCACCTTTTTGCATGCAAGCACAGAGTCACTTTATATTATGAAGTGCACCTTATTTATATTCTGTCTCCATCCTCTACTTACAGTATGTGAAATATCATACAACTTTTGGTGATTGTGGGAGGAGGTGGTTATGAGGAAGACCTTGTGTAAAATACAACTACAAGCTGATTTTCTTTTAATAATTGGTACATATATTTGATTATCACTTTTGGATAATAAAAACAGTCACGTTTAATTGCTGAACACTAAAGGCGCAGCTGATTTACCACAAAAGAACATATATATATATATATATATATATATATATATATACATACAGTACTGTATATATATTAATGCGCAACAGAATTTGCTTCACTATATAGGAAACTGTCAATAAATAAATAATAAATATATATCAAATGTAAATGACAGATGTAAAATCAGTATTTATATGCAGTTTTATTTGTGATTAATGTAGTTCATGATGTTTATACTGTGTGCTACCTATTCTATTTATCAAATGACAATACATGTACATATTGCAGTACTGTATTTGTTAAGTAATTGTTAAATATTTATTGTTTTTTATTGTAATTGTTATTACATGTAATACATTTCACTATTATGTCCATGTGTGAAAATTGTGATACCATTTACAGTTACAGGTTTCCTGTTTCTTGACTGAATTATGTTATCACTCATTTATGACCAGGCGATTTGAGAATCCTTGTTCAAGTGTAGCTACCAAAAGGAAATGCTTATAATTACAATATTACTTCGTTTTGGATAATTAGAGTTCTTTGGACTATGGGCCAAAGCAATGAGACCTGCAGGTACAGGAGATTTAGTATGCAACAGCATATCAGTTTCCACTTGTTGGCAGTTCTGGCAACAGGATTTAAAAGGGCAACATTATTAAATGTAAAATACTCTTGTGGGTAAAGTTACTAAGAATTGTTTTTAGGTGAGCTTAAAAATTGCACCTAATCGCTTGAACAAAACCTGCAAATTTACTAACAAACACATTGGCTTGCATGTTGTCTTTTGATTTTTGGGGGGGATTTAATTGACTTTAGGTGTGTACGAGTTGTGTAAATTTTTGTGGTTTCACTGCCGCAATCATAACTCTTCAGTCCTCCAGGAATCACATTTAAATGTGCCGCAATTCTATTTTGCAATCACATATTAATGCATCAAAAGTTGTATGTCAACACTACTTATCACGCACCTAAAATCACACATGAATTCGCTAAAATTTGCAAGCACATTCCAAATGGTCTGAAATCACACATGCTACAGTGATATCATCATGTTGTTAGAAAAAATGCCTCCAAACCACTGGGAACACGCACATTGGTGGTATTTGTTGGGAAGTGTGGTTGAGATGGTTGCACAGTAATTTGGTTTTTGCCATTCTGCCATGGACTGTAGGTTGTCTTGTGTTTTTCTGTAGTATTGTTCAGTTTCAAAGTGTGTCTTATTTTTGTTCTGTCATTTTAAGTTTTGTCTTGTCATTATTTGTGTATCTGTGGTGTGTGAGTGTGTAAAGTGTTAGTGATGTGGTGCTGGAGGGGTTTAATATTTTCTTTATTTATCAGTGTTCTTTTGTGTTGGAATGGTAGAGATGACTGAGAGCCAAAGTGCTGAGGAGATGGAGTCTGATGTGGAGGAGGTGTTTATGCAGCAGCCTATGGCTGATACAAAGTGGGACAAGTATGATGATGATGATATATCTGTGCCAATGGCCAAAACAAAAAGTGTCCACAGTGTTTGGTTTAAAAATGAAGAGAATTTTGTCCTGGTCAAGAGAGTCATATTGCATTATGACTTCCTGTATGGTCAAGTAGCCGGAAGAAGGGTGTTTTGTAGAAGAAAATCATGGAGGATGTTAAATGGTCCTGCACACTGAAGTGCACTCTGGTGGTGGCCAAAAAAGAGGTTCATTGACATCAAATATCATGCAAAGTGAAAGATGGATACTGAGGGGCTAATTCAGACCTGTTCGCTAGCAATTGATTTTTGCACTGCTGTGATCAGATAGTCGCTGCCTACAGGGGTATTGTATTTTAGCTGTGCAAGTGTACGAACGCATGTGTATCAGAGCTGTACAAACAGATCTTGTGCAGTCTCTGCACAGCGCAAGACGTACTCAGCTGCTGCGATCACTTCAGCCTGTCTGGGACCGGAATTGACGTCAGGAACCCTCCCTGCAAACGCTTGGACACGCTTGCGTTTTTCCAACCACTCCCTGAAAATGGTCAGTTGACACCCACAAATGCTCTTTTCCTGTCAATCTCCCATGTGAATGGATTCTTTGCACAAACCCATCGCTGAGCAGTGATCCGCTTTGTACCCATGCGATGTGCCAGCGCATTGCGGTGCATACGCATGCGCAGTTTAGACCTCATTGCCAGCTGTGCGAAAACGCAGCCTATTGATCAGGTCTTAATTACCCCTGAGTTCATACTGAACAGGCAGAGTGGCACTGGCTCCCCTTTCCAGCAAGAGTGGCTGGAGTATGAAGAGCCAATGGGGGCAATAATTCCACTGGAAGTAATTCAGGGACTCCATGTGCAGGACATAGATGTCCTACCAAATCAGGGTGTGTAATATCCTAATGCTAACCTTTCTCAGTTTAATGTGCTCAGTGTGACATGAATTTATGAACACTTTTAAACGAAATCTGCATAATACTTTACAAACAATAATATGTGTTTTGTGTTGACCTGGAATTGTGAATTAGTGTTGTAGATTGGGTGAACAAATTGTTAATCAACTCCCTGAGACCTCACGTACCACCAGTAATAGTGTCAACCCCTCACCTGCACTATGCCACTGAGGCATGGGGCCTACCTTAATGGTGATACTGCTGGTCCTTGCCACTCTTCATCCTCCCCTAGCTAACCAACCTAAAAGGAGATGATTACAATGAATTGTCTAAATATGTTACACACAGATGGGTCCACGTTTATCTTGACCTTTAATAGGATTAACTGAGACTGGCCAGTTGGACTTAATCCCCTGCTGTAATGACTTAATACCCTGCTGTATTGTTCTCTGTATTGTATTGCAGCTGAGAACAATAGATGAAGAGTTTATGCTAATAAGTCATGTTGTGCCTAGGTGCAGAAAACTAGTCAAGATAACAGAGGATCCATCTGCAGTTCAATTATTATGTTGAAAATAGGGGTGTGCACCAGGCCATTTTTGGGGTTTTGTGTTTTGGTTTTGGATCTGGATCTCCTTCGTGTTTTGGATCTTGATTGGTTTTGCCAAAACCACCCTTGCGGGTTTTGGTTTTGGATCTTTTTTTTTTAAATCATCAAACCAGTTAAAATAACAGAATATGGATGTGTTTTTGTTCCTACAGTATTACTAATCTCAATAACGTTCATTTCCACTCATTCCCAGACTATTCTGAACAGTTCACAGATCTCAATATTGTTTTTATCCAGTTTAGGCCAAAAGGTTGCGCCAAGGTAGCTGGACAGAGCTGCAGCATCACTTGGATGTATATACTGGGAGGACAAAATATTTAAAAAAAAGAATGTATTTTAAAAAGATGCATTAGGCAAGGCTCAAGATTCCAGTTCACAAACAGATGATTAAGGCAAAGAAGAATAAAAACGACAGTATTTTAGATTTAATTTATTTTAATTTTAATTTATTTTAATTACATTTATTTTATTTTATTTATTAGAATCAAATTCTTAATTTCCTTCAAGAAACCTTTGATATGCAGAAAGTTCAGTATATGAGTGTGAAGAGTTTTTTTATATTAATTTAATTAAAATTTAGCTAATTTATAATTATTATTAATAATATTAATTTAAATTAATTACAATTTGATGTTAAGAAGAGTTATGAAAATAGGACAATAAGTTATAATAAGAATATGAGCTACAGACACCACATCCTGAAATGGACGGAGCATGCTTGGATGTATTCTGGGAGGATACATCACAAAATATAAAAAACAATATTTTTTATTTTGGGTGGACTGACAGAACACCCCTAGATGGATGGAGCAGCTGCAGTCCCTGGATGTATACTGGGATGACGCAACACAAAATATTAATTTAAATCAAAATAAATATATATATATTATTTATTATATCACACACTCCGGTTACAGTGTCGCACAAATGAGACCAAAATACAGTATGTAGAAGTATTTTTTATATCCGGTTACAGTGTTGCACAAATGAATCAGAACTACTGTATATATAATAATTACACACTGCGGTTGACTACACCAACAGCATTGCACAATGTGTTTTTGAGCAGGAAGTAATATATTGCAGTCTGATCAGCAGTGTCAATGTACTTATGAAAATAAAAATAAAATTGTATAGTACACTGGGGCACAGTACAAACAGAAAAATAGATTTTTTTTTTATAATAATAATGTTAGGCTTTTTGTTTTTAGCTTTTATTATTTTAATTTTACACTGGGGCAGAGGGATGGATGGACAATTCACCCCTTTCATATACAGCAGACAGAGTACCCCTTTCAAATACATAATAGAAATATATTTTTGGCTTTGGATCACACACAGAGCACATAGCAGTACTATACGTCAGCTGCTGTACTAGTAGTCAGTGTGACGCAGACACTCAGACAATCACACAGACAGTATATAGCAGTAGTGTACGGAAGTACTGGTAGTCGTCACTGAGTGACGCACCAATAGAAATATGTTTTTTGCTCTGGATCACACACACAGGATATATAACAGTGGTGTACAGCAGCTGCAGTACAAGTAATCAGAGTGACGCAACAATTAAATATATTTTTGACTTTGGATCACACACAGATATAGCAGTAGTGTTACTTTTTTAATTTTTTATTTTTGTCATGTATATTTGTATGCTGCCAAAAACATTTTTTGTTGAATTTGTCAGCTGTAAACAATTACGTATGTTTCATTGCTATTTCTATGGTAACAAAAAAGGTAAAGGCATTCACAGAGACTGTTATGATAGCTTAGACCGCTGCAGAGAAATATGTCTATGTGCTAAATGCAAAAATGTTACTGTAACACTTAATTGACCACCTCCGTGAAACAGTGTAGCAGTGTGCAGGCTGTGGCGGTGAGAGCGCCGGAGGGAGAACGAGCCGCACACAGCTCACAGAAACGGGGCGGCCATACGTGTTTGAGGTGTAAGATAGTGCAGCAGTGTACAGGCTGCGGCGGTGAAAGCGCCAGAGAACGGGCCGTACACAGCTGACAGAAACGGGGTGGCCACACGTGAACTATACACTATTGGAAGTAAGCGGCGGCTAGCGGCCATTAGACGGCTGCAGCACGGACGCTGCAAGACCTAGCCAAACACCGCTCATTAGAGATTAACACATCGTAGATGAATATAGGATTTGCCCAGTATGGTGTTAGGGGAGTGACTTGTCCACAAAGTATAATCTACAAGGATTAAAAGTATTCACTAATTATTTTAAGGACAATTCCTCACAATAACATACACCTGGGAATAATTTGTAGAGCATATAGGTTGGCAAAAGAATAAACTGACCCCTGGGTATTCTTCCATAGTGCATTAAGAAATTAACATTTTGTTTCAATTGTATACCCTCTAAAGAAATTAATTAACGGAGACAGTAGATAGTGTCTGCTATTTAATAAAGGATTGTCGCTAGGATATTATGGTATAGTACATAAATAAGTGACAATTCCTCTGATTACAACAGACAATTGACTGTGACTATGAGGTAGCTCCACGATTCCAATATAGGAGAAAGGATTTAGAGGGTGACATTATAAGCACAATACAGACAAAACTTTACACTCTGCAGCGGGGGCTACAAAGCCTTAAATGGAGGAGATTTCCTCATGAATTTAGCGTAACAGTCTCTGCTTGAAACATTTAATACTGTGTTAATACACAATTTTCATTCCTATATTCACACTTTTCTTTCGTTTTTAATATTTCATACTGGCTGAAAATAAAATTATATTAAAAATATGTTAATAAAAGTTATATTTTAGATTTAACTGTAAGGTTCTCAGTGCACCCAGAATACAGCTTCTGCTTTTCTGTGTGTTTGTGTATACTATTTAAGCCATGGGTGGCAATCCCTAATCAGTTATATCATAGGCATATCTAGACCTATATACAATAAAGGGATAGAAGGGAAAGAGAACAATTTGTATAAATAAGTGGTTACTAGTGCGGGATTATCTTTGTGTTCTATTTATTGTTATTGGTGGTTAAGGACTATTTCAGCCGTGTGTTTAGAAATGTAAATACTACTTTATTGTAAAGACATCAACATTATACGCTGGTGTTGAAAAAATAAAACCAGTTAACAACAATTTTTTGTTTCCTTGAAACTAATTTACAGCGTAAATCCTGATTATATGCAGGTACTTATTTGGAAACATAATGAATCTTAAAATAAGTGTACATTGATTTTATGTACTTTTAATGGCTTAAAAATGTGTTAAAACACTGATATATTAGTAAAAGCGTATGGGCCAAATACATTCACATACTTCATCTCAGAGTTACATGTGTAATGTTAAGCACTTTTTCAGAACTGCCAAAAAAACACATTTCAGAATGGCCTAAATGCTTTCCACCTACACTACAATCTTTAATCATGAAACATATCACCACATGTTAGGTACAACTTTTATTTAGTGTGAAGGCAATACACATGTAACAACAGTTTCTTGAATGTGTACCTTGTACAGGATGGTGAGTAATTTGTTTAATGTTAGCATACACATTTTTAGTGAACTAAAAAATAACAATGTTGTATAATATACTTACAGTACTGTGACGCAGTTGGCTGTCACTCAGCCCCTAACTTGCCTCCCACACTCTATGCTCACAGAGTCACTAGATGAAACCAGTAGCCCTGCCCAGGGTCGGACTGGCCCACAGGGGCACAGGGGAAACCACCGGTGGGCCCCACTGCCTGAGGGCCCACTCCTTCCTCCAGGGATCAGGTCCCAGACTGTGCACTTGTATTATACATGGTAGATATGTTGCATTACACTGCACAAGACTATTGTGCATTTCAAGCCTCTGTGGAGGCTGGCCACACCCCCTTTGTAGGCTGGCCACACCCCTAAGTATGGGCCCCTATCACTGCATCTCCCCGGTGGGCCCTTCATACCCCAGTCTGACACTGGCCCTGCCTGCTGACTGTGTAATCTGATGTAGGTGGTTGTTTAACACATATTGTGCAACATGCAGCAGCAGCAGCAGCGCACAATGGCCCTCATTCCAAGTTGTTCGCTAGCTGCTAATTTTAGCAAAATTGCTAATAGGCTAAAATCCAGCAGTTCTGCGAATGCGTATGCACAGCAATTTTACACAAAACTATGCTATTTTACTCACGGGCGAACAAAGCTTTTCAATTGCTCTGCTGATCGTAGTGTGATTGACAGGAAGTGGGTGTTTCTGGGCGGAAACTGGCTGTTTTCAGGGAGTGTGTTAAAAAAATGCAGGCGTGCCAGGTAAAAACGCAGGAGTGGCTGGAGAAACGGAGGAGTGGCTGGCCGGACGCTGGGCGTGTTTGTGACATCAAATCAGGAACTAAACGGACTGAGGTGATTGCAATCTAGGAGTAGGTCTGGAGCTACTCAGAAACTGCAAGGAAATACTTAATAGCAGAATTGCTAATCTTTCGTTAGCAATTCTGCTATTAATAGCTGAATTAGAAATCTTTCATTAGCAATTCTGCTATGCTAAGATACATTCCTAGAGGGCGGCAGACTAGCATGTGCAATGCTGCTAAAAGTAGCTAGCGAGCGAACAACTCGGAATGAGGGTCGATGTCACAGATCTCATCAATAGAATGAAACATATTCCCTCTAGATCTATCAAGAAAACAGAACCTAGATTTTAATAGCCCAAATGTACATTCTATCACAGATCAAGTGGACTTATGTGCATCATTATACTTGCTCTATGTAGGACTAAAAGGAAGCTACAGTGGAGTGAGAAACCATTAAAAAACATCCTGTAATGCAAAAAAAGAAATATTTTAAGCTTAACCATATTTCTAAGTGTATAATGAGGAAGTAACCAAAGGAATGTGCCCTTACCAATCCCCCATCCCTCCAGCATTTGTCTGACTTCAACCTTTGCACACAGGTATAACTGACTGAGGATAAAGGAATCATGACATGAGCCAGGATAGCCAACCACAATACTCATGATACTTTGGTTTGCATCACAGACCCCCTGCACATTGGTAGAATGACAGTGGTGATTTAAGAATGTATTTTTTCTTGTTCTAGGTGGTCTTAGCTCAATGCGCATGCAGTCTATACCACCCAGGACATTTGACATGCCTGCAATCCTATAAAAAGCTAACCTGACATCATGCCACTGTGACTACAGGCTACAGAAGCAAATATAGGTGCCGGAGGGTTTGAGTGTGTCAAGGGCTTGGCCCAAGTAGAGAAAGAAGAGGGATTGGGATATTTCTACCACCCTTCCCATCACTGACTGAAAGCTTTCAGTAGCTGAGAAGTGCAGAACAGCCAGCAGTCTGTGTAGGTCTGATAAGGTTCATCACTGTGCAGTATCAGGTGCTATCTTGCTGAGATTTATAGTACTACACATAGAAGAAAGGGTTGCAGGTGTAGTATGCAACATTACTACTCAACATTTAAATATATATTGCAATGAAATATCATATAAGAGGTTTGTTACCATAAATTTGGCCAAAGTCATGGGCCTGCCCACCGTCATCCATTTAACCTCATTGGACAAGTCCATAACGTTCTAGGGGTTCATATCTAGGATTCTGGGCAACACCAAACCAGCCCAGCCCCAAAAAATCCCAGGGCATCACACAAATTAAAGATAGCAGTGTAGTGTTACAGAGTATCAGGTGAGTGAAAACAGCTACTCAGGGGTTAGGGGTGTTACAAGAGAGAAAAATGTGTGAAAAAATATACCTAGATAAAAAACAGAAATAAATAAAGTGATATAAAATGTTAATATAAGTGTTAATGCGATTTAAGAGGAACATACATATGACCTCATCATCCATGCCTGCACTGAGGCTCAACCACCCATGGAAAAACCTAGGCCCACATAGGCTCTACCATACCCCTACCTTCTCAAGCCTCTGTTCTGTTTCTTGCTCCTGGGCACTTCCAGTCAGATGGTGCAGGGCATCTAAAATTACTTCCTGACTCCAGGCTACAGCAAAACCTACCTCAGTCATGTTCAAGAGCAGAAAGTTAGTGTTGCAGGTAACTTGGTGCCCTTATTTAGCATTCTGATTTGTTTTATCATAATTAATATGGTTTTCCCATGTTGCTTTTTAGAACTAGTGTGTTGAGTTGCAAATTGTTTTTCAGATATCAAGAGGCGAAAAGAAACAGTGCATTGATTTTGTTCATTGAGGTGCGATTTTGGTGTAAGTTCTTTCATTTTTGCAAACACGATTTTTAGTATATCAGCGATTTACATTGCTACCAATGTTATTCTGGTGAAGTTTGTTCTGATGTTTATCTGCTGTGATTTAATTGGTGAATTCATGTTTCACGTGTAATGTTCATGCAAACTGACTTTTATTAAATTTGTGATTTTAAAAACATGGCAAAATCACAAAAGAAGACTAAGTCATCCAAAATTGACCTTTAAGAAAATTCCCTCCTGGCATTGTATTCAATAGTATAAAAAAAGAGATAGAAAATTGCTTACCAACCTTGTTGAGAATTCAGCTCTTGAGAAGATTTTGCATATCAGAGACTTTGGATTACTAAGGATCCCTCTCACAGAAAAGACTGAGGAATGTAACCATAGTCTACAATGTTTAATGCACTGAAGATGGTGTTAGCTACTGGGGCCAAGCTCCTGGAGCTTGGACAAATTTTCATTTAAGCATCCTCCATAAAAACCTATAAGGACTGCTTGTAAGGTTGAAAATGGGGGACTGCTTCAGATATCTCCGTACATGAAGGTGATACTAAAATTTGTGGGTAGTCCCCAAAAATGAGTGTTTTCAGGAGATACTGTTACTGTATGCCAAAAATATTTTCTTATAAATATGCACCTAAGTGAGAAATAATAAGGGGTATATTTACTAATGCTCGATTTTTTTCCCAGTGATTCTTAAATCATTAAAAATCAATTAAATCATTTTTTTGTTTCCAGATCTAAAACACACATTTACAGACAATTTTTATATACATTTTTAAATGTCAGCAAATACTGTCTGTAGTTTAGACCTGGAAAAATAAACCCCAAAAGTGAATTAAAAAACATCTTCAAAATATGTAATCAAAACACAAGTACACAAAATGTCAACTACTGTATGATCACTGGGTCACAATAGATTCAAATATTACACATTATCAATTGGAAGAGTACAGTATCAAAATTCAAATGCAGTAATAAGTTGGCAGTTTCATTTTTTTATCATAAGTGTGAAAATCCTCATAACTTCCAAATATTTTAAAATCAAAGGCTGATATAAATAAATCTCTCATTATAATCTAAACTAATTCTTAGTCAGTTGTGTATATTTTGTAAGACCAACATGGATGGTGTACATCATACAATGTTTTTTTCACTACACTTGAATTAAATGTTACAGCTGAGGTTGAACCTCAAGGTATTCTTTTTATGTTTTTGTAGCATATTCAAGCTTTGCATAGAAAATGCTTTTCTCCTGCACTCTTCATAATTGTTCTTCCCTAACCTCATGAGAAAGATATGCATAAGAAGCAGCAATGGTGTATGGCCTCCAGTAATTGCAGTTAAAAGGCAGATACTGTATGTATGTTGGGTAGTATATAATATGCAAATGTGTATTGGTTGTGATTTGTCCCCAGCAGTATAGCCCTTACTGGATGGCAGCATACTGTATCCAAGCTATAAAGAGACCAGCTGGAGTTTCCCCTTGTGAATCCATAGCTACACTAAAATCTCTTCCTCCTTGTTGAATTATATTAACTGTTCTCCTTTTCTGAAGGATTATTTTATTGGTTTGATTGCCAGTCTTCAGACAAGAAAGGATAACAAGTCACAGGTACTCCGTCGTACACACATCTTTTATATAATTGGACACAGTAGTATGCCAAATACAACAATTTAAAAGAGCGAAATTACCAATGCATAAAATGAACACTGCCCATAAAACACAGATGTTAAATAAAGTCACAATGGATAGCCTGATTGCAGTCATATAGGAACCTAGGTAATCCACAGGTTGCTAAACATGCATTCAAACAATATTCAAATAGGTAGTGTATCTTTATTCACAACATAATGGAGGAACAGAAGTATTATATGAAAGAAGATTGCAGAAACTCTTATACAATGCTTGCAGTAAAAGAGAAGGAAACAAATATTTAAGCAGAATGGGGAAACTTGGTACACATTAGTTGTGAGAACTATTGTGCTGTATGTACTGTACATTTATACTTAACCACTTAACTGGCATGGTCACATCACATGTAACTGCACCACCCTATTGTGTCCCCCAGTTCTTGACGAGCAGATCCATTCAGCAGATGTGCATAATAAAATAATAAAATATTTAAAAATAAATTCTTTTTAAACTATATTAAATAAAAAACTTAAAAACAATGTTATGTACGGATTTGAAGGGAAAAATAATCAGTTAGGTGTTTAAATAACAGAATTAGTTTAAAAACACACAACAGCTGCATGTGGCATTTACATTGCTTCTAAGATAAATTATAAAATATCCACAATTACTTGAAATTGAAGGTTCAATTAACTAATTTACTTGCCAAGGTTATTTATAAATGGGGTGCCTATGTATGGGTTAATTTATTACTTAAATCAGTGAGGTTAATTTAAAGGTTGAATACACATGTATGCAATGTAAAGTATTGCATAATTGGTGATTACTGATTTTCTGTAGCATAATATAATTTCTATGGCAGGATGTAATGGCATCCAAGTTGGCCAGAAGTGCGTCATGTCTTGCCTCGCAAACGACAGCAGCTATAGAAAAAGTTTGAATCGGCCAGCATTCCACGCTTCCGGCAAACATGGACACCATTACATCCCGCCACTAGTGTTTATTTATAACCAATATTTCTTAAACAAATAATTACCCTCTATCATGTATTTCATATTTGTTCTAATAAAGTTATAAATTACATGTAAGTATGGTGGGATTCACTTTTAGAGGTTGGTCATCATCACATCAATTAGTATTTGGATGATTGCTGAGCTATACACTAGTAGACTGCCATCTGCTTTACAGAAGAAGATGAATCGGGAGGAGACACCAACAGGCAAAGGCATATACAGAGTAACAGCCAGTACTAGTATTATGTGCAGACCCAGCGACTGAGGGGTCAAAGGGGACACCTGTACCGGGTCCCAAGGGTCAGAGAGGCCCCAAGGATTGCCACTTAGTGCTTGGCAGGGATGTGAGCCAACTTGTACAAATAGGGCAGTGAGCTGTAGGCGGTGTGAACGCAGCCTCAGAGTGACAGGATCCTTGCACACACAGTGACTGGGAGCCGTGAATGTGCATCCACTCTTCTGGGTCCAGCTCTGTTGCAGGCAGTTACACGACATGGCAGCAGCTCTGCTGACAAGTATTCCCGTGGCCTGAGCCAGCCTCTTCTGGTGGGGTGTGAGGGCCGCATGGTACCTGCTGTGCAGTGTTCCGGTCTGGGTACTGGGGGGTGCAGCACAGATGAGTCTCTCCTAAGAGTAGATTGGCATTGAGTGGGGTTGGGGAGATGGGAATGCAGCATAGTGTGGGGAGAGACAGACTTTGGGGTGTATGGGAGGAAGGAGAGGAGGAGACAGACTGTGGTGTGTGTGGGGGAGGAAGGAACATTATACATATTTATATATGTGTATAGATAAATAAATACATATTTATTTATTAATTAACAGTTTCATATATAGTGCAGCAAATTCTGTTCCGCTTTAAAATATATATATGTGAGGGGGCCCCAGAGATATCACTGTACCGGGCACCATGATTTCTGTTGCCAGCCCTGATCATGTAAGCATGTCCCCTACACTAAATGCAGGTGAGCAGAGGTTACAAACTGTATTTACATTGCTTATTCCTGGAAATGGCAAGTTCAGTTCACAAACAAAAAAACCTGAAGGAAAAATATGAATTTGAGATTGTTGTGCATATTTAAGACACAGTAGATTTTTTTACTGTTGATTTTGTGTTAGTTAAATTGCAGGACAGTACACAATCATAATTCATTCAAAGAAGAGAAATGTTAATGTTGTCATTTAAATTTCATTAGCAAGAGGTTACTTTGTGAACATTCGTATGAAAAATGTAATACGCTACCGCTGTTATGTTTGGAAAAAACTCTGTAGCCCTACTGGATAATGTTTGTTGCCTAGCAATATATTAGAAACATATTATCATTAAGCTGTAACATTATTTAATATATAGCCATGTATGATGCAAACATTTATTTCAGCTAGAAAGGTTAATTTATAATACTTAGGCCATTCATAATACTGGGTGCAAGATGTATTTATTTATTTATTTAAGATGGAAGCAATATTCCTGTAATTTCTTGTTTAAACTTATAGTACCAAACTTGTTTGTTTTATATTTGGACAGTATTACTAAGATACCAAGATGGACCCAGTACTATACAGCATTGGACCAGTACTCTTTAGATATGGGAGTCAGGTCATGTTTTTATGCCTTTTACCCAGGTGACTAATGATCTAATTCAGCTTCAGTTGCAGTTTTGCTAAAAAAGCAAACCTGCAACTGCTAGCAATTGCATGCTGGGGGCCACCTAGCACAGGGTAAGGCTGCCCAGCATGTGAAGGGCCACCCCTCATTGTGTTTGCATCTATAAATATGAACACTATGCAGGCATTAGGAAAGGCATTAGGAAATACCAGCATCCCCCGGCTTACTTTGCCAGGCTATGTATGCAGGCACACCAATGCCATCCAGTTGTGGATTGTCATGCCAGAATGCCAGGCCAGATTCCATTTGGCTGGTCTGGCTGTTCCCTCAGTGGCTGACCCTCATCCCCCATGTCAGCCGGCTGCATGATCGGAGGTCAGCTCCAATCGTGGCAGAGTTAACTGAAACCTGACCCTTGCACAATCTATCCAGTCACAGTGGGCACATGTGATGTCATGTGGCTGCCCAGAAAATGGCATGGACCTACCTGCATTTTCATCAACACCCCCCCCCCCCCCCGCAATGCTGCAACACTACAGGCAGAAGCATTTGCATTACTGCAATGGGACTGTGTCTCTTGAACTGTGGACATGTAAAATGGACCCTGCACTTGCACACTTGCCCAGTAATTGGCCAAATGCGATCACCTCGCAGAGGCAATCATTGCTGAATAAGGCCCTAAGTTTGGTGCTGTGTAGCACTGGGTTTGTATATTAAATGGATTAGATAAATCTGGATTTTTACACTTGGTTTTACCATA
Organism: Pseudophryne corroboree; assembly: GCF_028390025.1. Taxonomy (NCBI): domain Eukaryota; kingdom Metazoa; phylum Chordata; class Amphibia; order Anura; family Myobatrachidae; genus Pseudophryne; species Pseudophryne corroboree. The sequence goes on from NC_086448.1 coordinate 488,444,072, forward strand.
GGAATTGCCATAAATCACTACAGGGTTCGGCTTTAGCCACAGCCAATTGAGGGGTTTGCTTAACACTACACATTGGATGTGGTTTTAGTTTTTAGCGTTCATGCCACAGGAGAGTAAATAAAAACAGTATCTAGTGTGTCAGTTTTCAAACTCTGTCCTTTACTAAATCTGCTCAATAAAGTCCAAAAAATCAGGGGGGTGAGAGAGATGTGCTCATGAATTCACAGTTTCCATGTCATATCATATGTGTACATCAATGAAAACAGAACATACAATTTGTAATACAAAAGAGAAATCTATGATCTCTTATATGGTCTATGAGATCAATGCGACTATACAAAATACTGACAACGTTGAACTAACATTTTTGAAGGTATCAGATGTTTCCTGATGCTGAAACCAACGTTTCATAAAATCTTGTATGTTTTGACATGAAAGGAAGTTTGATAAAACTAAATTGGAGGAAAATTAAGCTTTCATAGGCCACCAAGTATTGCAATGTCTCTGAAATGTTATTAGCAAAATTAGTATTACAAGTCCCTGATAACAAGTGCTTCTGCAATCAGTTTTAAAGTATAAGATGTCATACTTAATAAAACTGTACTGTAACTGAATTTTAATAAGCATTGGAAATCTCTCTATTTTCATTCCACAAACTTCAAAGGGCTAAAAGTAAAAAGAGATGGAACCAAACCTTTCCTTATATTTAAGTAGATTCTTAGTGAGATAGTTCCACCTTCATTCACCTTCTTGAGGGTTTTTCTTGTTTAGTTCCACTCATATGCCAAATTTTATGCAAAACAAGAAATAAACAATACCATAGTGTAGTGTGTTAATGAATCTTTATAAACTGTGGTGGAACTGCCAATAGACCCTCCACTGTTTTTCTTAAAAGTAAACAGATGGCGTACCGGAAACTCACAAAAAATAGAGTGATTTCATGCATTTAAAGGTTTCTACAGTGAATATAATATAATATAATATCATACCGGGACTCACAGTATGTGAAATAAAGCCATGCGCATAGAGGTATCTTTCATTGCACCAAGTGATTAGACTGGCATACCCCAACTCACAATCATACTGGTAGGGCCAAACACATCAAGATATCTTTTTATATCACTTCTAGGAATACGATTAGCATACCTCAACTCACAATTCTGAAAATGGGTTTAAACACATCAAGGTATCTTTCGAAATCCAAGATGTCAAAGGATTAAGATAACAGGTATTTATTGCAAACTGCCATGTTTGGTATCCAGAAACAAAATGAATACAGAGTTCTCCAGAATCAATATAAAAATGCATAAAAATACATAAAATGGGAGCTTTACATAATCTCACCAAGGACAAGGGCCATGGATAATTGATACATATAACCTGATAAATGAAGGTTTGGACAATCCTTTTTTAATGGTTCAAAAGTTCCCAAAATGTGAGAAGATGTTTACATGAAATAATGAGTATGCTCCCCTCTGCTGCCAATGCATTTTGATCTAACCTAAAGAGTGGAGTCCTGGGGCTTAGTTACATTTCCAAAACTTTCTCATATTTGATACATGTTTGGAAGCATGTAGATAGTAATAATAATCTTTCCCAGTTATGAGAAAGGTGAAAATAGGTTTTAGAATCTTATAATCGTCCAAACAAGTATCAAATAGGAGAACATATTGGAAATGTAACTTCACAGATACAGAAAGAGGATGACATCACTTCCTGTCACTAAATTGTTTGGGGTATAAATACCAGCCCCAGGACTCCAGTCTTCAGGCCTTGAAAAAGATCTAGGTTAGACTGAAATGCATTGGCAGTAGAGGGGAACATACTCATCAAGGTGAATGAAGGTGGAACCATCTCACTAAAGGTCCATACACACTTAATGATATAATGAGCGACGTCGCTCATTTTCCCCCTCCTTGAGCGACGTCGCTCATTATATCGTTAAGTGTGTATGCCGCCAGCGACGACCGATGCGCGGCCCCGCGGGTCGGCAACGATCGTCGCTGTCGGTAGGGCATGCATGAAGGATGTGGACTGTCGTCCACGACCTTCATGCAGGGCTGGCGGGGGCGTGACGTCACTGAGCGATATGAGCGGTCATATCGCTCAGTGCGTACAGGCGGCCGCCGACCGGCCGGCCCGGGAGGGGGAGACGTTAGACGATGTCGCTCACAGAGCGACATCGTCTAATGTGTATGGGCCTTAAGAATCTATTTACATATAAGGGAAGGTTTGGTTCCATCTCTTTTTTACTTTTAGCGCTTGATGTTATGAACTTGCCTGTCTCTTTGTATTCAGTATTGCAGAAATGTGGTGAAATTTTAACTAGGGTTAGTACAGACACAGCAGCTTACTGCACCCAAGAGAGACTTTATTTTGTTTACATTCAAACTTCAAAGGACTGTTATTATATTTATGTAAAAAGGAGTTAGTGATGTCAAATAATTAATACATATACAAAGTATTCCTAATGTAACAGAAAAGGAAATAATGGTTTTTAATTGGTTGATTGAAAAGCAGGATTTAGTGTTAAAGAAATCAGACATATGCCTAAAATGATGATGTAATATTCATACTGTATTATAAGGAAGAAGCTCATAGACAATTGAGCTGGCAATGCCATGTCTGTAAAATAAAAACATATTAGGAATTTTGATGTATTACTCTTTTTCTAATAATTATTGACTCTAAAGAAACCGAATGGCAATAACAAATGTGAATCGTATCACTGTAGTCAGCTTTTTCCACAAAAGAAATTTGTCTGGGACACAAGGGTTTATTAAATGTCACACTAGTTTTGTGTATCAGCATGGGTCTTCTCATGCAATTTTTTAAATATAAGTAAAATAATAAAATATAAGAAAAAACTGCTTCTGGAGCCACATACAATCACAGTATGATAGTAAATATGTTTTGGGATTTAAACTAGATAAGCATCTTATAGAGGCAAATAACAGTGATCCTAGTTTTCTCAGTGCTTTGGCAACAAAACAGTTAATAAATATTCATGGTGTAGAGTCAGACATACAGAGCTTACATAGTAAAAAACACACACACATAACATATGTAAAAAAATACAGAATATTGTTTGCATGCTGAGTTGGATATATTTCAATATTGAAAAGGTCATAAAAGTGCCAAATTGATGTCATGCATACATTAAATGTAGTTACAGTATGCCCACCTCTAGTGATGCATGCAGGGATCAAATTTGTTTTATTCTGAAACTGGGCCTCCTTATGTTTTTTTTTAATAGCTTGTAGGTGAGGTAGGTTCAGTCTGCTATACGTGATGTGCAAAAAATGAAGACTTCATATTGTATATTGAATAAATAGATATAACACCCAGTGTAAAGTGGAGCAAAAATTATGATTAGAACCACTACTTATCTGGCAATGATATCTTCGGTTACGTATCCACCATGAACATCGAGGTATATGTAACAGAAAATAAATGTAACATAGTGTTTACTATTGCAACACTGCAAGCTTATCATTGCGTAACACTGTACATTTACAGTAGGAACATATTAATCCCACAATCCTCAACTTGGGATAATATAAATAAGAGTTTTTATTCCCCAGTGACACACAAATGGTTAAAAAAACACATGGTAAAAAAAAAATATCTATCCATTGGGGGAAGTCCAGGTACAATAGTATATATTTGTTGCACAATTCAACAATTTTCTTGCTCTTACATTTATGTTTGTATGATTCTGTATTTTAAAGTTTGTCTATTGCTATACACTGTTACATTTGTTATTTCTATAGTATATTGTGTGTGCTGATGTCATTTCCTGCATGTCTGGCTTTGTTGACCAGAAGTGGGAACCAGCGTTTTATGGTGACAGGTGGCAGGGTATCCTTTATATGTTGGTGAGTATACACTGTTTGTATTATGTTTGCCAAAAGTGCATTAAAGCTCTGAAACATTGCTATCAGCAAGAATTACTGTCTTTATTATCGGACTGCCACCGTTGGGACATATTTGGGACATACATACTGGTCGCAGTACGTTTGGAGGTCATCCAGCCACGTATATTTTTATATATATAGGTGTGATAATAGCCTGGCAGACTAGAAAGGTAGTCCATTATCTGCCAGGAGAGTAAGAGAGAGGCAACCTTTACTGTCTGAAGTGAGTACTGTGTTGAGCTGTTGTTTTGCTGAGTTGGACAGTAGGTCCCTCTTACATTTAGACAGGAAAACCTTTGTGTATAGTTAGTGCCCAGACGTGCTAGGATTTATAGCAAACAGCTTTTTTATAAGCTTACTATAGCCTTACTATAGACAAATCACATGGCGCTATGTGGGCACAGCTATTATGTAGTTTAGGACTGCCGATATCAGAGAAGCCATGAAGGCGCTCGACAGCTTCCCATGTATTTGAAAATATATGTAACAAATATCTCTGAAATTCTATTTGCAGTTTGTTTCCAAGTATTTTTACAGGTATTAGTCAGTGTGCTGGGGGATACCATGGGTAAAAGCATCCCCTTTCTGTTTGCTGTTTGCTGTGACCCCTCCCTTTTCAAGCACCTGATAAGTATCTCCAGAGTGATTGTGCAGCTACCACTGTGTTTGTTTGCATGTGCTAGGATTTATGTTTATGTTTTGTTTTACTTTTGTTGCAAATAAAAGTAGCTGAGGCTATTTGCATCAAATACCCAGGACTGGTGTTACTATTTGGGCTACTCTAAGGGGCCCGAAGCATGGCAAGTACAACGAGCCCATGTGGGGACACACTGCGCTCGCTATCGGGATCCTGCTTGTTGGGATTTTGGTGTCTGTATTCTGACCACCGGGATCCTGACCATCGCGGCCCCATACTGAATCCATATATATATATATATACTGTATATATATATATATATGCCCCTGCAGATGCCCCTGCCCCTATAGATGCCCCTGCAATATCCATTATGTGATAGACCATGTCCCAAAGAACATTAGAGGGGATGATAGGGATCGCAGGCTTCTCAAGGTGGAAACAAAATGGATTTTTGTGCTTAATACAATCATTCCAAATGGCCTTAATGAGAAGATCACGTGGAATGTGTTTGATTGACCTGGAAGACGCCAGCTTGTCGATGGGTTAGGTTTAATCAAATGGAGGATTCCGTGATGCTGTGATACTAGATATAACTTATCGTGACTGTGGTAGCTTTTCATCAGTATACCTTCAGTTTTTCCTTTTATTTTAGTAGGGTTAGTATAATCACCATGATGGATGCTTAGATTAATATTAAATACAAATGTTTCTAAGAAAATTACATGTTAAACAGTTTTTTGTATGTTTTGATAATTTTATGCTAATCCAGGCTCATGTATTCTATTCAGGATGGTCAGAATATTGACTTCCGATAGGTTTTCACATTAACTGAGTATTTGTATGACAGTACACATTACTGTATGTCACTTCTATACTAGATAACACTAATAGCCACTGTTTGGTTGATACTTCTGATGCTTGATTTAGTTTTGTTTAGTTCCACTCATATGCCAAATTTTATGCAAAACAAGAAATAAACAATACCATAGTGTAGTGTGTTAATGAATCTTTATAAACTGTGGTGGAACTGCTAATAGATCCTCCACTGTTTTTCTTAAAAGTAAACAGATGGCGTACCGGAAACTCACAAAAAATAAAGTGATTTCATGCATTTAAAGGTTTCTACAGTGAATATAATATAATATAATATCATACCGGGACTCACAGTATGTGAAATAAAGCCATGCGCATAGAGGTATCTTTCATAGCACCAAGTGATTAGACTGGCATACCCCAACTCACAATCATACTGGTAGGGCCAAACACATCAAGGTATCTTTTTATATCACTTCTAGGAATACGATTAGCATACCTCAACTCACATTTCTGAAAATGGGTTTAAACACATCAAGGTATCTTTCGAAATCCAATATGTCAAAGGATTAAGATAACAGGTATTTATTGCACACTGCCATGTTTGGTATCCAGAAACAAAATGAATACAGAGTTCTCCAGAATCAATATAAAAATGCATAAAAATACATAAAATGGGAGCTTTACATAATCTCACCAAGGACAAGGGCCATGTATAATTGATATATATAACCTGGTAAATGAAGGTTTGGACAATCCTTTTTTAATGGTTCAAAAGTTCCCAAAATGTGAGAAGATGTTTACATGAAATAATGAGTATGCTCCCCTCTGCTGCCAATGCATTTTGATCTAACCTAAAGAGTGGAGTCCAGGGGCTTAGTTACATTTCCAAAACTTTCTCCTATTTGATACATGTTTGGAAGCATGTAGATAGTAATAATGAACTTTCCCAGTTATGAGAAAGGTGAAAATAGGTTTTAGAATCTTATAATCGTCCAAACAAGTATCAAATAGGAGAACATATTGGAAATGTAACTTCACAGATACAGAAAGAGGATGACATCATTTCCTGTCACTAAATTGTTTGGGGTATAAATACCAGCCCCAGGACTCCAGTCTTCAGGTCTTGAAAAAGATCTAGGTTAGACTGAAATGCATTGGCAGTAGAGGGGAACATACTCATCAAGGTGAATGAAGGTGGAACCATCTCACTAAGAATCTATTTACATATAAGGGAAGGTTTGGTTCCATCTCTTTTTTACTTTTAGCGCTTGATGTTATGAACTTGCCTGTCTCTTTGTATGCAGTATAGCAGAAATGTGGTGAAATTTTAACTAGGGTTAGTACAGACACAGCAGCTTACTGCACCCAAGAGAGACTTTATTTTGTTTACATTCAAACTTCAAAGGGCTGTTATTATATTTATGTAAAAAGGAGTTAGTAATGTCAAATAATTAATACATATACAAAGTATTCCTAATATAACAGAAAAGGAAATAATGGTTTTTAATTGGTTGAATGAAAAGCAGGATTTAGTGTTAAAGAAATCAGACATATGCCTAAAATGATGATGTAATATTCATACTGTATTATAAGGAAGAAGCTCATAGACAATTGAGCTGGCAATGCCATGTCTGTAAAATAAAAACATATTAGGAATTTTGATGTATTACTCTTTTTTCTAATAATTATTGACTCTAAAGAAACCGAATGGCAATAACAAATGTGAATCGTATCACTGTACTCAGCTTTTTCCACAAAATAAATTTGTCTGGGACACAAGGGTTTAATAAATGTCACACTAGTTTTCTCAGTGATCCTAGTTTTCTCAGTGCTTTGGCAACAAAACAGTTAATAAATATTCATGGTGTAGAGTCAGACATGCAGAGCTTACATAGTAAAAAACACACACACATAACATATGTAAAAAAATACAGAATATTGTTTGCATGCTGAGTTGGATATATTTCAATATTGAAAAGGTCACAAAAGTGCCAAATTGATGTCATGCATACATTAAATGTAGTTACAGTATGCCCACCTCTAGTGATGCATGCAGGCATCAAATTTGTTTTATTCTGAAACTGGGCCTCCTTATGTTTTTTTTTAATAGCTTGTAGGTGAGGTAGGTTCAGTCTGCTATACGTGATGTGCAAAAAATGAAGACTTCATATTGTATATTGAATAAATAGATATAACACCCAGTGTAAAGTGGAGCAAAAATTATGATTAGAACCACTACTTATCTGGTAATGATATCTTCGGTTACGTATCCACCATGAACATCAAGGTATATGTAACAGAAAATAAATGTAACATAGTGTTTACTATTGCAACACTGCAAGCTTATCATTGCGTAACACTGTACATTTACAGTAGGAACATATTAATCCCACAATCCTCAACTTGGGATAATATAAACAAGAGTTTTTATTCCCCAGTGACACACAAATGGTTAAAAAAACACATGGTAAAACAAAAATATCTATCCATTGGGGGAAGTCCAGGTACAATAGTATATATTTGTTGCACAATTCAACTATTTTCTTGCTCCTACATTTATGTTTGTATGATTCTGTATTTTAAAGTTTGTCTATTGCTATACACTGTTACATTTGTTATTTCTATAGTATATTGTGTGTGCTGATGTCATTTCCTGCATGTCTGGCTTTGTTGACCAGAAGTGGGAACCAGCGTTTTATGGCAACAGGTGGCAGGGTATCCTTTATATGTTGGTGAGTATACACTGTTTGTATTATGTTTGCCAAAAGTGCATTAAAGCTCTGAAACATTGCTATCAGCAAGAATTACTGTCTTTAATATCGGACTGCCACCGTTGGGACATATTTGGGACATACATACTGGTCGCAGTACGTTTGGAGGTCATCCAGCCACGTATATTTTTATATATATAGGTGTGATAATAGCCTGGCAGACTAGAAAGGTAGTCCATTATCTGCCAGGAGAGTAAGAGAGAGGCAACCTTTACTGTCTGAAGTGAGTGCTGTGTTGAGCTGTTGTTTTGCTGAGTTGGACAGTAGGTCCCTCTTACATTTAGACAGGAAAACCTTTGTGTATAGTTAGTGCCCAGACGTGCTAGGATTTATAGCAAACAGCTTTTTTATAAGCTTACTATAGCCTTACTATAGAGAAATCACATGGCGCTATGTGGGCACAGCTATCATGTAGTTTAGGACTGCCAATATCAGAGAAGCCATGAAGGCGCTCGACAGCTTCCCATGTATTTGAAAATATATGTAACAAATATCTCTGAAATTCTATTTGCAGTTTGTTTCAAAGTATTTTTACAGGTATTAGTCAGTGTGCTGGGGGATACCATGGGTAAAAGCATCCCCTTTCTGTTTGCTGTTTGCTGTGACCCCTCCCTTTTCAAGCACCTGATAAGTATCTCCAGAGTGATTGTGCAGCTACCACTGTGTTTGTTTGCATGTGCTAGGATTTATGTTTATGTTTTGTTTTACTTTTGTTGCAAATAAAGTAGCTGAGGCTATTTGCATCAAATACCCTGGACTGGTGTCACTATTTGGGCTACTCTAAGGGGCCCGAAGCATGGCAAGTACAACGAGCCCATGTGGGGACACACTGAGCTCGCTATCGGGATCCTGCTTGTTGGGATTTTGGTGTCTGTATTCTGACCACCGGGATCCTGACCATCGCGGCCCCATACTGAATCCATATATATATATATATATATACTGTATATATATATATATATGCCCCTGCAGATGCCCCTGCCCCTATAGATGCTCCTGCAATATCCATTATGTGATAGACCATGTCCAAAAGAACATTAGAGGGGGTGATAGGGATTGCAGGCTTCTCAAGGTGGAAACAAAATGGATTTTTGTGCTTAATACAATCATTCCAAACGGCCTTAATGAGAAGATCACGTGGAATGTGTTTGATTGACCTGGAAGACGCCAGCTTGTCGATGGGTTAGGTTTAATCAAATGGAGGATTCCGTGATGCTGTGATACTAGATATAACTTATCGTGACTGTGGTAGCTTTTCATCAGTATACCTTCAGTTTTTCCTTTTATTTTAGTAGGGTTAGAATAATCACCATGATGGATGCTTAGATTAATATTAAATACAGATGTTTCTTAGAAAATTAGGTCTCTACATGTTAAACAGTTTTTTGTATGTTTTGATAATTTTATGCTAATCTAGGCTCATGTATTCTATTCAGGATGGTCAGAATATTGACTTCCGATAGGTTTTCACATTAACTGAGTATTTGTATGACAGTACACATTACTGTATGTCACTTCTATACTAGATAACACTAATAGCCACTGTTTGGTTGATACTTCTGATGCTGGGCATAATGTCCCCTGCAAATCCATGCAAATAATAGAGATGTGCACCGGAAATTTTTCGGGTTTTGTGTTTTGGTTTTGGGTTCGGTTCCGTGGCCGTGTTTTGGGTTCGAACGCGTTTTGGCAAAACCTCACCGAATTTTTTTTGTCGGATTCGGGTGTGTTTTGGATTCGGGTGTTTTTTTCAAAAAACCCTAAAAAACAGCTTGAATCATAGAATTTGGGGGTCATTTTGATCCCAAAGTATTATTAACCTCAATAACCATAATTTCCACTCATTTTCAGTCTATTCTGAACACCTCACACCTCACAATATTATTTTTAGTCCTAAAATTTGCACCGAGGTCGCTGGATGACTAAGCTCAGCGACCCAAGTGGCCGACACAAACACCTGGCCCATCTAGGAGTGGCACTGCAGTGTCACGCAGGATGGCCCTTCCAAAAAACACTCCCCAAACAGCACATGACGCAAAGAAAAAAAGAGGCGCAATGAGGTAGCTGTGTGAGTAAGCTAAGCGACCCTAGTGGCCGACACAAACACCTGGCCCATCTAGGAGTGGCACTGCAGTGTCAGGCCGGATGGCCCTTCCAAAAAATACTCCCCAAACAGCACATGACGCAAAGAAGAAAAAAAAGAGGCGCAATGAGGTAGCTGTGTGACTAAGATAAGTGACCCTAGTGGCCGACACAAACACCTGGCCCATCTAGGAGTGGCACTGCAGTGTCACGCAGGATGGCCCTTCCAAAAAATACTCCCCAAACAGCACATGACGCAAAGAAGAAAAAAAGAGGCGCAATGAGGTAGCTGTGTGACTAAGATAAGCGACCCTAGTGGCCGACACAAACACCTGGCCCATCTAGGAGTGGCACTGCAGTGTCACGCAGGATGGCCCTTCCAAAAAACACTCCCCAAACAGCACATGACGCAAAGAAAAATGAAAGAAAAAAGAGGTGCAAGATGGAATTGTCCTTGGGCCCTCCCACCCACCCTTATGTTGTATAAACAGGACATGCACACTTTAACCAACCCATCATTTCAGTGACAGGGTCTGCCACACGACTGTGACTGAAATGACGGGTTGGTTTGGACCCCCACCAAAAAAGAAGCAATTAATCTCTCCTTGCACAAACTGGCTCTACAGAGGCAAGATGTCCACCTCATCATCATCCTCCGATTCATCACTGTGTACATCCCCCTCCTCACAGATTATCAATTCGTCCCCACTGGAATCCACCATCACAGCTCCCTGTGTACTTTGTGGAGGCAATTGCTGCTGGTCAATGTCTCCATGGAGGAATTGATTATAATTCATTTTAATGAACATCATCTTCTCCACATTTTCTGGAAGTAACCTCGTACGCCGATTGCTGACAAGGTGAGCGGCGGCACTAAACACTCTTTCGGAGTACACACTTGTGGGAGGGCAACTTAGGTAGAATAAAGCCAGTTTGTGCAAGGGCCTCCAAATTGCCTCTTTTTCCTGCCAGTATACGTACGGACTGTCTGACGTGCCTACTTGGATGCGGTCACTCATATAATCCTCCACCATTCTTTCAATGGTGAGAGAATCATATGCAGTGACAGTAGACGACATGTCCGTAATCGTTGGCAGGTCCTTCAGTCCGGACCAGATGTCAGCATCAGCAGTCGCTCCAGACTGCCCTGCATCACCGCCAGCAGGTGGGCTCGGAATTCTGAGCCTTTTCCTCGCACCCCCAGTTGCGGGAGAATGTGAAGGAGGAGATGTTGACAGGTCGCGTTCCGCTTGACTTGACAATTTTCTCACCAGCAGTTCTTTGAACCCCTGCAGACTTGTGTCTGCCGGAAAGAGAGATACAACGTAGGTTTTAAATCTAGGATCGAGCACGGTGGCCAAAATGTAGTGCTCTGATTTCAACAGATTGACCACCCGTGAATCCTTGTTAAGCGAATTAAGGGCTCCATCCACAAGTCCCACATGCCTAGCGGAATCGCTCAGTGTTAGCTCCTCCTTCAATGTCTCCAGCTTCTTCTGCAAAAGCCTGATGAGGGGAATGACCTGACTCAGGCTGGCAGTGTCTGAACCGACTTCACGTGTGGCAAGTTCAAAAGGTTGCAGAACCTTGCACAACGTTGAAATCATTCTCCACTGCGCTTGAGACAGGTGCATTCCACCTCCTATATCGTGGTCAGTTGTATAGGCTTGAATGGCCTTTTGCTGCTCCTCCAACCTCTGAAGCATATAGAGGGTTGAATTCCACCTCGTTACCACTTCTTGCTTCAGATGATGGCAGGGCAGGTTCAGGCGTTTTTGGTGTTGCTCCAGTCTTCTGTACGTGGTGCCTGTACGCCGAAAGTGTCCCGCAATTCTTCTGGCCACCGACAGCATCTCTTGCACGCCCCTGTCGTTTTTTAAATAATTCTGCACCACCAAATTCAAGGTATGTGCAAAACATGGGACGTGCTGGAATTTGCCCAGATTTAATGCACACACAATATTGTTGGCGTTGTCCGATGCCACAAATCCACAGGAGAGTCCAATTGGAGTAAGCCATTCTGCGATGATCTTCCTCAGTTGCCGTAAGAGGTTTTCAGCTGTGTGCGTATTCTGGAAAGCGGTGATACAAAGCGTAGCCTGCCTAGGAAAGAGTTGGCGTTTGCGAGATGCTGCTACTGGTGCCGCCGCTGCTGTTCTTGCGGCGGGAGTCAATACATCTACCCAGTGGGCTGTCACAGTCATATAGTCCTGAGTCTGCCCTGCTCCACTTGTCCACATGTCCGTGGTTAAGTGGACATTGGGTACAACTGCATTTTTTAGGACACTGGTGAGTCTTTTTCTGAGGTCTGTGTACATTTTCGGTATCGCCTGCCTAGAGAAATGGAACCTAGATGGTATTTGGTACCGGGGACACAGTACCTCAAACAAGTCTATAGTTGGCTCTGCAGTAATGATGGATACCGGAACCACGTTTCTCACCGCCCAGGATGCCAAGGCCTCAGTTATCCGCTTTGCAGCAGGATGACTGCTGTGATATTTCATCTTCCTCGCAAAGGACTGTTGGACAGTCAATTGCTTGGTGGAAGTAGTAAAAGTGGTCTTACGACTTCCCCTCTAGGATGACCATCGACTCCCAGCAGCAACAACAGCAGCGCCAGCAGCAGTAGGCGTTACACTCAAGGATGCATCGGAGGAATCCCAGGCAGGAGAGGACTCGTCAGAATTGCCAGTGACATGGCCTGCAGGACTATTGGCATTCCTGGGGAAGGAGGAAATTGACACTGAGGGAGTTGGTGGGGTGGTTTGCGTGAGCTTGGTTACAAGAGGAAGGGATTTACTGGTCAGTGGACTGCTTCCGCTGTCGACCAAAGTTTTTGAACTTGTCACTGACTTATGATGAATGCGCTGCAGGTGACGTATAAGGGAGGATGTTCCGAGGTGGTTAACGTCCTTACCCCTACTTATTACAGCTTGACAAAGGCAACACACGGCTTGACACCTGTTGTCCGCATTTCTGTTGAAATACTTCCACACCGAAGAGCTGATTTTTTGGGTATTTTCACCAGGCATGTCAATGGCCATATTCCTCCCACGGACAACAGGTGTCTCCCCGGGTGCCTGACTTAAACAAACCACCTCACCATCAGAATCCTCCTGGTCAATTACCTCCCCAGCACCAGCAACACCCATATCCTCCTCATCCTGGTGTACTTCAACACTGACATCTTCAATCTGACTATCAGGAACTGGACTGCGGGTGCTCCTTCCAGCACTTGCAGGGGGCGTGCAAATGGTGGAAGGCGCATGCTCTTCACGTCCAGTGTTGGGAAGGTCAGGCATCGCAACCGACACAATTGGACTCCCCTTGTGGATTTGTGATTTCGAAAAACGCACAGTTCTTTGCTGTGCTTTTGCCAGCTTGAGTCTTTTCATTTTTCTAGCGAGAGGCTGAGTGCTTCCATCCTCATGTGAAGCTGAACCACTAGCCATGAACATAGGCCAGGGCCTCAGCCATTCCTTGCCACTCTCCGTGTGGTAAATGGCATATTGGCAAGTTTACGCTTCTCCTCCGACGATTTTATTTTAGATTTTTGAGTCCTTTTTTTACTGATATTTTGTGTTTTGGATTTTACATGCTCTGTACTATGACATTGGGCATCGGCCTTGGCAGACAACGTTGATGGAATTTCATCGTCTCGGCCATGACTAGTGGCAGCAGCTTCAGCACGAGGTGGAAGTGGATCTTGATCTTTCCCTACAACATTTTTGTTCTCCATATTTTAATAGGCACAACTAAAAGGCACCTCAGGTAAACAATGGAGATGGATGGATACTAGTATACTTATGGATGACGAGTGACTGACGACACAGAGGTAGCTACAGCCGTGGACTACCGTACTGCGTCTGCTAGTATAGAGATGATAATGATATAAAAAATATATATATATCACTACTGCAGGTATATATAATATAATGACGTACCTGCTGGACACTGTCAGCAGACTCCTAAACTACTAGTATGAAGAAGATAGAAAAAAAAACCCACCACAGGTAGGTATACAATTATGGATGAGCACTGACGACACAGAGGTAGCTACAGCCGTGGACTACCGTACTGCGTCTGCTAGTATAGAGATGATAATGATATAAAAAATATATATATCACTACTGCAGGTATATATAATATAATGACGGACCTGCTGGACACTGTCAGCAGACTCCTAAACTACTAGTATGAAGAAGATAGAAAAAAAAACCCCACCACAGGTAGGTATACAATTATGGACGAGCACTGACGACACAGAGGTAGCTACAGCCGTGGACTACCGTACTGCGTCTGCTAGTATAGAGATGATAATGATATAAAAAAAAATATATATATCACTACTGCAGGTATATATAATATAATGACGGACCTGCTGGACACTGTCAGCAGACTCCTAAACTACTAGTATGAAGAAGATAGAAAAAAAAAAACCACCACAGGTAGGTATACAATTATGGACGAGCACTGACGACACAGAGGTAGCTACAGCTGTGGACTACCGTACTGCGTCTGCTAGTATAGAGATGATAATGATATAAAAAATGTATATATATCACTACTGCAGGTATATATAATATAATGACGGACCTGCTGGACACTGTCAGCAGACTCCTAAACTACTAGTATGAAGAAGATAGAAAAAAAAAAACCACCACAGGTAGGTATACAATTATGGACGAGCACTGACGACACAGAGGTAGCTACAGCCGTGGACTACCGTACTGCGTCTGCTAGTATAGAGATGATAATGATATAAAAAATATATATATATCAATACTGCAGGTATATATAATATAATGACGGACCTGCTGGACACTGTCAGCAGACTCCTAAACTACTAGTATGAAGAAGATAGAAAAAAAAAACCCACCACAGGTAGGTATACAATTATGGATGAGCACTGACGACACAGAGGTAGCCACAGCCTTGGACTACCGTACTGCGTCTGCTAATATAGAGATGATAAAGATGATAGAGATGAACAAAAAAATATAACACTACTGCAGGTAAATATTTATATAATATAATGAATGACGGACCTGCTGGACACTGTCAGCAGAATGCGTTTATAGAATAAAAAAAAAAAACACCACAGGAGTGTTTAACTTTTTCAGGCAGACAATATACTGGTGGTCACTGGTCAGTCACACTGGCAGCAAAAGTGTGCACTGTACTCCTGCTATAACTGCACCCCAGTCTCCCCCACAATTCAGCTGTGTGAGCAGTGAGCACTCAGCACAGTCAGATATACATAGATGATATTATCATGCAGCACACTGAGGCTGAGCACAGATATGGTATGTGACTGTGTATCATTTTTTTTCAGGCAGAGAACGGATTATATTAAATAATAAATAAAACTGGTGGTGGTCACTAGTAACTATCAGCAAAACTCTGCACTCTGAGTACTCCTAATGCTCCCCAAAATTACTAAGTTAGTAGTAAATCAACTCAAGTGTCTCTATCTATTCTAACGGAGAGGACGCCAGCCACGTCCTCTCCCTATCAATCTCAATGCACGTGTGAAAATGGCGGCGACGCGCGGTTCCTTATATAGAATCCGAGTCTCGCGATAGAATACGAGCCTCGCGAGAATCCGACAGCGGGATGATGACGTTCGGGCGCGCTCGGGTTAACCGAGCAAGGCTGGAAGATCCGAGTCTGCCTCGGACCAGTGTAAAAAGGCTGAAGTTCGGGGGGTTCGGATTCCGAGGAACCGAACCCGCTCATCTCTAGCAAATAATACATCTTATTCGAATCACTATGCACATAAGAAATAAAAGCAGACTCTGCTAATTAAAATGATATGTGGCTTGCCTATATTCTGTGTGTAACCATGCCTGTATCTGCATATGAAATGTTACATTACAGTGTTTTCTAGGAAAAACACTGTAGCTTAGCGTTTCATATGTAGATACAGCAGTTGTCACACACAGAATACAGGCATGCCGCATATCATTTTCACCAGCAAAAGCTGCTTGTGTGGTCTGTTCATATCATTTTGTGAATAAGACATATTTTGTTGTAAACATTTGCATGAAAAGACGCTCAGTGCTACCACACCACGCATTGTTTGACTAGAAGGGCTATGTAACATGCAGGGAGGCTTAGATGTACTGTAAGTGGACACATTTGTACAACCTCCTGTGTAGGTATGTAGCTTTTAAATGTATACATATGTTATTACTTGTTAAGCTATGTTTTAATAATGTTTAATTATATGTGATCTTCCCCTTATTTATCTTTAGTATAGTTCCTAAACATTCCATGTGCTCATACATTCATCACACAGTCTTCTCCTGCTATACAGATGTAGCCACCTTTATCTTGAGTGGCCGCGGCGGTTGTCCCGTTCGACCATACGCAGCGTACTGTGGCGTAGCGAGGCGCGCCTAGCCACAGAGAGGCTATCTAATCGCACGGAGACAGACATTTGACGTTTGGCGTTACCTTTACGTGTAATACCTGCGATCAGCCACCAGATGTCGCTTTTTACAATCACCACTGCGCATGCGTGTGGTCTCCCGTAAAATACAATACTGACATACATAATAAGGACTACTTTACTAAGGCGTCTCATTACGCTGCATACAGCAAATACTGTACTCATTACGCTGCATTATTTAATACAGTACTGTATATACAGTACGACACCGACGCAAATACAGTAGTACAGCATACAGTATATGATCCATCTACAATACTTTATGAATACTGTATGTGAGCGTCCAAGTCCCGCAGACAAAACACAGTACTGTAAAACCAGTAGTGTACACTGTCGCAAATGGATGTGTGTTACAAGTTCACTATTGCCTCTCAAGATTAGGAATTTTCTACAGTATGTTATCGTCCTAATCCCGTAGCCATTACAGCATAATCAAAACCAACGGATTTATACATTTGTCTGCGGCGAAGTGGTGAAGTGTTTCGCTTCCTATACTCAGAGTCCAGGGTTCGATTCCTTAAGTACGAATGCATGTTACTGTAGTTTTTTTCAGACACTTTATTATTTTTTTTATTCACATACTGTAAACCAGGGCATACAGTAGCTGCATGAGCGGTTCTATGCGATCGAGTCCGGTGTACCATAATGTGCAGGTTCTATGCAGGTTAAGGTACTATGCTCCGTACACAGTACACATACAATTCTGTAGCTGGGCAGACTGAATAGAAATGGCTACCACCTATGACTCCTTGCCCCACAGAGGCCCTAGGCTACGGAGCAAGTAATAGTCCAGATTGTACAGACTATGGGGCAATGCTGAAGGAGCGTCACAATCCCCTAGCTAAAATACACAGTATGCATATTATGGTACACCGGACTCGATGACATACTGTAGCACACTGGCAAAATGGCCGCCGCCCCTGAACCCTTGTGCAGGTTATGGGGCAATGCTGAAGGAGCGTCACAATCCCCTAGCCAAAATACACAGGGGAGGGATAAGCCACTGTAGGATTGCATACAGTATTACGGTACACCGGACTCAATCGCATAGCACACTGTCAAAACGACCACTACCCATGAACCCCCACCTCCTGAACCCCCACCTCGTGGCATGCAGCAGTTGGGTATGGAATGAGAAATGGCATAAGCTGTGCAGGCTACGGGGCGATGCTGAAGGAGCGTCACAATCCCCTAGCCAAAATACACAGAGATACTGTAAGCGAGGTCTATGCACATTACAGTACTGTACGTTACACCGGGCTCGGTCGCATAGCAAACTGACAAAACACAAGTTTTACAGTACATACAGTAAAGCAGGCCAAAGCTGCAGGAGAGTTTCTACTGTAAAGGTTCTATGCACCGTACGGTAATGTACACATACCTGTACAATTCTATAGCAGGGCAGACTCAATTGAAATGGCTACCGCCTGTGACTCCTACAGTAGCTCCTAGGAGGCACTCAGCTATGGAGCAAATAACAGCACAGATTTTGCAGGCTACGGGGCAATGCTGAAGGAGCGTCACAATCCCCTAGCTACAATACACAGGGGTGATAGAGATAATCGAGTGGCTGGAGGGGGGTCCCCTTGATTTAAGTGGCCCCCACTCCTCCAGGGTACTCCGGCCAGGTGTGACTAGTTGGGTATTTAATTCCATGGCCGCAGGGACCGGTATAAAAGTCTCCCCCGGCTGTGCATTATCTGTCCAGCTAGTGGAGCCCAGTGCTGATTCAAAAAATATGGGGAACCCCTACGCTTTTTTTGTCCCCCTTATTTTTTGCACCAGGACCAGGCGCAGAGCCCGGTGCTGGTTCTAAAAAGATGGGGGATCCCGTGTCCATTTTTTCCGTATTCCTTCCGGAATTCGACTGCAATTGCATATACAGTACTGTACCCCTTAATGTCACTGCTTACAGTATACAGTATTTAGACATGAGCTTGTGTACAGTATCTGTCATGAGGTGCTTTTTTCACTGACACTATAACTTTTTTCTATTGTGATATACTGTACAGAGGCGGCAAACTAGCCAAACGGGAATAATCAGCTTCTGCAGAATAAAATGAGATGCTACAGTACATGCCTATATTCTGTGAGTGACTGCGGCTCTATGAAATTAAATCAGAAAATTTAAATATGAAATGCATTACTAATGTGTGGCATTACTGTACTGTATGTGTATAAGGTGTACTACAATATTTTCTGGTGTAACATAAGGAAAGGGCACTACTGCATGGTCTAATGCAGTGGTTCTCAAACTTGGTCCTCAGGACCCCACACAGTGCATGTTTTGCAGGTAAACCAGCAAGTGCACAGATGTATTCATTACTAACTGACACATTTTAGAAGGTCCATACAGTAGGTGGAGCTAATTTTTTCACTTGTGATTCTGTGAGACCTGCAAAACCTGCACTGTGTGGGGTCCTGAGGACTGAGTTTGAGAACCTGTGGTCTAATGTAAATAAAGATGAATGTGGTGGGGTGTAATGTGAATAAGGGGCATTACTGTTAGGAGTAATGTGGTACTATGATATGATGTCATGAGAATAAGAGACACCACTGCATGATATAATGTGAATAAAGTTGCAGTACTGTGTTGTGTCATTTCATCTTCGGGTATTATTGTGTTACCATGCCCCTTCCCAGCAAGAACATACTGTACACTGTTTTGGGCTGGCACTAAATGTGCACATTGTTCTTATTTAGATTATAGGGGGTAGGAGCGCCAAAATGGGTGATGGTGCTGGGAAAGGGGTGCAGGGTTAGAGGCGGAACTACGTAGCATCTGTGCAAGAGGGCATCAGCCAAAATCTAGCCTAGGGCATCATGTTGGTCAGGTTTGGCTCTGATAATACTGTATACTGTACTCTTACTGTACTTTGCATTCAATACAGATACTGTTTGCACACAGGTTTTACATGAATCATTGGCAATGCTGCAGGAGTGTCTCATTAGGCAATCTAAAATATACCACGACTATGGGTGGGGATACAGTAGGGAAGTTCTGTCACCATAAGCTGTCTGCTGTGTATAGCATATTTCCATCTGAGATGCATTTGTGTGTTTGTAATAAGAAAAAAACATTTTACTGTACATTTAGTGGATACAGTATTTCTCCCCCATAATGACGTATCATACTGTACAGGTACCCTCATGTACTGTACCGTACCATACTGTAAAATTGAATATTTATTGGAAAAACATCAATATTAATGTAAAAATAAAGTATTACAACATCCGATTCCATGTACTGCACTGATCAAAATGTACAGTACTCTTATTCAGGACTTATAAAACTGAAAATAACTGTTCATACAGTACACATCAATAACATTACTACTGTATAATATTCTACATTAGTTTATGCAATAATCAGACAAAGGCAATTTTATCATTTTTTTTAATAATGCACCAATTTAAAATTTTAAACAGAAAATACAGAACTACATATTTGTGGCTTGACCATTTCTTTCAACTACAACAGGTAATACTTTATACAGGTGATTTATATAATTATTACAATGTTCAGGTGTGAGTACTTCTAGCCAAAATTTCTTTATCCCATCCACCAGTTGCTGTTTTGTTGTTGGCTTTGCAACACTCCTAACGTACCTCTTCAATTGAGCCCACACTAATTCGATTGGGTTCATGTCTGGTGATCTATATAAAAATAAAAAAAAAGCGTATAGAAAAAATTAATTACATTACAGTAAATAGAGAAAATTAAACATACAATATTGTACTGTTTATTAAACAAAAATTTTTTTTTACAGTACTAGAGTGCTATCCAAAATTTTACTTGTACACTGTTGAAAGAATACTCACTCTGGTGGTGTGCGTTCCCAATTCATACCTTTCTCTTCCATAAATTTGGCTGAGGCGGAGTGTTTAGGATCATTGTCTTGGAATATCCTATGGTGAGTTGGGTAATATTTATTCACAAATGGCACCATACATTTCTCTACTATTGTTTCTTGGAAATATTTCTTATCCATGATTCCTACAGAAATCAAAAAATGTTGTTCATTAATAAGCAACTCCTTTTATTGTGCAGTTACACGTACTCTACAGTACAACATGTATTTTTACAGAACACAGGCACAGAATAAAGTATAGTACTGTACCTTCGAAAAATAATAGGGGACCAGCTCCTAATCGTGATATGCCTCCCCATACATGGACTTTCAATGGATGCTTTGGGCGTGGTTTTAAAGAGATATGGTTACGTTTCCTGAATGACATTCTGGAGAACCGCTCAAGGGCAACAGACGATTCATCTGTGAAAATGACATCATCAAATGTTTCACCACTCTCAATCCATCGCCGTGCCTGTTCCACTCTCTTTTCTTTATTCACATCTCTTATCATTGGAGATATCCTGTGAAGAGCCAAAAATAATGAAATCAGATACAGTTATGAAATTACAGATTTACAGATTACTGTATATACAGTAGACTGTATGTGCAGTATACTGTATTATATACCTACTGTATACATTAAACTGTACATACAGTACATTAAGTTACATACAGAGTAATATATATATACATACTGTACATACACACAAACACACACACACAGTATACAGTATGTAATCATCACAATAAGCCGGCAATGCTTCATTGCTGTCTCTGAGTGCCTATACAGTAGGTATCTCTTTTGGGATAGAATATATACAGTATATACACACACACATACTGTATATAGTATAAAGTACACACTCTGTATAATGATTTATGGCATTATTATATCACGTATCAAGGGATTATTAACAGTGCATTTACTGTATGGTTTATACTGCTTTCAGTATTTTACCTTGTTGCGCCAAAGGTCCATCCCATTTTCCGTCGCATCCTTCTGATGCTGGTGGCCGATATGTCCAGGTCATACTTGGAATGGAGAATTCGTTTTATTTGCAGAGCAGTACGCTCATCATCCTCACGAGTTAGTTCCTCCACAATTTGTTGCACTCTCCTACAGTACAATACAGTATGAAAAATATGAATTCATGAACAGCACAATCACAGTTACAATTGATGAAGTTTTATTTTATTTCAAAAAAATTGTTTATGGTATAAAGCAAGTAATTTAAACATTACAGTAGTGTACAGTACGTACCATGTGCATTTTGTAGGAAATACAAATCTGGGCGTTGTTCTCTCGAATGCATGATAGCGCACCGTTTCTAAAGTGACTATAATGCCACTTTCCTTGAGCCATGCATGGATCTCTTTGATGGTTTTATTTTCTTTTTTCATGTTGGCGATTATCTTGCTCATCGTTTTGTTGATAGTTACTGGCATGTTGTCCAACTATAATTCCTGTATGGAGAGAAAACATTTGTGAATACTGTAGTCTAAAATTTACACATCTGAAAATGCATAAGAGCTTTATGATAGAAGTTAATACTGTACATGTTTACTATCCAGTACCTGATGTTCAAATTTAAGTATTGTATACTGTACAGTACTGAAAATACAACTTCAGTGTTATGGACTGCAATTAGTTTCCTGTATGAAACAGATACAGTACAGTAAATAACCCTCCTTGGAAGTGCATGGGCCCTGTGAGACTTACAGTAGTGTACAGCATAAGGGTCGACTGACATGATGTACAAGCATTACATACAGTACATGTCAGTACTGTATGTAAATTCTTCAATTATTGCCTAACAACAATGCTGCTTACTGTATATTAAATACTGTAGGCCTAGAAATGTGCATCTCAATATAGTAGTTAAAAACACAGGGGCCTATGTGGATAAGCGAGTTCTATGCACACTAAAAATGGCCACCGACCGTGAACCCCCAGCACGTGGCAGCGCTCGTATATGTAGTGAGATACAGTATGGCATACATTTCACAGTTCAGGGGGCAATGCTGAAGGAGCGTCACAATCCCCTAGCTCAATTACATTGGGATAAGCGAGGTCTATGCACATTACGGTATACCGAGCTGGATCGCTTAGCAACCTGACAAAATGGCCGCCGACCGTGAACTCCCAGCACGTGGCAGCGCTCGGATATGTAGTGAGATACAATATGGCATACATTTCACAGTTCAGAGGGCAATGCTGAAGGAGCGTCACAATCCCCTAGCTCAATTACATTGGGATAAGCGAGGTCTATGCACATTACGGTATACCGAGCTGGATCGCTTAGCAACCTGACAACATGGCCGCCGACCGTGAACTCCCAGCACGTGGCAGCGCTCGGATATGTAGTGAGATACAATATGGCATACATTTCACAGTTCAGGGGGCAATGCTGAAGGAGCGTCACAATCCCCTAGCTCAATTACATTGGGATAAGCGAGGTCTATGCACATTACGGTATACCGAGCTGGATCGCTTAGCAACCTGACAAAATGGCCGCCGACCGTGAACTCCCAGCACGTGGCAGCGCTCGGATATGTAGTGAGATACAATATGGCATACATTTCACAGTTCAGGGGGCAATGCTGAAGGAGCGTCACAATCCCCTAGCTCAATTACATTGGGATAAGCGAGGTCTATGCACATTACGGTATACCGAGCTGGATCGCTTAGCAACCTGACAAAATGGCCGCCGACCGTGAACTCCCAGCACGTGGCAGCGCTCGGATATGGAGTGAGAGATGGTATACATTTTAAAATACACCGGGATAAGTTGTATAGGCCATGGAGCAATGCACAGGGACATTCATCATTTACGTACAGTATATAAATAATTGTAAACCGTAAATGAAAGAATTACCGGTCAAATACTGTATGACGAAACTGTGTCAATGAGCTGGAACAGTATGGCCTGTGAAGAAGTTTTCGAAGGCAGAAACGGAGAGCAAATTATCAGGAGATTTCTGAAAGGTCGGAGAAGATCCACACAGCAAGTCTGCTTACGAGGAAACAGCTTTGCAAAGTGGGTAGCGGGGCGGTGACTGAGACGCTCTTTTATTCACATTCACACAAAAGGAATTCTTACCGCTGTGATTGGTGCCAATATAGGCGCATTCATCCTTACACCAATCACAGAGCATACTGTACTTTTGAATGTGAATAAAAGAGCGTCTCAGTCACCGCCCGCTACCCACTTTGCAAATCTGTTTCCTCGTAGGCAGACTTGCTGTGTGGATCTTCTCCGACCTTTCAGAAATCTCCTGATAATTTGCTCTCCGTTTCTGCCTTCGAAAACTTCTTCACAGGCCATACTGTTCCAGCGCATTGACACAGTTTCGTCATACAGTATTTGACCGGTAATTCTTTCATTTACGGTTTACAATTATTTATATACTGTACGTAAATGATGAATGTCCCTGTGCATTGCTCCATGGCCTGTACAACTTATCCCGGTGTATTTTAAAATGTATACCATCTCTCACTCCATATCCGAGCGCTGCCACGTGCTGGGAGTTCACGGTCGGCGGCCATTTTGTCAGGTTGCTAAGCGATCCAGCTCGGTATACCGTAATGTGCATAGACCTCGCTTATCCCAATGTAATTGAGCTAGGGGATTGTGACGCTCCTTCAGCATTGCCCCCTGAACTGTGAAATGTATGCCATATTGTATCTCACTACATATCCGAGCGCTGCCACGTGCTGGGAGTTCACGGTCGGCGGCCATTTTGTCAGGTTGCTAAGCGATCCAGCTCGGTATACCGTAATGTGCATAGACCTCGCTTATCCCAATGTAATTGAGCTAGGGGATTGTGACGCTCCTTCAGCATTGCCCCCTGAACTGTGAAATGTATGCCATATTGTATCTCACTCCATATCCGAGCGCTGCCACGTGCTGGGAGTTCACGGTCGGCGGCCATTTTGTCAGGTTGCTAAGCGATCCAGCTCGGTATACCGTAATGTGCATAGACCTCGCTTATCCCAATGTAATTGAGCTAGGGGATTGTGACGCTCCTTCAGCATTGCCCCCTGAACTGTGAAATGTATGCCATATTGTATCTCACTACATATCCGAGCGCTGCCACGTGCTGGGAGTTCACGGTCGGCGGCCATTTTGTCAGGTTGCTAAGCGATCCAGCTCGGTATACCGTAATGTGCATAGACCTCGCTTATCCCAATGTAATTGAGCTAGGGGATTGTGACGCTCCTTCAGCATTGCCCCCTGAACTGTGAAATGTATGCCATATTGTATCTCACTCCATATCCGAGCGCTGCCACGTGCTGGGAGTTCACGGTCGGCGGCCATTTTGTCAGGTTGCTAAGCGATCCAGCTCGGTATACCGTAATGTGCATAGACCTCGCTTATCCCAATGTAATTGAGCTAGGGGATTGTGACGCTCCTTCAGCATTGCCCCCTGAACTGTGAAATGTATGCCATACTGTATCTCACTACATATACGAGCGCTGCCACGTGCTGGGGGTTCACGGTCGGCGGCCATTTTTAGTGTGCATAGAACTCGCTTATCCACATAGGCCCCTGTGTTTTTAACTACTATATTGAGATGCACATTTCTAGGCCTACAGTATTTAATATACAGTAAGCAGCATTGTTGTTAGGCAATAATTGAAGAATTTACATACAGTACTGACATGTACTGTATGTAATGCTTGTACATCATGTCAGTCGACCCTTATGCTGTACACTACTGTAAGTCTCACAGGGCCCATGCACTTCCAAGGAGGGTTATTTACTGTACTGTATCTGTTTCATACAGGAAACTAATTGCAGTCCATAACACTAATATTAAGCCCACTCCATTATCCACTCCTCCCCTGTGTATTAAACACCCCCTACCACCCTGGAAGTCATGTACCAGGGCCCCTTCATTCAGCACAATGCCCCCTTCTACAGTTTAGTGTTCTCCTTCCTGCCCCATCTGTGCAGTAAAGGAATAATTAGCAGAAATTATTTCTCCAGGTCCTACTGTACATACTGAGCGAAAGATAGAACCCCCCCTATCCCCCGCGGAGCATCAAAGCTGCCGCTGATAGCTCCCCCCACCCCTTCCGCTGGTGAGTGGGTAGGGGCCCCAGTGCATTGCTGTGTCCAGGGGCCCACACTGCTGTTAAGATGGCTCTAGTAATTGAGCTAGGGGATTGTGACGCTCCTTCAGCATTGCCCCTGGACTGTACCATACTGTATCTCACTCCATATCCAAGCGCTGCCACGTGCTGGGAGTTCACGGTCGGTGGCCATTTTGTCAGGTTGCTAAGCGATCCAGCTCGGTATAACGTAATGTACATAGACCTTGCTTATCCCGGTGTACTACAGGTATGTGCAGTAGTACTGAATGATTGCTATCACTTGTGGTGAAACACCTATCTTATCAAATACAGTAACTACTGTACAGTATAGTTGTTCGCACAGGTGATGGTAATCATACTGTATATTTAAACTGAAGTCCGTAACAGAGCATTCTGTCCCTCCTGCAGAGGTTCTTGTTGGGAGGCACAGGGAAAAAAGGCAAATACTGTACAGTATTTGCACTTTACTGTTGTGCACTTTATTTGAAAATGTACAGTTGTTTGCTATTTTTAGCATGCTGTGCTTTACATGTTTTCTTATTGTGGTTTTTATATTTTTAGACAAAAGACAAAGAATGCAGACTAGCAGATTTTACGGGAGTGCCAAAACCCACCCATCAGTGGCACAGAAACTTGCTGCATTAGTCCCACAAAAGAAGAAGAAAACTGCCAAGGCGGCTCAGAAAGAAAATGTGGTGAAACCACGAAAAAATGCCAAGGCAAAGAATAATACGTTGGAGATGATATGTGGTGTGGCAAATGATGTAATTGTTCCATCTCCTGCAGATCACAGTGTTCAGCCAATGAATCTGGAAATACCGGTGCTAGAGGACGTGACAAACACGCTGCATCAGGAAGCTTCTTTTTTGGACCATGTAGCCACCCCTGGACAAGAAGACATGACACATTCACCACGAAGAAGGTTGCATTTCACAGATGTGAACACCAAAGTGCAGGACTGCCAGTGTACCTGTCCTGTTTTACTAAAGGAGCTACTCAGTAAGGTGACCAATATGGAGTCAGAAGTTGGTGGACAGGTCAATCAGCTGCAGACCGATGTGGCTGGCCTTAAAGAAGGCATAAAGGAACAGATGGTAGAAGCCATGAAGAAAGTCATTGAACAAACGAGGGAAGAATGGCAAGTTGGAGTTTGCCGCACCATCATTGCAACACACCACCAAGCGGTTCAAGTCAGCGGCCTGGACGACCGAGGCCTGGAGGACCGCAGAGGAGGCCTGGAGGACCGCAGAGGAGGCCTGGAGGACCGCAGCGGACTGGACGAAGTCAGCGGCATGGACGACCACAGAGGAGGCCTGGAGGACCGCAGAGGAGGCCTGGACGACCGCAGAGGAGGCCTGGACGACCGCAGAGGAGGCCTGGACGACCGCAGAGGAGGCCTGGACGACCGCAGAGGAGGCCTGGACGACCGTAGAGGAGGCCTGGGGGACCGCAGCAGCGGACTGGACGAAGTCAGCGACTTGGACGACCGCAGAGGAGGCCTGGAGGACCGCAGAGGAGGCCTGGAGGACCGCAGAGGAGGCCTGGACGACCGCAGAGGAGGCCTGGACGACCGCAGAGGAGGCCTGGACGACCGCAGAGGAGGCCTGGACGACCGCAGAGGAGGCCTGGGGGACCGCAGCAGCGGACTGGACGAAGTCAGCGACTTGGACGACCGCAGAGGAGGCCTGGAGGACCGCAGAAGAGACCTGGACGACCGCAGAGGAGGCCTGGACGACCGCAGAGGAGGCCTGGACGACCGCAGAGGAGGCCTGGACGACCGTAGAGGAGGCCTGGGGGACCGCAGCAGCGGACTGGACGAAGTCAGCGACTTGGACGACCGCAGAGGAGGCCTGGAGGACCGCAGAGGAGGCCTGGAGGACCGCAGAGGAGGCCTGGAGGACCGCAGAGGAGGCCTGGAGGACCGCAGAGGAGGCCTGGACGACCGCAGAGGAGGCCTGGACGACCGCAGAGGAGGCCTGGGGGACCGTAGAGGAGGCCTGGGGGACCGCAGCAGCGGACTGGACGAAGTCAGCGACTTGGACGACCGCAGAGGAGGCCTGGAGGACCGCAGAGGCCTGGACCACAGCAGCGGACTGGGCGAAGTCAGCGACTTGGGCGACCGCAGAGGAGGCCTGGACGACTGCAGAGGAGGCCTGGACGACCGCAGAGGAGGCCTGGACGACCGCAGAGGAGGCCTGGACGACCGTAGAGGAGGCCTGGGGGACCGCAGCAGCGGACTGGACGAAGTCAGCGACTTGGACGACCGCAGAGGAGGCCTGGAGGACCGCAGAAGAGACCTGGAGGACCGCAGAGGCCTGGACCACAGCAGCGGACTGGACGAAGTCAGCGACTTGGGCGACCGCAGAGGAGGCCTGGACGACCACAGAGGCCTGGAGGACCGCAGAGGAAACCTGGAGGACCGCAGAGGAGGCCTGGAGGACCGCAGAGGAGGCCTGGAGGACCGCAGAAGAGACCTGGAGGACCGCAGAGGAGGCCTGGAGGACCGCAGAGGAGGCCTGGAGGACCGCAGAGGAGGCCTGGAGGACCGCAGAAGAGACCTGGAGGACCGCAGAGGAGGCCTGGAGGACCGCAGAGGAGGCCTGGAGGACCGCAGAGGAGGCCTGGAGGACCGCAGAGGAGGCCTGGACCACAGCAGCGGACTGGACGAAGTCAGCGACTTGGACGACCGCAGAGGAGGCCTGGAGGACCGCAGAAGAGACCTGGAGGACCGCAGAAGAGACCTGGAGGACCGCAGAAGAGACCTGGAGGACCGCAGAGGAGGCCTGGAGGACCGCAGAGGAGGCCTGGAGGACCGCAGAGGAGGCCTGGACGACCGCAGAGGGCTGGACGACCGCAGAGGCCTGGATTCAAGTGTGCTGTTGCCAGGAACACCAATGATGACCAGCACACCTGCTCACAGGCCACTTCGCAATACATTCGGAGGCTCTCTGAACAATATTGCCCTGGCTGTCATCTCAACTTCCCTGGACGACCATCTGTACAGAGCTTCAAATGGACATATTCAGAAATATGCATATTCTCTGTTCCAGCACCATGTACGGTACGACAAATACTTGACGTGGGCCAATCGTGTGAACTTTGATGGTTCCAAGGGCAAACTTCCGCTGCCCAAAAATCTGGTACATGACATCATGGCTAGGTGTGAACGCCGCGTGAGGATTGGTGATCCAGAAAAGAGGA
The DNA here is from genome assembly GCF_028390025.1 of Pseudophryne corroboree. Classification (NCBI taxonomy): domain Eukaryota; kingdom Metazoa; phylum Chordata; class Amphibia; order Anura; family Myobatrachidae; genus Pseudophryne; species Pseudophryne corroboree. Next base: position 488,472,902 of record NC_086448.1, read on the forward strand.
AGATAAGGGATACCATAAACTCTGTGCTGAGAACGAAGAGGAAAATTACTTGGAAGCTCGACTATGATGAAACCAGATCATTACCTACCTCCTAGCTTCAGCACATCAGCTTCACACAGCTGAAGCTAAAAAATTGTGTCAATGTACCTGTATGACCTGTACATTTTCTGGGGCTGCATGCACTGTGCTGAATCCACTTGGAGCAGCTTGGTTACTCAAAGGGGAGTGCATGAACTTGGCTCACCACATTCCTGGTAATGTAAGGGCCTGTTACAAGTTGCCCCTTTTATTCCTGTTGATTTTTTGGGCGCTGCTGTATCTATCCAGTAGCAGCCGAGTCCATTGTGCTGTGTCCATCTGGGGCCTTGGGCTGCGTTTCCATCCAGGGGCTGCTGTTGTCAGTCCTCTATTCTGGTGTCCGTATGCGACAGTGTTAAAAAGCAAAAGACAAAAACGAAAAATAATTCAAAAAAGCAAAACCTAAAAATAAAGTACAAAAACCATTACCCCGCACCACCACCACAAAAAAATAAATTATAAAAATGTTAAAGTTGATATTGTTACTGTATTTGTGCTGTTACCTTTTGATTAAAGTACCGTACAGTATGTGTGATGTTGGCTTTATTACAATACAGTACAGTATGTGTGATGTTACATGTTCCAAATGATTTTGTCCGTAAATAAAGTGTTTCTTAAAATAAACATGACGTGGTTTCCAATGTTTGTATTCCCAACTTCCTGTACTGTATAAATTAGTACTACTGTACTGTATGATGGGAATTCAATTAAGAGTGGTATACTGTATGTAAAACAACTTGGTGAGGCATCTTGCATTTCATATTTTAATAAAAACCACAGGAAACTTCTATTTTTAAAAGTTTATTGAAGAAAAAAAAGGTGTTTTTTTTTAAATAAAGTTTGAAAGTTAATTAAAACAAAAAAGTAGTTTGTTCTTCGTTACATTCTTTTCTTGTGTATATAGATATCTGTGGGGAAAAAAAAAAAAAAGTATTAAAGTAAAGACACTCATGCTGGGCTGTGTGGTTCCACAAAAGGCATGCGGTCCAAAGTGAAATAGTGGTGTCAGTGGTCAGCACTTTGACACGCTAACATTTGTGGAACCACACAGCCCAGCAATAAGTCATGCTGGGCTGTGTGGTTCCACAAAAGGCATGCGGTCCAAAGTGAAATAGTGGTGTCAGTGGTCAGCACTTTGACACGCTAACATTTGTGGAACCACACAGCCCAGCAATAAGTCATGCTGGGCTGTGTGGTTCCACAAAAGGCATGCGGTCCAAAGTGAAATAGTGGTGTCAGTGGTCAGCACTTTGACACACTAACATTTGTGGAACCACACAGCAATGCCTGACACACATAAAATGCCTGACACACACAAAATGCCTGACACACACATGCTGGAGGGAAAACACATGTTTGCCAAACAGTCGACAGCACATGTCGGCCAGATGGCCGACCAAACTTGCTCCAAATCACCCCAAACTGGACAGAAAGCACGCCAGCACACTCAGGAGGTACACCACAGCTAAATTACGAGAGAATTTCATTACAAACAGCCAGATCTTGCAGATTATCTGCCAGATAATTGTATGGTGTACAGTATGCCTATCTTATACAGTAGAAAAAGATACTATACAATGGAGTACAATAACAAACATTTATTAAAAAAAAAAAAAAAATTTAAAATGATCTTAACAACAAATTAAAAAAGTGGTCCACTAAGAGGTGGACCACCACCCGCAGGAGCAGAACGGCACGCTGCAACTGTTCTGTGGGAAAAAAAGGACAGTATTACAAAACAAATACTGAATACTTTACAGTGTAGTAATGGCAATACAGTACTTTACTCTATATTAGACAATCTTGTTATTTACAATGTACAGTACTGTATTGTCAGTACAGTAAATCAAACACTACTGTATGCTGTCGAGGTAATTTAAACATTGCTTTAGTTTACCTCTTGTATAAGTGGGCTGCTGCCTGCCCGCTTCTGGGCCAGCCCACCTATCTTGCCCCTGTCTGGGGCCCCCATAAATCATTGGCACTATATTGGAGAAAAAAAAACATTTAGTCACATTCAAATACTATACAATTATTACTGTATACTGTAGGTACAGTATTATACTGTATTGCTGGTATTCAAAATATAAAGTACTGTACAAGAGTTTAGCTTCAATAGGTCATAACCAAATTGTCAAAGGAATAAAACACCACAGTACAAATACTGTAGACATTTACTGTATGTATTAGCAGTCATGACATTTCATGACCGCTTCAGAAAAAAGAGGGTTACAGTACTGTAGGTGGTGTTGTAGGGAGTACTATCAATAATAGTGGACTGTACTCAGAGCCAGCCATAAATATTATGATTCCCTAGTCAAGTTTTTGGATGCTGCCCCCTTGCACAGACGCTATTTCCGCCTCTGATCCTGTACCCCTTTCCCAGCACCATCACCCCTCAACCATAGCAGTCCTCATTTTGGTGCTCCTCCAACCTACAGTACTGTATGTTTAAAATAGCAACAGTGTGCACATTCGGTGTGCATCCCAAAACGGTGCATGTTCTTGCTGGGAAGGGGCATGGACACACAGTAATTCCCCAATCTGAAATGACGCCACACAGTACTGCAACTTTATTCACAACATATCATGCAATAGTGTCTCTTATTCTCGTTATGCTTGCTTCGCTCGCCATGCGGTGGGCACGGTGCCTCGCTACGCTCTGCACACTATTATATCAGTAGTCAGGAAAGGCAGCATGCATTTGTGGAGTGAAGAGGGTGAAAAAAGAGAGAAAGTACAGTATGTACTGTAAGGTTATGTCAGAGGGTGTGAAGATGATCAGCTCAGTGTTATACATGTTACAGTAAGTTAGAATACAGTACAGTGCATTATGTATTTATATTTTATTACCAGGTGTCTCCTCCACTGGTTGGCGACGGACTGTAAAAAGATAAAATACAGTTAGTCATATCAGTTTGACTTAAAATAATGTTGGAGAAAAAAAATACTGTAATTACAGTACCAACTATTGCTACTGTACAGTATATTTACCAAAAATGTATTCTGGCTCGTCGTCTGTGGGTAAAAGAGAAGAATATTATAAGATACAGTATACAGTAAAAAGTATAGTAATAGTACACTAGTGTCCAGGCCCAGTGTCAGGTGGGTAAAAAAAGGTATGCTTGTGACAGGCATGGTGATTCCAAGGGACCCCACCGAGACCATCAGAAAATTTGTGAGTGACCCGTATGCCGGTGATTATGACTAGAATAAGGTAGCAACTCTTTTTTCTTTTGAATTATGTATACTGTACAGTACTGTATGTGCATATTGTACAGTACACTTAAAATATTTAGCAGTTACTGTAGTGGTAATTTTTGGGATGACAGTATTAGCATACTGTAAGCATCCAACTGAGGCCCCCAAACAGATGCCGCCACTAGGTACAGTACGTGCCTCTCGTGCCTAATGGGAAATTCATCACTGACAGTATCTAGAGAGATGAATGGAGAGACAGTGACAAGGGGTGAGAGAGAGAGAGAGAGAGAGAGAGAGAGAGAAATTGAGTAAGATGGGTGTTTTTTTTAGAACAGGATGTTGTCCATACAGTAGCAACCAATCAAATATTACCTACTGTACTGTATTATCGTCTGTAAGTGTAACTAGATACTGTAAATGTTAATGTGGGATGTGATCGGTTGCTACTGTATGGGCAATATCACCAGTTCAAACAAAAACAATTTTCATCCGATTTCTACGCATTTGCCAGAAAAATCTGATGAAAAGTGCTACTCTGATGGCATCAGATCAATGTCAGTAATAATTCTTACCACTAAATGCAGCAGCATCATCATCATCATCATCCTCCTCCTCCTCCATGGCCTGTTCCAGTGTAGGGCCTGTGAAAAAAAACATTAATGTGAAAAAAAAAAAGGTTCATTCCAGGAAATACACATACCCTCCAACATGACCCGCCCCACTAGGTACAAAATGCTCTGGTTCTGGACTTCCCTCTTAATTTATTATTGCCATCACCTGTGAAGAAACAGCTTTCTTATCATATAACTAGTTCAACACAGGTGATGGAAATCATAAATTAAGAGGGAAGTCTAGAAACAGAGCAGTGCAGCGGGTCATGTTGGAGGGTCTGCATACAGAAACATAGAATTTGATGACAAATACTGTAAGAACCACTTTGGCCATCTAATCTGCCTCTTTTTTTTAACCTTTTTTTTACATCAAACCTTATTTGATCCTTATTTCTTTGTAAGGATATCCTTATGTATGTCTCTTCCATGCATGTTTAAATACTGTAGCTCTACTGTTTTAGGCTCTATCACCTCTGATGGGAGGCTATTCCACTTGTCCACTGCACTTTCTGTGAAGTAATTTTTCTTAAAATTCCTCCTGAACCTCGCCCCCCTCCAGTCTCCGTGCACATCCTCGTGTCCTATTGTGTTTGCTTTTGGATTCGGACTTGTTTTGGATCCTGGTGCTTTTTTTCAAAAACCTCTCAAAAACAGCTTAAATCGTAGAATTTGGGGGTATTTTTGATCCTACTGTATAGTGTTATTAACCTCAATGACCATAATTTCCACTCATTTCCAGTCTATTCTGAACACCTCACAATATTATTTGTAGTCCTAAAATTTTCACCGAGGTCACTGGATGACTAAGCTAAGCGACCCAAGTGGCCGGCACAAACACCTGGCCCATTTAGGAGTGGCAGTGCAGTGGCAGACAGGATGTCACTTATAACAATTTTCCCCAAACATCACATGATGCAAAGATAAATAAATAAAAAAAGAGGTGCAAGATGGAATTGTGATTGGGCCCTCCCAACCACCCTTATGTTATATAAACAGGGTCTGCCACACGACTGTGGCTGAAATGACTGGTTGGTTTGGGCCCCCACCAAAAAAAGAAGCAATCAATCTCTCCTTGCTCAAACTGGCTCTACAGAGGCAAGATGTACCGGACTGGACTTACTTAATGGGTGCAGTGAGGTGATGGACATAGAGTCCTCCGCCACCGCCTGTGACAGTGTAGGGCCTGTGAAAGCAAAAATTCCATGAAATATACTTTTGTATTCTGTGTTGAATACAGTAAAGCAAAAATTCAGTCAGGAATTGGAGGAGGAGAGTAGATTTCGCACACAGAGACGAGAATGTCGAGGCCAGAATCAGGGGGTAGTGGAGGAGGGTTAGGATACCGTACCTCACCCTGTTGGGATTGCTGCAATCAGGATGCATCAGGATCACCCTGCTGGTCATGCAAACCCAACCCATTGGTTTAACACAATGTACAGTACAGTACAATACTTTAGTTTACTTACCAAGTTGGGGAGAGGGCTTTTTCTCCCCTTCCTCATCACTGTCAATAATTACTGAGTGGAAAATAAAAAAATATTATAAACAAAATACAGTAGAGTACAGTTACTACAAAATTGCACAGTAGTACAGTGCTACAGGAGGCAGAGATATATTCATAATACAGTAGGAGCAGAATGACTGTCCAGTGGTAGGGGACATACAGTACTGTACTGTGCCTGTATTTAACTCGTGTTGGAGGAGAGGCGATTTCGCACACAGAGGCGAAAAGGGGTCTTCACAGTGAGGGAAATACTGTACAGTACATGTTTGGAATTCCCTGCCTGAAAAGTAATAAAAGTGGACTTGGTCAATACTTTTAAGAATGGGCTTGAGAAAATCCTACTGTACTTACTATACTGTGGCGGCTCCTCCGACGACTCAGAGTCCACGTAAGTGACATCTGTGTTGAATATAAAAAAAACAAAAAGAAAAGTCAATGGGATTTCTGCAATCAGGATACCGCTGTCGGTCACTTGACTGCTGGAATCCTGACCACTGGTCACGCAAACCCAAGCCATTGGTACTGTTAATAAATCAATGAATGTAGAATGTAGAGTACTGTACAGTAGATTACAATTCTTACCAGGCTGGCCTGAAGGCTCCCCCATTTCCTCCTCCTCGGTATCAATAACGAGGCGGTCTGTGTGTACAAGATAACAAGTATTGTAAAATAAAAAAATTACAGTAATACTGTAGGAAACTAGTGTGTCTGTAACAAAAATAATGATTACCACTTCCAGAGCTCTGCTGGTCAGACGGTGTTGGTGGTGGTGGTGGTGGTGGTGGTACTGTGAGAAAAAACAACAGTGCTGTAAGTGAAGCTGTCAATTTGTAACATGTACTATACAGTATCCAGGACACATGTACAGTAGTGTAACAACGATGACAGTCACACCAGAATTCTCGTTACACAATACCTGGCAGCGCAGCAGGTGGTGGTGGTGGTGGTGGTGGTGTTGTTGGTACTGTGGGAAAAAAAATAACAGTACTGTAAGTGAAGCTGTCAATTGGAAACATGTACTGTACAGTATCCAGGACACATGTACAGTAGTGTAACGATGACAGTCACACCAGAATTCTCGTTACACAATACCTGGCAGCGCAGCAGGTGGTGGTGGTGGTGGTGTTGTTGGTACTGTGGGAAAAAAAATAACAGTACTGTAAGTGAAGCTGTCAATTTGAAACATGTACTGTACAGTATCCAGGACACATGTACAGTAGTGTAACGATGACAGTCACACCAGAATTCTCGTTACACAATACCTGGCAGCGCAGCAGGTGGTGGTGGTGGTGGTGGTGGTGGTGGTGTTGGTACTGTGGGAAAAAAAATAACAGTACTGTAAGTGAAGCTGTCAATTGGAAACATGTACTGTACAGTATCCAGGACACATGTACAGTAGTGTAACGATGACAGTCACACCAGAATTCTCGTTACACAATACCTGGCAGCGCAGCAGGTGGTGGTGGTGGTGGTGGTGGTGTTGTTGGTACTGTGGGAAAAAAAATAACAGTACTGTAAGTGAAGCTGTCAATTGGAAACATGTACTGTACAGTATCCAGGACACATGTACAGTAGTGTAACGATGACAGTCACACCAGAATTCTCGTTACACAATACCTGGCAGCGCAGCAGGTGGTGGTGGTGGTGGTGTTGTTGGTACTGTGGGAAAAAAAATAACAGTACTGTAAGTGAAGCTGTCAATTTGAAACATGTACTGTACAGTATCCAGGACACATGTACAGTAGTGTAACGATGACAGTCACACCAGAATTCTCGTTACACAATACCTGGCAGCGCAGCAGGTGGTGGTGGTGGTGGTGGTGGTGGTGGTGGTGTTGGTACTGTGGGAAAAAAAATAACAGTACTGTAAGTGAAGCTGTCAATTGGAAACATGTACTGTACAGTATCCAGGACACATGTACAGTAGTGTAACGATGACAGTCACACCAGAATTCTCGTTACACAATACCTGGCAGCGCAGCAGGTGGTGGTGGTGGTGGTGGAGGTGTTGTTGGTACTGTGGGAAAAAAAATAACAGTACTGTAAGTGAAGCTGTCAATTGGAAACATGTACTGTACAGTATCCAGGACACATGTACAGTAGTGTAACGATGACAGTCACACCAGAATTCTCGTTACACAATACCTGGCAGCGCAGCAGGTGGTGGTGGTGGTGGTGTTGTTGGTACTGTGGGAAAAAAAATAACAGTACTGTAAGTGAAGCTGTCAATTTGAAACATGTACTGTACAGTATCCAGGACACATGTACAGTAGTGTAACAACGATGACAGTAGCACCAGAATTCTCGTTACACAATACCTGGCAGCGCAGCAGGTGGTGGTGGTGGTGGTGGTGGTGGTGGTGTTGGTACTGTGGGAAAAAAAATAACAGTACTGTAAGTGAAGCTGTCAATTGGAAACATGTACTGTACAGTATCCAGGACACATGTACAGTAGTGTAACGATGACAGTCACACCAGAATTCTCGTTACACAATACCTGGCAGCGCAGCAGGTGGTGGTGGTGGTGGTGGTGGTGTTGTTGGTACTGTGGGAAAAAAAATAACAGTACTGTAAGTGAAGCTGTCAATTTGAAACATGTACTGTACAGTATCCAGGACACATGTACAGTAGTGTAACAACGATGACAGTAGCACCAGAATTCTCGTTACACAATACCTGGCAGCGCAGCAGGTGGTGGTGGTGGTGGTGGTGGTGGTGGTGGTGGTGGTGGTGGTACTGTGGGAAAAAAAATAACAGTACTGTAAGTGAAGCTGTCAATTTGAAACATGTACTGTACAGTATCCAGGACCAAAAAGGGGTCCGGCCAATAAACAATCTGCATCAGAGAAGCAAGATACAGTATGCTTAAAGTATACAGTACTATATACTAGATCGCCAACAAACGTAAATTAACAAACAACTATCACTGGAATTTACCATCCTCATCCCGTAGCGAAGCACGGGTATTCAGCTATCTACAATGTTATTTATACTTTGTGTTTAATATTTACATTTAGTTTTGTAAACAGACATTCTTAACATTAACGGATTGCAGCGAGTTATCTGTGATGGTCAGGACAGGGGGTTGGGACTATAGAAATCACTATGTACTGTACACTACTGTATTTGACAATACTTACCAGCTTGGCGGCGCCTGTCCCGCCTCCTGTGACGTCGTGCTACCAGCCCTGTAAAAATATATATACAGTATAATGGCAGCATACTGTACAGCCAATGAAATTCAACATTGACAGCATCTTTATGACATCACAATAAATGGAATTGTTCATTCTAGTACCCTGCACCTAATCACTCAGGAGGGCATAGTGTACTGTACTGTCTTCAAAACTTAAGGGGCACATTTCTAAATGTGACATACAGTACACTTACAGTATCGCTACAGTACAGTAGGTCCAGGGTATTAGACAGAACACTACCTTTATACTGTAGACATTGTAACACACATAAGCATTGCCCTTATAAACATTATGACACACATCAGCATGCAGCCCTCCCACCCTTAACCATCTCAGTACTGTTCATTACATTACAAATTGATTTCATGACAGATGATGCAGTACTCACCTGAATTCATCTTATTCACGTCATGTCACAGTAGTGCAGTTTATTCACGTCACAGTACTGTCCTTGATTCACGTTGTGTCACACAGTAGAGCACCGTATTCACGTCACAGTACTGTCCTTGATTCACGTTGTGTCACACAGTAGAGCACCGTATTCACGTCACAGTACTGTCCTTGATTCACGTTGTGTCACACAGTAGAGCACCGTATTCACGTCACAGTACTGTCCTTGATTCACGTTGTGTCACACAGTAGAGCACCTTATTCACGTTACTGTACTGTACGTCACAGTAGTGCAGTAGTATATCCACATTACGTCACAAAGTAGAGATCTGCCAGTCATGAACCTTATGCAAGAGTAATGCACGTCAGAACACATTAGGCCACTGTAACATCCCTTAGAATAATTTCTGCCAAAGTAACATCCCTTAGAACACTGTACTATCTGAAACACAAATTTCGGCACACTGCACGACACACTGCAATTAAACCACACAATGCACTGCACGACTGCATAGTGTATGCACTGCGTGATATGACAAACTGCACATTTCCCTGCAAAATATGATACAATGTACACTACACAAAAAACTGCAATTACCACATGTGTATACAGTACACTGCACGACAGTGCTGGCCCTAGCCAGGTACAGATACAGCCGCAGTCACGCAAAATATAGGCATGCCGCATATCATTTTAATCAGCAGAAGCTGCTGGTGCCCCTAAGCATAGCTAATGCCCTAGGCATTTGCCTACTGTAGTTTGCCTATGCCTAAGGCCGGCTCTGCTGCACGATGTGATTCACTATGTATTACACTCACTGCACAATACCATATACTGAATGTACACTGCATGACACGCTGCAATTACGCAGCACGATACACTGTGATACATTGCATATACTGTACACTGCATGATACTGTACACTGCACAATCGTAGACCACCTGGATTGTAAAGAACTACTGTATATACACAAGTTTAAAAAAATAACAATTGTTTTTGTAAAACGCATGTCGATCTTTTTCCATGTCAACTTAACGACCATGTCAACCTACAGTAACTGGTGTCAACCAATTTCAAAAGCCGCACCATCTAGGTCGACGCAAAAAAACAAATTGACCTTTTGACCCGGGTTAATGTTTGGTCATTGTTTAACCATTTGTTTACCACAAATACTGTACAGTGCTGTATAGACCGGATACCTGCTGCTACAGCAGCCCCTGCTATAATGTACTGTACCTGTAACTACAGTAACTTAAAGTACAGTAATCTACAGTAATGTACTGTACTTACAATCCCTTATGGCCTGCAGGCGTCGTGGGGTCCTCCTCACGAGGTCGCTCCATCTCCTCTGGAGAGACCTCACCGTTCTCCTCCGGTTGTAGGTCTGGAGGATAGCCCTACTTGCCCTCCTATATGCTCTAACTTTCTCCTCGTTGCTGGCGAGAGTTCTGTCCCGCCAGCGAACGAGGAGACGCAGCTCACCCAGAGCATAGGGACGGTCACGTACAGCAGCCATGCTTATGCTCAATGAGCGATCCAGACGTCGTGCGTCTCAGACGTCGTGCGTCTCAGACGTCGTGCGTCTCAGACGTCGTGCGTTCCAGGCATTCAACGTACAGTACTGTAGTTACTGTACTTTGTGACAGTTTCCCTTAGTTTTAAATATGCCCTTTCTTTGACCACAGTATTTTCCACTGTCTTGCCCTACGCCCTTCCCTCCTGGGAGCCTTCACAGGTCTTATGCTATACACAAATACCGAAGATGCACAGTCCGTCAGAATACACTCATTTCATTCATGCTGTTTGGGTGCATTTAGCGTAAAGAATCGCTCCTGCAGATGTACTTTGATTTATGTGAAACCTGTGTGCATCCTTCCATTGACTGTCTTACAATGTAAATAAAATAATACAGTGCATTATTACAGAAAAAAAAAAAAAAAAGAAAGAAAGCACACCATGTCTCGAACCCTGGACCCCCAGTGAGGGAGGTGGGAGCCTTCACCCCTAGCCCACGATGCCTCATGAGAGATTTCTAATTTCATGTGTGAAAGTACTGCAAACAGCGCCCGGCCCTCGCCCCATTGCTGTTGGTTTATGCCTTAGAGGACTCGGACGCTCGCATTTGTAAAGCACGGTGTTTTCCTCCGCCTCCTGCTAGCCTGTTGCCCTTCCCCCATGGGAGCCTGCACAGATCATGCAGTAGACAGGGAGGGAATGCAGGTCATGTGCAATACACAAACGCCCACTGTAGTACTATTTTGCTCACTTACAGTACCGTACTGTAGGTTGCATTTAGCGTAAAGAATCGCTCCTGCAGATGTACTTTGATTTATGTGAAACCTGTGTGCATCCTTCCATTGGATGTACTGTATTGGAGAGAAAAAAAAAAATGTTAAAGTGAATGTCACGGGAACACATTAAAAATAAGGTTGGCACTTCCTTCCCATTGGTGTTGGTTTACAGTATGCCGTAGTGTACTCGGACGCTCATGTACTGTAATTGCATTTCAAAGGCACAGTATTTTCCATCGTCTCCCCCCTACCCCCATCGCCCTTCCCCCCTGGGGGCCTGCACAGGGAGGAAATTCAGGTCCTGTGCAATGCACAAACGCTGAAGATCTACAGTACTGTTTTGCTTAGTTGGTAGCGTCAGAATACACTCATTTCATTCACGCTGTTTGGGTGCATTTAGCGTAAAGAATCGCTCCTGCAGATGTACTTTGATTTATGTGAAACCTGTGTGCATCCTTCCATTGACTGTCTTACAATGTAAATAAAATAATACAGTGCATTATTACAGAAAAAAAAAAAAAAAAGAAAGAAAGCACATCATGTCTCGAACCCTGGACCCCCAGTGAGGGAGGTGGGAGCCTTCACCCCTAGCCCACGATGCCTCATGAGAGATTTCTAATTTCATGTGTGAAAGTACTGCAAACAGCGCCCGGCCCTCGCCCCATTGCTGTTGGTTTATGCCTTAGAGGACTCGGACGCTCGCATTTGTAAAGCACGGTGTTTTCCTCCGCCTCCTGCTAGCCTGTTGCCCTTCCCCCATGGGAGCCTGCACAGATCATGCAGTAGACAGGGAGGGAATGCAGGTCATGTGCAATACACAAACGCCCACTGTAGTACTATTTTGCTCACTTACAGTACCGTACTGTAGGTTGCATTTAGCGTAAAGAATCGCTCCTGCAGATGTACTTTGATTTATGTGAAACCTGTGTGCATCCTTCCATTGGATGTACTGTATTGGAGAGAAAAAAAAAATGTTAAAGTGAATGTCACGGGAACACATTAAAAATAAGGTTGGCACTTCCTTCCCATTGGTGTTGGTTTACAGTATGCCGTAGTGTACTCGGACGCTCATGTACTGTAATTGCATTTCAAAGGCACAGTATTTTCCATCGTCTCCCCCCTACCCCCATCGCCCTTCCCCCCTGGGGGCCTGCACAGGGAGGAAATTCAGGTCCTGTGCAATGCACAAACGCTGAAGATCTACAGTACTGTTTTGCTTAGTTGGTAGCGTCAGAATACACTCATTTCATTCACGCTGTTTGGGTGCATTTAGCGTAAAGAATCGCTCCTGCAGATGTACTTTGATTTATGTGAAACCTGTGTGCATCCTTCCATTGACTGTCTTACAATGTAAATAAAATAATACAGTGCATTATTACAGAAAAAAAATAAAAAAGAAAGAAAGCACATCATGTCTCGAACCCTGGACCCCAAGTGAGGGAGGTGGGAGCCTTCACCCCTAGCCCACGATGCCTCATGAGAGATTTCTAATTTCATGTGTGAAAGTACTGCAAACAGCGCCCGGCCCTCGCCCCATTGCTGTTGGTTTATGCCTTAGAGGACTCGGACGCTCGCATTTGTAAAGCACGGTGTTTTCCTCCGCCTCCTGCTAGCCTGTTGCCCTTCCCCCATGGGAGCCTGCACAGATCATGCAGTAGACAGGGAGGGAATGCAGGTCATGTGCAATACACAAACGCCCACTGTAGTACTATTTTGCTCACTTACAGTACCGTACTGTAGGTTGCATTTAGCGTAAAGAATCGCTCCTGCAGATGTACTTTGATTTATGTGAAACCTGTGTGCATCCTTCCATTGGATGTACTGTATTGGAGAGAAAAAAAAAAATGTTAAAGTGAATGTCACGGGAACACATTAAAAATAAGGTTGGCACTTCCTTCCCATTGGTGTTGGTTTACAGTATGCCGTAGTGTACTCGGACGCTCATGTACTGTAATTGCATTTCAAAGGCACAGTATTTTCCATCGTCTCCCCCCTACCCCCATCGCCCTTCCCCCCTGGGGGCCTGCACAGGGAGGAAATTCAGGTCCAGTGCAATGCACAAACGCTGAAGATCTACAGTACTGTTTTGCTTAGTTGGTAGCGTCAGAATACACTCATTTCATTCACGCTGTTTGGGTGCATTTAGCGTAAAGAATCGCTCCTGCAGATGTACTTTGATTTATGTGAAACCTGTGTGCATCCTTCCATTGACTGTCTTACAATGTAAATAAAATAATACAGTGCATTATTACAGAAAAAAAAAAAAAAAAAAGAAAGAAAGCACATCATGTCTCGAACCCTGGACCCCCAGTGAGGGAGGTGGGAGCCTTCACCCCTAGCCCACGATGCCTCATGAGAGATTTCTAATTTCATGTGTGAAAGTACTGCAAACAGCGCCCGGCCCTCGCCCCATTGCTGTTGGTTTATGCCTTAGAGGACTCGGACGCTCGCATTTGTAAAGCACGGTGTTTTCCTCCGCCTCCTGCTAGCCTGTTGCCCTTCCCCCATGGGAGCCTGCACAGATCATGCAGTAGACAGGGAGGGAATGCAGGTCATGTGCAATACACAAACGCCCACTGTAGTACTATTTTGCTCACTTACAGTACCGTACTGTAGGTTGCATTTAGCGTAAAGAATCGCTCCTGCAGATGTACTTTGATTTATGTGAAACCTGTGTGCATCCTTCCATTGGATGTACTGTATTGGAGAGAAAAAAAAAATGTTAAAGTGAATGTCACGGGAACACATTAAAAATAAGGTTGGCACTTCCTTCCCATTGGTGTTGGTTTACAGTATGCCGTAGTGTACTCGGACGCTCATGTACTGTAATTGCATTTCAAAGGCACAGTATTTTCCATCGTCTCCCCCCTACCCCCATCGCCCTTCCCCCCTGGGGGCCTGCACAGGGAGGAAATTCAGGTCCTGTGCAATGCACAAACGCTGAAGATCTACAGTACTGTTTTGCTTAGTTGGTAGCGTCAGAATACACTCATTTCATTCACGCTGTTTGGGTGCATTTAGCGTAAAGAATCGCTCCTGCAGATGTACTTTGATTTATGTGAAACCTGTGTGCATCCTTCCATTGACTGTCTTACAATGTAAATAAAATAATACAGTGCATTATTACAGAAAAAAAAAAAAAAAGAAAGAAAGCACATCATATCTCGAACCCTGGACCCCCAGTGAGGGAGGTGGGAGCCTTCACCCCTAGCCCACGATGCCTCATGAGAGATTTCTAATTTCATGTGTGAAAGTACTGCAAACAGCGCCCGGCCCTCGCCCCATTGCTGTTGGTTTATGCCTTAGAGGACTCGGACGCTCGCATTTGTAAAGCACGGTGTTTTCCTCCGCCTTCTGCTAGTCCTCCATTCCCATTATGCATTAGCGAACTCAGACGCTCATATATTTTAAAAGCACAGTGTTTATACATTGTACTGTACATTCTTCCTTTTACACAATTACTGTAGTTGCGTCTCCATACACATACAGTACTGTACTCCATACTTTTTCCACCGCCTCCCGTTACGCCTACAGTATTGCCAGAGCTGTAGATCAATCCGCCGCTATACTGTACGATCGAAAGTACTGGATTAGTGGAGCATTAGCCACACAGTGGTGGAGATGTGTAATGCATGATGAGTATCTAGATCGTCTCAACGCGCCTGCCTGTGATTAAACTCAGCTATCGCCTTAGCGTGGCTAAACGCCCGTCTCGGCGGAGAAACAGTCAAGATAAAGGTGGCTACATCTGTATATTCTTTTTCTGTCCAAACTCAATTTCACCTTCCTCATTGAGAGGTACTGTATCATGACCAAAATTATAACCTGTAGCTGAAAAAATACCCTTTCCATAATCTACAAACCTCCTTCCTAGATCAGCTGTTTAGTCATATTTATTTTACCGGTCTACTTCTCCTGACTTCCAGATGTGATATGAGTACATGCATTATTCCCAGATAGTTTATAAACTCATTCTCTGATATAATTTTTGAGGACCTGAAGTTGAATTGTTATTTGGGATCAAATTGTTCACCATTCACCAGAGCTCAACACCAGTATGGCCTTCACTACACGCCTCTCCCCACTTTAATTGGAGCATACATTTCCATGAATATTAATGGAAGTAAAGTGCTACTGTAGTGCTATTCCTTCAATTACATCCTAAATCCTAGAGATGTGCGCTGACCCCCGTGTTTTTTGTTTTGCTTTTTGATCTGTATCTCCTTTGTGTTTTGGATCTGTATTTGGTTTTGCCAAAACCGCCCTTGCATTTTTTGATTTTGGATCTGTATTGTTTGTTATTTAAATTGATAAAACAGCTACAATCACTTAATTTGGTCCTTTTTTGTTCCCACAGTATTATTAACCTCAATTGCATTAATTTACAGTTATTTCCAGATAATTTTGACAACCTCACAGATCACAATTTTTGTTCATCGACATAGACCAAATGCTAGCTGGCTAAACTAAGCAGCAGGGTAATGGCACAAAAATTTCTGTTTAAAAATGTTTGGAAAATTTGTAGTGTATTAGCAATAATCAAACTAACTTGCAAGTACTTTCAATAGTAAACAATCCAACACAGAAATTTACTAACAATCGTGCATGCAATATTATTACTCAAAACAAAAGTAGTAGTAGTTAACAAGAGGCAAAGAAAAAAACCTAAACCATTTGTAAAAGAGCAACAGCAGATGTGAATGCCCCCTAGACAAGTGCAAATGCCCCCAGAACATGCCTATTATCAGTAGTGATGAGCACCGGAAATTTTTTGGGTTTTGTGTTTTGGTTTTGGGTTTGGTTCCGCGACCGTGTTTTGGGTTCGAACGCGTTTTGGCAAAACCTCACCGAATTTTTTTTGTTGGATTCGGGTGTGTTTTGGATTCGGGTGTTTTTTTCAAAAAACCCTAAAAAACAGCTTAAATCATAGAATTTGGGGTTCATTTTGATCCCAAAGTATTATTAACCTCAATAACCATAATTTCCACTCATTTTCAGTCTATTCTGAACACCTCACACCTCACAATATTATTTTTAGTCCTAAAATTTGCACCGAGGTCGCTGGATGGCTAAGCTAAGCGACCCAAGTTGCCGACACAAACACCTGGCCCATCTAGGAGTGGCACTGCAGTGTCACGCAGGATGGCCCTTCCAAAAAACACTCCCCAAACAGCACATGACGCAAAGAAAAAAAGAGGCGCAATGAGGTAGCTGTGTGAGTAAGCTAAGCGACCCTAGTGGCCGACACAAACACCTGGCCCATCTAGGAGTGGCACTGCAGTGTCACGCAGGATGGCCCTTCCAAAAAACACTCCCCAAACAGCACATGACGCAAAGAAAAAAAGAGGCGCAATGAGGTAGCTGTGTGAGTAAGCTAAGCGACCCTAGTGGCCGACACAAACACCTGGCCCATCTAGGAGTGGCACTGCAGTGTCACGCAGGATGGCCCTTCCAAAAAACACTCCCCAAACAGCACATGACGCAAAGAAAAAAAGAGGCGCAATGAGGTAGCTGTGTGAGTAAGCTAAGCGACCCTAGTGGCCGACACAAACACCTGGCCCATCTAGGAGTGGCACTGCAGTGTCACGCAGGATGGCCCTTCCAAAAAACACTCCCCAAACAGCAGCACATGACGCAAAGAAGAAAAAAAAGAGGCGCAATGAGGTAGCTGTGTGAGTAAGCTAAGCGACCCTAGTGGCCGACACAAACACCTGGCCCATCTAGGAGTGGCACTGCAGTGTCACGCAGGATGGCCCTTCCAAAAAACAACACCCAAACATCACATGACGCAAAGAAAAATGAAAGAAAAAAGAGGTGCAAGATGGAATTGTCCTTGGGCCCTCCCACCCACCCTTATGTTGTATAATCAGGACATGCACACTTTAACCAACCCATCATTTCAGTGACAGGGTCTGCCACACGACTGTGACTGAAATGACGGGTTGGTTTGGACCCCCACCAAAAAAGAAGCAATTAATCTCTCCTTGCACAAACTGGCTCTACAGAGGCAAGATGTCCACCTCATCATCATCCTCCGATATATCACCGTGTACATCCCCCTCCTCACAGATTATCAATTCGTCCCCACTGGAATCCACCATCTCAGCTCCCTGTGTACTTTGTGGAGGCAATTGCTGCTGGTCAATGTCTCCACGGAGGAATTGATTATAATTCATTTTAATGAACATCATCTTCTCCACATTTTCTGGATGTAACCTCGTACGCCGATTGCTGACAAGGTGAGCGGCGGCACTAAACACTCTTTCGGAGTACACACTTGTGGGAGGGCAACTTAGGTAGAATAAAGCCAGTTTGTGCAAGGGCCTCCAAATTGCCTCTTTTTCCTGCCAGTATAAGTACGGACTGTCTGACGTGCCTACTTGGATGCGGTCACTCATATAATCCTCCACCATTCTTTCAATGGGGAGAGAATCATATGCAGTGACAGTAAACGACATGTCCGTAATCGTTGTCAGGTCCTTCAGTCCGGACCAGATGTCAGCATCAGCAGTCGCTCCAGACTGCCCTGCATCACCGCCAGTGGGTGGGCTCGGAATTCTGAGCCTTTTCCTCGCACTCACAGTTGCGGGAGAATGTGAAGGAGGAGATGTTGACAGGTCGCGTTCCGCTTGACTTGACAATTTTGTCACCAGCAGTTCTTTGAACCCCAGCAGACTTGTGTCTGCCGGAAAGAGAGATCCAAGGTAGGTTTTAAATCTAGGATCGAGCACGGTGGCCAAAATGTAGTGCTCTGATTTCAACAGATTGACCACCCGTGAATCCTTGTTAAGCGAATTAAGGGCTCCATCCACAAGTCCCACATGCCTAGCGGAATCGCTCTGTGTTAGCTCCTCCTTCAATGTCTCCAGCTTCTTCTGCAAAAGCCTGATGAGGGGAATGACCTGACTCATGCTGGCAGTGTCTGAACTGACTTCACGTGTGGCAAGTTCAAAAGGTTGCAGAACCTTGCACAACGTTGAAATCATTCTCCACTGCGCTTGAGACAGGTGCATTCCACCTCCTATATCGTGCTCAGTTGTATAGGCTTGAATGGCCTTTTGCTGCTCCTCCAACCTCTGAAGCATATAGAGGGTTGAATTCCACCTCGTTACCACTTCTTGCTTCAGATGATGGCAGGGCAGGTTCAGGCGTTTTTGGTGTTGCTCCAGTCTTCTGTACGTGGTGCCTGTACGCCGAAAGTGTCCCGCAATTCTTCTGGCCACCGACAGCATCTCTTGCACGCCCCTCTCGTTTTTTAAATAATTCTGCACCACCAAATTCAAGGTATGTGCAAAACATGGGACGTGCTGGAATTTGCCCATATTTAATGCACACACAATATTGCTGGCGTTGTCCGATGCCACAAATCCACAGGAGAGTCCAATTGGGGTAAGCCATTCTGCGATGATCTTCCTCAGTTGCCGTAAGAGGTTTTTAGCTGTGTGCGTATTCTGGAAAGCGGTGATACAAAGCGTAGCCTGCCTAGGAAAGAGTTGGCGTTTGCGAGATGCTGCTACTGTTGCCGCTGCTGCTGTTCTTGCGGCGGGAGTCCATACATCTACCCAGTGGGCTGTCACAGTCATATAGTCCTGAGCCTGCCCTGCTCTACTTGTCCACATGTCCGTGGTTAAGTGGACATTGGGTACAACTGCATTTTTTAGGACACTGGTGAGTCTTTTTCTGAGGTCTGTGTACATTTTCGGTATCGCCTGCCTAGAGAAATGGAACCTAGATGGTATTTGGTACCGGTGACACAGTACCTCCAACAAGTCTCTAGTTGCCTCTGCAGTAATGATGGATACCGGAACCACGTTTCTCCCCGCCCAGGATGCCAAGGCCTCAGTTATCCGCTTTGCAGCAGGATGACTGCTGTGATATTTCATCTTCCTCGCAAAGGACTGTTGGACAGTCAATTGCTTGGTGGAAGTAGTAAAAGTGGTCTTACGAGTACGACTTCCCCTCTGGGATGACCATCGACTCCCAGCAGCAACAACAGCAGCGCCAGCAGCAGTAGGCGTTACACGCAAGGATGCATCGGAGGAATCCCAGGCAGGAGAGGACTCGTCAGAATTGCCAGTGACATGGCCTGCAGGACTATTGGCATTCCTGGGGAAGGAGGAAATTGACACTGAGGGAGTTGGTGGGGTGGTTTGCGTGAGCTTGGTTACAAGAGGAAGGGATTTACTGGTCAGTGGACTGCTTCCGCTGTCGCCCAAAGTTTTTGAACTTGTCACTGACTTATGATGAATGCGCTGCAGGTGACGTATAAGGGAGGATGTTCCGAGGTGGTTAACGTCCTTACCCCTACTTATTACAGCTTGACAAAGG
This sequence comes from Pseudophryne corroboree, assembly GCF_028390025.1. NCBI lineage: Eukaryota > Metazoa > Chordata > Amphibia > Anura > Myobatrachidae > Pseudophryne > Pseudophryne corroboree. Next base: position 488,492,504 of record NC_086448.1, read on the forward strand.
CAACACACGGCTTGACAAATGTTGTCCGCATTTCTGTTGAAATACTTCCACACCGAAGAGCTGATTTTTTTGGTATTTTCACCAGGCATGTCAATGGCCCTATTCCTCCCACGGACAACAGGTGTCTCCCCGGGTGCCTGACTTAAACAAACCACCTCACCATCAGAATCCTCCTGGTCAATTTCCTCCCCAGCGCCAGCAACACCCATATCCTCCTCATCCTGGTGTACTTCAACACTGACATCTTCAATCTGACTATCAGGAACTGGACTGCGGGTGCTCCTTCCAGCACTTGCAGGGGGCGTGCAAATGGTGGAAGGCGCATGCTCTTCACGTCCAGTGTTGGGAAGGTCAGGCATTGCAAACGACACAATTGGACTCTCCTTGTGGATTTGTGATTTCGAAGAACGCACAGTTCTTTGCTGTGCTTTTGCCAGCTTGTGTCTTTTCATTTTTCTAGCGAGAGGCTGAGTGCTTCCATCCTCATGTGAAGCTGAACCACTAGCCATGAACATAGGCCAGGGCCTCAGCCGTTCCTTGCCACTCCGTGTGGTAAATGGCATATTGGCAAGTTTACGCTTCTCCTCTGACAATTTTATTTTAGATTTTTGAGTCCTTTTTTTACTGATATTTGGTGTTTTGGATTTTACATGCTCTGTACTATGACATTAGACATCGGCCTTGGCAGACGACGTTGCTGGCATTTCATCGTCTCGGCCATGACTAGTGGCAGCAGCTTCAGCACGAGGTGGAAGTCGATCTTGATCTTTCCCTATTTTTGGAACCTCAACATTTTTGTTCTCCATATTTTAATAGGCACAACTAAAAGGCACCTCAGGTAAACAATGGAGATGGATGGATACTAGTATACTTATGGATGGACGAGCGACTGCCGACACAGAGGTAGCTACAGCCGTGGACTACCGTACTGCGTCTGCTGCTAATATAGACTGGATGATAATGATATAAAATATATATATATATATCACTACTGCAGCCGGACAGGTATATATTATATAATGACGGACCTGCTGGACACTGTCAGCAGCACTGCAGACTCCTAAAGTAAGCTACTAGTAGTATCAAGAAGATAGAAAAAAAAAACACCACAGGTAGGTGGTATACAATTATGGATGGACGAGCGACTGCCGACACAGAGGTAGCTACAGCCGTGGACTACCGTACTGCGTCTGCTGCTAATATAGACTGGATGATAATGATATAAAAATATATATATATATATCACTACTGCAGCCGGACAGGTATATATTATATAATGACGGACCTGCTGGACACTGTCAGCAGCACTGCAGACTCCTAAAGTAAGCTACTAGTAGTATCAAGAAGATAGAAAAAAAAACACCACAGGTAGGTGGTATACAATTATGGATGGACGAGCGACTGCCGACACAGAGGTAGCTACAGCCGTGGACTACCGTACTGCGTCTGCTGCTAATATAGACTGGATGATAATGATATAAAAAAAATATATATATATCACTACTGCAGCCAGACAGGTATATATTATATAATGACGGACCTGCTGGACACTGTCAGCAGCACTGCAGACTCCTAAAGTAAGCTACTAGTAGTATCAAGAAGATAGAAAAAAAAAAACACCACAGGTAGGTGGTATACAATTATGGATGGACGAGCGACTGCCGACACAAAGGTAGCTACAGTCGTGGACTACCGTACTGCGTCTGCTGCTAATATAGACTGGATGATAATGATATAAAATATATATATATATATCACTACTGCAGCCGGACAGGTATATATTATATAATGACAGACCTGCTGGACACTGTCAGCAGCACTGCAGACTCCTAAAATAAGCTACTAGTAGTATCAAGAAGATAGAAAAAAAAAAACACCACAGGTAGGTGGTATACAATTATGGATGGACGAGCGACTGCCGACACAGAGGTAGCTACAGCCGTGGACTACCGTACTGCGTCTGCTGCTAATATAGACTGGATGATAATGATATAAAAAATATATATATATCACTACTGCAGCCGGACAGGTATATATTATATAATGACGGACCTGCTGGACACTGTCAGCAGCACTGCAGACTCCTAAAGTAAGCTACTAGTAGTATCAAGAAGATAGAAAAAAAAAAACACCACAGGTAGGTGGTATACAATTATGGATGGACGAGCGACTGCCGACACAGAGGTAGCTACAGCCGTGGACTACCGTACTGCGTCTGCTGCTAATATAGACTGGATGATAATGATATAAAAAATATATATATATCACTACTGCAGCCGGACAGGTATATATTATATAATTAATGACGGACCTGCTGGACACTGTCAGCAGAATGCGTTTATAGAATAAAAACACCACACGACGAGAGTTTAACTTTTTCAGGCAGACAATCACAATATACTGGTGGTCAGACAGTGGTCACTGGTCAGTCACACTGGCAGTGGCACTCTGGCAGCAAAAGTGTGCACTGTTAAATAATGTGTACTCCTGCTACTGCTCCCCAGTCTCCCCCACAATTAAGCTGTGTGAGCACTGAGCACTCAGCACAGTCAGATATACATAGATGATGCAGCACACTGAGGCTGAGCACAGATATGGTATACTGTTACTGTGTCACTGTGTATCGTTTTTTTTCAGGCAGAGAACGGATTGTATTAAATAATAATATAATAAAAAAACTGCACTGGTGGTCACTGGTCAGTCACTAGTAAACTCTGCACTCTCTGAGTACTCCTAAGCTCCAGTAAATCAAGTGTCTCACTCTCACTCTCTCTCTTCTAATCTAAATGGAGAGGACGCCAGCCACGTCCTCTCCCTATGAATCTCAATGCACGTGTGAAAATGGCGGCGACGCGCGGCTCCTTATATAGAATCCGAGTCTCGCGATAGAATACGAGCCTCGCGAGAATCCGACAGCGGGATGATGACGTTCGGGCGCGCTCGGGTTAGCCGAGCAAGGCGGGAAGATCCGAGTCTGCCTCGGATCCGTGTAAAAAGGCTGAAGTACGGGGGGGTTCGGATTCCGAGGAACCGAACCCGCTCATCACTAATTATCAGTGTCCAATTTTAATTTCACTCCTGGCGGCACTGGGCTACTGATGATTGGCACTATGTGCCCATGTAAAGCCCAGATCAATCAACCTTTTTGGTGAGAAATTCCATAACATTTCCCCAAACATAAAAACAGTGCTGGTTAGATAGAGTGCGGCTTGGATACAGTGCAGGTTACAGTGCGGGTCAGATACAGTGCAGGATATATTGTGGGTTGGATACAGTGCAGATTGGATAAAGTGTGAGATGCAGTGCCCATCAGATAAAGTGAGGGTCAGATACAGTGTGGGTCTGATACAGGACAGGGCGGCTACAGGGCAGGATGGATACAGTGCGGGTTACAGTGCAGGTCGGACAGAGTACAAGATACAGTGTGGGTTCTATGCAGTGTGGGTTGTATACAGTGCAGGTCAGATAGAGTGTGGGTTAGATACAGTGCAGGTCGGATACAGTGTGGGTTGGATACAGGGGAAGTTGGATACAATGCAGGTTGGATACAGTGTGGGTTACAGAGCAGGTTGGATAAAGTACAGGATATGGTGTGGGCGCTATACAGTGTAGGTTGGATACAGTATGGGTCAGATAGAGTGTGGGTTAGATACAGTGCAGGTCAGATACAGTGTGGATTGGATACAGTGCAGGTTGGATACAGTGTGGTTTGGACACATTGCAGGTTGGATACGGTGCGGGTTGGATACAGGGCAGGTCAGTTACAGTGCAGGATATGGTGTGGGATGGAAACAGTGCAATTTGGATACAGTGCGGGTTGGAAACAATGTGGGTTGGATACACCAGTTGAGCACTTACTGTGAAGGTGGAGTAGGCAATGCCAGCGGTGTCTTCAGTGTGGGGGGTAATGGCAGTGTCCTCAGTGTGGGGAGCAGCAGTGTGGTGTTGCCATCAGTGTTCTTCTTTCAGAGTTGCCAGTGATGTCGGTAGTGTGGAGGTGCCGGTGGTGTCTTCAATGTCAAAGTTTCAGCAGTGCAGGGTTGCTGGTGGAGTCCTCAGTGCAGGAGTGCCAGCAGTGTTGGCATAGTGAGGGTGCCGGTAGAGTCAGCAGAGTGGGGGTGCCATTAGAGCCAGCAGTGTCTGCAGTGTGAGGTTGCTGACAGGGCCCTCAGTGCAGGGGGGCAGCAGTGCGGGGGTGCCATGTGTGTCCTTCATTCAGGGTTGCCAGTGATTTAGGCAGTGTGGGGGTGCCGTTGGTGTCCTCAGTATGGGGTTGTTGGCAGTGCCGGGGTTCCAGTGGTGTCAGCAGAGTGGGGATTCTGTCAGTGTCCTCAGTGCGGGGGTGTTGGCGGTGTCCTCAATTTTGGGGAGTGCCTGCAGCATCGGCAGCTGGCGGTGGCAGTAGTGTCTCTGCGAGAGGACGGGCAGCAGTAGCGGCACCAATTTCCTTTTTCAAAGTCCCTTTGAATTCAATGGGTTACCACAGCAGGGGGCAAGTCTTGTTGCTGTTGCTGGAGTCTCCCCCTTTCCCCCTTCATCCCTCCTGAGCTGTTCATTGCTGTTTGGATTGACCCCCTGGTATCATTACAAATTGTATAACATAAAATGACTGCAAACTAGTAAAGCTCTATGGGGACACTAAGTGGCTTATTTACCAAAAACTAATTTATAAGTAGCTGAATTTCCAGGCTTTGTTTACTGGGTTTGCCAAAAGATTTAAATCACCAATTTTTGAAAGGTAAAAAAACATACATTTTATATGTCAATGGAAGTTTTGCTGCAAGACAATGGAAACATGAAGTAGAGTGATGGTTGGTAAAACTGCCATTTAGTAAATAAACAGCTTACTCTTCAGTTTTACTAAACTATGACAAAATAATGCAATAATAGCACAGTGCTACAAAGTTTTCATTCGCCAGGTTTTGAGTGATAACAGACTAAAATGACAGTAATATTTGAAATATTTAAAAAAGCTACATAGTATTTTTTTTAAATAGATTAAAAGAAAACAGTCACTGTATGACAATAAATCACAAATTTTTAGTCAAATTTACCATTAAGACAAAAATGTATAGATAGAATGAGCTTTGTTTCTTCACTGCTGTGACAATTTAAGAAGAACAGAAGCCACAGTTAGAAGCCAAAGGTGATTTCTCTCTTCTCTAACCTGAAAGTATAAGCACCAAAGCAGTAATGAATATGGCACTGATTAGACCTTTTTTCATTAACTATGGAAAGAATAAGCAAATTATAGTCCTACAAATTGGCATTTCAGAATGAAGCAGAATCAACTTAAATTCATTTTGTACCTAAAAATACAATTACTGTTTTTACATGTAATCAAGCAAAGTCAGAATTATCCTTTCAGAAAGGTCTATATAGTGTAAATAATGTATAAAATATACATATATGATAATAAAAATGAACATATTTATTAAAGGCAGTGGGTAAACAGGAAACCGTACATTTGATTAATCATTTACTGTTCTGAAGAAACACATCATGTTTAGAATTAATCCATATGTTTAATTCATTTATCATTTATCATTAATTTTCAGAATGCTATGTGCAATTAGGCCTTTGACAGAGTTCGTAAAAATTACCTCTACTTTTGCTGGTAAATGTTTGAGCAAGAAATGGGTCTCTCAACAGTGTATTCAAGTGCTTACCAAAGTGTGTTGTATTTTTCTCTTGTCTGATTTTATTATGTAATGAAAGGAACAGATAAATTATGTGTTTGCTTCTTTTCCCTATATATAAAGAGGCCATCTTTAGAAGTAATCTAGGTTCTTTGTAAGGTTTCTGTAAGGTCAGGTGGCTATTCTCTCTGGATAAATCTAGCAGAATAACTCATAGTCTATTTTGCTTCCATTTTGACAGCACCACTAAAAGTGCAGAAACTGTTAGGATCCACACTCTCTTTAAGAAAAGTTTTAGTTTTAATTTTATTCATAGTTCATACCAAATATTAAATCCAGAAATCCAATGTAGACATTTCTGAATTTAAGATTAAAAGTATTGTCAATAAATAGTAAAAATTCATAAAATAATTCTAAAGTGCTGTCCTATGCCATTAAAATGTCCCTATATATTCTCTATAAAAAATGTAAGGCTGTTTTGATTTTTAAGATGTTATGATTCTTATAAAGATTAAATGTATTCTTCCCATTTGTCATATTGCAAAACTGCAGATGTGCCCACGGTCATCTTACCTGCAAATGGGTCATGATTGTGACCCGACTGTGGGTGCATACTCAACATGCAACCCTATGGATAGTGGGAACTTGTGCAGTGAATGGATATGTTTTAGCCACTTCAAACAACCAGAAATTGCCATGGCTAGTGGTTGAGCTGACTGTTGATCAATCTTTATATGTAACTATTGTGTACATTGCTATTCCATATTTTGGATTAATGAATCAAAAATCCATGTAAAAATATAAAAGAATCATCAAATAAAATGCATCCAATAATGCTTCTAAAAAACATACATTATGTATGTATATATATATATATATATATATATATATATATATATATATAGCAAAACATGGGGGACGCTTCTTTTATCACAGCTATTAATGACTCGACCATGGACAAGACCTCCAAGATATTGCCCCAATTGAATAACTTTAACTCTGATTTATACCAACCCATCTCCTCACATTACAATCTTTATGACTGACTACTTAATGTCACCAATTTGCCAATACTTACACAGGCCCATAAAGATAACTTATCAGCAGATATCTCTGAATTGAAATCTGCAGCCTCATAAGACACTGCTGATGCTAAACTGTCATCATTTACTGAGGTTTATTATATACATTTCAATTGCAAACTATTCTCTGTAAATTATTTTAATAAAATTGCAGAACTTTAGCAGTGTCTTTTTACAGTGAACATGGCTAGATCCTAGTCTGAATCTGCATCCCAGTATCACATGCCTAAATGGAGTGATCATTTGGCCTTGAACTGAGCAAAAAGATTCACATTACTTGTCTAGGCATTGTACTCCCAAAATACGCATCAGAATTGTATGATATCATATCTGACATCTCAGCAAAGCTAGAAGGGTGGGGTCATCTCATTTACATTATATAATAATACAGCAGCCTGAATAAAATGTTATATTTCCACTAGCTATATATCTATTGAAAATGTTACCTCTTCTGCTAACATAAGCAGGTGTGCAATGCTTTCTTTTGAAACTTAATTTGTGAGTGTAAGTATTTCACCCTGGTGAAATTGCAACATTCTAAATCCAATGATGGTAATAATTTTCCTCAGGTGCTTAATCATAACCATACTGCTCTCCTGAGATATTGTCATGATTGATACACGGTTGGGATATATAATGTATGCACACGCTTCCCTTGAGAAAGATCTACTAATGAATGGTAGTCTTGTCTGTTTCCTCTATCAACATGAGTCAATATTTTTCAAGAGGTGTTGAACAATTGCTTATCGCCCATGTGTAGACTGTGGCATATTCTGAGACAGAAATAATTTCATTGCAAACAGATTGGTATTATTGCCATTCCTGTATAATCCTGAGTGGCAACTTGGAGAATCAGCCTCACCGTTTAATTCAGCAGAGAAATGGTGTAACTGACATTGGTTCTCTGAATGACCTCTCATCTAGTAAACCGTAAACTTTTGCGCAGTGGATATGTTTCTGACTGTTCGATGATTCCCTCTTGTGTTTTATCAAACATGATTTTATGGTAGTTCCTCTATTAATTTGCTCTCAGGCCAGGATTGGCATAATTCACTTGACATGATGCTTAGATCCTTTCCTGTTCCTCAACATATTGTATGTTTAAATTATGTAGTTTTAACAAAGATTATCGATTACTCTCAGATGCGCTCTGGAATGAGCCAGTGGGTACAGTCTTTTCCAACACTGTTAGGTGATGGTAAAGGCTCAACACATTTGTTGTAACATTGTCTTCTGCTCAGTATCATGAAATTTTCCTCAACCAATCTTTTAAATCATATTTCATCACAGACAGTCTATGGCAGGAATGTCAACCTCACATACTTGTTTGGAGTTTCACAAACTGCAAGCAGATTTATTATATTATTTTTGAAGCTATCCACTTCTTTAGCAGTTTTGGCACCAGGTCAGACAATGTGCTATATATACAGATGTGTCCATATATACCTTTTCTACTTTACTCAATTTGGCATGCCAACACAGCATGGCTTAGCTTTTTATCTATGAGTAGCAAGTGGATGAATTTAAAAAAAATGTATTTGCCATAATAGAATATGTATAAAGTAGCATATTAAATAAGAAAATGAAGAAACATCACAAAAGCATGGCAGGATATAGGAAAGGTGTATGTGGACACATCTGTAATCTAGGCAATTCTTTTGCCTTGTGAGGTGATAAGAAATAGTTGGCATAATTACTAGTGGTAAAAGAGTTACAAAGGTCTGTAAAAAATTGCTTCCAGTAATTTGTTCCACAACATGGAAGTCTGTACCCTGCTCCACCCACTTTAGGCCTTTTTAAGGAATATCTGTTCTACATATTTATTTGGATTAGATGCTACATTGGATAAATTATTTGACACTTGGGAGAGCTTTATCAACATTCATCAACAAGGGTTTAAGGTACGATTATGGGAATCTCTTAAAATTGAATGGTGTCAAATAACCCCACTGTATTATTGGATACTTAAATTATAAATTCAGATTTGGACCTTTCTTCCCACTAAGATAGGTGTTGTTCCAGCATCAGGTTGTGGTCATCCCAAATAGCAGTGATTTTAATTACAGCATAGAAGAATTGAGATGAGTTGAATGTATCTGAAAGTACACAAGCATTTGCCATAGTAAGTAGTGCAACATACAACATAAACAAAAAGAGGTCTGCAATTGCCAAAAAACAAATTCATTATATATTAAGCATACATATGATATCTTGTCATGTAGCTTATTTAAAATTGTGCATCTTCAGCTGGGGCTTCCTTTGAACCACCTTGGACAGTTACTGTATATGATACACTGAAAATCTCTAAGATCTTTCATTTGTGATCTCAGTGCACAGTATAGTTCTTTCTCCTATATACCATTACACCAAAGCAACATGATAGACAGTGCCCAAGGCCATTCACCGGGTAATATAATACCTTTTTAATAGAAATTTAAAACAGCTTATACACTCTTACATAAAATAATATTTTAATATATACCAAACTAAACGTCCATAGTAGCTGGTTGAATCAATAATTCCACAAGTTTCCTTTATGTGGTGTGCACTCCTCAGTGAAAATGTGAATAGCTTGTAATGACATTCATCTTCACATTGTTACCCCAATGCTTGGGCTATCATCACTCAAAGATACCTTGGACATTTTGACATTGCTTAGATATGCAATGCCATACCCAATTTTTTTCCAACCCTTTAGTGAACAGGAGAATTTAAGCTTTGTTATCAAGATTCGCTAGTATAGTTGGGATTTTTTGCCAGCACAAACTAAGAATCACACAGTGTTGCACAGTATAATGGGGTACTGGTATTCACTAGGGTTTTCCATAAGGAAATTTTGGGCTTTGCAGCAGTATTCCCGAAGTTTGTTGGCTCCTGGATGGAACCCATGTGCAACTAGAAGGGAGCATGGTCAGCACTGGAATTAACACAAGCATGTAAATGGATGCTGACTCTGAGGAACACAAGAATAATAACAACAAGGTAGTCTATGGTAGTAGGTATGATGGAGAGGCACACCTTACCCCCCCTCCCCCTTCCTCCATGTTATTTCGACAGGCTCCACACAGATGGTGGCTGCTAGAGACTGGTCAGGAAGAAGCAAGGGCAAGCTGTCATCCATCCAGAGTACCACTGTGAGAGCAGAGACTGGACAAAATCATAAAAGCTGACACCAAGGGAAGTGACGAGGAACACCGAACAGGCCCCTGATGCCACTATGCAGCCCAAAAGGGATGTGGATTCCCACAGTGAGTAACATTTGATTAAGTTGGGTGTCCTTATACTTGCAACTGAATTAAGATTATGAACAATGACAATGTTGATTTGCTGTCTGATGGAATTAAAGTGGCCTTTCTCTGTCTGAGCCCTATGGTAACATTGGACATATTGCTAAATATTACTAGAATTGGAAGATTTTGTTTTTCTATTTTTTTATTTTTGTTTCAAAGCAATGTCCTCCAAACATTATAAATACTGTTTGCTTTTATAAAATCCTAATACTATAAGTTCATAGAAATTAGAATTTTATACAAAGGTGAAGTACTATGAGATGAAAACTTCAACAGAGGAAAGCCGTGCCTACATTACATGAATAGTTACAGAATGTTTATAAGGTCAATTAGCCATAAAAGTGACAATGTGTTTAAAAAAAATTAAAATCTTACATTGCATATCATAAGATTATTATTACTGTCATTATGGGAGAAATATGTATTGATTTAAAATGTTGCTGCTTAAGTAGATTAATTACTTGTGTTTTCATATTGGTATATTTTACTATTGCATTCCAAACTGATTATCACAAGTGCTTCTCAAAGTACAGTAACTAAAGACATTACACCATGTTAAAATGTGCATCAAAATATAATATGTTTGTGATGGAGTATAAGATATGAATGTCATGTGTATTGAACAAACAAAAAGATTTTTCATTCAGGACTGTAAATGTGGTAGACTAGTATTATTAATTAAACTAGCTTAATTAATGCCATCTTAGTAAATATATCCCAAACTGTGTGGTTTTATTTTTTTAAATTTTCATTTCTTGGACCAATAAAAAAGTTTACATTTGATTTTTTACAGATACAGTACAGTGCTTTCCTATGTTCTCTTACTAAGTAAAATAATAACCACTATTACATCTTAGACTGATCACCATTCTTTTTCAAAATCTATTTTTAGTAAATAGATGTAAGTTCTAAGCTCACACTTACATTCTACAACCCCAGTTTTTTTTATAAATCTAATACATCATTTAAACATTAATGGATAACATGTTTGAAACAGCTTTCTGAAGTAGTATTAATGCATTCCAAGCATGCATTAATTACCAGGTATGCTTGTAATGCAGTGTCATTTTAGTAGATATCAAGAGAGAGTGAGAAAAGCCTTTGTGTATTCCCATTTATTATGAATTAGTGAACATACATTCACCATACATTATTTCCATTATGCTAGTCAGAGATAAAGCTCCACTTATGGCAGGAATGATGAATATCAGATTATATCTTTTTAGAAGAAATGTGAAAAAAACAGGCAAATTAAGAGAGATTTCAGAAAACTAAATCTTTAAGGAATTGTCTCACAAAGTGATAAAATCATAGCACTTTGTAACTCTGCAAAAATGTATGTTTTTATTGCAACTTTTCCCTCTCATAAAAATGTATGTACATTTTGGGTTACCGTCACACAATGTTCTCGATCTCTTCTTGAGTGTTGTTTTTTTTAGCTCTACATTAATGAGAATGGAGATGTAAATATAGACAATAAAATTAGCCACAAAACACTGTTTTTTTTATTGAAGTACTGTGTACAATTAGTCTCAGTTCATACTGTATCTGTTACCCTGCCACCATAAGTATTTCTTACTACTGCCACTGCAGAGATCATATTACAGTAATTCTTAGAATGCTTGCAAGTCAACTAACTTCACGTTTCTAATACAAAGAATGCAAAATTAGGGTTGATTCTGTGGGCTTAGCTAGTTGGCCCCAGAAGCAAACTGAGTAATGTGAACATATTGAAGGCTGATGTTTAGCAAAGAGCATGTCATAAAGAGTTGTATCAGATTTCGAAGTTTATCCATAAGCATATTTGTATTCATAGAATAGTACTGCACAACACATGCAGTTCAGCCTGAATATGACAATGTACATGATATCTAGAAGAGCAGGAAAGCAAAATGTATATAAAAGTCACAACCCCTTTGACATTTCTTCCATAATTTTTAATGACCATCTGATGCATCATAAAAATCTTATCACACATGAATAACTTTTAGTAATTTACTTTGGAAATTTTGCCTTTAGATAACAGAGCCTATCTCTGCAAATAAAGCATAACAGTATGGGCAGCACTACAATTAAATAATCTTTCTTTTTCTAAAATGCTGTTTGGGTCTTCTATGCTTAAGCATTGTGCTTGCCCTGCTCCAATAAATCCCTCTGAACCCAACTTGCTTACAATTAGTTGGGATCGAAACTATAGGTTGACATATATTTGGTCAACAATCATTAGGTTAATCCCATATGGTCAACAGCCATAGGTCAACATGGACACAAGGTTGACATATGAATGGTTAACACTGGAAAAGATCAACAGGTTCAAAAGGTCAACTTGTTCATATAGTGGCATGACAATGGGCGACACACATGTGGTCAACTCATGGTTTTTTTCATGTTTTTGAACTTGTTCCTTCCTTGACTATCCATGTCACAATTCATAACCTCTAGTAACCTTGTGGCAAGCGAAGTGAGACACCATGCCCAAAGTTTAACAAGTGAAGTGTGCCCTCGAGGTAATGCATTTCTAGAAATGGTGGTCCCAGATGAACAAATTATTCACACTAACCCCACAAATTAAAAAAAGCGTGTCTACCATTTTGTGTCGACCATTATCATATCTAACTTTTGACCTTGTTGACCTTTTGTACCTGTCAACATTTTCCAGTGTTAACCTCTCATAGGTTGACCTTTTGTCCATGTTGACCATGTATCTGCTGGCCATATGTGATCGACCTAATGACTGAAGACCTAATGAATGTAGATCTTTTAGAACACACCCCAATTATTCCTTGTCTGCACAAGTAATGGACTTGCTTTGTAACAGGTTAATGTAAAGACCCAGCCATTGTATTTCATCCAGACAGACCAGTATCATAAAAGTTAAATAAAAGTATAATCTCATAATGATGTGCTTACCCAACTTCCACAGGAGAAAGTACAGATCCAATCAATAACATTTTCTTATCCTTATCCTCAAGATGGCAAGCTTTTCTGAGATAATGGGCAAGAACCCTAAGCAAACACTTGCACCAGTTTATGAGAAATACCTACTGAATATCTCATATGTTTATATATATTGGAATTATAGAGCTCTATATTTTAACTCAACTGAAATAGTGTTTAATGAAAATCTACATTCAGTATGTGACCAATGCAAAGGACATACTGTAAGAGCTCGGGTAGCAATTCAATCATTTGGTATATTCACCTAACGAAATAAACATTCAGTAATGTGATAAATCACCAGTTTAATGTTGTTCTTAAATCTATTGATTATAATAGTCTGGCGACAGAAATGTAAACACATATAGTAAAAGTTAACGTCTAAGTTATTTTACTCAACAAATGGCAACATGGCTTGTAATTATTGTAGAGCATGATTACTTATGAGACATGTATTTACTAACACATCCACCTATAAATCACTACTAACACAAATTCATGGAATACTTTGGTTCTTTCCCAGCAAAAGCTTAATTACCAAAATATGCAGACTAAGTACATGACTACATCATAGGGCAAGAGAAGGAATTGTGTATGGATCACATAGAGCAACATACATGCAGTATGAATGGACAGAGGCCACAATGGTGTGTAATTACAGAAATAACACAATTGTCCTAAGGGATTCCTCATTAAAATGTAACTATTATTTGTCACATTTTTAAATTTGTATATCAAATTATGAATATCTGTGAAATAAAATGAAGATACTGGTGTGAATGTAATAGGGTGCAAAAAGCCAGAGGTAGGGGAGATTGTGCAAGAACGCCAGTATTTTTAAAGCAGAATTCATTTACAAGGCAAAACCCTCTTTTAAATTATGGGCATTTTCACATGAAGTCTTGTGTCTCTGTGTTCTTGCACCCTATTACATTTATCCAATAGAGTGTGAGAAAAGAAAGAAATGTGATTATTACTAAAAAAATACTGTGTATGGTATTGCCACTGTAACTCCAAAGACTCATGTGTGTTATCTTTAAATAGTTTGGTAAAGATTACCACCAGGGGCATTTTAAGAGAGGAGAGGGCCAACATGCAGCCTCTGCAGTGGGCCCCTTCCTCTCTGGCAGCAAGTAGACTCTGGCATTAAGCCAGAGTTTAATGCACATGCACAGGTCTCTGGGAACATGGCACCACCACCTAGATCCCGGGGACATGTCCAGTGCGCATGTGCATATCACTCGGAAATGGCTGCAGCAGGCCATTTCCTATCTTTTTCCTATCATTTCCTATACCTATCTCTATCTTCTTCTGCTTCTACTAGCTGGTAACATATCCCCAAATCCAGGTCCCATCCACATACCATGCTCACATTCAGCTGATTCACAACCGAATATAAATCCAAAAAACCTTATCAACATCACATGTCTCCCATCTCCCTCCAAGTCACTAAAATTTGCTTTTTCATTGCAAAAAACTCAATATGCTAGGTATAACAGAAACATGGGTCACACAATCAGGCACTGCCTCCCCTGCAGCACTGTCACATGGTGGCCTTCACTTCACACACACACCCAGGTCTGGTAATAGTAAAGGAGGTGGGGTTGGAATTTCACTGTCCAAATATTACACAGACATCATTTTACCACCTGTTCCCTCACTCGCATTTACATCATTTGAAGTACACTCTATTAGGATTTTCACCCCTTGCTCTCTGCGTGTTGCAGCTATCTATCGTCCCCCCCTCCCCCTGGGCAAACCCAAAAGATTCTGGAAGATTTTTCTGCTTGGCCCCCTCACTTTTTATCCTATGACATCTCTGCCATCATTATTGGTGATTTCAATATCTCTATTGACAGTCCACAATCTCCCAATGCCTCCAAACTAGTCTCTCTAACCTCCTCTCTTGGCATGTCCCAATGGACTTACTCCTATACTCATCAGGAGGGCCACTGCCTTGATCTTGTTTTCACCAGACTATGCTCTGTTTCTGAACTGACACTCCTTTCCCTCTCTTATATCACAACCCTATCACCAGCATGCTCTCCTCCATTACTTCAAACTCAATGTCCCTGAAGTCTACCAAGCCGCCTCTAACCCCCAGAAATATAAACACTATTAATTTTCAACAACTATCTACCTCACGGCAACCACTGCTCTCACCAATTTCTATATTCACCTCTCCTGAGACTGCTGTATCACACCTTAACCAAACTCTAGAAACAGCCCTTGATGAAGTGGCTCCAGCTACCCATCACACTCCACATAGACTTAAATGTCAACCATGGCACTCTAAATACACTAGACACCTGCAAAAACTGTCACGTAAAGTAGAACGCCAGTGACGTAAATCTCGTAGTTCAAGTGACTTTCTCACATATAAGGCCGTGTACCACTCTTATCGTAATGCTCTGGTCACTGCCAAACAATCATATTTCCAATCTCTCATCTCTGCTCAAGCCTCTAGCCCCAAGCAACTTTTTAATACATTTAAATCACTTCTTGTCCATACCTCACCCAACCCACCAGCCACTGTCAGTGCACAAGATCTTGCTTCCTATTTCAAGGACAGGATTGATAAGATCCAAAATGAAATGGTAGGCTCTTCCACATTCAGTAACCTGCTAAATTCCCTGCCTTTACCCTCTAACACCTTCTCTTCATTTGATCCTACAAATGAAGATTAAATATCTTTACTCTTTTCATCTACCTACTCTACTTCCTCTCCCCTTGACTCTATACCATCACAAATTAGTAAAGTTCTGTCTGCTGTGCTCATCCCAACCTTAACTAAAATCTGTAATCTCTCTCTGACTACTAGTATCTTTCCTTCTCTGTACAAGCATGCAGTGATTACTCCCATTCTTAAAAAACAAAACTCTGACCCTAACTCTCTCTCAAACTACCATCCCATCTCTCAGCTCCCATGCCCCTCCAAGCTACTTGAGAGACTTGCCTACACTTTCTTAACTCACACAGCCTACTGGATCCACTTCAGTCAGGATTTTGTGCCCAACACTCCACAGAGACAGCACTGACTAAGGTAGTGAATGATTTGGTCACTGCTAAATCTATAGGTCTTTACTACTTATTCTCCTCGATGTCTCTGCTGCTTTTGACACTGTTGACCGCTCTCTTCTCATACAAACACTACAATCCCTAGGTATTCAGTACTCAGACCTTTCTTGGTTCTCATCCTACCTATCTAATCACTTCTTCAGTGTTTGTTTCACTGATTCCACCTCCTCTTCACTACCTATCTCAGTTGGAGTACCGCAAGGCTTAGTCTTAGGTCCTCTCTTGGCAAACTAATAAACTCTTTCAGATTTCAGTGCCATCTGTATGTGGATGATACTCAAATATATGTATCTTCCCCAGATTTGTCACCATCTGTATTGGGCCGTGTCACTGAATGCTTTTCTGCCATTTCATCTTGGATGACATCTCGCCACCTCAAACTTAATTTTTTCAAAACAGAATTAATTATATTTCCACTGTCCAATAGCAGTTATCAACCTGATATCTCTCTCACTGTTGATAACTCAGCAATCATCCCTACTCCACAAGCTCGCTGCCTAAGTTTCATTCTTGACTCTGAACTGTCCTTTGTTCCCCACATTCAATCTGTCTCAAAATTATGTTACATACATCTAAGAAACATATCCAAAATATGACCATATCTTACACAAGATACAACAAAAACTTTAATTCATGCTCTCATTATCTCCCGCATTGATCATTGTAATAGTCTCCTGACCAGTCTTCCAAAACATAGGCTCTCACCACTACAATCCATTTTGAATGCAGCTTTGAGGCTAATATTCATCGCTAGAAGTTCATCATCTGCAGATCTGATCTGTCAGTTCCTCCATTGGTCACCGGTATTCTACCATATTAAATATAAAATACTTTTACTTACATACAAGGCTATAACCAAACTGCACCAACATACATCTCTTCACTCATCTCAAAATATCTGCTTACCCAACCTCTCCGGTCTGCACAAGATC